>NW_024543064.1:2460000-3060000 GCF_018167655.1 Microtus oregoni
CCTGGCTGTCCTGGAACTTGTTCTGGAGACCAGGCTGGCCTTGAACTCACAGAGATCCACCTGTCTCTGCCTCCCAAGTGCTGGAATTAAAGGTGTGTGCCACCACCATCCTGGTTATTTGCTTTATGTTTATGTATGTGTAGGCATGTGTGCCTGACCAGAAAGTGTCGAATTCCCTGGAGCTGGAGATATGGGCAGTTGTGGAAGCCACCTGGTACAGGTCCTGGGAATGGAGCCCAGATCCTATTCTACAGCAGTAAGCCCTTTTGACTGCTGGACCATCTCTGCAGGCCCTGTGTTTGGAGTTTTGAGTTCTGTATCTATTCCGTTATTCTATGGGTAGGGATATTTTGCCTGCATACGTGTCTGTGCACCACATGTGTGCCTGGAGCCCTTGGAGGCCGGAAGAGAGTCTTAGGGCTCCTGTGGGTGCTATGAGTTGAACTTAGCTCCCCAGGAAGAACAGCCAGTGTTAACAGCTGAACCCCTCCTCAGTCCCTCTTTGTGTTTTCTGGACGTCAATTCCACGCCAGATATATAGCCAGCGAAGACTTCTTCCCATTCGGGGCTGTCTCTTTGCTCAAGTAGCTCTTTCTTTTTCTATACAAAGTCTTTTGTGTTGGGACCAATTGGAGTCCCGGCCTTCAGCTGCTCTTCCCTGCTAGAGCCTTCTGATTGGAGTTACTAAAAGCTGTGCCTAGAGGACCAGAGGATGGGTTTTTCACCTGTTGGCCCACTTGACTGCTGGGTATTTAAGCCTCCATGGTGCTATGAAATAAAGGGCTTCTTACCAGTAATTAGACATCCGTGTGTCTGTCTGTCTCTGTGTGTGTTTTCTCAACCTCCAGCCCCTTGCCCAAAGCTCACCAACTGTATTGTAGTGCATAGAGCGCAGGCGGGAGGGGGGGCAGTGCCGGCTGCACTTTTGCACTTCATACAGTCTCATTTATCAATGGGCTTCTGCAGGGGGAAGGGGTGGGGGACAGAGGACAGCTGCCCCACTTCTACTGTTTTCTCAAATGCCGCTGTGTCTTGTGTTGAGCTAGTGTCCTGAGTGAGTCAGCCGCCTGCCTCCACACCAAGTTCTCTGGAGAAGCCGAGGCTTCGTTCCTCCTGTGATCTTCCCTGAGCCACCATGGACCACACCCGAGAACCCCTGGAGGGACAGCGCAGGGATACCAGGCACCCGGGAAAGTTTGCGCAGCCTCTCTGGTTTCAGCCCCTGCATAGGTTCCTTGGGCATCACCACCCTCCCCATTACCCCATCTCCTTGCCAACCAGGGACAGGGCCTGGAGTAGGCGCTGCCTGGGCAGGTGACCTGCAAAGACAGGCTTTGTCAGCCGGCTCAGGCTGCTGTATCTAAGAAGGGCTGTCCCAATGTCCCTGCCCAGTGACAGCTGCCAGATCCCTCCCTTTGGGGATAACAAGGACTCTTAATTGCTCACCTGCTGCTCAGAGAAGTTGCCATCCCTGGGAGGGGTTGTGTGGGGAAGCTGTGCTAGTTAGGGACATGGCCCCTCCTTGTGAGGACAATATGCGTGGTGTACACCTCTCAGTGGGTCCTTCACAGAAAGCAAGGAAACACTACTCCATCCTGTACCATATCCTGGACTTTGGGAGTGACTTCCGAGTTGTGCCCTCCTCTGGGTTTAGCTAAACCAGGGGACTTGGATTTCGAGACCTCCAGGCTCAGCCAGGCATGTCCACTTTCTAGGACATGCCCTGCTGGAGAACACCCCTGGCAACTCTCAGTTCCCTGGCCCTCGTGGGAATCAAGGGAGAGTTCCCTCTCCCTTGTGGGAGAGGGCATGCAGGATCTTCAATGGGATCTCACCAGCAGCAGAGGCAGGGGCTTATACTAGAGAGGGGTCTCTCTTCTGCAGAAACCCCAGAAACCCTGGCCAGATGCTGTAGGGCCACAAAGGGAAGATGAGCTCGCAGGTGGCAGTGGGCACTTCCTGTTATGTGTGCTGCCCAGACCACAAGCAATAAGCAGCCCATCCCACCACTCTTTTACCCAGTCCCCTTCCTTTGGGGTCCCTGGGACTCTACCACACAAAACAGACTAGACTCAGTCCCCAGACTAGGGAAGAAGGGTCTGCTAGAGATTCCCATGGGAGTTAGAGGCAGCACTTTCTTGATCTGCAAGGCTTGGATCAGACAATGTGGGCGCCCCCTCTTCCTGCCACCACCTACTCAGTCCCCCCCCCCCCGGTGGTCAACCCCCATCAACAAGCCTTTGTAATTGCAGCAGCCTCCTGTCTCTTCTTTCTTTTGGAATAAGGCATGCTCCAGCTTGCTTCGGGGCCCTTAATTTTTGATCGGGGACACCTCCTTGACTAATTATTTGGCAGTAATGAGGGAGGAGAGGCGAGGTTGTGAAAGTGTCCCTGAGCTTACAGAATGAAGCTGCAAATTAAAAAATGAGGCATCGGTAAACAGAGCGCTAATTGGATTAATATGAAAACGACAGACGGGGATAAAAATAGTGAGGCGGACGACAGCGAGATTGGGGTCAGAGCAATTTCACGAGCATCGCTCAAGCTTTGTGTGATAGATGTGATGAGTAGGACACCGGAACCACACAGGGTCTGCTCTTGATACTCAAATGTGAGCTCACTGAACACATTTGAGTCGCACAGCTTCTTCCGAGTCAGTGCAAACCGCCTGGGAGACTATCAGACCCCTGAGCCATTTTGAACACTAGAGATTCTACATGACAACTGCCATCCTCCGCTCCATTTCATTTTTCTAAGTTTTATTTTAAATTCTGTGTACATGTGTATGTATAGGTATGTGCACTGAGTGTAGATGCCCATGAAGCCAGAAGCCTTGGCTCTCTCTGTAACCGCAGTTACCAGCAGTTGTGAGCCACCTGGTGTGGGTGCTGGGACTCAAACTCTAGTCATCTCTCCAGCCCCTCCTTCTCTTTCCTGTTGGCCCTGTAAGATGCTTTCGAATTCTTTGAATCTCAGAGCCAAACTTGTGTGTGGGTTACCTAGTGGAATTTTGTTTAAAAAGAAAAAAAAACTCTGTCAGAAGATGGTGGGAAGTTAGTGTGGGAACAGAGTGTCCATCTCACTTCTGAATGTTCTCATCAGGTATCGGGAAATGTCTCCCACGCAAGAAGTTACTGACGAAATCTCACAGGGACAGGGTGAGCGCTAGCCATCGGTTCTCCTGGAATGCCAGCGAGGTGCCAGGCTTCACAGGACTTGGAGGGCACCTGAAGGACCTTGCAGACCAGATGTGTCCTGCACTCCTCACCTGGTCACAGTGATACTTTATAGTGGGGGTTAACCCTGGACTGCTTGCCTCAAACCCTGGCTGGCACCTAGACTGTGCAAGAGTTCATAGTCTCCAGAAAATATTCATTTAGACAAATAACATAGCACTTGAGCTGTGTATATATTTAAATTGTCAAGTCCTGATTCTTAGGATGAACCTTCTCATATCATTGCTTTGCACTGTCTTGGTTATCATGGTTCTTACGTGAATCAAAAGCCCCGTCCGGTCCATTCATCTGTCCATCTATCATCCATCCATCCATCATCTCTCCATCTATCCATCCATCCATCCATCATATATCCATCCATCCTTCCATCCATCATCCATCCATTCATCCATCATCTGTCCATTCATCCATTCATCTATCCATCTATCCATCCATCTTTCATCCATCCATCCATCCACCCATCATCTATCCATCATCATCTATCCCTCATCTATCTATCCATCCATCCATCATCCATTCATCCATCCATCCACCCGTCCATCTATCCACCCACAAAGCCACTATGAAATAATTCATCTCTTGCTCATTGTTGAGTACCTGTTGTATACTAGGCACTGTTGTGGGGCTCAAGAACCAAAAGTTTGTAAGCTCAGCCTTTGTCATTCAGTGACATCAGTCTGAAGCTGAGGTTTCTGTCCTGCAGAGTGCAAGCCTCTTGAGTAATATGGAGGTCACTGAGCCTAGCACAGCAAAAGACATCCCAGGCAGAACACAGAAGCCAGTGCTCCTGGGATATGCATTGTATCATTCGGAGAGGCGTGGGGATAAGTCTTGTAGTAGGGCAGGAGGGGCGTTTAGGATCTGCCACTCAAGGGACCATCAGAAACTTCAGTAAGCCAGGCAACGTCTAGTGATGTCCTAGTGCCTGTTCTCTGAGCGCCTGTTCCCTGTATCTTGGGTAAGACACAGGGGACTCAATCACATGCAGTGAGAGGCACAAGGATTTGGCCAAGGTTCTGTTTAGGAGACCCAGGTCTGCTATCTGTGAAAATGAATGCGGCAGTGAAAACAGAAGCAAAAAAACAGAAAAGAGTCAATGTTCTGCCAGCGCAGATGAGGTGAACATTGTCTCCGTCATGAACGATATGTTAGATACATCAATCCCTCCACTTCCTCAGTAGACAGGGGTAGTAGCTCTTCTCATGGTATTGGTAACATTCATGTCAAATGAAAAGCGTCAATACAAGGTGTCTGTCACATCCTTTCTTGAACTCCTACTTGCTCTTGGGACTTTTGTAGGGGTTGAGGAGCTGGCGGGGCCAGGACCCAAGACTCAGCTGAGACAAAGGAGGAGTGCTCGCTCTCTAAGGCAACCATATCCTGTCCTCCTGCTTCAGGGACTGTGACAACCGTGGTCATTCTGGATTATTAACCAGGCAATCCAGTGCCATCATAGAGAGAGAGATGGGTCAGAGCTGGGGAGAGGGTGCCATTCTAGAAGCAGTGGTTAGACACTGGGTGCCTGGGAGAGTTGAGAGGTGCGGAAGGCGGTCCCTCCAGCAGCCTCTGTGGGATGGAGGGAGCCCATGCGGCCACACCTCGATTTTAGCCACTTTGGCTCAGTTCTCCAATCCTGTGTGGGAAGAAACACTCATTGTTTGATGCTACTAACTTTACAGCAGGTGAGACCAGGTTCACCTCAACATTGTACTCATCAGCACTCCCCACACCTGGATACCCTCCGTGGGCCTGGAGCATGGGGAGAAAACAGATCTTTAACCCTGGCCTCTTGAATTCCTTGCTGAATTCCCTGCCTAGCGCTGGGGTTGGCTGCCTTTCTGTCACCTGTTCAGGAAACAGCTTGAGACATGCCTTGAGCTGTAAATGGAAGCTGGGTGGTAGTGGCACAGGCCTTTAATCCCAGCTCTCGGGAGGCAAAGACAGGTGGATCTCAGTGAGTTCGGGCCCAGTCTGGGCTACAAAGCGAGCTCCAGCATAGCCAGGACTGTTACACAGAGAAACCCTGTCTTGGAAAACAAAACAAAAAAATGGAGATGTGATTGGCCACCTGCTCACCCGTCCTCCCTCCCACTCACATGTCCGTCCTCCCACTCACCCGTCCTCCCTCCCGCTCACCCGTCCTCCCTCCCGCTCACCCATCCATCCTCCCCCTCACCCATCCTCCCTCCCGCTCACCCGTCCGTCCTCCCGCTCACCCGTCCGTCCTCCCGCTCACCCGTCCTCCCTCCTGCTCACCCGTCCTCCCTCCCGCTCACCCATCCATCGTCCCGCTCACCTGTCCTCCCTCCCGCTCACCCATCCTCCCTCCTGCTCACCCGTCCATCCTCCCGCTCACCCATCCTCCTTCCTGCTCACCCATCCTCCCTCCCGCTCACCCATCCATCCTCCCGCTCATTTTTGTCCTTCAATAGATGGATTCAAGTAGCAGAGATGCTGGGCTCCCTGCTTATTCCTAGAGAACCCAGAAAAGCACCAGCCATACCCACAAGTATCCCTGAGCTGTGTGTGTGTGTGTGTGTGTGTGTGTGTGCGCACATGCCCTACCTCTTGGGCCTTGGGTCCCTGGAAGGTGAAAGGTATCCAGAGATAGGATCGGTGATAGGTCATCTTTGGTCACCTCTTTCCCTTTCTGGGTCTGTCCACCCAGGGTGTGTTGTCCTTCAAAGCTTCTGTCACCTGTTACACCATGCTCAGACTTGGCCACTGGGTAAGGCTTGAGTTTATCCAGGAGAGAAGCGCCGCCATCTCAGATAACGTTTTCTGAACTGGCATTTTGTGGAACTCTTGCTTCCTACATCCGCCGTGATCACCACCCACTTTTCTTTGTAGCTTATGACAAGGTGGACATTTCTTCTTTTTATAATTTTTAATTTTGAACTTTCACATATTATGCCTTGGGTACTAACTGTTTTCACCCATCCACCCTTATGTTGGCTTAGTGACCCATCAAGAATAGCCAGACCGACTTATGGCTGTGAGTTCAGAGCTATCCATTGGAGCCCACTGGGCTCAGCACAGGGTACATAACCGAAGACCGTGGTTCCCCATCTCCCAGAACCCACTAATAGCCAATAGTTCAGAGGTAAAGGGCTAAGCTCCTCATCTCCCCTCCTTGACTGATTGCTGATTGGGCTGGGCTTGTGTGACCTGTGCAGGAAGTGAAGTTAAGTTAAGCTAATGATTGCAATAGTTGCTTGAGTCTCTTCTGGGTTCTATTCTCATTGTTCCCTGAGCCTTGGAGGGGATCTAGGTTACTTGTTTAGGATTGGGTCCACATCTGTCTCTTTTTGGCATCTTGGGCAGGTGAATCTCTATATTCACCGCTGTCTGTTGTAAGGAGAAGCATCCCTGCTTGAGGCTGGGGGGTGATTGTGTCTGTGGGTTTAAGCACAGAAGTTTAGGTGGCAGTTTAGTATGCCAGCTTAGTTAATTAAAGAAGTATACTCTCCCCAGGTGTGGTTGTGAATGTCTTTAATCCCAGCCCTCGGGAGGGAGAGGCGGGTGGATCTCTGTGAGTTTGAGTCCATCCATCTCTCTTTCTCTGCCACTCCCCCATCGCCTTATTTTTCAGACAGTTTAACTACATATTCCTGACTATACTAGAACTTGATATGTAGACCAGGTTGGCCTCGAGTTGGGTCCCCACTACCCACATTAGAGAGCTCAAAACCACCTGCAACTCTAGTTCCAGGGTCCTGACACTTCTAGCCTTGAGGGGGACTACACCCACGTGCACATAACCGATACCCACACGTAAGCATAATTAATGTTTTCTAAAATCTTAAAAATGCCTGCAGTGCAATGGGAAGCTTGGAAGCTCATTCGTTGAATGGTCAAGGATTATGACTGACTGCCTCAACTTCCCCTGTCAGTTCTGCTGGATATCTCTAAGCCCCCGACTTGATGACGTTACTTTGGTTCTACCAATCAAGCTACTCCAGATATCTCTGCCGGATGTCGTGAGCTTCTGGTTTGATGTTTCATGTTTATCTCATGAGAAGAGCAGTAGTAATGTCCGTTGGTAATGGTTTGCCTTCTAGAGACTGGGTCTCACTATGTCTGGACCATGTGGAACTCACTCTGTAGACCAGGCTGGCTGCACACTCACAGAGATCCACCTGCCTTTGCCTCCCAGCACTGGAGTTAAAAGGTGTGTGTCATCACACTCCCAGCAAAAGCTTTTGGCCGTGTGCTGTCAGGGGGCCAGCCTATATCAGGACAGAGGTTTGGGGAAGACAAGGGACCCTCCCCATTCCCATAGTCTGCTTTGACAAAGCTTCAGTGGCCCATGATAGCTTATCAGCATAAACTACACTGCAACAGGAGTGTAGTAGGACCTCCGAAGTCCTCTGACTAGCGGTTAGAAACATGAGATAGAAATTCTGAGTTTAGCACTCTGGCTGCTCATCCTCCCGGGTCAACACCAACTGGAGTTAGGTGTGGGCATGAACAGGACAAAGACATGGTTCCTATCATGCAAAAGGACAGGTACTTTGCTGCCACCAACACGTGGAGGTGTGTTGTTGAGACGTCAGAGTTCCCAGGGCTTATTCTGAACTGTTCAGGGGAGAGAGAGGTGGTACCGAGGTGTAAATGGGTTGACTGTACCATCTTCTGGCTTTGTTTATGTGCTTGGGACCATCAACAGGAACTACCCTCTGTGATTTTAACCTCCTGAACTCAAGTTTCCCAGGTAATGGGAGCGTGTCCTCAGGTTGGTCACCAGGAGCAGGGGTCATGAACACAAGTCAGCACAACACCTGTAAGCCTACTAGCTGGTCCCCAGACCCAGGGCTCCCAGCCGGGCTCCACCCACTGGCTTGGAGCTGGCCACAAGGCCTCCCAGCTTCCGTAACTCCAATGTCATCACCTAGGCAACTGGGACGCTGCTGCCACTGCCCTGCCACTGCCCTCCTGCAAACCACGGGGCCTCCAGCACCTCAATCCAAGTCTACGGACCTACCCAGGGCCCAGGCTCAGCCAAGGTAGGCATGGGCTCTGCTTGACTCTCAGCTCTGAAGGCAGGGTTCTCTTGCTGTCCCCCTCCCTCACGGGACAACAGCCTCAGAGTGCCAGCAGGATACAAAAGCCCTTCCCCATTGACTCTCACCTGGTAGCCCAGAAGTAAGGCACTGTGTGAACAGGCATGCCCCATAGGCAAGCTGGTGGCCAAGGCAATCTGAGGAGGTACTTCTGTGGTTCTGATGGGACAAGGCATTGTGGTATGGTCCTTTGGGAAGCCATCTGCCCTGAGTGAACTTCAGGGCCTCCCTGTCTGTGACCTTGTGCTATGGCCAGTCAGGATGGGAACAAAAGTGATTCTGGCATCTCTGCAGCCTTCATTCATCTGAATCACCTTGGTTTCTCTTCATTCCCTGCCCAAGAGACACCAAGCAGCTACCTGGACCCTCTGAGGCCATGCTTGTCCTGCAGGGTGTTGCCACTGCGCTGAACTGACTGGTTCTCCTTAGCGTCTCCTCCACTGCCTAGCCTCAGCCTCTTTCAGCCTTCATGGTCCTCATGTGTATGTCTGTAGGCGGCCCGAGTGTGGACAGTAGATTGAGCTCAGCAGGCCCTGCTCCTGCTGCTGTCCTGTGAACAGGGGGACAGGCAGATTACATAGGGTCCTAGCAGGATGAGCTGGAGAAAATCCTAAACAGAAATGGTCACCGTGGGGCCTGAGAACACGTGAGCATACACGTGCGTGCACACATATGAACACCGCAGTTGTGTGGTGTGTTGTGAGGCGGTGTGTATATGTGTGTGAGAGGGTGGGTGGGGAGGCAGGGAATCTGGGTGTATGGGCCACACCCCTGTGTCTAATCATCCTTTCCTAGCCTTGGCCCTGGAGCCCAGATGGCTGGAATGTTGTTTGGGAGATATTTGCCTCCGGTTTTTAAAATAGGGTCTTGTTCTGTAGCCTAGGCTAACCTAGATTTCACTGTAGTCCAGGTTAGCCTTGAATCTTGATCATCTACCTCAGTCTCCCCAGTGCTGAGATTGCGGGCATATATCACCATGGCTGGTTGTCTTGGGGTATCTCTGATCTGATTGGTTACTTCAACTGCTGGTCCATTTGCCTTCACTGTAGGCAAGAGACCCTCATAGCAGGTCTCATGCTGTGAGGGTCTTGTGCCTATAGTGAAAGCTCACAGGGCCAGCAAGAGGACACGGGTCCCTGTGGTGCCACACATGGCCAGTGATAGCTCCTTGGGTTCTAAAATCTGAACTTCCAACAGATCGAAGACCAAATGAGGATACAGCTCCTTTTTTGTTATTTTAGTCTTTTGTTTATTTTGTGTGTATATGTGTATGAAGGCATGTGGGTACATTCCAGAAACTGAACTCCATCAAGCCTGGCAGCAGGTGCCTTTAACTGCTGATTATCTCACACAGCCCCTATAGGAGCCTTTCAGACCTGGGGTGCAAATGGTGAGATTTTATCCCCAAATAGCTCACTCTGGGGTTCAACCATCCTTCCCTGACCTGCAATGCCATTTGATCACACTAAATGATTAATTCTGCCACCAATGTCTGTTTGTTAGATGCCAACTTTAGACTGTACACTTACTTACTGAACAGCATGGCCAGGTCTGACCTCTGCATTTTATCTGAACACACACGGTCTCTACTCCTGTAGACGATGTCATGACATTCGGGGAGCCAAGGGCTGTCCGGAGACCCCGAGAGGTGAGGCTCTGCAGCCATCTGGTCCTACAGATGACTTGTAGGACTGTTACCTGGAAGTGTAGGGCCTTTCCTTGCAGCCTCGGGCCTGAGACAAAGGGTTCTAGGGTGTTTGGCACCTAGTTCTACAGGTTAAAGGTCATCTGGAACTTTCTCCAGAAGTAGATGAGTCCCTTGGAGAGGAGAACGGGACAGGAAGTGCCTGCAAGAAGCCACCCTCCACATCCAGCCACCCTCCACATCCAGCCACCCTCCACATCCAGCCACCCTCCACATCCAAAACCAAATGGAAGTCGGGCCATGAGGACCCACAGGTGGCTATATTACAGACATAGAACAGCCATCCACATCGGATTCTTGGTAACAATCTTGTCCAGGATTCTCCTGAGAGCTTAGCATAAACCATTCATGCAAGGAAGGTGTCACAGCCTTCTTTAGGGACTAGAGAATCTAGGCTCCACACACAGGAGGAGATGGGGGTCCCTAAGTTGGTGGCTTGTTGAAGGTCTGGTGAGTGCAGAGGTCTGAGGATCAGGGTGTACACTGGAGGTTCCCCATAACTGTC
Organism: Microtus oregoni; assembly: GCF_018167655.1. Taxonomy (NCBI): domain Eukaryota; kingdom Metazoa; phylum Chordata; class Mammalia; order Rodentia; family Cricetidae; genus Microtus; species Microtus oregoni. The sequence goes on from NW_024543064.1 coordinate 2,470,510, forward strand.
CTCAGTAGCTCCATCTGCCCTCCTGAGGCCTGTCTCCGTGACCTGCAGCCTCTGCTTGGCAGCAGTGTGTTTGCCTAGCCGCTGACTCTCTCTGATTAAACCCAGGCCCTCTAACGATGGTGACCAGTAGGCAAAAAGACCATCTGACCCCTGTGAGCAGGGTAGAAATGGGTTTGGAATAGAGGGATTCATTGGGCAGGTTGAAAGAACTAGGGTGACCGGCAGCCTGGCACATGGAAGAGCTGAGTCATAGGGCGAGGCCGTGACAACTCCCATGAGGTGGGCACTCTCTCCACTGAGACTTGCTCTGGACACCTGTATACACAGTGTCTAGACAGACACCCTCCCTGGCTGCTGGCTCCCATCTCTCCTCTCCCTCAGCATGAGCCCTGCTCAGTGCTAGGCGGCCGCTGGACCCAGTTCCCTTTCCACTCTATCCTTGCAGGCCTGAACCGGTCTTGCCACCCGCTTCTCTCCAGCCAGGCTCCCTTGGAGGACCTCCTCTAGGTTGCTGCTGCACACTGACAGGGGACGTCTTGCCCAGCTGCACTGATGGTGCATGGGGGGGGGTCACACCAGCAAGCTCCCTTCACTTGTACCACCCGTCCCCCTGGCCCTTCAGAGGAACTCACTCCTTCAGGTCTATGACCCCCACCATCCAAATTCACCTGTCGCCTGATTTCCAGCCACCATAACTTGAGGGCATAGGGTGGGAGTCCAGATCTGGCTTCCTGGTCCTCCCTGGCACCAGCCTTTGGCATCATCACAGGTATCATCTGTTCTGCCCCCCAGATAATCAGGTTATCCCCGACTCACCTCTTCCATGTGATAGATATCAACTCTCTTCTTGGGAAGTCCTGTGAGTGAGGTGGTGTGGTGATATTTTGTTTGTGATCCAACAAATAAAGCTTGCCTGAAGATCAGAGTGCAGGGTAAGTTACTAGTTAGCCATAGAGGCCAGGCAGTGCAGTACTGGTGCACACCTTTAATCCCAGCACTCAGGAGGCAGAGGTGGAAGGATCTCTGTTAGTTCAAGGCAACCCTGAGCTACACGAGGTTGGCCCAGTCTCAAAGAGAAACAGAGCCAGGCAGTGGTGGCTCACATCTTAATCCCAGTACTAGAGAGTCACACACCTTTAACTTCAGCACTAAGGAGGTGGAGACAAGAAGGGATATGGCTGGGTGGAGAGAGGAATATAAGGCGGGAGGAGATGGAAGCTCAGCGCATTCAGTCTGAGGATTCATAGAGACAGGATCACCTCTTTGGTCTGAGCATTGGTAGACATTGGTAGAAGTAAGAACTCTCTAGTGGCTGGCCTCTCTGCTTCTCTAATCTTTCAGCTTTCACCCCTGATAGCTCCAGTTTTTATTAATTAAGACCAATTAGAATTCGTGCTACATGGAGGTGCTCAGCAGGCTTGAGACCACTTTCAAAGAGGAGTGAGACCAGAGATGCAGCGATGGCAGAGACCAGAGTTGACCTATCTCTGTCCACAAATGCTGCTTCTCACTCTGCCTTTCCATTACAGTAGGGCCTGACTTTCTCTCTCCCACTGTGACCCCATCCTAAAGGAGCCATGACTCTGCTGTGCATCCAACACCATCCTGCCCAGCGCTGTTGCATCATGGTCACCCTCTTAACTTCACTTCACGGGTGGTGGGCATGAGGATCCATGATCATCCCTTTACAGATGAGAACACGGAGGCTCGGGATGGGGTGTCACCTGCCCAGGTTCACACAACTGGAGAGTGGCGGAGGTGGGCTGTGTGGACGGAGCAGAAGGGACTTGGCTTAGGTGCCTAGCAGGGCTGAGTGTCAGGGTAGATGCCATGTGTCCCATATCACCCCAACATGTAGGTGTGAAATTAGGGGCAGAAGGAAGGTCTGAGCGGGTCAGCGGAGGACGGGGAATCCCTGAAGGTCTACATGTGGGCAGGGCCTTGAAAACAAGTGGGGGCTTCCCCCGGGAAGGTGGGAGTGCATACTGGAAGTGCTGTCACTTCTAGAAACCTATCTACCCCTGTTTTTCTACCCGGGCTCCAGGCGGCCACACCCTAGCCAGATGTGATTGGCTGAGCTTCCCCATCATCTCCCCCTTTTGTCTAAACAAGGTCGAACCAAACCCAATACAACCATATACAACAGGAACAGATACCAAATATAAAATTACAAGCAATAAACAATATTAAGCAAGAAACGCATAACAAAAGTTTTACTAAGCATTCTATTTCAAGGGGTCTAAATAATGTATTGAAATTAAGTTTAGCTAAATCATGAGGAGGGTAACTACAATTATCTAATCTTCAACTCCATCAAAGATCTGAGAAGGGAAGTAATATTACTTGAATAAACAGGAAGTGCAATTGAGAAACTTCCAAAATGTGCAACAAATGACAGAGACTACTGACTACCTGGGCAATCACCCAAAGTCTCATTTGCAGCATCGAGGCAACCAACTTTGGCTAAGGCCTGACATAAATGACATACCATTTTCAAAGGCAAGAAACTTTTCAAAATTATCTTACCCCGTCTTTGCATGATATGACAGTCCTGTTTTATCCATTTAGCGATATCTCTGTCAGTGGTTGAGGTATGGGCATTTCTTTGCCCAAAGGCCAGTTCTGCCAAATAGAAAGGCTCCAGGTGGAGTGTCTTTGGTGCTCAACATTCTCTCAGGAGTAGATGGGTGTTGCCAGGAGTGATTGTGTCTCATTACCATGGAACTCTAGGTTAGATTAAAGGCCATTTTCTACAGCTCTTTGAAGAGGTTGAAGATTATACTATCTATAATGAATATAATCTCTATGTATCTAAAGAACCTGATTAGCCTAATTATAAATATGACAAATATAGATGACTATTGATCTATAATTCTCAATACCTATCTAACTTAGACTAAGACAATAAACAGCTGTGCAATAAATAAGAACAATGACCTTCAAATGTAAACAATGTATAAGTATCTTGATCAGAGGTAGTAGTGTACACTGCAATATGGTAAATATATATGTCAATACATAAACAAAGTTTCAAAAAGAGGTAGAAGCATACATGCATACAATATTCAATATAATTTAACTTTGTATCAATATACAAGAATCAATACCAATATAATTGTCTAAAAACAATAACTCACAAATACCAATCTATTATCCCATCACCAATTATCCCTTTTTTTTTCAAGAACACCCCTGAGCCTATAAAATTCCTCCCCACCCCTCAACCATATACCAATTGAAACCAACCCCTAAATGATGTCCCTAAACCTGAGGGCAAACTCTGCTGGGAGAGGGGACATCATCCTCTAAAATTGCTTCCAGCTGTCATGGGGGAGACGTTCTTCCTAGGGGATCCTGTGAAAGTAAACGATGGTTAAATTCCAAGATTAGTATTTGGTTTGGTAAAATTGCAAATAGTCTCTGAGTATTTTGTGGAGGTCTGGCCAGAATGTCGTAAAAGATGTGCACCATTTCAGCTAACCAAGTTGGAACCATCTTGTGCAGCTGGTACCCAAAACAGGCCTTGTAGTAGTGCTATCAGCATCATGACGTCATATTACCCAGGTGGAGTTGTTGTTGTGGGGCCCCATCTTCTTCCTGGAAACTTCAAAGATTACTGCAGGGAAATTTGTTATTCATTGTGGAAGATTTAAGCATGACCTATATAGACATATACAGACATATATATTCAATGAAAGGTATGATAAAGACAAAAACAAATATGAGGAAAGGCAAAGAAAGCTTATAAATTATTTTCTTTTCTACTGTCCCATATCATGGCTCTTGACATGAGACAGAAACTCCGGGTTTTCTCTTAACAACAGGCTTGGAATTGGAGAGGGACTGCGCGCTGGTAGGATTTGCTGAAGGAGAGCTGGGAAGGAGGCTCGTGATGGCGGGGGTGCCTTAGAGAGAATGCGCACCTATCTACCCCTGTGTTTCTATCCGGGCTCCAGGCAGCCACACCCTAGCCAGATGTGATTGGCTGAGCTTCCCCACCTTAGAAAGAAGAGATTAAAGTGCAGGAATCAAGAGGTGGGTGCTTACTATGCGCCCTGAGCGGGCGACCCAGCCTCTGTGGCTGTTTGCTAGCTGGACACTCCCTGGCCATGTCCCTGATAATAAGATGCGGGACACACTATTCTCTTATATGTGCCATCTTGAGGGGCACAGGTCAGCATGCTGCGATACTCATTTCATTTGGTCTTGTCTGAGTCCCCACAGGGTGCCAGGTGACTTGGCATGGGTGGGAAGTTTGACCAACTATTATCTCCTCTGAGAAGTCCAGGGAACCCCAGTGACCTGAAGGATGAGCCCATTCCCGTACTGCGGCTGATGGCCTCAGCCCAGGCAAGAGAAAGCAGCTGCTTCATAGTTCACATAACATACCCCACCCTGCACGGAGTGGCTAAATTTGTCTCCCCTCGCCAGTACTTCACTTCCCCAGCTTGGGGAGAGGGCAGCAGCTGCCACCTGGACGTCAAGGGCCTCACCTGGCTAGGGAGCAGAATGGCTGCCTGAAGGTCGGGATTTTCCCATCTGGGACAGGACCAACAGGCGAAGGCGGTTGTCACTGCCACGTTGGCCCTGAGGAAGAAGGTACTTCTGCCGCACATCAGGGGGGACCCCAGCCTCTGCCCAGCATACTAGGTGAGAGCAGCAACTCTCCTAGCTGCACCCACCGCTTGAGAGAGACAGGCTCCCGGCACCAGGGCCCCCTGGGGCCAGGTTCTTGGCTTCCTATCTTTGGACTGGGCCACTGCCTAGAAACACTGCGGTTTCCAGAGGGACACTCCCTGGCCATGTCCCTGAGCCTGACACCTGCCTTCCCTCCATGAGAGGATCTCATGGGTGCTAGCTAGGGCATTTTGAGTTCTCTGGAAGAAAGGCCACAGAATGACTGAAATGGGCAATGGAGAGCCCCTTCTGTGGTCATCACCAACTTACTACTAGGCACTTCTGATTTCCATTTTTCTGTTTATTAACATTCACTGCTAATACGAAGTGAGCGGCTAACAAACCACATTAACCGTGACATCACGTAGTAGAGTTACCAAGAAAGGGGTGGCCAAGGTGGGTCCCTCTGGGGCTTTCCCCTGCTGACCTAGAGAGAGAGGATCATTAGCATACCCAAAAATCCCCATATTGCTGAAGGGCCTGCCTCCCGGCTAAATGTGGACTCTCTGACTTCACAGCTTACATAGGGGAGGATGGGCATTGGGGTTCTAGCAGGTGTGAGGGTCTGTCCCCACAGATGGCCCAGGATGACTGAGAGTGTCTGGTATATCATACGTGGTTGTGAAGCATGGGCATAGCAGGAATGGGGGGTGTGATGGGAGAAAGTAGGGATAGCAAGGGCAGGATGCCCCCCATTCTGTTTAATTGTTATGTTCTATGAGAAGTGACATCTGTGTCCCCACCTCCAGTTGGGTGATATAGACGAGGGTGGGGGAGGAGAGTTGAGAGTTGTCCAAGATGAAGGCTGCCTTCAGCTTTCAAGGACAATGACGGGGAAGAAGAGTTGGACAGCTGAATGTAGAAGTAGCATGTGTCCAGGGCCATGGTGACGGGGGACAAGGAGGGGGTGCTTGGGAGAAGGACAGGGCTGATACCAGAACATGTGGGAGCCAGACGGAAGGTTCAGAGGGCGGTAACTTTTGCTTGGAAACTAAGACCAGCCATAACGGGCAGGGTGAGGTAACAGAAGAGTCAGCAGCTTCCGTTAGGGGACAGGGACAGCCAGTGACTTTCATTAGGTCACCAACAAACCTGTTTTAGCTCAAACCCCAATTAGGATGGCCAATGACTGGGGCGAGTCCCTGGGGGTCTCAAACATTGTGGGCTTGGGACGTTGGTTGCTTCATCTCTAACTTGGTTGACAGAGCCCAGTACTCGGTGTGAAGTGAACCGCTGACAGACCACATTAACTGTGACATCATGTCGATATACCATGGTGGGGGTGGTCTGATCACAGTGTGTTCCTCTGGGGTTTTTTCCTGCTGACTGGAAGAGAAAAGACAGTGTCTGTGTGGGCCTAGTGGTCCTGCCAGGAACCTTCAGTCAGAATTGCTGGGGTTTCTCTGTGTAGGATCACCCAGTGGTGACAATGGATCTTTTAATCCCAGAACTCAGGAGTCAGAGGCAGATGGATCTCTGTGAGTTCAAGGTCACCCTGGTGATGTGGGATTCCCCCTCTGTATACTGTGAATACCACTGATTAATAAAGGAACTGCCTTGGACCTATAGCAGAGCTATAGGGGAACAGAGCTAGGTGGTGTGTGTGTGTGGGGGGGGACAACTAAGCTGAATGTTGGGAGAAAGGCGGAATGAGGGAGAAGCCATGGAGCTGCCTCTGGAGACAGACGCGCTGAAATTTTGCTGGTAGGCCACGACCTTGTGGTGATGCACAGATTAATGGAGATGGGTTAAATTAATCTGTAAGCGTTAGCCAATAAGAAGCTAGAGTTAATGGCATGACTCCAACTCAAAGTTGCTAGACCTCTGTGATAAGCTGTGCTGTCTTTGGTTCAAAGAGATTTTGCTGTCTAGATGCGTTAACTTCCTTCTATAACCCTATTCTTTACTGGTGCCCTGGGCATTGCAGGCCTGACTGATGTACCCCCTGACTCTCCCATGCTTGCTGGGACTCTGTGGGGTGCAGCAGGTGCTGAGGTCTGAGTTGGTCACAGAGCATCTTCGGCAGCTTGCTGTGGTCTGGGGTGTGGTGCTATCTTGTTTGTGATCTAACAAATGAAGCTTGCGTGAAGATCAGAGTGTGGTGCTAAACCACTAGTTAGCCATAGATGCCAGCCAATGGTGGCACACACCTGTAATCCCAGCACTCTGGAGATAGAGGCAGATGGATCTCTGTGAGTTCACCCTGGACTCCATAAGAGATTGAATTATCTGAAAAGAGAAGCAGAGCCAAGAGGTGGTGGCTCATGCCTTTAATCCCAGCACTAGGGAGGTGGAGACAGGAAGTGATATAGCTGGGCGGAGAGAGGAATATAAGGTGGGGGGAGACAGTAGCTCAGGGTTCAGTCTGAGGACTTGAAGAGACAGGATATCCAATTCGGTCTGAGGATTTCGTAGAGGTAAGAACTAGTGACTGGCTGCTCTGCTTCCCTGATCTTTCAGCTTTCACCACCTTAATACCTGACTCCGGGTTTTTATTATTAAGACCAATTAGATTTGTGCTACACTGGCTCACTAGTGTAGGCGCTGCCAGGCCTAGAAGAGGTCCAGCTCAGCAAAGAGGAGAAGCTATCTGAGGCTTTGAGGAGGTGGAGGCAGGGCTAGGACGGGGCCAGAGGCAGCCCATACACCAGCTGTGCTTACAGGCTGTGACAGATGTGCATGATACAACTGTCTCTGAATTCGGAGCTCCCCTGGGGGCCCTTGGTGCTTCTGCCATCAGCGGGTACCACGGCCAAGTGTAATTCAGCCTGAAGTCTTCCTCTGAAGATCCTGGATCTTTTGTGGCTCCCATTGCATCACAGGATGCATGTTCTCTCTAAAAAAACTCCAACAAAATCTACAATTCCTAGGCCAGTGAGATAGCTCAAGGGTAAAGGCGCATGCTGCCCACCCTGACGACTAGAGCTCTAGCTCTGGGACCTGCACAGGGGAGGAGAAAACTGACTCTTGAAAGCTGACCTCTGACCTCTGAGGTGTACACCTGCATGCATACACATGCACATGCACGCACACACATACACACATGCACACACACATACATACATACATGCACACACACACACACACACACAAGACAGGCTATTGAGGAATGTGGATTTCATTGAGAGGATTTAACTTAGAGTTTTAGGGTTGATTTACTGGAGTGCAGGTCCTGACCTGCCCTCTCACCCTGAGGTCACACATACCTGCAGCCAGGGCCCCAGGAAGCCCCTTTGATTGGCTCCTGTAGTGGCCAGCATCATACACTCCTGGTGGTGGCAGCAGAGGCTGGGGCTGCAGTCTGGTGGGAAGGGAAGGGCTGAACAGGGAGCTGGGCACAGAAGCCCCTGATATCCCTCACCAAATCCTAGCCCTGAGGGTGCAGATATCCCAGAGGTCTTTCTCCCCCTCCCCTCTCTCTGCCTCTCTTTCCCTTTTCCCCGCCCCTTCCCCCCTCTGAAGAGAGAGATTATAAGACAATAATGTAGTAAAGGCTGGGTTACCAGCTGTGGGAATTTTGTAGAAAATAGAAAATAAGGAAGGGAGACAAGGCTGGATGGTGTGTGGCCTCCCGGAGGCTGTGGTGGTCTCTGAGTCCAGACCTGGATGCTAGGATGGAGCCTTCAAAGACACGGGCAAGAAGGCAATGTCCCAGCTGAAGGGACAGTGGTGCAGAGCCGACTATCAGCAGCTGGCTCAAGCACACCCCATTAAGACTGGAGGAACCCGTGGGGGGCAAGATGAGAGTGTGCATGTGGGGGTGCTGTGTGAATGGTGAGCAGGCCAGGGTTTGATCTTAGGCCTCTGGCCAGATGTGCCTTCTGTGTGGACGCAGGAGGACCTGGCAGACAGGAAGGGCGCGAAGAAGAGCACTCAGATAGGAGTCTTGGGTTTGTGGTGGGGGCAGAGTTGTAAAATCCGCTGACCTCCTGGGAGTCTGGAGCCTGCGGGTAGCCCCTCCCCCTACATCTCCCCGCCCCGGGCATTGGGCATCTGTCACTTCTCAGTCTCCCTCTGCTTGTCCTGGCCATGTGTGCTCAAGGGATGAAGTGGAACCCATGTTCTCTCTGGCTTCCCCCAGAGGGCTGACCATCTTCAGATACGTCGTTGCTGGAACTGAAGAAGTCAGCCGGTGTGGGTGCGAGAGGTAGGGTGACGTGTGGAAGGCAGAGGTACCCACAGAGCACTCCTGGCATAGCCTAGGCTGGGATACCCAGACCCAGTTCCAGCCAAGGCTCTTGTTGCTGTGTTCCCAGGCTACAGCCAAGATGGAGCCCTGGAGGAGCATGTGTTTGGGGTCCTCCACCTGACAGGGAGTTTCAAAGTGCTTATTCCTATCCTGAGTACTGGCCTTCAGTGGGTGGCACAGGAACGTGGGAGACCATCCAGGGCAAAATGATCACAGCATGACTGACGTGTTCCAGATGCCGCTGTGGGTCTCTCTCTCTCTCTCTCTCTCTCTCTCTCTCTCTAACAAAAACCAGCGTGAGCCAGTGAAGTGACTCAGGGGGCAAGGGTGCTTGTTGCCATGTCTGATGACCTGCAAGGAGAGACTGAAAGCTGTCCTCTGACCTCTGCCCTCACACCATGGTACACGTGTACACATATACCGCACCACACGTGTATAAATAGGTAATGCATAAATAAGTGGACTTACATAAAAATTCAAGAATGTCCTGAAAATTTCCTAACACATAATTAGCATCTTATCTTAAAATATTGCTTTTGTAGACTAGGTCTCAAGTAGTTGAGGCTGGCCTTGAACTGATGCCCCTGCCTCAGCCTCTTGATGACGGGGATTGCCTGTGTGCATCGCTGCTGGCTTCCAAACAGCATCTTGAAGCTTGAAGCTCAGCGGCCTCCATTCATCTTGTGGTACGGCCGAGCTTCTGCCTGCTCCCAGCATATTTAACCCCCAGAAGAAACCTGGGACCATAAGCATTTGCTTACCATTGCACCACCTCAGGCTGGCACCCCCGGATCTGCCTTTGGCTCCCTCTGTAGACTTCCTGTCCTGCACCTGTCGAAGCAACAGACTCAGACACTGGGTGGCTCAGCGCTGTTCTCACGGTTCATCCACATTGGGGGTTTTGAGTCGGCAGCTTGTCCCTGGTCACGGCCAAATGCCACCTACCGTGTGCTCGGGTCACATAGTGTCTGTCAGCTCTTCTGTTGATGTGTTCCTGACCCTCCACCCCACCTGGCTAAAGTGAAGAGTGCTTCTGTGAAGTGCTTCTGTGGAGGGACATAGGCTTTGCTGTCCTTTCCCCTTCTGAGCTGGCATAGTCAGTGTAACGGGGAGACAAGGACCACATGGCCCATAGGTCAGGACCTCAGAGCAAGGGTCTGAAGGTGTTGGCTTAGCCCAGCTGATCCATTCACGCCATTCATTCCCCGTCCACCAGCCTAGCCCTGCTGGCAAGCCCACCATGACCAATGGCTCCTCACCAGAAAGGACAAGCGCCCCCGCAACTGGTGAAGGCAGGTTTCTTCTGACCCTCTGTGTTGGTTGGCCAATGCTGTGTCAAGCCTTCGTAACTGTGGTAAATGGGAAGTGGGGGAAATTAATTCCTATTATTAAAGAAGAGTATAGATTAATTGTTCATTCCTGAGCTTATTATAGTTGTGTGAGCTGAGCTGATTATAGTTGTGGAGCAAGGCGCTTAATGTCTCAGAGTCCGTCTTCTGAAGAGGACGGGGCCGTGACTATCCGGTGCCGCCCTCCCTTCCTAGGTGAGCCTCCACCCTCTGGTCTCTCTTTGCCTATGCTCTGCTGGGCCGCTGTACTGGCTCTTCCAGCTTGTGCTACTTCTCTGGGGACCAATGGTCTGGCCTGTGCCATCTCTAGAGCGTGCCACAAACCTCTATGAGCCGCCGCCTGCCGGGGGTCAGGCAAAAGCGACAGATCTGCCCTGCCAGCCCTGGGCAAGTCTGGACCTGTCGGCTTGGCAGTGCAGGGCTGGGCCAGACTGACTCCCAGGGCTCAGAAGGCTGCCCCAGGGAGCTGTTCCTCAGCTGGGATAGGGGCAGCAGCGGGCAGGTGGACTGGGGTTCCCCTGCTCCACCCGCTTCCTGGGTGGAGTCTCCATGTGGGAGGCTGTGCTAAGGAAATAGTGGGGAGAGAGCTAGTGGGTTCTAGCTGGGGTCACAGTAACCCTGCTCCCCTTTATCTCCTTGAGGAGGAGACCACCCACAGGTGACAACTCCAGGACAGTCTCAGGGCCTTAGCTTTAGACTCTGTCAAGTTTTCTTGTCTGTGGGTCCAGAGAGGACCCCTCCCCTCTTGAGTTCCGCAGCAGCCTGCATAGCTATGCTTCCCAGACCTGGCTCCAGCAGGGGGCACTCTGTCCATGCTCTTACTAAGAGGAACTGATGTCTGAGCTGTCTCCAAGTCCTGGGCACCTGGGACAACCTTCCCCCACCAAACACACAACCAACACCTGGCTTGACCTAACCCTGGCCATACCTGTCGTCTCAGAACACGGTGATGGCAGCCCTGGCTTATTCTTGCACAAACTGCCCTAAGACCCTGGAGACTAAATTCACTCACCCCACAGCGTCTACACAAGGGGTGCCCTTGTTACCCGTTTCCCCAGAGGTTATTTACTGCCTGTCTGGAACCCTTCCCACCCCAGCAGAATCTAAGAATGATATATCAAAAACCAAATTTGCCTCTGTCTCACTTCCTGGGCCAGTGGATGGACTGCTTGAGGGGGAAGAGAAGGAGAGGGAGCAGAGGAAGAGAATGAGGGGGAAGAGGAGGGCACAGCGGTGGTGTCAGCAGCATGGGCAGAGAGCTTGGCAGCTGCTCTGGAGTCTCCCCTGCACGGTCACAGCCCTGCTCACTTCACTCACCTGAGAAGGCAGAGGGTGGGGCTCCCCAGATGCTCACGTTGTCCTCCTTCTCCCTCCAGAATGAGCCGCAGCGTGGGAGAGATGACCCAGTCTGCCTCTTCCTCCCCTGGCGAAGGAGCTACCTTCGAGCATCTGTGGAGTTCTCTGTGAGTATGGAAACCCCCTCAACCATTGGGCTTGCTTGACCTTGGCTGGCTTGGAGCAGGTTGAAGAGGGTCTGCTAGGGTAGCAGCTACCCTAGGCCGTGGCCTGGGTGGTCCGTCCTCTGGCCAGTGCTCTGATGGCAATGGGCGGAGAGGTCCAGGGTGCAGAGATCATGTATGCAAAACGATTTCATCCCAGTACTGCCAGGTCTGAGGGGCAAGCCAAGGGCTGGTGAGGTGGGGACGGGAGCAGGAAAGCGGCAGAAGGTGGAGGACTACGATCGATCTCTGGGACACACAAATGCTGCCAGGAGCCATGGGGTAGCCTGGCATCCTGAACCAGGGGAACTCAGGGGATGATGGACCAGATGCTAACAGCCGATTTTCTCCCCCCACAACGTAGGGAGCCAGACAGCACTTACTTCGACCTTCCCCAGCCCAGCAGGGGGAATAGCGAGGCAGTGGGCAGCGAGGAGACCAGCATGGATGTCTTCCACCTGCCGGGCATGGTGAGTAGGGCGGTCCTTGCTGAAGACGAGATTGGTAATAAACAGGGGTCGGCTTTTCTCAGGAGCCAGGCAGAACGAGGAAGCCAGGGCTTTGGGTGGCCCACCTTGTGTTAGTCAGGACACTTCAAATTATAAAGAAGTAAATATATTTAAGTTATAAGAAGTAGAACCAGCTTGTCTTATGTCAGCTCCTTGGTAGAAATGAATTTAAATTAAGCATGCTTGGCTCCAGTGTGGAAGGAGCTGCCAGCATGGCTGGACCCAGGGGTTCCCAGCTGCCTCTTTCACCTGTTTCTTTCTTTAGTTTTTCCTGAGATGCCTTTGTTTTCAGGCGGCTTCACCCCTCACAGAGAAGGGAGTTGAGATTCTCTAACATCTCAAGGCCCTGTGGAGAGGGCACGTCTCTTTTTCCATTGCCCAGAAAGCCCGCTCCATGTTGGTCTGAGTAAGCGCGTAGCTGTCTGTCTCTGAGCTATCCCTATCTTTCGTGTCCCCTTTTCCACTGTGGACCAGGTCAGGATGGAGGGCAGTGAGCTTAGCTCTCTATATGAGAAGGGGACGATGTGGCCAATGGGAACAGTCTCTTTCCTGGACCAGGAGGGGTGCCAGCCCGCCAGCTCCTACTGGGAACTCTTGTCTAGAAGGCAAGCCACAGTAGTTAGTGTGGTTCTGTCCCTGACCCACTCTCCGGCTGCCGCTGCGATGCCCTGCTGATGCCAGGAGCTGGAGGGAGGTGGCTGGTGCGTGTAAGAAGGGGCCTGTGACGACCTCTGGTCCTGAGGTCTTCTGTCCTCAACAGCCTCCCCACTGGCCCACCAGGGTGCTGGGATCCCATCAGACATGGAGGCTGGGAAGGTGTCAGGCGGGTACTCGTTGGAGGAACCCTGCAAGCATGTGAAGGAAGAGCAAAACCCAGGCCAAGTTGGCACATGTCAGCTGCAGAGGCACCAGAGAGCTGAGCAGGTCTCCAGGACAGCCTTTCTCCCACTAGCCCCTGAGGACCCATGTGCCAGAGGGCCGGGGACTGGAGAGGCTGGGAAAGTGTGAGGCTAACTCACACTGTCAGAATGAGTGTACACCAAGGCTGGAGAGGCAGGAGACATCTCCTTGTGGCCCCACCCCCCTCTGTAGAGGGTAGAGCATGGGTCAGGGCCTACTGGTCCCCACAGAACTAGAAGACTGTCTCCTACAGCGGCAGCCCCGGTGGGCCGGGGTCTTTCAGGTGTCGGCCTGGTGATGTCCACGTCTCTGAGCTCTGCCTGTCCAGCCCTGGTCTCTGCCTACTCAGGAGACTGTCTCAGAGTTCACCTTCATTCAACACCTTTGCGTGTCCGTGTGACAGGCATGACAACTAAGGCAGATACTGCAGCAGGGGTATCCTGGGGTTTAGGAACAGAAGACAGCCGTGCAGTATGGCCAGAAGGATAGTCCCCCACCCTGCCTGTTACCCCTTAGTGACAAGATCCTGACCCTTGTTGTCTACAATACTGGTGTCTTCCAGTCTAGAGAGACAGGAAATGGCTACCAGGCTGCAGGGAGGGGGGACCTTATACAAAGACTCTAAAGATGCCTGCCTTGGCAATGCTGGAAGCTGCCTCCCCCGGCCCAAGCTGCCCAGCCCATGCCTGAGAGGACAGAATTCTCAGAGACCCCACTGACCTACCTGGGTGGGGGTCTTGGACTGAAGGTGTAAACAGGGAACAGTCCCAAGCCCCTACGGCTAGGGATATGGTACCCACCCCTGGCCCTAAGGATACCCAATGTAAACATGTTGGCAGGGTGCTCATGAGACCTCACCTGCTGGGGCATGCTGCTCCCAGCGGGGGTAACTCGGGTGGGGCACAATGCCTCCACAAACAAGGGGCCCGCTTCGTCAGGTAGCAACATGCCTTGCAGTAGAGCCATGGATGAAATTCCTGGGTGCACAGCTCAGCTCCTGGAAGTGGGAATTCCCTGGAGCCAGGACTTCCTGGCCTCCTTCTTCAGGCTTCACCTGACCCTTATCCCAGTCCTCTCAAGATACAGCTACCGACCCAACAGCTTCCTGTATGTTTCAAAACTCCCACCCGCTCTGAAAGCGAAAGATCAAGACTCAGATGTAAGCCACATCTATGGCCATCTGGCGGCTGTGCTCCAGACTCATTGGCAGAAAGACGGCCTTGCCACCCTTGGCAGAGGGCTGCGGAGAACTGCAGGGGACGATAGCTGTTTCTTACCTGAAATGAGGTGGTTGAAGTTTGAGCTCACAGACGACATGGCTGATTGCAGCTTATCAGGATCAACAATGCTTAGGGAAGAAAGGGACAGCTTGACACTGCAGGGCGCATGCTCCCAGAGCAAGGCGAGGTGGACAGTGTTGGGATTCGCAGTCACCAGCTGAGTCTGTGGGATGGAGGTGGCTGTGGAAATAACAGCTTGGGGTACAGTTGTGTTGGGGTGGCTTGGGGACCTGCAAGGTCCCTCACTGTTGCAGGGTAGGGCTCTCAGGAAGCAGTGGTCAGGGCTCAGACTGAGAGCACATACTCCCGGTCTGGGGAAGCCACAGATGGAGGAGGGTACCCTGCAGAGGCCCACACTCCCACGTGTCAGCTGAATGGGTGCTCTTACATGTGGAGTGTGTAGCCCAGGAGTGGGGGTTAATGGCTCCCATTCGGGGGCTCGGAAGTATGATGGACATCAGAGGGAGGAGTTGGCCACACTCACACAGAGAGGAGGGTGCGCATGCCGTGGACTCACATGTGGGTTCCATGTGTTGTTTCAAACAGGACACCAGCACAGAGTAAGGCCCCCACCTCACACCCCACAGTCTGCAGCAGCTTCTAAAGTATTGGGTGGCTTTTAAGATCTTAGAGTCCTGGGGGAATGGGAAGTACAGAGAGGAAACGGTGCTGAGACAGCTGGGGTACCTGGGCCTACTCAACACTGTGACTGGATGGGAGCTCCCAGATGTTAGCCCCACCCCTGGGAACTCTAGCCCACCCTCTGGCTGGGTCCAGCACAAGGAATACTACCCAGCTTCGCTCTCAGGTCAGCGAGTAGTTCTGGACTCTGAGGTACCGAGGGCTCTCAGCAACCCCACCTCCTGTGTCCTCAGGGACTCTCACCCATCCCCACAGAAGCTCACCCAGTGCTGACTGGTACCTATTTGTTCCTATGTGCTGGATATCCCCACCCAAATGCCAGGATAGTCTGGCAAAGGTGATCCAGCTTAAACCAGCACAGTTCTTGAACAGGTGGGACATCTCTTCAATGGTTTATGCTGTGACCAAGGGACCTCATGTGGGAGATTGCTTCCTGTCGCATGGGAGGTCTTGAACAGGTCTGCCAGCTACAGTGAACCCTCAAAAACCACACGATACCCTTCACCCCACCTTCATGACTGGCAGAAACCGGTACCGTCAGTGAGTTCAAGTTCTCACATGCCTCTGAGTCTCCGTGTCCTTGCTTGTGAAGTTGGTGTGATGGAAGGGGCTAGAACAGAGAGGATGCTGGGGGATGTGCAGGATCCTCAGAAGTACCAGCGGATGCTGGGAACCAGCTCACCTGCCTGGCCTTGTGTGGAGGGAGGGGCTTGACATCTGACCACGTCCTTGTCTTACTCGAGGAGACTGTGTTGTGGGGTTAAAGAAAATGGGGTAAACAGGAACAGCTGGGCCCCTGGTGGGTTGTGGAAGAGCCCCAGACTTGGTGAGGGAAGCTGTGAGACCCTGTGGTCTTAATTTCCTGTGGCCATGTAGACAATGTAGCAGAATCTAGAAGGTTGTGATGAGTAGGGGGAAATCGAGGTCCCAAAGACTAAATATCCTAGGTTCCTAGCCCACCCTGGCCTTCTAAGCTGGGGAGACCACAAGGTCTTTTAGTCTTCTGGGTCCCAGTGGCCATATTTGTAAAATGGGGAGATGGACAGTTAGAATTCTCTAGGGTTTGGGGGCAACAGGTGCTCTTTCTCCCACGGGAGTGATGGGGAGGGCAAGGATGGTGTCCTATGTTTCCCAGGCTGTTTCCTTGAAGGCCCTGAACAGTTTGCCACGCAGAGGCACTGGGTCCTCGAGCTGGTTTTCCCCGTGTCCAATTCGGCCTTTGTGTATGCAGCTCCTTGCCCTGGCAGTGGTCTTCAGTATTAGCTGCCCTCGAAGATTCCAGGACCAGGCTTTAAAACAGGCCCTGGTCGCTGGGTGTTGTGGCCCATGCCTAAAATCCCAGCTCCTAGGTAACCCTGCTAGGGGGATCTCAAGTTTGAGGCCAGCCTGATCTACCTAGGGAGACCCTGTCTTAAAAATGAAGTGATCCCTGTCCAACAAGAAGAGGACTCAGAGCAGTACTCTCCCAGGTACTGTTAGGGTGAGCTGGGGGTGGGGCCCATGCCAAAGGCTGGGGATGGGAATGACTGCTCCAGCCTATTCTAGGGTGCCCAGCAAGGTTGAGATGCTTCGGATGCGGCCGTCCATGTGTGTGTGTGTGTGTGTGTGTGTGTGTGTGTGTGTGTGTGTGTTGGGGAGTCCCAGATCACTGAGGCTTCCACCACAGTGACTGGAAGATTGAAGGAAGGGCAAAGTCCCCATCATGAACACCAACTGCTGCCAAGGAACCGTAGAAGTTTGGCTTTGAGGGCAGGAACCCCAATTCTCACCCCATAAACATGATAAACATGTTGTGAGATCAGCCCCTTCACTCTGATTCCTTAGTCTCCGTGAGCCATATGAAGATAGGCACCGAGAGCCAGAGCCCCTCCAGCTCTTAGGCTGCAGAAAACCCATAGAGGGGGCGGTGGTTCCACAAAGGAAGGGGGAGAGAGGCAGGTGCCCCAGGGGTGGCTGCAGGATCGCCGCCCTTTCCTCCCCTCTCCACGTCCTCCTCCAGGCCTGCACCTCCAGTAGACCACCCAGGAGGAGGCAGGAGCCAGGCTGGGGCAGAGGCTGCAGTGGAGAAGAGAGCTCAGAGATGGACACGGCTTCCCTCATGGGCCTCATGGCTTCCCTCATGGGACTCATGGCTTCCCTCATGGGACTCATGGCTTCCCTCATGGGACTCATGGCTTCCCTCATGGGACTCATGGCTTCCCTCATGGGACTCATGGGCTCTCAGGCCAGGTCCCTCGTCTGGAAGTGTGGACATGAGCAAGAATTCTCACCTGCGTTTTCTCCTTTGCAAAACCAACATGACAGTTGATTGATGAGGACTCAGAGCTGCCAAGGGGCACAGTTCCCTCAACCCCATTCTGGAAACTGAGGGCCATCTCTTCAGGATTCTCTGGAGCAGCCAGGCCACACCTACTGGGGTGGGCGTCTGCAAACCTATCCCTTAGCCCCCAGGAGAGAAACTGCAGATGCCCCCCAGAACTTCTTACTATGAACCCCAGTTTGAGCAGTGTTTCTCAAAAGATTTTCCCCCCACAAAATTTTTTTCTTTTCTTTTCTTTTTTTGTTTTGATTTTTCGAGACAGGGTTTCTCCGTAGCTTTTGGTTCCTGTCCTGGAACTAGCTCTTGTAGACCAGGCTGGTCTCGAACTCACAGAGATCCACCTGCCTCTGCCTCCCGAGTGCTGGGATTAAAGGCATGCGCCACCACCGCCCGACTCACAAAATTTTTCTTAACAAACTGGCTTTACTGTTCAGATCTGACTTAGGAGCAGTGTGGTGGAGCTGTGGCTTTCAGCCAGGGTAGGGTTCTGTATGACGTAGGGTACCTCCACTGCTTCTGGGGGTCTCCGAACTCTGAATTAGTGCTATAGCTACAGTTCCCACCCAAACCCAGCTACTTCCAGCTCTCTGGAGAGGCAGAAGGTGGTTTGGAACTTGGCAAGAAAGGGCTAGAAGGGCTCAGTCTCTGTGCCATCTCTGCATCTTCTTGAACATCTTTAAACTTTCAATGTGGGGATCACACTGATGTGTTTTAGGGGGCCTGGAAATCCAGGGCCAATGTCCACTTCCACAGGACACACATCTGTTGTAGACAAGGTGGGTTCAGGTACCTACACCAAAAGTGACTTCGTGGTTTGAAATAAACCTGAGACTTAGATGACCCCAGACAAAGGGCAGTGGTAACCGCCATAGGGCCACCACTGGGCAGATGCTGATGTAGAGCCCCTTTCTCTGTAAGGTCTATAGTGGTTGAGATGCATTCTAAAGGGGTCCCTCAGGAATTCTCTTCGGTGGGGTAGCCATGTCCCTGCTTCCTGGGCTTAGTTAGAGCCAGGAAAAAAATACTATCTATAATGCAATGCTATGGATTCTTTGGCTCCACCCACCAGTGTGGGCTTTTGACCACCTGATCCTGTGCCAGGCTCTCCACGGGTGCCCTGGCACAAGCATAATGGTGTGTCTTTCCTCTCTTCAGGCCTTGGGAGTGGTCCCTATGGGACCATAGTTCTCTGAGAGGAGGCAGGTCCTCTCACCTGGGTCGCCAAGGCTGGCAGCACCACCTGTTCCTTCAGGGTGGCCAAGCCCTGGCTACCAAGGTCTCCAAGACCAGGGCTGACCGCTCATGCTTTGGAGCGGCGGCTGCTTATAGGTGAGAGCCGCGGCGCCCAGAGCCTTCACTGGGGGCAGCTAGGAAGGAGCACGGTGGGAATGGGTGATCTCCGAGCCAGCCAGTGACCCCGCATCCCCACCGGCTCCCCCTGTGCAGCCTCCTTGGTGCGGTCCAACACATCTGCGGGCAAGCTGAGGCCTGCCCTGCGTTGATGAATAGTCATGAGGAAGAAAGGGGTGGGCCCCGGTTTGTTGTTGGATGCAGCCAGTTGACAGAAGTAAGGGAGAAAGGCAGGGTGAGAATGCCAGCCCACAGCCCACGCGCTCCTGAGCATCCTTGGCTCCTACTTTCCTAGCCAGACAGCCTCAGCCCCTCCTCAGTCCACCCCACCGGGAAGCCACCAATCTGCCCCTACCCCACCGAGCCACCCAGACCCATGCCTCGTCCCGCGGCACACCAGCTCCTCAGCGTGTGCAGCCCCCCACAAGCATACCATGCTTTACGTCGGTGACCCCATGAGACACCTTGCCACGGTAGGTGTGCTGTGCCCGGTCTACTTGGAGACCTGGTGCCATGCATCTCTGGGGCTTGGCAGGGTCTGCCATGGTTGGGGTTCAGAGAGACATTCTCTCACCTGTCTCCATGGCCAAGTGCCTGCTACCAGGTGGGGTGACCAGTGGCGTTGGGGAGGCTGGAGGCAGATCCTGGGCTGGAGGGTGGACGGCTCTAGTTCTCTTCATTCAGAGGTGACTCTTGAGGACCAGAAGCTTCTGGCAGGGCAGCGAGTGGGAAGCTGGAGGGAGGCTCTGCTGGTGTCTGATGGGGTGGCTGAGTTACTGCCCTGTGAATTGGGTGATCCTGAAACAGCTTTTGAGTCTGGTGGCTCTGGTCCTGCTCAGGGTCCCTGGGCTATCCTGTGCTGCCTACTCAGCTGCTGAGGAACTTATGCAAAGAGGTCATCTTTGCTTTGTGCTTGAGCGTGAGGCTGCCCCGCCCTGCCAAGAGCATCCTCACCTGGGACTTTGTTCACTTGACAGCACAGATGGGGTGTTTCTCATAGCCGTGGGCTCTTCCCAATGTGGGTGTGAACTCCAAGGCACAGATGGGTAGTAGGCTGAACCCAAGGCTTCCTGTTGCTCTTCTCATTCAGGTACAGCTAGCCTCGGCAGAGGAGCAGAAGGCAGAAGGGGCCACAGCCTGTTCTTGGCCTGAGCCCAAGGGACTTAGGCTCATTTCCAGACTTGCCAGGTCCCTGGGGTCAAGCAGACACCAGGCTGCTAATTGAGCAGATGGAGGTCTTGGTGCAGCTGCCCCACATGGGACTATTTCTCCGTTAGGGGAGCAGGCAGAGTAAGGGCCATGAACACATACACTGTGCAGGGACCCTACAATGGGTAAAGGATTGTGGGAGATGACAGAGTCCAGTTGTACCCAAGATAGGAGCCATGAGTACAGAGCCACAGAAGTCTTTGTGAAAGATCAGAGATCTTTGGAGAACTGCAGCTCCTAACAGAATGAGCAGTGTGTGTGTGTGCGTGTGTGTGTTGTGTGTGTTGTGTGCATTGTGTGCGTGTGTGGTGTGTGTGCGGTGTGTGTGCATGCACATGCATGCGTGTGTGTTTGCATGCATGTGTGTGTGGTGTGTGCATGTGTGTGGTGTGTGTGTGTGTGGTGTGCGCGTGTGTGGTGTGTGAGGTGTGTGCATGTGTGTGTATGTGTGTGTGGTATGGTGTGAGTGTGGTGTGTGTGGATGTGTGTGGTATGTGTGTGTGCATGCGTGCATGTGTATGTGTGTGCATGCATGCACATATGTTGGGGGCATACTGGCATAGCTCAAGGGACAGCAACTCCACCCTTCCTCCTACCTTCACCTGAAATCCAAGGAAGGGGTGTCCTTCTTCCTGTCTGTCCTCACCCACATCCTAATCGATTATTTTGTCCGCCAGTGTGTCATTGTCAGATACCAGCTACCCAGGTAGCCTTTAACTCCCATACCCAGTTCTGGGCCATATAGTTTACTGACCTCTGGGGTATCTGGCTGCCATGTCTGGAATCTAAGGGTCTCTTAACTGGCTTATCTGGAAGTCAGAGGGCAGAGAACTGTGCTGTTTTTTCCCCGGCTTGTTTTTTCCTCTAATGGAACAGGCGCCACCTGTTCCATTGACTGAATGCAGGTCAAATCATGGTTCTTCATGGATGCCCTTCCTGAGGCAAATAGGAGACAGAGAGCCACTGTCAGGGCCACACAGAGACCTGCTTCCGAGACAATCAGTGACTCCCACCCAGCTACTGCTGCCCTAGGTCTCAGAACCAGTAATGGCTACCATGTCACGCTGTTATTCTGTGTGTGTTATGTTGTTTTGGTGGGGTATGTATGTGTGTTTATATGTGTTCTTGTATTTTGAGACAATCTCTTTCTTGCAACTGGGGCATACTGAGTAGGCTAGATTGGGTTGTCTGTCTGTCTCTGCTTCCCGAGACTAGATTACAAGCTCACACCACCACGTCTGGCCCTTGTCGTGGTGCTGGGGATGGAACTCAGGTCTTCATTCTTTTGTGGCATGCACATCACTGACTGAGCCGTCTCCCCAGCCACGTGTCCTCTCTTTGTGGACCATGGATGCCCCTTCTGCATTCGGCCCAATGCAGCAGTGCACCCCAGGATTTGCTGGGGCTCCAAGCTTCTCCTGCTGGGAGCCGGGCAGAGTCATCAGTCTAACTGGGTGGGCGGGTGACTCGGTTTCATTATTTGCTCGTGACCTTGTCCCAGTGAATGAGAGGATGTGTAGCAGAGAGTAGCCTTTGGCTCAGAGTGTATTAAAGATAATGTGAACCATGGACTCGCTGATGCGTCTTTCCCATTCATCTGACTTTGTTGTCCCTGCCTGGTGGAAGCAGCCACTTGGGAGTCCACAGGCCAGCCTTGTCTTTGAAGAAGTGCCCGGTTTTCAGGATGCTGTCTGATCCAGGGATGGTTTTTCTGATAAGTGTACCCCATATTGATTTGGGGTTCAGTGTATGGGTTCAGACTTTATCTCTGGTGCCCCCACCCCCAGCTATGACTTTAGGGAGAGTATGAGGCCACATGCCGAGGCACAGTTTTGTTCTCTGTAAGCAGGGTGGTACTAATTCTGATGCCTGCTTAGGTCACAGAGATGAGCTGTGAGATCCCAATGACAGCATCTGGCCATGGCTGTGCCGGCCCTTTACATGTTGGTGGAGTTACAGAGAAGCTGACTGCAAGAACTGGGCGTGAGCTCATCTTCCTGCTGCTGCTTCCTGTGCCGTTGACTCTGCCTTTCCCCCCCACCTTCCTTTCTCTCTCCAAGGAGTAAAGAGTCTTTAGCCAAGTGGTGTCTCTCAGCTGGAGTCCAACCCTGAATGCAATGCAGGATGGGCTGCATGCAGGGAGCCCATTTACAGTGTAGGAAGAAGTTGAGGGCCATTTGAACTGGGCCTGCTAGATGGGATGAGATGAACAGGAGCATATGATAGGTAGGACTATCTTCTGACACCCTGAACTCTTAGCCTCTTCCTCAGTTTCCAGTTCTCCTGCATGTGTGCGCGCACACACAGATGTGTGTGAGGTTGCAGAGAAGTGCATGTGTGGTTCAGGTCTGGAGTCCACCCTGTGCCTGGAGCAGGCTTCCCCGAGCTCCTACAGGAAGCCCAAGGGGTGATCTCATGAGGGAAAAGATAGCTATGCAACAAGAAAGGACTGGAGAGCAGAGGGGTGGAGCTGGCCTTAGGGTCTAGAAAGGCACAGTGCAGTGCTGGGAAGTGACCAGAGGAGGGCAGAGCTGAGACTGGGAGAAGGGATGTGGTCCAGGTGGGGTGGGGTGTGTGAGGGTGACTTCAAGGGCTTTCCACCGTGATGGAGAATTGCTGCAGGAGCCTCAGAAGGGAGAATCAAGCATTGTTCTGTGACCGTGCAGAGTTAGGGGTGCTTCCGCAGTTGAATGGTTGAGACAGAGAGAGTGGCTGGCTGGTAGGAACTGGAGACTAAGCGTGGAGTTCCTGAAGCAACAAAAGGAAGGAGGATGGGGAGGCCATGTGGGCAGGATGCTGTGGACACGGACATTCATGGGGGAAGCCATGTGCAACTCAGGTGTGGGAGGCCATGCGGGCAGGATGCTGTGGAGATGAACATGAGTGTTATTTAAGTCATTAAGTTTATTTATTATTTGTTATTACGTTATTTAAGGGGGAGCTATGGGAGAGGGGGAAGCAGTTCTGGGAAAGACAGCCACTTTAAGGAGAAGCCTGGAAGCCAGGAAGGGGGCATCATGGTGCCCTGGGACAAGGGGTTCCACTATGAGGTTATGAAAGGGACCAGAGTCAATCACAGAGAGGGGGCTGGTGACCCCAGGGAGGATAGAACTGAAGTAGGATTAGATGAGGGAGCGGCACACCCACTGGAGTCTGATCCAGGGAGGTCATCCTAAACCTGTGTTCTCTCTGTCTCCTCGCTGTCCGGGGACATTTCCACTTTCTGTATTCCCTCCTGGTTCCCAGGGAGCCAGATGATGGGATATCCACTCATAAAGCCAAACTGAGCTCCGGCGACCCACCCGGGCAACATCATTTCAGCTGTGAGACACCTTCTACTCCCTTGAACCAGACCCAAACCCTAGCGCTATCTCTGACCCCCCTTTTAAACACCTTTTCTCTACTGCTACTGTGTCCAAAGGCTGCAATGATGCCTACCCCATGCTTAGACGTGCACAGAACCACGTAGACGTGCACAGAACCACGTAGACATGCACAGAACCACTCAGACGTGCACAGAACCACTCAGACGTGCACAGAACCACTCAGACGTGCACAGAACCACGTAGACGTGCACAGAACCACTCAGACGTGCACAGAACCACGTAGACGTGCACAGAACCACGTAGACGTGCACAGAACCACTCAGACGTGCACAGAACCACGTAGACGTGCACAGAACCACGTAGACGTGCACAGAACCACTCAGATGTGCACAGAACCACGTAGACGTGCACAGAACCACTCAGACGTGCACAGAACCACTGCCCTTCCTCCCATCAGAGGTCCTCAGAGACTCATCTATAACCCTTTCTGCTGAACCCAGTTATGAGCCCCAACTTCTCCTGCTGTGTTCATCACCCAAGCACTTGCTCTTGGCCCTTCCTCTGGCCAGGGTCCTTTCCCTGCACCCCTGAGTAGGACTACACCAGATCCCACAAGATTTGGGGGGTCCAAGGGACTGCTTCCTACAGACTAGAAACCACAGCAGCCCATGCCTTTCCCAAAGTCCCACCCTGCCTAGGCGCCTGTTTCTGCCTCTTCACTGGGCAGTGTTCGCCCTTGTATCCTGGAAGCCCCGAGCTAGTTTGTTGATTGTCCAGAAGGTTCATCACTGTACTCCCAGGGGAGAACTCAGGACCCTCTGCCAAGAGATGACATGAGCAATGCAGGGGCATGGGATGCCCTGAGTGTGTGGGCAGCATCTGTCCTTAGCTTTCATGGCCCATCTCCCAGCTTACACTGGGCTGTCTTCTCCCTCTTTGGGTCCCAAGACAGTGTCACCATCTCACTATGGGTCACTGCAGGTGGCCCACATTGCTTGGGCCCGCATCTCCTTTGTCGTGATCCTAATTTCTCGGGTCAGCTGCTCGTTCTTTATTCCACGTGAACCTAAAGTCTAGGAAAAGACTGGGGGATCCTCACTGACTGGCTCCAGGTGTCCTCAGCTATGAACAAGACAGACAGAAGGACAGCAAGAGGAATGCATGGATGTGGATGCTGAGTTCCTGAGTACAAGAATGTGCCCAGGGAGAGGAGCTGGCAGAGGCATGCCCCCTCCTACATCTTTCTCTGAGCGCTACCTCCCCTATGCTATTGGGGCACACTCAGATGGTTTGAAATTTTCTGTAAATCACTGCTGCTCGTATAGTGCCAAAGAGATGGGGGAGCTGCCCAGAGACCCCCAGGAATGTTCTGCTCCACGATACCCAAGGTTCAGGCTGCACTGGGTGGAGGGATGGCCCAGACTTCACAGTGGGTCTTGCAGACGCACGCCTGGCAGCTGAGTGGAGCTTCTGGGGGCACGTTTCCCGGGTGTGAGGTGTGGAAAGTTCCACATGGCCCTGGCATGGGACCGGGCAAGGCTCTGCCTCAGCGGGCAAAAGGAGGGTGCTGTGTGCATACCTCCAGGGAGACAGCCGTTCCCCCCATGCACAAGTCGTGTCTTGTTGGCATTTCCATCCGTTTAATCACAGGCTCAGGGAGACTGTGGGAAACACCATCAGGATGGAGGTCTCCACAGGGCCAGGCTTCTGTCAGTCACTAACCCCGGGCAAGCTGAACCCAGGCTCAGACATGCCTACGGGAGAAGACTGGGGCTCCAGAAGCCTACTTACCCTTAGAAGAGTCCACACAGCTTCGGCTGGTGTTCTAGAAACGAGAGGACCCTGTCTCCTCACAACAGAATGAGCACAACGCTTGCCCCAGGGAGAAGGAAAGAGGCCCAGGAGTGAGCAGGTTTCTGCAGAACTCTGAGACCCCATAGAAGCAGATGTGGTCACGGGGGCCATGGCACCCATACCTGTGCTGGATGGGTAAACGCTACTTGGCTCCTACCCAGAGTTACTACCTTAGTAAGGGGGCAGAAACGGCCATGGAACAACAGATCAAGTGCCCAGGGGCTAGGCCTTGTACTGAGAAAGTGGCATTGGAATATGAAGTACTAGTGGCCGCACAGGGGAGCCTGAAGGACCACAGCATATGGGGACCTGGCAGCTAGCTCCTTTCTTCAGTTCCCATCCCAGCTACTTCTATGAGAAATCCAGGGTGGGCCACAACTGCCTTGTCATCACAGGAGGGGGCACACAGAGGCCGGGGTGATTTTCAGAAAGAAAGGAGGGAAGAGAGAAGGAGGAGGCAGGGAGGAAGAAAGGATGGGGGAAAGAAAGAAAAGACAGACCAAAAAGGGGAGGAAGGGAGCAAGCCAAGGAAGAAAAGAAGGGAGAAAAGAGAAAGGAAGGGAAGGAACGAAGAAAGGAAGGAGGGAGGAAATGATGGAGAGAGGGAGGAAGGGAAGGAGAGAAGGAAGGAAAGAAGGAGGAAATGGTGGAGAGAGAGAGGAAGGGGAAGAAGGAAGGAAGGAAGAAGTAGTGGAGAGAGGGAGGAAGGGAAGGAGGGAGGAAATGCAGGAGGAAGGGAAGGAGGGAAGGAAGGAGGAAGCGATGGAGAGAGGGAGGAAGAGTAGAGAGGAGAAAGAAGAAAGGGAAACCTAAACAAAGGTCCTCTTCTACTGAGACCGCAGTGGACTTGGGTGGGGTTGTGCTCCAAGCTCTCCAGGTATCCTGTGTGGTCTGTGAAGCCATGTTCCCCTCTGTGCATGTCAAAACCTCAGGGAACTCTGAACTTAAGGCTGCTGCTGCCGTCTCCTGCTGGGTACTTGGGTCCCTGGCATTATCCTTGTGAGCCTGGCTGAGGCGAGGAAGTGGCCAGACCAGGTGGACCTATTGGAGCAGCTGTGGACTCAGCATGAGGCAGACAGGCAGGAAGGAAGGACAAAGGAAGTTTCCTTCCCCCCAAAGGCATACTGAATCCGGGGTACAGAAATGCTTGGGTGCAAGGCATGCCGAATCCAGGGTACAGAGATACCTGGGTGCCCCTAGTAGGCAAGCAAGCCCTTGGCTGGTGACTGTGGATCAGGAACCGATTGGTCACTTTGGTGCGTGGACTTTGGTTCTTTTTGTCTGTGGAGATTTGGAGGCTTCAGTGTGAGGTTCTTGGAAGCACACCTGCAGCAGAGCTTGCCTTTGCCCCTCGAGAGGGCAGAGTTTGGAGGGAGCCTCATTAGTAGACGACACTCTCGCAGCCCCGTGTGCCATCACGTGTTCCCACTTCTCTGTGTGTACCGACTTCCGAATCCCCCAGTATCACCAACCCACATCATCCCAGAGTAAACTGAGGCAGAGCGGTTGCGTGAAGATCTTGGGTTCTGTGTGGAGCAGATGGGGACACAGGAGACAGCACGGCCTTAGATGTTTTACGGGAAGGGAAGCCCATAACACCAGGGCAGCTGAAGATCACACAGGAGCTTCCTGGAGGCAGGACACCTTGGCAGGCTGGTCTTCTGGTGAGGAGATGGAGAATGAAGTTAGCCTGCACCCCTGGGCCTTTGCATTTATGTTCGACATCCAGTGCATGCAACAGGCAGATTTTCTGTCATTATTTTCATTAGAGGGAAAAAAAAATCACCTTTTTGGAGAATGTTGCATGTCGTGTAAAGCATGTGCTTTTGTTGCAAAGAACTGGGCGCAGCTCGTCCACCTCCATGGTCCATTGTGGTGTTCTGGGCTATGACAAAGGCTGTCGAGGTTGATGACGTCAGAAGGGACTGTGTAAGGGAGATAACCTGCCCCCAGCCTTTAAAAAGACGCTCAGTTTCCATCCACATATAAGAACCAATGGATCGAGACTGTTCGTGGGTTTGAAACAGTTAAGATGGGAGGTGGGAGTCGTTAAGGTAAAAGCACAGTATCCAAGTTTAACATGTGAGGGCAGGAAGCCGAGAGCTTCCTTGTCTGGTCAGGACAGGTGACTGGTGGGGGAAGAAAGGGATGCATCGGGGAGGCCCTGCCCTCACTCCAGCATTGAGCAGGAAGAGCCTGCCCCCATCCTCTGCCCCGGATGCTGTCTGTGGAGGCCAACAGGACAGCAATCAGCAATCGTGTGGACATTTCCTCCAGAGGCTCCTGAAGTCCAAGGAGTAGAACTGTCTGACTGTGTTTAGGTCTCCGTGGGTATTTCAGGGTCTGTTTCACTCAGCCAGAGATTCCGAGCATCTCTTTCCATGCCAGGTGTCAGCACAACCGGTACACATCCAAGAATGAGACCCCCGCTGGGGACGGCAAGTCTATCCCACATGGAGCTTCATGGCTCTGCTCAGACTTTGGTACCAGCCTTGCTTCTTGTGGGCAGACAGCCTCTGTCCCTTCCTCACTGGGCCCTGTGCCAGTATGTTAGGGTGGAAATGTGCCAGCCCAAGGCGATGGAGCTCCTGGATTCCAGTGTCCTGATGGTTGAGCCAGGGTTATTCCTCTCTAATAGCCATAGGGTTTCGGCTTCCAGGCCCCACCCTCACAACTGTGCTACAAGTTATGAATGGACTTAATTCCCACTATGCAAAAGAGAAAACGGAGGTCCAGGGATGTGGAACCTTATCCTACCTCTCTCCAGCTCCTGCTGTCCCCACGTCCTGGGGCACAGTTCTCTCCCTGGACCCACCGTCAACCAGGAGAGAGTGCTGGTTAGACTGGCATTATCTCCTTCTCTCTCTGCTCAGAGCAGACAAGAAACTCAGCTGCCTTTAGCAGGAGCTTGGGGAGCTAGAGACCCAGTATTGTGTGACCTGTGCCTCATGACCCTCTGCAGCCGCTGTCAACCCAGGGCATGAAGAGACTACCAGGAGACAAGGTGTTAGAACTGAGTTGAAGTCTGAGCCCAGGGAAGGAGGGCAGAGGCATTGATGGCGCTGTTTCCAGCAGGGGTGGGTGGGAGGCCTCCTGCAGATCTCTATGCAGGGGCCAAGAAGAGCTCCCGGAGATTGAGGAAATGGGAAACTCTTTGGAGAAAGCCTGACCTTCTCTGTAGAGAGTGGGGCTCACAGGCCCCCATCTGCCTGAGCCCAGGACAGTGTAGAGGGTGGGGCTCACAGGCCCCCATCTGCCTGAGCCCAGGACTGTGTAGAGGGTGGGGCTCACAGGCCCCCATCTCCTGAGCCCAGGACAGGTCTTACTC
Source organism: Microtus oregoni (assembly GCF_018167655.1). Taxonomy (NCBI): domain Eukaryota; kingdom Metazoa; phylum Chordata; class Mammalia; order Rodentia; family Cricetidae; genus Microtus; species Microtus oregoni. The sequence goes on from NW_024543064.1 coordinate 2,498,942, forward strand.
TCAAGTGTCCTGAAGGTTTGCTGGATGACTCCAGCACCACTGGACACAGAGACCTGGGGGTGAGTTGTGTTCTCCTCAAACCCATCCCCCATCAGAGCTGTTGTCCCCTGATGTTGGGGTTTCCCGTGGAGACTGGCCCACTAGTGGCCTGGACACTGGAGGAAAGGCCACCCGCTGGCTCCATGACTCCTTCATTCCTCAAGGCCTCCTCAGGTCACGCCCAGGCACCCCACACGCACATGTAGGCACATGTGGGCTGCCGCAGGCCGGGCATGTCCTAATTAGCCCACTATCTTGGAGTTCTCATTGAAAGGAAAACAAACCAAAAAAGTTCAGGTTTTGCCCAGGTCTTCCCTGAGGCCAAGTGGGCCTTGTCTGGGCTTCCGGGGGGCTTCTGGGCCTGGGGGACCCCCGGGCTTCTGTGTGGACCTGCTTAGACCTCTCTGACAAGCTTCTCATTTCAGCAGTTTATCTGGAGGCAGGAGTAGGGGCCCTGACTGAGCCTCACAGCCTGGCAATGAGGAAACAGAAGTGGGTCCTTCCCCAGAGCCTCAGAGGAAGGAGGAAGCGCTATGGAGATCTCCTACACTTTGTAATCAGTGAGGTCCTTGCCATCTTTGGGAGGTGTGAGCAAGTGGGTGGAGTCCCTGAAATGCAAGAAAAGAGCAGGCAGGGGAGGGCCAGCATTCACTAGACAAGGGGACAGGTTAGTCTACTGGCTGGCCAGTCCAGTGTCCCCAAAGCAGGTCTTCAGGGGCCTGCCTCTGTGAGAGGGCCTCAGATTCGCCATGCCAGCCAGGTTCTGCACTCCAGTGCTGAGGGCCTGACTGCTGGAAGCTCCCGGTCCCTCCTGCAGAACGCTCCCCCACAGATGCTATCGCTGTTCCTTTTGGTTCAATTACTAAGTCCTTGGCACCCACCTCCAATCACGGAAGAATGCAGACAAGTTAAAATATGAACCTTACTGCCATGGGCCTGTACTCTGCTTCTGCGCAAGAGAGGCAGGGCTCTCTGCCCATCAGGGATGGGACAGAAATTGGGCACGGAGAGGCTGCCACTGCCCACTGCCACTGTCGTGACCTCCCTTCCCAAAGCCCTTCGCTGGGGAGACATTGAGGGCTGCAGGAAGGAGGTGGACCTACCATCCAGGATCTGAAACGTAACAGGGAAATGCCTTCCCCGAGGTCCAGGGATCCCCTGGAAGACAGGAAGCGTGAGGTAGAACCATGGCTCTATCCTCATTCCTAGACAGCTACACCAGAGAGAGCTGCCTTCCTGACCATCACTCAGACATGGGAAGCCATCATTGGACTCACAGCCTCGCCATCACATTTATTCATTCATTCACTCACTCACTCATTCCTTCCTCTGCTACTTTGTGTGCGCAGAAAAATGCCTCATGCAACCGCTCTGAAATGCACGCCTCTCAGGGAACACGGTGGGTGGGATCCTGCGTCTGTGGGCTCCTCTGTGGCGACGGCATCCTCCTGTCTGAGTCTGTGTGACTCTCAGTGTTTATGACCCCTATCCTGTCTGTGGGCTCCTTTGTGTCTGTGGGATCCTGTATCTGCTGAGTCATCTGTCTGTGTTCTGTGTCTGTGGGGTTGTCTGCGTCGGTTAAAGCCCGTGTCTGTGGGGACCCATGTCTGCGGGGACCCGTGTCTGTGGGGACCCATGTGTGTAGGTTGTGCATCCTCAAATTCTAATGAGTAGGAATCAAAGAAATATCGCATTTATACTGAACATGTACAGACATGACTCTCTTCATCCCTTAAGCGGGCAGTCTAATGGTTACATGGCAGATACCACGTGTTAGGTTTTGTGAGCCAGCCAGGGGATGTGTGTAGGCTCCATGTAAGTGCTATGCCGTTGTCTGTAAAGGGCTTTATGTTAAGGGCATCCATGGGGTTCTTGGGCCTGATGGCTCACGAGCGCTGCGGGACACATGTACAATGTGAACCACGTGTGGAATTCTGGACTTGAATAACTGCATTCACATGGTGAAGAGGGCTGGAGCTGTGGCTTGGGGGTGGAGTGTTTGCCTGCGTGAAGTCTGGGCTCAGTCCCCAGGACTGCAACATAAAACAGATGAAAGGAATTGGTAAATGCAACCGACAGTTACTCCTGCCAACGTAGGGTCATCCCAGTGTGGGACCACGGAGCTAGGAGAAAGGTGGTAGGCCTTCTTTCTCTGGCATAGAGTCCTTGCAGTTGGGATACTTTCCTTCATGTGCTTAAACACTTTGTAGCCATTAGGCCAACTCACAGGATGGTGTGGGTCCTCACACGCTCACAGTTCAGTGGGAGGCATAGGAGTGACACCTTCCTGTGGTAAGCATTAGGACTGGACAAAGGTCAGAGTGCCCAGATGCTCCAGCTGCTGTAGCCAGAGCTAGCCCCTCTGAGCTCAGTGGAGTTTGTGGCAAGACTAAGGCAGAGGCTTCTTCTGGGAGTTGGGCTGGGGTCAGAGGCCTATAGGAGGAGTCTGAGAACGGGGATGCTTGGGTGGGGGTCTGTGCTGGGCCAACCAGAGTTCTGCCTCTATCCCACCCACACTCCTGTGCCAGCAGGAGGAGCAGGACCATGACTTTCCTACCAGGAATCTGTCGTCAGATCTTGGGGTGGGATGGGGCCTCCTCACCCTAGATACTCCAACATGGGAGGCTTCACCCCTCTTTCTGAGGGGAGACAACTGTCACATCCCATGCTCCCCTCACATGGTCTTGGTGCTGGAGGAGGTAAGGATCAGTTCCTTCCTGCTTTTAGACAGTGTTATTAAGGTGTAATTCACACACCACACAATCTACTATTTAAAACATATGGTGGTGGGGGGTATAACTCAGGTGGTAGAGTACTCCTGCCTAGAGTGTCTGAGGCCGTGGGTTCAATTCTCAGCACGGTATGAAGTAGGCACCCTGGTGCCTGCCTGTAATCCCAGCACAGCACTTGAGAGGGAGATTAGGAGGATCAGGAGTTTGAGGTCAACCTCCTATATAATGAGCTCCAGGCTAGCTTGGGTTACAAGAGACCACATCCCCAAAACTAAAAAGAACAAAACAAACAAGTAAATAACAAAATGTTCCACCCAGCAGTGTTTAGTCTGATGGGATGTGCGCATCCATCACCTCCAGAACATTTCCTCCTCGCCAGAGAGGAGCAGTGCCTGAGCTTCCTACCTCTCTCTGTGCAGTCCCGTGGTCTATTGCTGTCTTCCTCTCTGGCTTCACCTGTTCTGCGTTGTTTACCGACATGAAGTCACACTGGGTGTCTGCTGGGAACAAGGTTCAGAGTTTCATCCACAGGCTCGCTACATTGTCACAGTCCTATGTCATCACAGTACTATGATGCCATCACAGTCCTCTGTCATCACAGTCCTATGGTGTCATCACAGTCCTATGTCGTCACAGTACTATGATGTCATCACAGTCCTCTGTCATCACAGTCCTATGGTGTCATCACAGTCCTATGGTGTCATCACAGTCCTATGGTGTCATCACAGTCCTATGGTGTCATCACAGTCCTATGTCATCACAGTGCTATGTCATCACAGTGCTGTGTCATCACAGTCCTATGTCATCACAGTCCTATGTCATCACAGTCCTATGTCATCACAGTACTATGATGTCATCACAGTCCTCTGTCATCACAGTCCTATGGTGTCATCACAGTCCTATGTCATCACAGTACTATGATGTCATCACAATACTATGATGTCATCACAGTCCTATGTCGTCACAGTCCTATGGTGCCATCACAGTGCTATGTCATCACAGTCCTATGGTGTCATCACAGTCCTATGATGTCATCACAGTCCTATGATGTCATCACAGTCCTCATTGCCAGTGTTCTTCTAACTCCTTTGCCCACATGTCCAGGGTAGGGGTGGAGGGGCTAGTGTCCTATGGTACAGGAAGTTGAGAAGGTTCGGGAGCCTGCCCAGGACTAGGGAGGATGTAGTGGTCTGGGTCTGGACTCAGCCCCTCTGTGGATAAATGGTTTTTTACTATGGAAACGGATCCCCCTGCCAAGGTCTATCCATCCAAGTCCAGTAGGGCCTTGCATACTGGGGAGAAGGTGGGGCTTAGACATTGGCTCAGCTCAGGTTTGCTCAGATCTGCTCTGCATGGCAGCAGCTGGCTGCCCCAGTGTCCCAGAGCTGGTGGTCTCTGACTGGTCCTCAGTCTCAGGGTGCAGAGGCCACAGTTCCAGCAAGAGACAGAACTTGGTTCTGGAGAGACGGCTCAGTGTTTGGAGCACTTGCTTCCCTTGGAGGCCACGGTTCCGGCAAGAGACAGAACTTGGTTCTGGAGAGATGGCTCAGTGTTTAGGAGCACTTGCTTCCCTTGGAGGCCATAGTTCCAACGAGAGACAGAACTTGGTTCTGGAGAGATGGCTCAGTGGTTAGGAGCACTTGCTTCCCTTGTAGAGGACACAGGTTTGGTTCCCAGTACCCACACGACAACTCACGACCACCCGTAACTTCAGTTCCAGGGGATTTGATGCCCTCTTTGTTGTTGAACTTGGGGTTACACCTTGTATCCTGAGCCAGGTTTGGCCACCCATACACAAGAAGCCAACTGAAGAAGTCAAATGAAGACAGGAAAAGTTTATTCAATGTGGCCACACTGACAAGCAGGACAAAGAGGGCCACTAAAGTTTGGCTTCAGGGTCCAAAATGAAATCAAAATTTAACTAGAGGGCCAGGAATGTGCATATCTGAGCATCCTAGTCAGGGTGTGACCCAGCTCTCACTGATCATCAGCCTCAGTGGGGGCAAATTTATGTGAAATCTTTTTCTGAGCGACACGAGATTCTTGTGTTGGGGAGGTGGGAGGTGCGAGGAGAAATTTCCATTTCTTTGGGGTCCATTGTTTTACTATTCTGACTGACTGAGAGGCACGAGTCTCTCTTTAGAATAGCATCATTTCAGTATCACTCAGGGGTAGGGTGACATCATGCTAGCCTGCTTCCACATGTGACATGCAACACACATCCGGGAAAACACTCATACACATAACATAAAAAATCTATCTAGAGCTGGGAGGTGGCAGCTCAAGTCTTTAATCCCAGCACTCAGGAGGCAGGTGCAGGGGGATATCGGTGAGTTCAAGGCCATATTGGTCTATACAGCTAGTTCTGGGACAGCCAGGGCCACATAGAGAAGCCCTGTCTTGAAAAACCAATCAATCAATCAAGAAGTAAATAAATCTTAAAAACAAACAAACAAATTAGAACGCATCTCTGGCCCCTTGTCTCCCGGAGTTCCCTCATCTAATCTGTCCTCTGAGCTGATCCTCCTCCTGCTGGGCAGCCTTTTTGTAGGACCCTCCCTCATGTGTTAACTTCAGTCTAGTGTTCTCAAGGACACTTGAATTGTCAATCAAGGACTCACAGTGGACCACTGGGGCCTTGGCATTGCCAGTCACTTTGTACAACTGCCCTCCGTGTGAGGACTGAGGGACAGGAGGGGCTGAACACAAGGTCCCCACGAGAAGGGAAACCTGGGGTCTGGAGCCGTGTTGTCTGGGAACACCTATTGCAGTACGCTAGTGGGAGGGGACATAGAAGACAAGACTCCAGCCAGGTTCAGAGGCCTCTCTGAAGAGGGCAACAGAGTAAAGGGAGGCACTTTGTACTGTGATCCCCTTTCTTCACCGTCTATCCAGTCTCTGTTATGTTGCTGGCTAACTGGAGCCAGTCATTTCCCCCTTGGAGTCTTGGAGTTCTCGTCTGTGAAGTGGGAACAGATGGCAGTACCCACCTCAGGCCGGTGGAGGTCCATCGGAGTTTGTAGGAAAGCTCACCAGCGCAGAGAGGATCAATTAAGCAACTCAATTAGGGACCCACTCTGACCAGCATCCGCCATTGATACTATCCTCCCAAATCCTTCTTGTTGTGATGTCTTTTGTTGTGGACCGGGTCAGTCTTCCAGTCTTCCAGTTGATAGCTGTTGAGACACCCGTGGCAGGAAGGTGGGGCCTCCCCCAAAGTTCCTGGGCCAGTGGGGTAGTTGATTCAGGGGAAGGGCTGGCCAGCCTGGGCTTTCTTAGAGCACCAGCAGGGGTTCTTGGAGGAGCTGCCCAGACCTGGAGGAATGGGGAACTCATTGTAATAGAGATAAAGCCAAGGCTTAAAGAAATTCCTTTGAAATGGCAGTTGGGACTTCTGGGGACTGATGGCAGCCTTACTTCTGTCCATCATTCAGAGGGCTGGACCTAGTCACATCTGGCCTTGCAGGACTTCAGGGTACCCATGCTCTAAAACCCAGTGCATCCCCACCCTTGCAGCCAGGCTACAGGCTCTCAGAACTTTGATCTTTGTGGCCCTCCAGCCCCTGTGCTGCCCCAGGAGCACAGTGGAGCCCACCAGGGTCTTGGGTTGGGAACCTTCCCAACCAAATAGCTCCCCTCCAGGTAGGTGTACAAAGCCCCAATCCACCTTGCTGGCAGCTGGGTGGATCCCCAGAAGCCCTGGCACCCGGGAGGCAGACGGAGGGGGCAGGCGGGAGAGGTGAATATGCGTTTATCCCAACACAAGTAGTGACCTGTTGGGGTGGGGTGGGGGCCCCAGGAAATATTTGGGATGACTTGGAGCCGGCTGGCCCTTTAAGGCTTCTGTAACAAGACACCTCCCCAACGGGACAGGAGCTGGAGCTGGGGCTTCCACCTTAGCCCTTGTTTCTCCCCTCCCTCCTCCCCCTTCCTTGCCAGGCCCAGTTCAATTTGCTCAGCAGCGCCATGGACCAGATGGGCAGCCGCGCGGCCCCGGCCAGCCCCTACACCCCAGAGCACGCTGCCAGCGCACCCACCCACTCTCCCTACGCGCAGCCCAGCTCCACTTTCGACACCATGTCTCCAGCGCCTGTCATCCCTTCCAACACTGACTACCCTGGCCCCCACCACTTCGAGGTCACCTTCCAGCAGTCCAGCACAGCCAAGTCAGCCACCTGGACGGTGAGTAGCCATGGTCAGTGGGCATCTGGTGGGAGGGCAGCAGGGTGGAATACCACGGCCCTGGCACTGAGGTCTGTCTGAGCACACATGCTGTCCACATGGGGTTCCCACCTGGCCAGAGCCAGGAGGAGCATCAAGCAGGAGGCGGGTTCTGGCAGTGTGGGTGTGCCCACTCCTCGGACATGTGGCCAGAGTCAGCCAGCCTCCCATGGGTCTGGAAAGGTCAGGAGTGTTGCAATCAATGAGATCCATGGGGCAGGGAGACTGGCCGGCTTTTTTGTGCTCAGTGCCTTGGAATCTATCCTGAGCTGAGTTCCGCACCTCTGCTGAGGCTTGGGGACCCACATGATCCTTAGGGGACTACCTCCTCCAGGTGGTGTGGTCACTTGCTGGTTGTGGACAGGCTCTCCAGGAGTGTAAGCACAGTGCCGGGAGCTCTGGTCCTTTCTCTGACGTCTCTAGAAACAGTTTGGTTTGTGGCTGGGAATTAGCTGATGTTGTCAAAATCCACCCCCTGCGCACTGGCTGCGAGTTGGGTAGCCAGCTAAGTGCTTTGACTTGCCCACGGTGGAGTCCAATCTTGTCCCCATTGCACAGCCAGGGAAGCTGAGGTGTGAGAAGGGAAGCAGCCTGCTCAGAGTTGTGCAACTAGTAAGTAGGTGCTGGAGTTGGGGTTCAGGGGTCACTGCCATGAGCCTTTTTAACCATTGAGCATCCAGGCTGTCTCTGGGAGCAAGGGCTGCGGGAGAAGCAGAGTGAGACCTTGGGGACACTGTCTGGATGTGCAGGGCATACAAGGCATTGGGTCTGGAAGGGCAGCCCCAGGCCCTTCCAGTGGGGAAGAGGGAACTCTGCACCGGCTGGGCCAGTAGGAGGTGCACGGAGGGATACTGGGTCGTCCAGTTGTCCCCTGAGCAGCAGCATCCACTCTCTGTAGCTGGAGTTGGGGCTGGGGCCGTCTCTGCGGTGCAAACTTTGTCTCACCTCCCCTTCTCAATGGGAGCAAGGCCCCTCCCAAGGCTCCTCTCCAAAACCTTAGTCCCACTGGTGCGGCTTTCACCTTCTCTCTGGAGACTGAAGAGCTGGACAGAGCCAGCCCTGTATGTGGCCACAGAAGATCAGTCTAGTTGGCCTGGGTCTGGTCTCAGGCCTTGACCTCCTGCAGTTTCTTTTGGCTACTGTTCTTGGTGGGCTCCCCAGTGTCTGATCCATGGTTAACTGATGGCTCATCCCAACTGCTGGGGCTCTGACGGGCTCCAGTGAGTCAAGAGGGGCTGGGTGACTATAACAGTACCTCATCCTGAGTTTCTCTCACGCTCCATTCTCACCAACCACTGACTGAGGGGCGGTGGTAAGGGCCCGAATGAGACAGGACTGGTATAGCACACAGTGCTGGGGCAGTGGAGATGAGGGAGCCATCCAGCGTGGCCTCCTTAGTTGGCTTTTCTATAGAACTGTTACCCTTGCTGAAGGTCTCTCCTGTGTCTGTAGCTGGGCTGGGGTGGGGTAAACCATAGATCCTTCGTCCAGCCCAGCTCCTGACCTGGGGTGAGGTGGGGACCTGGTCTGTCATAGAGGTCTGGTGGTGTCTGGAGGAGGTCCCCTAAACCCTGGGGATGATGCAGCTTGTAGAGTCGCCCCCGCCATCTTATTTGCTGAGGATGTTGATGGGGTCAGTCTCTGGCATGTCTGAGGGTTCAGGGTACATCAGATGGTCAGCATTTGTCTTTGGGAGGGGCAGGCAACGCCCTCTCTGCTGGCTTCCTCCTTCCACTTGGGGCCTCTGCAGCCCCATCGGAGGTGTCTGGCACTAAGTCTCCCATAATGGTTTGTTTCCTGCTGCCCTGCTCTGTCCTCATGGGATGGTTTGCTCAGACAAGAGACAGTTCTGGCTGGCCAGACTTGCCATGGATCACAGAAGGCTTGGCCTCCCCACCTAACCTTCACCCAATGCCAGGGCAGCAGAGCTGAGTTGTTGGGCAAGAGGATGCTATTTCCTGCACCCTCCCAGCCCTGCCACACAGGGGGCGGAGGTGGGACCAACATTGATAATGAGATTTTTGGCACCTTGGCGATCTGGGAGCAGACACCCAAGGGCTTTTTTCAATACCTAGGGAAGGTCTGGTAGCGGCTGCTCTCAGCTCTGGGGGTCCAACTGTGTGTGTGCTGCCCAGACTTGCCATCTAGGATTCTGCGCCTAGGCCCCTGCCACACCACTGGCTGGTAACTGATAGATAACTCATATTTTTCTCAAGTACAATTCCATATTGACTGTTGCCTTCGTTCCTCTCAGATTGGCAAAAACACCCTCACTGGCCTCCAAGTGACCACAGCTGTTAATGGGGCCTTTGGCCTCGGCATTGCCGAAGTCACCTTTCCAGCCCCAGAGGATCTGCTTGCCCAAATCAGCTTCCCTCAACCTAAAAATCTGCTTGTGTAGTAAGAGGTCTGTGCCCTCAGTTCATGGTCCTACATGAGTGTATATACACACGTATGTGTACGTGTGCCCAGGGTCCCATATGTGTGGACACCTCGGTACACAGATGTGTGTAGCGCACGCACATATATCTATAAGCACACAAGGATGTAACATACTTGGGCTCAGGGACCTATATATATGTATACAGAGATGCACGCACATACACCAGTAAACACAGGCGTGCCAACAACTAGGAATGAACATGCAAGCACACATGCTAGTCTCCCTGGATGCTGTCTTGGGTTCTGACAGCCCCTTTCCTCAGGCAAGGCTGAGCAGCGAGTGGATTGGCCAGAAGAGGGCTTTATTATTGGGTGTGAGATTGTGGACACCTGGTCTCAAGAGTCCCTCAACAGAGGAGGAAGTGGAACGAACAAGCATGATGCAATGGGCGTCTAGCCACTGTCCAGCTCCAGCGCAGCCCCTTCACGCTGCCCTCGTCTTGCTTACAGAGGTGGCTGTCTTCAATATCGGAGGCATTCAGAGAGAGAGCTCTGGAGCTGGGCAAGAGGGCCCGTGTGTATGGTAACGCTGGCCTGGTGTGGTGTCTGGGCTGTGACACCTCTAGCTTGCTAGAGAGGGGGCCAATAGTGAGGCCGTGTTCTCAGATAACTTGATTGGCCTGGGAGCATCATTGATGAAATGGCTTGGACACGGCCCCAAGTAATCTTCAGTGGTGCTCAGCCTCAGTGTCTGTGTGTGTGTGTATGTGTGTGTGTGTGTCTGCCTGTCTGTCTGCCTGCCTGCCTTCCTGCCTGTCTATCCTGAGAAAGAGCAGCTACCCACCCACCAGCCCCTGGCGGGAAGCACAAAGCCTCCGTGAGGGATTCCTGGGGAGGATGGGGCTGAGTCAACACTAATGGGTTTGGAACAAACTTTCCAGCCCCTCGGAGGTTTGCAAAGCAGAAGAATAGAGGAGGTGTCCCAACATGATTGTGGTATCAATTGCGTTATCCTAAAAGTTTATGGAATGCATAAATGGAATTAATACCTTTTACTGGCACCGGGAGCAATTATGTATATTTAAAGCCGAGAGGAGAGTTCTAACAATGTTTATTGTGGAGATGAAACGTGAATTATTGGGGGGAAACAAGAGCACTTAGAGAGGAATTACAACAATTGCTCATATTGTGTGTGTAACTTCACAGAAGAAGGCGGGCTACCGGTAGGCTGGCCCTGGTCTGTGCTGGGTCCCGGCTTCAGAGATGGGTCTCTGTTCTCTCCTCCACTGATGGCCCAGAGGACCTTGGTCCCCAATGGGCACAGAATCTAGCCTGGAGACTCTGGACCCCTGGATCCAACTGCAGCTAGACACTGGCAACATGGTCCCCGTGTCGAAGGATGCTCTCCACCTGAGGGGTTACACCACATACCTCCAGGGCTCTAGTGTGGACCAGGAGACAGGGCACCTTGTGGGATAGGACTCTATCCCATGGGGCTATGGAGGATTGAGTTCTGATTCATACATCGCAAAGAACCATCCATTTTTTGGAGACTCGGCTGTATGGACTGGGAGTGTGGTTCCTGGTTCACTCCTGTTCTCTCCACTCAGCCTGTCTGGCGTGACCCCGGGAGGCCTAAAGCTGATACTTACATAGACTCTCTCATAAGCTCACACCATACTGGTGGATAGGGACCTGGTCTGGCCGGGGTTGTGGAAGACTCCCCATTTCTTGCATTCTTGCAGCTGATGCAGGCATGGCATCTCAGGACCCCCGGTGTTGCCACCCCTCAGCCTGCAGGAGATGTGTATACCTCCTTTCCCACTTTGCAGAGGATAACTCAGAGGAGGGGTCAGGTCAGGCCATCAGCAAAGTGCAGAGATGAGATGTTAACCCAATAGCATATCCCAGGAGTCTGTGGAACTCTCTCTGCCTACCCACTGCTCCAAGTTCTCCAAGGGTGGTTCTGGGATGTTAGGAGCTCTGTGAACAGTAGTGATGAGGCTTTGACACTTGCAGGGGGCGGGCACCACTTACCACGAAGAAGGGAGCTTGGCTTGTTCCTTAGCACCTTGAGAATTTCTATCGCCACTTGTACTGGCAGAGAGACACAATATCTGCCCACCATCCACCCTGGGGAGATTCTTAAATGCTTCCCGATTAGAATCTTCTAGGGCTGACCAGTCTCAAAGGTGAGTAAGCCAGCCAGGTCTGTGAACCACCTTTCCCCATTGTTGATCCATGGTATGCTTGACCTGCAGGACCTAGCCCTGCCCACTGCCCCTCAGGTCTACCAACACACTGTACAGCTGCATGAGAAACTGGGGTGGGGAAGGTGTCCATCCTAGGCTAAAGCTGGGAAGGGTTTGGGGAATAAAGTAAGGTGAGCTCCAGAGCTGAATGGTGAGTTGGGTTTTGCACACCTGCCCCTCCAGGCTGGTGGTAGGTTATAGGAGCAACATGAGATTTATGAGACTCCCACTTTGGAAGCTAAGCTAAGATGCATGGAGACCACTCCAGAATAGTTGTCTGTGCCCTGGAAGCCCAGACTTTGTTACCTCCTCCTGGTAAAAGCCCAGAGCCCATCCAGAAACTCTGTTGCTTGTACAAGTTGGAATATTCTAGGCTCCAGGAGCAGGGAGGAGGGGTCTTCTGCCATCACCCAGCAAAAATCAGTCCAAGAAGACATGGTGGACCAACCTTGGTGCTCTGAGACTGGGTAGCAGGTTGTGAAGCCGGGCTATGCAGTACACTTGAGGGCTGATTAGAATCTTCTGGACAAGTTGCTGGTATGGCAAATAAGTCAGAAACCATTCAGTGACCCGAATTCCAGGTTCACCACTCAGTGCGTGGCCTGTATGCCTGCCTCTCCACCAACAGTGCGAGCTGTATCTGCTCACTTCATGTCCCCTTGTGCTTGACAACCTAAGGGAGCTTGCTGAGCCTTAGAGGGGGCGGGCGGTAAAACAGGGCTGTGTCACACTCTGCATGTGGTCCTGGTCTCAAGGAAGCTCCCAGTCCGCTGTGCAATGCTTATTGCGGGATTGGACATTTAGACACCTGAACGTTCCTGTTCCAAAACTACTTAAGGTGCCCAAAGTTCAGTGGAAACTTATATTCTAGTCAGCTATTGCCTACAGCACTGAGGAGCAACTTCCCCCCACACAACACGCACCACACACACACACCACACACACACACATCACACACATATACACACACAACACAACACACACCACACATATACACACACACACACACACACACACACACACACACACACACACACTCAGCTTGCTTCCCTGGCTCCTGGCTGTCACTAGCCCCTGAGACTATACGGAAAGTCACCGGTCCTGAGAAGAGCTGGCCAAGGTCTGTGTTTAGAAGGGTCACAGCTGGAGTAGAGATGGGTATGTCAGACTGTCCTATGATGCCCTGCAATCCTCATGCTGACGAGATTGATCCTGCCTGTGGATGTCGCCACTGACAGCCAGCGTGGGCTCCACGCTGTGCACAGAGCAGGCTGGTTGCCACCCTCCCTGTGGGATCCTGTGCTGCACAGGTCTGTGAGTCCCTTATCACTGAGCCAATGACTGGAGGCCAGAGGACGGGCCAAGCAGGTCTGCTTGCAGCAGCCGGCTGCCCCCGTGCGTGGCCAAGACACAAGGCACAGTTCTCCTGCTGGCTGGATCAGGAAGAAGGATGACGGGGTCCCTGTTTGGACTCACGGGGAGGATAAAGCTAGGGTGCTTAGGACCCCGTCATGATGTATTCCAAGTACTTTCCTGCTAAGCTGCTCCTGAGGTCCTCAGATGGCCTTTGATCCTGGGATAAGATTAGGTGTCCAAGCTAGGAGTAGGTGACAGTACCTCCTAGAGAAGTCTCAGAAAATCCTGACAGTGGCACTCTGGAGCTGGGGCACCACACAGCATTTGCTCGTAGTTCAGCTACACCCATCCAATCAGCTTCTGGAGCCTCCCTCCACCCCATGACTTGATGTCGGGGGAGACACCCCTACCTGGCAGCTTCCTCTCCCCCAGAAATATAACCCCGGCTTAGAGTCACCTGTCTCTCCTGGCTCTGGTGTGCTGCTTGGCCACCTGATTGCCCTCTTACACTAACCCAGTCTGTTTAGACCCTGATTTCAGGCCCCTGACTTGCCAAGTCTGATGGAAACAAAGGGCCAAAGGTGTGGAGACTCCTCCCTCCAGCAAGCCAACAACTCCACAGCAGTGGATACCAGCCAGCACCATCTCTAGACAGTTCTGATGCTGGGTTTCCTGGAGGTCTGATGCCTTCCCCAGGGCAGGGATTCTAAACCCAAGGCTGCCCCTGTGGTACCACTGCCTTATGTAATGTTTCTGCCTGCTACCATTTGGGACTGTCATCTATTCCAGAAGCTCACAGGACTCTGCAAAATGCTTGTCTAGTTACTCAGGGGACAAAGAGATACACGGGGTACAGTGGGGGTAGGGAAGGAATGTGTGGGCCAAGGTAGAGAAAGGATATAGTTTCCTGGTCCTCTCTGGCTACCATATCCAGGCACCTGCACACGTCCAGCTGTCCAGAAGCTGACCAAGTCCTGTCCTTTGGGGTTAATGCAGAGGCTTCATTATGGAGCCTGACATTTGGGACCCAATTGACCTTCATGCTCTCTGCTCCTTCCCAAAGGCTGGGGCTGGGTGCAGCACCTACCGCCTGGATCTTTCCGGGAGCTACTCAGGGAAGCAGCCCTCAGCTTGTCATTAGCATAAAAAGGCACTGTTGCTTTGAAGAGTCTCTGCATTTTGAGAACTGTTTACCAGGAACCAGAGATGTAGAACAAATGCAACCTGACAAGGTCTGGTTACCCGATCTACCCCAGCTCAGACGGCAGCTTTTGGAAGCCAAGTTCTAGTTCCCAGGAAGTCAAAGTAGACCCAGAAGCCTTGCAGAAAATGGCATGGACAGGGCTCCTTTCCTTCCTCAGGTTTCTGTGTGGATCCCTCAACCGTACATTCCTTCCAGATTCTCAACCATCACCCTCCCTTTCTCCTCTGAGACAGCGCTATCGGGCCCTCACACGTAGCTATCCATCTGCTTCCCAGCTCCTTAGCCTAGGACGGAAACTGCTGGAAGGTTCTCTGCCATGCAGAGGCTAAGCAGGCCCAAACCCCATGACCTGGGCCCTCTGACTCCACAGTCTTGCTGTGAAAGAGGGCACAAGCTACCAGGGTACCCATATGGCTCCTGCTTGTTTGTTTGGTGGGACAAGCTGCCCAGCTCCTGAGGGGTGCCCCAGCTAGCTCCTGGCCTGCTTCTCCCTAGGGGAATGGGTCTTTGTTTCTAGACTATGGTCTACTCAGGCTTCAGATGCTCCTGGGGGTCTTCTACCCTCCCTCAGATTGCAGCTCTTTAGGAATGACTACTGCCTCTTTATTGCGCATTTGGCAGGGTTAGGCATTGAAGCCTGGGTCCTCCAAAGAAGGGTTCGTAGAACACGAACTCTCCCTGCCCTCAGCCTATATCCTGGCATGGAGGTGTTCTGGCACAGGCTGAGCGATGTCATCTGGGCATCATTCCCTCCCTAGGGCTTAGGTGTAGACCCTTGTCCTATCAGGCCTAGCCTGTGTGAGCACCAACCCCAGACTCAGATGTCCCCTGATTGATCATGGACATGAGTGATCATGAGAGCGAACTCAGCCGAGGCTAAGATGCGCCCACGGAGTGGCTGCCTGGGACCTGTTCTCGGCTGATGGGATCCATGGGTCTGCGGCTCTCCCAGTGGCCTTTCTTGAGGGGAAAGGGAACAGGGAGGGGAGGCACAACTTAGGGGCTGTGGACCTGGGTCCCTCCAGATTTAAGAGATCAGTCTGAGCTTACCAGATTCCGTGTCCTGCTCTGTGGATCTGTCCTAGCAAGAGTAAAAGCCTGTGACCATGGGGCTGATTCTCAAGGGGGGTCCAGAGTCCAGACACGTGCAAACACACACAAACTATATAAAAGTGGGCTATAAAAAAAAAACTAAAAAAATAAAGCCCCCACCACCGCCTTTCGTTCAGAATCTGTCCTAACAGATTCACCCAAGCTGGTTAACGGTATTTGCGGTTTTCAAGACGCTACATGTCCCGAGAAAATGACAGACAAGTTATTATCACCTCCCTACTGTCCTCCTGCCCAAACCTGCCTGTGCTGGGCACCCAGCTGCCTGGGAGCGGGTGCGAGGAAATTAACAGCCCTGTGCCGCGCCCGCCCCCACCCGCCCTCTCACCCACCACCCTGCACCAGCCCTGCCAGGCTAGGGGCTTCCAGCCAGGCAGGGACTATAGTGGACTGGGGTGGGGGCAGGGAGGGAGCGAAGGAGGAGGGTTCAGGAGAGGAGTGCAGCAGGAGGGACGTCTGCTCTGCCCCGATGTTGGGAAGTATTTCCTGCAAGCCCCGCGGAACACACGCATCCGCGCAGGCAAGTCTGGACGGCTCTGTGTCAACAGCCGAAGATAAATAAGATTTTATCAGCTCGGAATCTGTTGAAACACATCCATCTAGCGGTTCTAGGGATGGAGAGGCAGGAGGAGGGCAGCAGGGAGGAAGCCTTCTCACGTGACACTCTGGAAAAGAGATATCCACCCTCCTGCCCCTTCTTCAGAGTCTGACCCTTGAGGACTGACCCTACAAACTCTGCCCAGGAAGGGGAGCACTGGCGACCTCCTGGTCTCAGGTCTTGAGTATCCTGGAGTCTTTCCCTGTGGCCACTGGTTATACCATCTGGCCCTCCGGGATGTGGGGAAGCCTCGGCACCCCACCCTGAAACTCCCTACTCTTGGCTAAAATAGATATCCACAGATTTAACCTGTGGCCAGTGTAGGGCTAGCGAGTGTTTGTGAGCCCCAACGCCTCAAAAACCACTGTTTTTGACTTAATAGCATTGCCACCTGAGGGCGCAAAAGTGAGGTGAAGTGTTTGCCTTGCCCTAGGGAGAGGAACCTCCTGTAGCTTCATCCCTGAACGTGGGCTTCCCGTCCACACTGGCTCCGTGAGACACTTGCACCACCAGAGATGACTTGACATCAGGTGATTCTTTCTCTGAGAGATTATCATGCGGCAGCCGCTGTCTTGGTACCAGGGACAGCTCCTGGCACTTTAAGCTCCTCCCCAGGGAGGGGCATCTATGGCTAGTCCCTTACCAGCCCTGCTACTCTGAAGCAGTTCCCTAGCTTTCTCCAGATCACCCTCCCCCACCCCTGCCAGGGTCCCATTGTAAGCCCTGGGGGGCTGTGCCACCTCACACCCATCCCAGGGCACCCATAGGTACAAAAGCACCTTCTGAGCAGGAGGGTCAGGCCTCAGCTACCTCTGGCCACACCTTGGCAGTAGTGGTGCACTGACGGCTTGGAGGCTTAGATCCTCAGAGGGCGGTGGTGGGGGAGGGCAACAGTGGCCTGCAGGGCTGGGGCAGGGCCCTGGGGATGGTTGGGCACTGTGGTAAGGCACTGCTCAGGAGTAGGTGGTTGAAGGGAGCCCTGATGCCTCCCTCCGTGGCTGGGCTGTTCCCTGAGCCTGGCTCCATCCTGATAGGAGCACAGAGATGAGCCTAATGCACGGTCCCTCCCGCCAGGCATGTTTGGGCTTCCCAGGAATGTGGCCTAAGGCACCACCATACCTGCCCTGCTCTCAGCCCATCCTGGCTCAGGCCCCAGTAGGTCTATGAACCCTTCTCAGGTCATGAGCATGGGAGAGGAAGGAACCTCTGGATAGTCAGGTGATTGTAGGAGCCCCCAGGTCCGTGTGCCCGGTAGCTGTACCAACTCACCTATCACCTCACCTGGTAGTGAGAGCGTCCATGCTGGAACACGAGGCGTCTGACCTTGCTGGCACTCTGCCACATGCCTGGCATCTGGGGGTCTTGTGGTAAATCAGTGGTAGGCAAACCTGACAGGTGGCCCCGTGGTTAGGGCAATCCAACCGACATTCCTGAACCAGAACGGGGGACTTCAAAGGCTGGCTAACAACCTCTTTTTGCTGCTCCTGGTGACTTTGACCCCAGTTCCACCCCCAACCCTGAGCCCATTTTCTTATCCTCCGCAATGGGCAAACAACAGTCACTTGGTTAGCCTCAGGTGAAGCCCCTATGAGTTCAGGACTGGCTCGGTCCTCCCTCCCCAACAGGAGAGCAAGCACAATTGTCTGAGCCTGGGCCTTGCTGGGAAGCCTTCGTTTGTGACTAAGAGGCCTGGGCACTCCGCTGGTCTGCCTGGCACTGTGTATGAATTTACTTAATGCTTGGGGATCCCCACGCTGTGAACTTCATGTCACCCCAAGAAGTCAAACTGGCCTCCCTGGTGTGGCCCCGAGCTGCTGCTTTGAGTAGAACTCTTTTTCTCAACTGCTTTTCAAAGGGTCCTGATAGTGAGCCTCTCTTGCTCTTTAAATAGAACGGGAGGGACCTACTTCATGGTATCTCTTCCCACCTCCCCTTCCTTGCATTTGCCCATTGTATATGATATTTCGGTAAGCCTCTTATGGGAAACCTTGAGCCTACAGGATTGGGGTGGTCAGGATCCCCCACTGTCCTTTGCAAAGGAAAGACTCTTAGTATGTGAACATCGCCCGCTCTTCCCGGTTTTGTGACAACTCTCCATCTCTAGCCTCGGTTTCCCCAACTGTCCCAATGGAGCGTGGTGAACATTTTCCAGGTTGATGTTACTCATAATTCTAAGTCAATGGGGACTTTAGAGGAAGCGGCACACCATAAAAATCCCCTCTAAACCCAAGGGCCTGGGAACCGCCACTGCCCCTTGGGGAGGAAGGTGTGAGGAGTCTCCAGGGGTTTCAGGAGTGCGAGGGAGGGTCAGCTAACATATACATAAATGGACATACCTGAAGTGGCCTCCTCAGGGCCAGTTTGGTCCTTAGATGGGTGACCTGGGCCCCAGGATGGTTGGAGGAATGGCAGCATGGCCTTGCCGCCCTGGCATGATCTCAGGTGCAGTCAGGTTCCAGGGTGGGGAAACTGGGCTTTGCTGCACACAACTGTCGAGCTTGGCTACCTGGACTCAGTGGCTTTTGTTGGTGGAACAGTGCCGGTGTGACAGGTCACCCTGCAAAGCCGTGCTAGGCCAGAGAGTGGAAGGCGTAAGCCATCTACCTACAGAGTGTTTCTTCTGTGCAAGGCAGCAAAATGCAACTGTGGACTTGTCAAGCAAGCTCAACGCTCCAGATCCACCTCTGCAGCGAGCATAAGAGCTCTGCTGGGGAAACAAGACAGAGACTGATCCCCACTGTCCTCCTGTACTTTCTTGCCCTTGACCCTTGCCCACCACTTGCAGCCTCTGGGATTCAGGTTGCTAAGTGGGCAGCAGGCATAGCCATCTCTGTGTTCTGGAGGAAGGATGTCTGAAGGAGGGCACACATGGGAGCAGGCCTTATCAGGGTGCCTGGGAAAGGGGTCTCGCGGAAAGTGCCCAGCCCAGACAAGCATGCGGAGCTGGGCTGTGAGCTCAACCTGGCTCTTCTCTTCCCCCAGTACTCCCCACTTTTGAAGAAGTTGTATTGTCAGATTGCCAAGACTTGCCCTATCCAGATCAAGGTGTCCACGCCGCCTCCCCCGGGCACGGCCATCAGAGCCATGCCTGTCTACAAGAAGGCAGAGCACGTGACCGACATCGTTAAGCGCTGCCCCAACCACGAGCTTGGCAGGGACTTCAATGAAGGTGAGCACCCCCTCTCCACTGTGGGTCCCCAACCTCTACAGCACCATGGCCAGTGGCCTGAGGGCCCAACTGAAGGGGAAACCCGGCCAGCAGTGCAATTGAGAGATGCTGGCCAATGAGTGGGCTGGTGGGCTAGCGGGAACTTTGAGCAGGAACCCCGCCCCATCCCTCCCAGTCCATTTTCTCAGCGCTGGCTGCAGCCTCAGAGGCTGATGTTCCAGCAGGGGTGTAGCTTGGGAGAAGCCTGAGGGACCAGCTGACCTTGGGGAGCCTTGTAGAACAAGCATTCCTGCAGCATTCCTGGAGAAGCCCGCAACACCCCCAGGGTCAGAAGATCTGGGAACAGCATCTGCCAGGCTCAAGGCCACCTGAATGAGGGTTGTACAGCTCTGAGCCTCGTCTGGGACTCTCACAGGGACAAGCCCTATGGTCTCAGCTCTGCCATGCACCTGGTACGGGGTGACAGGCTGGAGGATGTGCCACTCTCTAAAGCTATGTCCCCTCCTGGCAGGACAGTCTGCCCCGGCTAGCCACCTCATCCGAGTAGAAGGCAACAACCTCTCCCAGTATGTGGATGACCCTGTCACCGGCAGGCAAAGCGTGGTTGTACCCTACGAACCCCCACAGGTAGGCTGGGGGCCAGACAGGGTGGGGTTCCTGGAGCCACTGCTCTGAGTTCAGACTGCCTCTCCAGAGCCTTTTCTTGGCTGTTCATTTGTGACCACATACTGTGTGATATGACCCTCAGACCTATCTCTCTCTCTCTCTCTCTCTCTCTCTCTCTCTCTATCCCTAGCTGTATAGCAAGGAATGGTCACATGACCTCTAAGCTTTCAGCCCTTCCCTACTAGGAGAGTCTAGTCTTGTATGTTTCTCCCAACGTGAGCATAGCTTTCTAGACATGGGAATGAGGAGTGAGAAAGAGTTCCTGGACATCTCAGACTCCGTTGGCAAAGACAAAACCAAGCCAGCAAGCATAGGGCTTTGGATGGAGGGTAGGGAATTCCATGCTGGGAGCTGGGGTCATGAAAGGGCCCCTAGTAGGCTGGGGATCATAGAAGATGATAAAGGGGGCTGGAGCTGTGGAACGTGGGCTCAGGAGAGCAGGAAAGATGAGGTGAAGGGCCTGTGTGCAGAGCCTCGAAAGTGGGGTGCAAGCTGGAGGTGCCATATAGTGGAGGTGGGTGGCACAGGCTATATATGGGGTACAGGGTGGATGTGGAGGCTCAGGCTGGACGTAAGTGAGGGATCCAGGCTGGAAGTGGTGGTTGCAAAAAGCAGCCAAAGGAAGAAAGACTGGAGGAGGCAGGGGTTGACTTTTGGCAACAGAGGGGTGTGTGATCACCATTCTAGATCTGAAATGAGGCCCACAGCTGGGGCCAAAGGCCAAGGTGGAGGGAAGTTGCTCTACAGGAACGATGGCCTGTGGCCCCAGGGTGGAGACTCAGAGGAGGACTGTAGACAGGCAGGTCTCATGCTGTGTTGGTGTGAGGCCTCCCCCGTCCTCTGCCAGGCCCCGTGGTCCTCTGAGGAAGCTGTTGTATCAGTAGGACAGGGCCAAGGGTGGACCAGCCTCCTCCCCTATCCTCACAGGTCTCGCCTGAGCAGACTTGCAAACAAAGTGGGATTCTCACGCCCTCTAGTGGCTGCCAGGTGCAAGTTCTGGGAAGGGCTGGCATTTGTGGCTTTGGTGTCCTGATCTAGCAAGACCATGGAACTTCCTCCATTCTGAGGATGGAGTCCCTCTCATTCTTCTGTTCAGACGATCCCAGAGCATGCGGCAAACACGTGACACAAAGGCCCATGCACACTCACACCCACATACGGCCTTAAGATTTGACCTCCATGTATCATGGGAGCTGGCTGAGGCAATCGCACCATAGACTCTGCACTTCCCAAGCGCTCTGATCCCAGAGCCAGCAGAGTGTTATGAGGGCACGAATGGACCCGTGGCTGGGTAGGCAATCTCAAGTGAGTGGATAGATGTGTAGATGGAGGGGTGGGTGAGTAGGTGGGGGGAGTCAGGCCAGTGAGTGGGTGATGAACAGGAGGGTGGGTGGGCAGGAATGTAAACTGGTCAATAGATGGATGGGCAAGCAAATGGATGGGCGGGCAGGTGGGTGAGAAGTTGGCGGGCAAGGGAACGGGGTAGGTGTATGGGTGAGTGGGTGGGTGGGTAGGTAGATGGATGGATGGATGTGTGAATGACGGGCAGGCATGTAAGTGGATGGATGGATGGATGGATGGATGAGTGGATGGAAGGATGGATGGATAGATGATGGATGAGTAGATGAATGGGTAGATGGATGAGTGGGTGGATGGATGAGTAGATGGATGGATGAATGGATGGATTGTTGTAATAAGAGCAGCGAGGCTGCGTCCCCAGCACCCCAGCCGCCTGGCTAGCTTATACCCCAAAATAATTACACGGACACTGTATTCTTTTAATCACTGCTTGGCCCATTTCTATCTAGCCTCTTCTAGGCTAACTCTCGCACCTGGACTAGCCAATTTCTAATAATCAGCTGTAGCCCACAAGGTGGCTTACCAGGGAGATTCTAGCCTACGTCCATCCTGGGTCGGAGCTTCATCGTGTGTGTCTCAGAGAGCAGAGCTCTCACGTCCGCCCTGGAGAGGGGAGCATGGTGTCTCTGCTCCAACGAGCAGAGCTGTCTACTCTGAGCTCACTTCCTCTTCCTCCCAGCATTCTGTTCTGTTTACTCCTCCCACCTATGTTTTAACCTATGAGGGCCAGCCAAGCACTTTCTTTATTTTTTTTTTATTTTTTTTTAAAGTTTACTTATTTATTATGTTTACATTGTTCTGTATGACTGTTGCTTGCACGCCAGAGGAAGGCATCAGATCTCATTATAGATGGTTATGAGCCGCCATGTGGTTGCTGGGAACTGAACTCAGGACCTCTAGAAAGAGCAATCAGTGCTCTTAACCTCTGAGCCATCTGTCCAGCCCACTTTCTTTATTTTTTAACCAATGACCTTCCTCCATCAATGGATGAGTGGATGGATGGATAGATGGATGGGTAGATCGATGGATGGATGGATGGATGGATGGATGAGTGGATGGATGGATGGATGGGTGGATGGATGGATGAGTGGATGGATGAGTAGATGGATGGATGATAGATGATGCAGAGGGATGGATGGATGGATGGATGGATGGATGGATGGGTGGATGGGCGGGTGGGTGGCTTGATGGATGGATGATAGATGATGCAGAGAGATGGAGAGATGGATGGATAGTGCACAGACAGGATTAATAGACGGTGAGTGGTTGGGCAGGTAGATGGGTAGATGACAGAGAACCATAGTGCATCACTCCTATACCTATCTAGAACCAGGGCCAGACATGACAGCTAGAAGTCCCTTTTCCAGTTGGTTGGCTCTGCATACTGAAGCCAAGCCCTTTCCCTGTCTCCCCTGTGCACAGGTGGGGACAGAATTCACCACCATCCTGTACAACTTCATGTGTAACAGCAGCTGCGTAGGTGGCATGAACCGGAGGCCTATCCTCGTTATCATCACCTTGGAGACCCGGGAGTGAGTCTGCGGTGCCAGGATGGTAGGGGTGGGGCAGGGACTTGGGCCAGCACTGTGGGGGGCATGTCATGGACACAGAGAGGGCTTGCTCTCCTTGGAGGGCACTCAGGTCCAAGGCCAGTCCTGTGGGGTCTGCAGGGGGTGGACATGATCAGGAGTTCACCACTGTGCTGCGCCCACCCTACAGTGGACAGGTTCTGGGCCGCCGGTCTTTCGAGGGTCGCATCTGCGCCTGTCCTGGCCGTGACCGCAAAGCCGATGAAGACCACTACCGCGAGCAGCAGGCCCTGAATGAGAGCGCCACAAAGAATGGGGCTGCCAGTAAACGTGGTGCGTGGGGCTCTGGGCCAGGGTGGAGGGCGGATCATCCCTCAGGATGGAGTTGGACGTGCTGGGTGTGAGCTGGCGTGCCACCACAGAAAGACACCAAGCATGCTCACATCCGTGGGATGGATCTGGGTCTCAGTGGCCTGGGCCTAGAGGCCTCTCTGGCTGAACAGGGCAAGTGCAACCCAAGCCAACCCAAGACAGTTCCTTTGTCTCTATGCTCGAAGGCCAGGGCCAGGCGACTCTGGGCCCAGCTCCATCTGGCCTAGGCTCGCACTGTACCCATGCTCCACCTGTGGCAGGTGTTCACCTGGGCACCTTGGCCCTCTGACTCACATGTCTTTCCTGACTTGCTTCCCAGCATTCAAGCAGAGCCCTCCCGCCATCCCGGCCCTGGGCGCTAACGTGAAGAAGAGGAGGCATGGGGATGAGGACATGTTCTACATGCATGTGAGTGACTGTCAGAGTGAGCTGGGGAGGACAAGGCCTGGGGGTGCCCCTTACCAGAAAGCCCAGGTGGGCGAATTCCAGATGCCACAGAGCTGGGCAAAGGTGGCATCTAAGCACCTGGGGTGGAGACTATGACCCTGGAGGAGAAGGGGTTTGAAGGAGGCCCTGCTCAGAGTCAGACCCTGCAGTGCCCGAACTCAGTGAGTGTAAAGATGCCAGCCAGGTTAGCTCTGCATCCAAGAGACCCCCATAGTGGAGATTCAGTAGGAATCCATGATCCTACAGGGCACAGCCTGTGTTTACGTGACTCAGAGAACACTGGATGGTGGCAAGGTCATGAAGGGTTCTGAGAGAACGTTTTCTATTTCCTTGAGCATGGGTCCTGTTGCCTATAGCTGCCAGGTGGGAGGAGGAAGAGGAGAGCCTCTTAGTGGGAAGATTGGGCATGGAACTCTGAACCCCTGCAAACCCCCTTCCTGCATCTGCCTCTAGGCAGAGGAAAGAAAGCCAAGTTGTCCTGAGCTCTGGAGTGCAAGGGGACCCTGAGAGAAGAGCTACACTCTGCCACAAACCCGGGGTCCCTCCTAAGGCTCCGGCTGCCCCCTCCCACCAGAGGCATGGAGCCAGGGGAGGCTCCCGGGCACCTGGGCAGAGGGTCTGCCTCTCTGTGCTCAGGTGCGAGGCCGGGAGAACTTTGAAATCTTGATGAAAGTCAAGGAGAGCCTCGAACTGATGGAACTTGTACCACAGCCTCTGGTCGACTCCTATCGACAGCAGCAACAGCAGCAGCTCCTACAGAGGCCGTGAGTGTACCCCACCATCTGGATGGGGAAGTGTGGATATTCTGACCCAGCAGTGAGAAGGCCAGGAGCCCGGGAGGTATGGCGCACAGTAGGACCAAGGCAACTCAGTCCTCAGAGGCATCTTCTCCAGGATCTTAGCCTTCTGGGACTTAGCCCCCACCTTAACCACACCTCTGCCTCCTATGGGCCTTGTAAATGTTGATCAGGAGTGGGTAGGTAAGGCTGGTGTTGCTGGTGAGGTGTTCATCTTCCTGGTAGCTCTCCGAGAGGCGGGGTCTTCATCTACCTGCCTCCAGGGATGTCCGCAGAAGTGCCAGGTGAGAAAGGAGTTGCTTTTACCTCTTAGGAACGTATGCTGTTGTTCTCTAAGCAGGAGTCACCTGCAGTCGTCATCCTATGGGCCCGTCCTCTCCCCGATAAACAAGGTACATGGTGGCGTCAACAAGCTGCCCTCCGTCAACCAGCTGGTGGGCCAGCCTCCACCACACAGCTCGGCAGCTGGGCCCAACCTGGGACCCATGGGTGAGTCCCTAGAGCAGAGGACACCTCGTGTGGGCTGCAGAGACCCAAGGGGGGACTGGTTGGATTTACCAGGATCATAAACAGGACTGGTGTGGGACTCTTAACGGCTGCTTTCCCTGCCGCTTCAGCCTGGAGAAGGGCAATGGCCATAGGGAGGTTGGCTGTCGTCATTCTAGTCCCAGGAGTCCTGTGTCTGGGGCTCTGAAGAAGTGGTTAGTTAACAACACATGCCTGGCCCATCCTCCCTCTTGAGGACGGTCCCTAGTTTCACTCTGCCTCAGTTTCTCCATCAGCAAAATGGCAGCACTAAGTCCCCTCATTTGAAGGGTTATAGGACATGAGGCATCACAGCCGGGCAGGCTGGAATGTGGGTCTTCTCTGTAAGGTCTTTACATGGACATTAATGGATATGCTTCTGGCAATACGCCCAGGGGCGTCCCCCATTAGGGCCCCGGAACCTGGTAACACCCATACGCCAGCTGCTAATCCCTGGATCATTTAAACTAAGCGCCCTGTACACAGCCACGTCCCACTTCCACCTCTTGAGGAAAAGAGTTGGGCCTACGGGTTCAGCCCTTGCTCGGCCTCAGACAGCCCTGACTAGGCTGGATCCTAACCTGGGACACTTCCCACAGCATGTGGAGCTGCTCTCAGATTCCTCCACCGTTCTTTTTCCCAGGCTCCGGGATGCTCAACAGTCACAACCACACCATGGCGGCCAACGGTGAGATGAACGGCGGCCACGGCTCCCAGACCATGGTTTCGGGGTCACACTGCACCCCGCCACCCCCCTATCATGCAGACCCAAGCCTCGTCAGGTGTGTGGGCCATGTCTGGACCTGGGTTTGTGCTGCACCCCCTCTTCCTCACCTGCTACGAACTGTGGGTTCCTGCTCTAGAGGAGCAGCCTTGCATGTGGCTCTGTTTTATTCTGTGTTTGAATTGCTTGGCTGCCCCCAAAGGAAGACGGTCAGATGTGTCGGGGCTCATCAGCAGGTATTGGCACAGAACCTTGGGAAGAAGGGCACTTGAGCCAGGACTCCTAGGCTGAGACACTGATGGCTGGCCATACCTGCTCCAAGGGACCAGTGGCTTTGCCACTGCAATGGACAGTTCCCTCCCCAGCAAGACCGCTTACTCCTGGGAGACCTGAGCACACAGCCTAGCAATGGGAGTTAATGCTACCTTCTCAAATTCTCTCTGCAGTTTTTTAACAGGATTGGGGTGTCCAAACTGCATCGAATGTTTCACCTCCCAAGGGTTACAGAGCATCTACCACCTGCAGAACCTCACCATAGAGGTAAACACCGGCAGACCTCCCCGAAGGGATGGAGGGCTTGGCCCAAGGCAGAGTAGAACGCACCATTTAGGGTGGCAAGCCGGGGGATCTCCCAGAGCCTTTCCCACAAACAATCAGATTCTGGTTCTTAGAAGCCAAAACAGGCTCGGGTGACTTGAAGGAGGCTGGGTGGACATGTGCTCTGGTCCCTGGTGGTGACCTGGAGGGCTTCCGCTTTTGTTAAAGCCCCCTGGTGCCACAGCCAGACTACCTTTAATTTAGGGGGCTGGGATTTTTCCAGACCCAGTGGTTAAGAAGTGCAGGAGCCAGGAGAGAACAGGCCCAGAAAGAATAAACGGGGCCCAAAGACCAGCCTACACATACAACACAGAACATTCTGGATTGGGTGTGGACTAGAAGGGGTGCTGGACATCAAGACTGGAGCCCCAGCATCTGAGTAAAGCCCAGTAACACAGCCAGCCTTGATTTGTCCATGGGACACAGCCTCAGGGCCCAGGGGCATCATCTCAGTCCCTCCTGCCCCTCCTATAACTATTTCCTAGACTCCCGCCTAAGTTAGAGGACAGTCCATATCTGCCGCCTGCCCAGGGACCCAGGCTGGATACAGAGACTTATCAGAGGCGGTGAGGCCGGTGCCTGACGACCCGCATCTGTGTCACCACTAACTGCTTTCCTTCTATCTAGAGTCACATATTAACCCTTGCCTCACTAGTGAGACTCATGCGCTTGAAGCTAAGGGATGAGCCTGGAGCCGCTGCCAACTAATGGGTGCCAAGGGGCAGCCTGGGGCCAGGAGACAGGTGGTCCCTTAGGCCCCCATCTCTGTTCTCACTGTGATCCACGTTCCAGGCTGCATGCGGCCCCCAGAGAGGCCTTCATCACGGTCCCCTCCGACACTCCCACACGCCCTTTAGCTGTCCTACAAAACCGTGTGGCTAGACACTGTGTGTGCTCAGGTGACCCTGATGCTGTCCCTCTCTGGGCTGCTCTGTCACCCACATTGCCATGTCCTAATAAGTCAGAAGCTTCCTTGCAGGTAGGATGTCCCTGGTGTGGGGGACACACAACCCTGTAGTTTCTCTTTTATAACCACAAGGTGTCCGTC
Source organism: Microtus oregoni (assembly GCF_018167655.1). Classification (NCBI taxonomy): domain Eukaryota; kingdom Metazoa; phylum Chordata; class Mammalia; order Rodentia; family Cricetidae; genus Microtus; species Microtus oregoni. The sequence continues at coordinate 2,526,069 of NW_024543064.1, forward strand.
ACTCCCGCAGGACCTCGGGGCCCTGAAAATCCCCGATCAGTACCGCATGACCATCTGGAGGGGCCTGCAGGACCTGAAGCAGAGCCATGACTGCGGGCAGCAGCTGCTTCGCACCAGCAGCAACGCGGCCACCATCTCCATCGGTGGCTCTGGAGAGCTTCAGCGGCAGCGCGTCATGGAAGCTGTCCATTTCCGCGTACGCCACACCATCACCATCCCTAACCGCGGAGGCCCAGGTGGGGTGACGGGCCCCGACGAGTGGGCAGACTTTGGCTTTGACCTGCCTGACTGCAAGTCTCGGAAGCAACCCATCAAAGAGGAGTTCACAGAGACAGAGAGCCACTGAGAGCCGTGCCTTCTCCTTCCTCTGTGAGAAACCGCCCTTGCAAGCAGGACCCCTCAACTGTACCCATGGAAACAGCAAGGGCCCTTTGCCAGACGCCGTTTCCGAAGGAATGGCACTCATGAACTGCCCCTAGGAAACTTCTGGAACTGCCCTACCTACATGGACACGAGGCAGCTGGTGGGCCAAAGGCTGAGACAGGGGCTGTCCCTTTGTGGGTAGGTATGCCCATTCCCACTCTCTACGCCCGTTCTTTCTTGAAGACTCTGCCATCTCTAGAACAGAGCGAGAGCCTTTTCTCACTTACCCTCTGCCACAAAGTATTCTGGCGTCTTATCGTTCCTGCTAGCTGTGAGCAGCCCGGCCACCATGTCTTCTGCAGGTTGATTCCAAACTGTGTCTTGAAGCTGAAGTCTGGGGACAGCCTCTGTAGGATGTGAGGATGGATCTGTCCCTCATGTATGCCATTCTGCTGGTCCCCTGAGTCTCCTGCCCAGAACAAAGTCAGAGTCCAGGGGAGGCTGGAGGACCAGGGGAAGCTTCTGGCATCAGCGCTCAGCCAGCACCCAAAGCTTCTGGCCACAGCCTCTCCACGGACCTCTCTCAGCAGACAGAGGGACAGTGGGACTCAGACTATTGAAAATTGAATTTTCAATATTTGATAAAATGTTACTCTTTCTATTTGATGGGTCGGCTTGCTTTCTTCCCCCCAACCCCACCACTTTAACTTTCCCAGCATTCCTTTCTGTGATCAACCTAGTGCATTCCTGGCTTTTCCAGACACTGTTGTCAGCAAGCCTAGAAAAACCGAGTGTCTGTTACCAGGATGGTTGGATGGGACAGTCAGAGAGAGCACAGCTGTGGGAGGGCAGGTCAAAGTCCAGCTGGGAGAAGAACATCTGTCCTGCCCAGCCTAAATGCTAGCTCATCCCCGTGGGGGAACCGGGGCAGCTGCTGGGGGCTTCAGCCTTCATGGTGTACCCCAAAGACAGAGTGGCCTTGGAGAGACAGCTCCTGCTTATACTCAACCATCGGAGCTCTCTCTGCCTGCCAGAAACTGTGAACTCCTGCAGCGAGAGCCCTGGCAGTTCCTGCAGGAGTGGAGGACCACAGGGAGCCCCTGATGCCATAAAGCCTGATGCGCTGCCCAGACTCTGCGCAGCCAGCCATTCTCCTTCGGCCTGGCTTTGGTTAGCATGGCCCAACAGAGGCGGTGAAGACCATGGGATGGTAACACAGTCAGCACCACCAGGACTGGCTTCCTATTGGGCTGCCTCCTGGGAGCACAGGAGCAGACACTGCCAATCTTAGCGGGCTCTGCAAACTCAGGCTGCTATCACCCACACCATGCTTTGTGGGCCTCTGAGGGGCGGGGCTTGGGTGCACTCAGGGTAGGTGCAGGCACCGGGTTGCCAGAGATCAGCTGATCATGTAGGCTCTTCCAACTGGACAGATGCTGCAGCTTAGCCTTGGGGAGGGGGTCCTAAGCAGGCCTGCACCCAGATGGTCGGCTGCAGCTGCAGCCGCTGGCTTAGAACTTCCTGGGTGCAGGGAGTGGCCATCCTGGCATACACTAACACACCTCACAAAGTGAGGGCAAGTATACCCTTCTTGTTGCACAGATGAGCAAACCGAGGCTAGACAGACTGCATTGCCTGCCTACGGCGTCAGGTCACAGTAGAGGTGGGTGACACTCCCGAGGCACACACAGCCCTATGCTACCTCAGGAACTACACTGAGGTAGCATAGGGATAGTATAGCATACTGTATCCTCACTCCTGGCTCTGTGAGCCCCACTGAGATGTGCTTGAGTTCTGGGGTCTCACACGAGTATATCTCAGGCATTGTCCAGGAGGAGCCATCCTAAGCGCCCCACTTCATGCTCCTGGGAAGGGTTAGGAGGACTTATTTAATGGTGGCTGTCAATAGGAAAGAACCCATCTGAGGACTCAGAGCTATGTATCTCCTCAGAGTGCCTCAAGTGCCAAAGCTGCCTCAAGAGCCTTCAGGATCTGCCACACTTGAAGGGAACCGCCATGGACTATCTTCAGAGAATAAATGTCACGGGAGCAAGCCTTGCCATTCTGAGAACACATGTAGCTCTCCAGGAACCGGCCTTTGGGTCCAAAATAAACTCTGTTCTGCAAAACACAGAGAGCAAGAGAAAGCCAATCTTTCAGTCACCAGGATTCCCGGAGCGCTGATGTGGTAGACCGGGAGTGAATTTGGGGGTGACCTGGAGACAGCTGTAGAGCAATTGCGGGTACCTCGAGGCTGGACAAGTAGCCACGCCACACATCAGCCTGTGTGGTCCCAGGAAGCTCCGTGCCTCCAGCTAACGGCTCTCTCTCATGGTCCTCCTGCACTGCTTGTCCTCCAGCTAACTGCTCTCTCTCATGGTCCTCCTGCACTGCTTGTCCTCCAGCTAACTGCTCTCTCTCATGGTCCTCCTGCACTGCTTGTCCTCCAGCTAACTGTTCTCATGGTCCTCCTGCACTGCTTGTCCTCCAGCTAACTGCTCTCATGGTCCTCCTGCACTGCTTGTCCCCCAGCTAACTGCTCTCATGGTCCTCCTGCACTGCTTGTCCTCCAGCTAACTGCTCTCATGGTCCTCCTGCACTGCTTGTCCTCCAGCTAACTGCTCTCTCTCATGGTCCTCCTGCACTGCTTGTTCCTCCAGCTAACTGCTCTCATGGTCCTCCTGCACTGCTTGTCCCCCAGCTAACTGCTCTCATGGTCCTCCTGCACTGCTTGTCCTCCAGCTAACTGCTCTCATGGTCCTCCTGCACTGCTTGTCCTCCAGCTAACTGCTCTCTCTCATGGTCCTCCTGCACTGCTTGTCCTCCAGCTAACTGCTCTCATGGTCCTCCTGCACTGCTTGTCCCCCAGCTAACTGCTCTCATGGTCCTCCTGCACTGCTTGTCCCCCAGCTAACTGCTCTCATGGTCCTCCTGCACTGCTTGTCCCCCAGCTAACTGCTCTCATGGTCCTCCTGCACTGCTTGTCCTCCAGCTAACAGCTCTGGCTTGGGCTGCTTTGAGGTCACGGCATTGAGCTTGCAGCACCAGCCCTGGATCCCCGTGTAAGAATCCTGCAAGGGTCAAAAGTTGCTACTTAGAACAGCATTTCAGACAGGGGACAAAAACCAAAACCAAACTGTCCATTTCCAGTGTAACGACATGCTTCTCCAGGCAGTATTGATGGATGTAGTCCAACGACTCTAGTCACTGTTTTGGGTAATGTCATCTTAGAAAAATGTGTTATTTTTTTAGCTGTGTTTTGGTGGGAATTTTTGTTTTTGTAATATAATAAAAAAAATCACATGTTCCTGTGACTGGCTCTTATGACTAACCTCTCCCTTAGGCTTGTGAGGAGCGAGAGCAAGCACAGGCAGGAAGTGTGTGCACCTGCACGGGCCCAGCAGCACCCGCTGAATATCTGCATCTTTCCTGCAATTGTGCATCTGCCCCGCGGGCTGGAAAGGGGAGATTTGGGGACATCGCAGACACCTAGGTGATGTGTAGCCTGCATGCTCACCTCAGGAGGACTTACAGGGAGGAGTACACCTCTCCTGTCGGCTCCACTCACACTTTGCCGTCACTCGGGCCTCTTTGTGGTCCTCAGACTTCTTGTTTTTCAGCCTGTGGACATGTCTTAGCAAAAATAAGGCTCTAAAAACCTACTCTGCTTTGAGGGAAGTTTGAGACTTCTAAGAGTTGAATGAAATTTAGAATAAGAGGCTGAGGTGAGATGGAGAGGGACCCAAGTTCCTCTTCACCTCCCACAACTGCCACTGCAGGAACAGCACAGTTCTAGAGTCTCCGTGCTGGCTGCCTTGACGGGGGGGGGGGGGGCAAGATAAGGATGAGATGGTACAGGGTGAAGCCATGTGAGGCCAAGTGAAGCACAGCGCTCAGGTGAGACCAAGTGAGGCACCTCGTTCTGGCTGGGACCCAAACACCACCGTGTGTTTGACACTTGTACACTCAACGCTCTTCATTCAATGACCTGGTTATTCCCTCTCTGATCCCTCATTGGTCCCCAGGGTCCACTGTGGAGGGTTGAAGGAGATGAACTGTAAGCACCCTTTCTGGGTGAGTGTGAAGCCTTGATCTAAAAAGCTTTTGGGGACCTGAGGCAAGGGAGCCAGCGCCCATATCACCAGATCTCATGACTTCGTGTGATAACCTACTACGCACCGTGAGGGCCCCAGAATTTGGGTTAGAACTCCAAGTGCTCCGTGCTCTCTCACTCAAAAGCCTAATGAAGAGGGTTTACTATGATTGGGGGATCTGATGCTTGGGTGAATTTTAGGAGGTCTGAGGCCCATGTCATCTCAGGGGTCCAAACTAACAGCTTTCTCTGGTTCCCTGAAGACCACATAGAAAGGTTTAGCTATTTGGCTGAACTAGATAGAGAATACAAATTCAGAAAAAATCCTGCTGTCCCCGAGAGGGTCTGTGGTTATTATTCTTGTGACTGGAATCTCTGTAGTTAAAATGAGATCATTAATGCATGAATACAGTCCAGCTGGTCCCAGACCTGAGCCTTTGGTGAAGACATTTGAGCCTTTGAAAGAGAACCCTTTAATATACATGAGGCTTGTTTCTGGAGAGTTATGATGGTGTCTAACGATGTATGTATGGAACGCGGCTAATTCCAGGGTGAAATTTAGGGGATGGCAGGTCTCTTGCTAGGGTCTGTCCATAAAGTCAGGGGCTAGCCTAAAAGCCCTGAGGTAAGAGAGTCCCCAGGAGCTGCTGAGCAACCTGGGAGAAGGGTCTTGCCATTACAAGAAAAATGGGAGCTGAGAGTCTGGGTGGACAGGAATATGAGAGAGAGCCTCTCTTTAGATGTGATCCAGGAGGTGCTGACAGGCGTCTTCCCCAAGACGGTAAAAGGACTGGGACATACAGGTTAAATTGAGAGCATAGCCTCATGCATGGTCCTGGACCCTTGTGTAGGATCCATCTGACTTCCTTATTGTTGAAGTGGAAGTGTTTTATGGGGTGTGGCAGGAGTACAGACGCCCACTAGCCAGGAATTCACCAAGAGAGGCTGTCAGCCTTTCTGTGCTTCAAGATATAGGATATTGGGGACTTCCAGGAAATTTGTTAAAGACTTTAAGAGCTGTTGCCTCTCTTAGTGAACACCCAGAAATGGCACTATACCAGATAGCATAGGGAGCTTGTCTGGTGACACAGATGCATTTAGGGAGGGTCCTTGAGTACTAGATTATTCCAGGCCACTTCAGGACAGGGGGCTGAAGAATTTCCTAAGAGCCTCTAGACTCACAAGATGCCTTAACTGGACTTGACATTTAGATATGACACTCCCCTCCACACACTCTCCACACGTCTGGGGTTAGTGAAGGTTTATAAACCACGTAGCCTCAGGCTCACAGAGAGGGCGACCTCCTTCCTCAGTGGGCTGCTCACACTCCAGGCACAACGTGGGGAGTGCTATCTAGTTCCATTGTTGTCTTGAGCCCGATGACCTTGGGAGAAAGCTGGTTATGCACGACTATCATCTGAGGCAAACTGACACCTTCTTTAGGAGTCCAACTGAGTCTGCTTACTAAGCCTCATTCCATCTGGGCTTGTTGGCTGTTGGCCATCCTTCTTGGAGGAGGAGAGTATCGTGGAACTCTCACCTCTGTATCCGGCTACCCTCCCATCCAGGTGTATGCAATTCTGATCAAAATTGCGTGTGACCTCATAGTGTCACGGAAGAACTAGAGCGCCATCTACACAGCTATGGGGAAGCCATCATCCCCGCCGGGTGCAAACCCTTCACCCATGCTCCCACCCCCAGTCCCTCAACCATTGCTGTGTAAGTAAGCCTAATGCGCTCTTTGGGCTCCTCCCCCCACAAACTTTACTGGACCCACTCCCTAGTTTATAATTGAGATCTTAGGAGGAGCAGGAGATGTTGTTCTTGTCTTCTCCGGGAAGAAATTTTAGCCACATTGGCTTTCCCCCAGGGAAGAGCAAAGGCATTTTCACTTCCAATTTGTCCCTACGTTGCAGTCTGGATATGGGTCTAGGAGAGACTTGTACCCTGGTGGCTTTGGGCAATGACAGTTGAAGTATATTCTAGCTGACCCTGTTAGCTGGAAAAGACTCACGCCCAGGCTGGGTTAGTGCTGAGACTGGACCAGGCGGCCACTAGATGGAGCCGCAGGATATCCTGAGATGCAGGGATGAGACATTAGCTGCAGCTGTAGGCTGAACTTTTCCCATATCTCTTTTCTCCTCTAACTTGGCCTTTCTGACTCACCAGACCCTTCCTCATTAATTAAAGACTTTGAAAGCTGTGACTAATAAAAGGGGAGGAAATCTGGGCTCCGGGATAGTTTTGAAGCTTTTCTTCCATTGAGCAAATACATAGGTGATGGTGGGGCCCTTGAGGCAGGTCCCAGCCCAGGTGCCAGGAGAACTGTGCCTGCCAGGAGCGCCCCATCCTATGGGCTGGGGGTGGGGAGGACCACCAAGGATCTGGCATCGGGTGGCAAAGGCCCGCAGGCCTCCTGGGAAGACAGCCGTATGAGGCATGGTGAAGTCAGTGTGGCCTCCAGCTGGCCCTAATCTATTCCAGCTCACAAGGGCTCCGTGGCTCAACTCAGGTGAACCAGATCCAGAAGCAGGTACAGTTGGGGAGTGGGAAGGACTATATTAGGGAACAGCTCTCTAGCCAGGGCCAAGATCTTGTGGATGTCTCCTTGCTGAGGGTTGGGGCTCTTGTCTGGGGACTTGATGTCAGAGCTGGACCAACAGAAGCAAGTTCTGGCCTGTGCAGGTGTACCTGTCCCCAGGGGCTTGCCATCTCCACCTCGGAGTCCCTTCTCTGGACCCACAATCTCTCTGCTGGTGAAGTGTCTCCTCTCAGGGGATCACCTTGGCTCATAGACAGCTTTTCTTGCCAACTTATGCCTTTGAAAAATTAGCCTCTCGGAAAAACAACAAAAACAGACATTTTAGGGATCTGACGTCCCAACTGAATTTCATTATTGGAATTCCTGAAACACCCAGGCTGCTGTTCTGTGAGGCACACATCACCTGTGCAAGGCACGGCGCTGAGCTCACCTGGGTCCCTGGGTCTGCGAGCTGGTGTGCTCATAAGGCTCACACACCAGTGGTGGCTGTCCTTACTTCACGAGTGCCTAGGGGAGAACTCGGCAAGCCATGTAGGGATAAGTCCCGCCCCTTGGGGGACGTGTTCGCCTCCGGCTAATGTTTGCCTATAAATTTGGCGAGTGTGCTCCCAGCCATCCCTTTTGCTTTCCTGGTCTCCACAGGAACAGTGGTTCTGTAAGTCTATTTCGCCATTAAAGCTGTATATAGAGTTTTACAATCTGTCTGCATTCGTTTACGCCATTACATTTTGGCGTCGAACGTCAGGCTATTTTGCCCCCAACTCAAGCGGGTAGCCCACTAGCTAACACAGCATCCTCCTGGGTGCTGTTTTTTAGTTCGTGACTCGGGCTCCAGTGCCGAGTCCAAGACACACTCGGCCACATAGGCCCATTCTGCCCCGCCTGCTCGCCAGAGCAATTAACCCCTCCCTGCCTGCCTTGGCTAAGTTTGCAGCAGAACACCACTGCCTGAATTAGCAGAAACTCAAGTACCTGCGGTTTTGCAACAAAAGCTTCCACAGCGGCAGATTTGGTTTGATACAAAGTGACTTGGCCGGGCGGTGGTGGCACACGCCTTTGATACCAGCACTTGGGAAGCAGAGGGGCCGGCCAGGCAGTGGTGGCACACGCCTTTAATCCCAGCACTTGGGAAGCAGAGGCAGGCAGATCTCTGTGAGTTTGAGGCCGGCCAGGCAGTGGTAGTGCACGCCTTTAATCCCAGCATTTGGGAGGCAGAGACAGGCAGATCTCTGTGAGTTCGAGGCCAGCCTGGTCTACAAGAGCTAGTTCTAGGACAGGCTCCAAAAACACAGAGACCACCACTGACAGGAACCGATCATTGCAGGTAAAAAAAATTTTCTTTTATAAATAAAATGTCTGAACACATTACTGTTCAAAAACTTAACAGTTTTTTTAATTGTACCATGTGGGAGATTTTACAAGAGGTGTCTATCACCCCACATCTATGGATCCTTCTGGGATTCATAGTTTTCATTGGCACTAAATGGTTTGATAATAGAAATATGATAAAGTCTTTACGAGACGAATCCAGGATTATTAAGGCAGAGATTGAACGCTTAAAAACAATTGAGAATGACAACAATCTTCTCAAGAATCAGTTTGAAGTTCTCCAGGCTGATGTTAGGAGAAATTCATTACTATGGAAGAGGGAACAGCTGATTTGGATCGTAAGCTTCAGTCCATTTCTGTAGGAACTGAAACATTAGTGGCTGATATTAAGGAGAAATTAATTACTATGGAAGAGGGAACAGCTGATTTGGATTGTAAGCTTCAGTCCCTTTCTGTAGGAAATGAAACATTAACTGAGAGAATCAAAACTGCTGAATGTGACAATCGGATTTTGTCTAAAGCTTATGACAGATTGACGGAAAGATTGTCAATACAAGAAGGCACGGTTTATGCCATAAAAATTATGTCCAAAGATGAGATGTTATCTCTAACGGACAAACTTCATAATTTAGAATCATCAATGAAGGCTTTGGAACATAATTCTGGACAGGAGATTCAGACATTGCAGAAGGCAATGGTGAATAGAATTGAAAAGATTGAGGAATTTCTAAATTCTGATGAAGAAGAGCAAAGGGTAGAAAGGCAAATTTTAACTACATCTGTGGGTAAATCTCTCCGGGACAATTTCCACAAAGCTCTACCTACAGCTCTACCTGCCTTTCCAGTAATAACAACAGAGAAGGTGATTGGTTCCAAAAACCCTAGGGTCATTAAGGAGGATGCATGGGAGCCTGTCCGTATGAATGATCTCAAGGAAATTAGACAGGCTGTTATGACTTTTGGGATGCAAGCATCTTTTGTTAAAGAGATGCTAAGATCTTGGGCCACAACAAGCAGAGCAACCCCCTCGGACTGGCTCCAGCTGAGCTCTGCTGTACTTGAGAGTGGACTGCAATTGAAATGGAAATGCTTATTCAGGCAAGAGGCTACACTCTTAGAACAGCAGGAAAACGCGAAGGGAATTGACATTTCCCTAGATAAAATTCTAGATGAAGGGCTCTTTTCCGACCCTCAGGAACGAGCTAATTTGGATGAAAACACACTCTCCATGTGTACTACAGCAGCCTTAAGAGCTTGGGACAGGGTACAAGACCCAGGACAGAGAATGGAATCATTTGTCAGAGTTAAACAGGATCAGAGAGAACCCTTTAGTGACTTTTTACAAAGATTAACTAAGGCTGTACAAATAGGGATATCTGACCCAGAAGCAAGACGTATAATGATTGAGTCTTTGGTTTATGAAAATGCAAATGTGGAATGCAAAAGGATTTTGGGCCCTTTAAAGCTCAGATCAGTGCCCTTGGAAGAATGGGTCTTGCATACACTCAATGTTGATACATTTGACTATGCCACTGAAGCATGAGTAGAAGAAGCAATTTCCAATGGTAAAAGGAGACACCAGAATACCAAATGTTTTAATTGTGGCAAAATGGGTCATATGAAAAGGAATTGTAGACAACGGATTTTCAGAAATAATAATAATAATAATGCATCTTTCAGAAATAATAATAATAATAATAATGCATCTTCTAGAAATAACAGGAATAGGAGGACTCAGCCTTCAGGTTTATGTAGAAGATGTGGAAAAGGCAGACATTGGACGAATGAATGCAGGTCTACAAGAGATAGACAAGGCAACCTGATACAGACGGGAAACGTGAAAGGGGGGCCTCACAGGCCCTCATGGCAAATATGGTTCAGTCATTTCCAGTTTCTGCAGAGAACGTGCCTCGTCAGGACAATTAGGAAGCCCCATGCTTACTGTTACAAGCAATAATGATCAGAAAGATAAGTTACGTGTGTTTTGGCAAACTTCTATAAATGATCAAAGACCTAAACTGAGAGTGTGTGTAAATGGCATTTTTATTACTGGTCTGCTGGACACAGGTGCTGATGTAAGTATCATTACCCCAGAATCTTGGCATCCATATTGGCCTCTTCAGAATATAAATGTTCAGCTCCTGGGAATTGGAACCCTATCTCGAGTAAGGCAGAGCACAAGATGGGTTGAATGTATAGGGCCAGAGGGACAAATAGGAAAATTAAGGCCATATGTAGCCACTATCGCAATGAATTTATGGGGTCATGACCTATTACAACAATGGAATACCAAAATTAACATTCCTGCTACTTCTAGAGCCTATATTTCTGAGAATAATATTAAAAGATATTACAAATGGAGAAAACCGGCCATTCGAGCTGTACAAGAACAAGCAATTGATGTCCCTTCGGAGATACCAACAGCCTTGCCTCTAAAATGGTTGACTGAGAAACCAATATGGACAAAGCAATGGCCTTTGGCTGAGGAAAAGTTACAGGCTTTAGAACAGCTGGTACAAGAACAATTAGATGCTGGACATATAGAAGAATCTACCAGCCCTTGGAATTCTCCTGTATTTGTGGTTAAGAAAAAATCAGGTAAATGGAGAATGGTGACAGATCTCAGGGTCATCAACAAGGTTATTCAACCTATGGGCCCTCTGCAATATGGAATTCCTTTGCCCTCTTTATTACCAAAAGGATGGCCTCTCATAGTTATTGATTTAAAGGATTGTTTTTTCACTATACCTTTGCAAAAAGAAGATAGAGAAAAATTTGCCTTCACAGTGCCTACTTATAACAATTCTCAACCTTCGAGGAGGTACCAGTGGGCCGTCCTCCCCCAGGGTATGTTAAATAGCCCCTCCCTGTGCCAATATTTTGTGAACCAACCATTGCAAATAATACGCAAGAAATTTCCCAAATCTATAGTATACCATTACATGGACGACATTTTGTTGTTGTTGTTGTTGTTTTTTTTTTTTTTTGATTTTTCGAGACAGGGTTTCTCCGTAGCTTTTGGTTCCTGTCCTAGAACTAGCTCTTGTAGACCAGGCTGGCCTTGAACTCACAGAGATCCAACCTGCCTCTGCCTCCCGAGTACTGGGATTAAAGGCGTGCGCCACTACCGCCCGGCTACATGGACGACATTTTGTTATCCGATTCAAACATGGATACCTTGAACAGACTGTTTGAAGAAATAAAGATACTTTTACCTAAATGGGGATTGCAAATCACTCCTGAAAAGATTCAGAAGGGAGATTCTGTTAATTATTTAGGTTATAAAATAGGTTTGCAAAAAATTAAGACACAAAAAGCACAAATTAGGAGAGATCGCCCACGGACTCTTAATGACTTTCAAAGACTGTTAGGAGACATTTCCAGTCTACAACCAGCTATTGGAATAACACCTGATCTAATAATTCATTTGAACAAAACCTTGGATGGTGATAAAGATTTAAACAGTCCCAGAGAATTAACAGCTGAAGCAGAAAAGGAACTGACAATGATTGAGGAAAAATTACAACAGGCACATGTGGACAGGGTGAATCCAGAGCTCGATTGTATTCTCGTCATACTACCATCAAAAATTTCTCCTACAGGAATTTTAATGCAGAGAGATGATATTATTTTGGAATGGATCTTTTTACCACATAAACCAAGTAAGAAACTGAAAACTTATGTGGAGAAAGTCTCTGAGTTAATTATAAAAGGCAAGCTGAGACTTCGTCAACTAGCAGGCATAGACCCAGCAGAAATTATAGTGCCTTTCACTGCTGATGAACTAAAGAAATTATGGGAAGATAATGAACCATGACAAAGAGCTTGTGCTAATTTTTGGGGAGACATTAATAACAACTATCCAAAAAGCAAGAGGCTTAACTTTATAAAGATAACTTCTTGGATTATTCCTCGAATCGTCTGTGATGCTCCAATAACTGGAGCCCGTACATTCTATACTGATGCCAATAAATCAGGGAAGGCAGGTTACAAATCAGAAGACTTGGGTAAGGTGGAACAAAGTCCGTATAATTCTGTCCAGAAGGTGGAATTACATGCCATTCTTATGGTGCTAAGGGATTTTAAAGAACCTATTATTATAATCACTGATTCACAATATGCAGAAAGAGTTATTTTACATATTGAAACTGCTGAATTTATACCTGATGATACAGAACTAACCTCATTGTTTCTCCAGGTTCAAGATTTGATCAGGAACAGGCTTTGCCCTATGTACATAACACACATCCGATCCCATACAGGTCTGCCAGGTCCTCTAGCACAAGGTAATGCAGAAATTGATCAATTATTGATTGGTAGTGTGCTACAAGCCTCTGAATTTCATAAAAAACATCATGTTAATAGCAAAGGTTTGAAGAAAGAGTTTTCAATTACATGGCAAAAAGCTAAGGAGATTGTAAAGAAATGCCCTACTTGCTCTTTCTATAACCAAACGCCACTGCCTGTAGGGGCTAATCCAAAGGGCACCCAAAGGAATGAAATCTGGCAGATGGATGTGTTCCACTTTGCAGAATTTGGCAAATTAAAATATGTTCATCACACCATTGACACTTATTCAGGCTTTCAGTGGGCAACTGCTTTAAGTTCAGAAAAAGCTGATTCAGTAATCACTCATTTATTAGAAGTCATGGCTATCATGGGTATACCTACACAAATAAAGACGGATAATGGTCCTGCTTATGTTTCTAGGAAAATGAAACGGTTTTTTGATTATTATAATATCAAGCATGTTACAGGTATACCATACAACCCTACAGGTCAAGCAATCATAGAAAGATCAAATCTAACTATAAAGGATATGTTGAACAAACAGAAAGGGGTGGAAAACACCCCCAGAAATAGGCTACATAATGCTTTGTTAACCTTGAATTTTCTCAATGCTAATGAGAAGGGAACAACAGCTGCAGAAAGACATTGGATAATGGAAAAGTCTACTGAACTACATCAACCAGTTTATTTCAAGGATGTGCTGACCTCACAATGGAAGCCAGGAGATGTGCTACGTTGGGGAAGGGGTTTTGCTCTTATCTCCACAGGTGAGGAAAAATTGTGGATACCGTCAAAATTAATAAAGGTTCGGTTTGAAGAAGAGAAGCCACTTGGAAAAGATAAATAACAATTCTTTCATAAGGATGGCAAGCATTCTGATGGTAAGAAATACAGATAGGTTGGAGGCAGGGTTCTTTTCTTATCTCCACAAGAAAATACTCATCTTCAAAGAAATTAAGGGACCCTGAATATTTAATTACTGATGGATGGACACATTTTGTAAGTATTAATTTATATATATGTCTTATTAAACATTTCTTTATAAGCTGGTTTTGAAGTTGGACTCTGGCTCAGTCCCTCTCCAATTCCAAGCCTGTTAGTAAGAGAAAAACCCAGAGTTTCTGGAATTTCTGTCTCATGTCAAGAGCCATGATGTGGGACAGAAAGAAATATGAGTTTAGAAAACATCTTTGCTTTTCTTCATATCTATCATACTTTTCATTGAATATATCTATCATGCCTTTCATTGAATATATATATGTATGTCTATATGTGTCTATATGATTAATGTTTAAGTTTTTCACAATGAACAATGAGTTTTTCCTGAAGTGACATTTGAAGTTTCCAGGAAGAAGACGGGGCCCCACAACAACAACTCTACCTGGTTGATATGACGTCATGATACTGATAGCGCTACTACAAGACCTGTTTTGGATACCAGCTGCACAAGACGATCCCAACTTGGTTAGCTGAAATGGTGCACATCTTGTACAACATTCTGGCCAGACCTCCACAAAATACTCAGAGACTATTTGCAATTTTAAAAGACATTGATCTTGAAATTTAACCATCATTTTATTTCACAGGATCCCCCAGAAAGAACGTCGCCCCCATGACAGCTGGAAGTAATTCTAGAGGACGACGTCCCCTCTCCCAGTAAAGTTTACCCCTGGGTTTAGGGACATCATTTAGGGGTTGGGAGGTTGGGGGAGGAATTTTATAAGCTCAGGGATCATTTTGAAAAAAAAAAAGAGGGAATGATGGGATAATAGATTTATAATTGTGAATTACTGCTTTTAGACAAATATATTGGTATCCATTCTTGTATATTGATACAAAGTTAAATTATATTGATTATTGTATGCATGCATGTTTCTATCTCTGTTTAAAACATTTTTTATGTATTGACATATATTGTATTGATAAATATTTATTGTATATATTTACCATATTGCAGTTTACATTTCTACCTCTGATTAAGATACTTGTATAATGCTTGTGTATTGATAATATATTTACCATATTGCAATGTATATTTGTACAGTGTTTATATTTGGAGGTCATTATCCTCATTTGTTACACAGTTGTTTATTGTCTTAGTCTTTAAGTTAGATAGATATTGAGAATTATATAGATAAATAGTCATCTAAGTTTGTCATTTATAATTAGACTAATCAGGTTCTCTAGATATATAGAGATTATACTCAGTATAGATAGATAATCTTCGACCTCTTCAAAGAGCTGTAGAAAATGGCCTTTAATCTAACTCAGAGTTTCGTGATAGTGAGACACAATTGCTCCTGGCAACACCGCTCTATTCCTGAGAGAATGTTGAGCACCAAAGACACTCCACCTGGAGCCTTTCTATTTGGCAGAACTGGCCTTTGGGCAAAGAAATGCCCATACCTCAACCACTGACAGAGATACAGACCGTGCATCAATGGATAAAACAGGACTGTCATATCCTGCCAAAACAGGGTAAGATAGTTTTGAAAAGTTCCTTGCCTTTAATAATGGTATGTCAGTTATGTTAGGCCTTAGCCAAAATTGGTTGACTCAACATTGCAAACGAGACTTTGGGTGATTGTCCAGGTAGTCAGTTGTCTCTGTCAATTGTTGCACATTTTGGATATTTCTCGTTTGTTGAGTAGTGTTTATTCCCTTCTCAGATCTTTGACGTAGTTGAAGATTATATAATTTTAGTTACTCTCTACATTATTTGGACTCCTTGAGATAGAATGTTTAGCAAAGTTTTTGTTCTCAATATTGTTTGTTATATTTATTATTTGTTGTTATTGTATATAGTTGTATTTTGGTTGGTTCTGTCTTATTTAGACAAAAAGGGGAGATGTAGGGATAAGTCCAGCCCCTTGGGGGACGTGTTCACCTCGGGCTAATGTTTGCCTATAAATTTGGCGAGTGTGCTCCCAGCCGTCCCTTCTGCTTTCCTGGTCTCTGCGGGAACGGTGGTTCTGTAAGTCTATTTCGCCATTAAAGCTGTATATATAGTTTTACAATCTGTCTGCATTCGTTTACGCCGTTACAAAGCTGCAGTAGAGACCCAAGACAGCAAGCAGTGCCAGCCCCCAGGGACTCCTGCTTCATTAGACGGGGCTGCCAGTGCCACCTGTCTGCACTGAAGCCGACTCCACACATAGCCTCCAAATTTGGAGAAAATCTGTTCATCGCTCCTTGAAATAGCAAGACTAGAGTTTTGATTCATTTATTAAATTTGGATGTCCGTCCCAAGGTAAAATTTTCTATTTTGTGGCTGTCACCTGTCCCTCTGCATTTCTGTAGCAGAACTGGAAGTCCACTTGGGTTCCTTAGTGACCACACGTTTGTAGCTAGGCTAAACTGAAAAGACCAGAGTGGAAAACAGAAAAATAGGCTCTTTTAAAACTTTATTTTGGCGAATGGAGTGCTTTGCCTACACGTGTATGTCCTTACCATATATGCACACCTGGTGCCCGTAGAGGTCAGAACAGGGCATCAGCTCTCATATGGATGGTTAAGAACCAGCATGTGGGTGCTGGGAACCAAACCCAGTCCTCTGCTCTTAACCACTGGGCCATTTATTCAGCCCCGATATGTGACTTCAAAAGTATTTATGTTAAAGCCAGGCATGGTGGCACATGCTGGAATCCTAGCACCTGGGAGACAGAGGTAAGTGAGTTGGAAGCCAATCTGGTCTACATAAGTAAGTTCCAGGACAGCCAGAACTACATAATGAGACCCATCTCAAAAATACATATATAATTTTATTTATTTATTTATTTATATGTTTGTTTGTTTAGTGTGTGTGTATGTGTGTGTGCACGCGTGCCTGTGTGTATGTGTGAGGGTGTGTGCGCTCATGAGGTCAGAAGAGGAAGTGAGTCCTCCGTAAGAGCAGTCCATGCTCTTAATGGTTGAGCCTTTCAAATGGGCAGGGGTTGGAGCAATCCTGAGATTGCTACAGTAGCACACAGCTGGCCTCAGAAGCACTTAGAAGCCATACTGGAAATTCACAGAATAACAACCTGAAGAGTAAGGCGAAACTGACTTCTCTAGGTTTGAAGCGATAAAAACACCCCATTTCCTTTTCCTTCTCTTTGGAACAATTTCTCACAAGTAGACATGGTATGTCGAGCTCAGGCCTCGAACACCTCCCTGCTCTTCTCTTTCTCACCCTCCACCCCTCCTATCTGTCCCCTTTGTCCCCCAGAGAGACAGTTTCATATCGACTTCCACATCATAAAAACATAAGCATTTGGATGTGTCTACGCCAATGAAGAGAACACAGCGTCTTTCTGAGACTGGCTTCAGTCACTGAATATGACTGTCTCCACCTTTATCGTTGTCCTAGAAAACACTTAATTATTCTTTGTGTTGAAGAAAACCTTTCATCGTGAATGTCAATCACACCTAATTCTCCACCCCTTCTTTGCTGGTTCCATAGCTTGGCCACTGTAAACAACAATTAGCCCCGTTTCTTATTAAAACCTGTCCAAAGATCAAACACAAAAGAGATTTATTTTGTAATTTTATATTTGGCCATAACATTTTAAAAGCATCTGTGGGTCCTTAGAATTGTCTTGGAAGGTATTCTAATCTTATTTCTGTTACTGTGGCAAACACCGCAACCAAAAGCAAGCTGAGAAGGAAAGGGTTTATGTCAGTTTGCTGGTCATCTCTGTCACTGAGGGCAGTTACAGAAGGACCTCAAGCAGGAGCCTGAAGCGGAAACCACGGAAGAACATTGTTTATGGGCTCACAGGCTCACACGGGCTCACATGGGCTCACACGGGCTCACACGGGCTCACACACACAGGCTCACACGGGCTCACATGGGCTCACATGGGCTCACATACACAGGCTTACACAGGCTCACACAGGCTCACACGGGCTCACATGGGCTCACACGGGCTCACACACACAGGCTCACACGGGCTCATACGGGCTCACACAGGCTCACAGGGGCTCACATGGGCTCACACAGGTTCACAGGGGCTCATACGGGCTCACACACACAGGCTCACAGGGGCTCACACGGGCTCACATGGGCTCACACAGGCTCACACGGCTCACACGGGCTCACACACACAGGCTCACACACACAGGCTCACACGGGCTCACACAGGTTCACATGGGTTCACATGGGCTCACACGGGCTCACACACACAGGCTCACACGGGCTCACACACACAGGCTCACACGGGCTCACACGGGCTCACACAGGCTCACAGGGGCTCACATGGGCTCACACAGGCTCACAGGGGCTCATACGGGCTCACACACACAGGCTCACAGGGGCTCACACGGGCTCACATGGGCTCACACAGGCTCACACGGGCTCACACAGGCTCACACACACAGGCTCACAGGCTCACACAGGCTCACACAGGCTCACACAGGCTCACACACACAGGCTCACACACACAGGCTCACACGCATAGGATCACACGGGCTCACACGGGCTCACACTGCAGCTTCTGTATACACATAGGAACTCCCGACGAAGGAGATATCCCACGGTCGGCTGATCCTCCTACATCAAGACAACAACCCTCCACAGGCCAGTCTTAACTGAGGGTTTCCTTTCAGATGGCCCCGGGCTGCACTGAACAGACAATCAGAGTCAACCAGAGAGAAGTCCCTCTCCCAAAACGGCTGATGGCCCAGGGGTTCTGTCCTTGCTTTACTATCTCAGCTCTGATCCTTCTTTGTGTAAGCCTGGTCTTGCTATGGTGCCCAGCCCTGTGGAACGCAAAATGGGGGCTCAGTGGCCCAGTGAGAGGCTCAGCAAAACCAAGAAAAGAAAAAGGGGGCAGAGGAGAAAACAGGTACTGTTAGGAATATTCTTAAGATGAGCTTCTCTGCCGACGCAAATAATTCTAATCAGACCAAATTAGACCAAATAGAAGATGCCCATGTTTAATGCGGCGTCCCCACGTGGCCTAGAAAGCAGGGCGAGAGGAAGAGAGCTTGGGAGACCACGCTAAACACCAAGACCACGTGTTCCCTTTTCTGTGGGAGTGGTCCTGGCCCTCCCTGGGGAGGGGTCAGCGCTTGGCGGGCTTTCCCGGAGATGGACTTGGGACCAAGGTGACTCCCAGGGGAAGGGTCTTGAAATGGAGCTTCCTGCTCCATTCCTGCTCCATTGGTGCTCCAAGAATGGGTGCCAGGGGCTGGGGTGATGCTTTCACCCAAACATCCCAGGCTTCTTCTTGGATATAGAGGTGTCAGAGGGCTGGGGTCTCACTTTTGATCAAACAGGTACTAAAATAGTCAAGCCAAACCATCTTCATTGGTAACTACATCAACTATCAACTGGTGGAATCTGCCAAAAAAAAAAAAAAAAAAAAAAACCATCTGCCTCTGCCTCCCTAGTGCTGGGATTAACGACGTGCGCACCACCGCCAGGCTGATCTCCAGGGCTCTTATTATGAAGGGGGGATCACTGTTTCTCGTGTTGCAAATGAAGGGGGTGATACTCTGGAATGAAGTGTTCTGTCAATATGCACAGTGAATACGTGCCAATAAAAGAAAAGAAATTCCTAATCCTGCACCCAACAAAAACGAGAGAGGAGGATTCTGGGCCCCTGAGGTCAGATGACTTCCTTTTCTCTTGTGACCTCCTGAGAAGTTGTGGGAAAGGCATTTGGGTCTGCTTCCCAAGTCCTTTACCTAATTGCAGAAAACTGAGGAGACTATGACCATGCCCTGTTTCTATGGAGACATCTGTGATGACACACACTGCTCCCAGGAGCCTGTAGGACAGGAGCATTGGAAGCTTGTCTTTTCTAGCTTGGACCCCTCTGAGGGTTCAAGCTAAGGTTGACTTCCCCTCCATAACCGGCGCTGTACACAGAAGCAATAGGCCCTGTGCAGTCATTCAGGGTGACTGTCTGCCTCTGGCTCCGTCTTCTCAATGAAGAAGGAGAACTTCCCTGAGGAGCTCAGCTTGGTATCTCCTCAGATCAGCAAGGGCCTGATGCTGATTCAGAGAATGGCCAACCGAGACTCCCGCGGTCTAGAGAGGAAGCTGCAAGAAGACCATCACAGACCCAGCAAGTCGGCCCAGGCCATCAGTCGCTACTACTGCAAAGTGGTACGGAGTTGGGTGGAGTAGCTCTAACTTCCTGGCACAGCCACCATGGAGCGAGTCGTTCCTCTTCCATGCCAAAGACCCATGGGAGCTAGCAGCCAGCAGAGCTTGGCACATGCCTATTGGCAATCTGCCACACAGAGTCCAGGAGGCCTGCAGACTGCTGCTTCTGGTGTGGCAGAGCCCTGGCTGGCCTTGCCCGACTTCCTGAAGGACTTATGACCTCCTATCCAGAGCCCCCAGGCTTTCTTGGGGGTAGCTGTATGGAGTCACTGACTTCCCCCTCTGCAGACCTTGGCTCTTACTTGGTCTGGACAGCCAAGCCCAAAGGAGGAAGTCAACTCTGAACCCTGAGCAAAGAGACCTCGTCTGTCCTGAGTGTTACAGAGGAAGATGAAAGAGAGAGAAGGGCCCAAGGAAGGGAAGTCCAGATGGAAAGGCTGTCTGCATCCACCATGCACCAGGGGAGCCAGGGATGGTGATGGCTGTCTACATGACTTCCTAGTTGGGTGCTGAAAGCCCAGCCAAGGGTTGCCTCTAATGCAGAGCCTTCTGGGAAAGCTTTCCAGCTGGCCAGGAAAGGGGCGGCCCATTGCCCTGAGTAACAGCATAGACAGGGCCCCTGCAGCCATCCCGTAGGCACAGCCCAAGCCCCTGGTCTCACTTTTTCTCCTGCCAGAGCCAGTTCAAGAAGCTCAATAGCCCTAATGGCTTTGTGTCTGAAATGGAAGAAATGAGAAAGGCCTTTCTCATGCGGCCTGGATGCCCCCAGTTCAGTACCAGAGCTACATCTGTATCTCATGTGGGTAAGACCACCCTCCCCCAGACCACCAAGGGTGATGGGAACAACCTGCTGCCTCCTGGAACCCTTCAGCTCATAAGGAGCCTCTGGGGATGCTTCTGAACTCGTCTGTGGGAGCACAGAGTCTCTGAGGCCTGCACAGAGACTGGGGAATGGCGAGATGCGAGAAGACAGACCTCACACTCATGATTGCTCCTTCTTGTTTTGCTGTTGCAGTGTTGGGGTGGGGAGGGTTGGAATTTCTAGAAGCTTCTTAAGTCCACGGACACTTCAGTGGGAGCAAACACTCCAAGGACTCCTAGAAGCCTTACATCTTGTTTTGCTGAAGCCCAGGAGAGCACTACCCAGGGCACATCACTCAGAGTCAAGGCTACATCCTAACCTCTTGGGTCTCTGACTTGCTCTTGTCCCATGTCCCCAACACTGACTTGGGGACTTGTCTGTGAAGTTCAGCAATAGCCCAGCATAGGCTCCACTCCCCAAGGGGACCTGTGGGATTGTTGTGGGGTGGACTGAGGGGCCACAGAGTCTAGGCTGCAGGGTCTGTACCTGCATTCTCTCACAGACACCTCCATCAGTCCGCTCAGGTGATACACTGTGATCAGATGGGTAAAAGACAGAGCATATGGGATCTTCTGTTGTTGTTGTTTTTGTTTGTTTGTTTTGTTTTTCGAGACAAGGTTTCTCTGTAGCTTTGGAACCTGTCCTGGTACTAGCTCTTGTAGATCAGGCTGTCCTCCAACTCCCAGAGATCTGCCTGCCTCTGCCTCCCGAGTGCTGGGATTAAAGGCGTAGGTCACCACCAGCCTGTTTAAGCTTCTGTTTTGATGGAGCCCAGGGTTCAGTGCCGTGCCTTTGTCAGGAAGACTCACTTGTTCCTGGCCTCCTGTTTAAAGATAACATGCCAGCCTTGACCCTAGAGATCTTGGAACAGTAAGATCGTCACCTCTGGCACCTCGTACATTCCAGGTTCTGCCACCACGGTTGATCTGCCCAGGGACACATGTACCAGCTCTGGAACCTGGAAGATGTCTGAGGACCAGCCCCTGGACAGGCAGGGCTCTGCCACCAGTATGGATGGTAAGGGGATCCTGGAGGTCTCTGCCTTCATCTTCTGGGGTCCTGGGCAACGAAGCTGCACCCCAGGGATGCCTGATGTGTCCTCATGGAACTCTTCCTAGCATTGCCTGCTTCTCAGAAACGTTGAGACACAGGCTACCCAGGTCCAGGGCTGTAGCGGGACTCTTCTCTCGTTGGTGGAAGACACTACCATTGTTACTTGTCTTTGGCTGAACTGCAGCTGAAATCTGTGTCCTCTACCTTCTTTGTGCCCTTTCCTTCCAGCCCCTTGGGTACCACATCCTTGAATAACGAAATGAGCTTTCCTTTGCCAGAAAGTGAGACAAATGTGTTAGTTTCAGATAATAACCCGTAGTGAACAACTCCCTCCAGGCTTTAGAAGGTGAAGAACCCCAAATTCTAAAACAAGACTCCGGGGTGCAAGAGGACTGGGTCATGGGGTCAATAAGGGCAGTAGCAGATGGCTTCCTATCCTGAATCCCATGCTCTTGTCCCTCCACCCTGGGGTCTGAATATGGACTTTGATACCCGACCACCCTCCTGAGTGTGTTCTTGGTGCGTGTGGACAGATGTGGTGGTTCCAAGGGCTATACATAGGCTTCTGGTCGAGGAGACACAAACTTTAAGCTTTTAGTTTGGCAGTGGATGACAGCTGACTGGACAGATACCGGCCTCTGAGGGAAGGTCTGGAAGGGTGGATATTATCATGGAAAATTCCACTGCATATCCACAGGGAAGAATCTACTGCCCCCTGGCCCATGTTCCTCCACAGGGCGCCTCTTTTCATTCAGCAAGAGTGCTTGCGAGCTCAACTACTCACGCAAGAGGAGTGAGCCCCCGGCCACGAGCCCCACCAGCAGCCCAACCATGGTCAAGAGGTCCCAGAGAACCAGGATGCCCTGGTACATCTCAGTCATCCATGAGAAGGTAGGGTCCCGCACCTGGTCCGGCATCCTGCCCACCCCCCAGGGGACTGTTGTTCTACTGTCTGGCTAGCTGTAGCCTAAAATGACACCCAGACACCCTACATTGGCTGCTATTAATCTAACGATTCTCACACACACCTTCTGCCTCCTTCCTTCTTGGTGTGTGGCACTTTAATCCGCACAGAACTAGTTAGCGTGTGTGGCCATCAACCAGTCTGTACACCTTCAGCCCAGAAATCCCTGTGAGTATGAGTGAGAGGCTAGCAAATGCCTAAAGATCTGTGCATAAGCCAGCACATCCTGGTGGGATCCTTTCTTTAAATAACAAACAAACAAAGTTGGTACTTGTGAGAGTTGAGAACACAACTCACTTGTCTTAGAATTATGTTGAAATTTGGCATCCAGGCTATTCTGGCCTTGTTTTTAAAAATTCAGAAGCACTTCTGTAGTGATATTTTGTTTGTGATCTAACAAATAAAGCTTGCTTGAAGATCAGGGGGCAGAGCTAAGTCACTAGTTAGCCATGGAGGCCAGGCAGTGGTGGCAGACTCTAATCTCAGCCCTGGGGAGACAGAGGCAGATGAATCTTTGTGATTTCAAGGCCACCCTGGACTACATGAAATTGAATCAGTCTAAAAGAGAAACGGAGTCAAAAGGTGGTGGCTCACACCTTTAATCTCAGAATTAGGGAGGTGGAGACAGGAAGGGATATGACTGGATGGAGAGAGGACTATAAGGCGGGAGGAGAAAGGAGCTCAGTTGCCATCTGAGGATTCAGTCTGAGATGCAGTCTGAGGATTTGGAGAGATGGTATCACCCCTTCTGTCTGAGCATTAGTAGAGGTAAGAACTCTCTAGCGGTTGGCCGCTCTGCTTCTCTGATCTTTCAGCTTACATCCCCTAGTATCTGTCTCTGGGTTTTTATTATTAATACTAATTAGAATTTGTTCTACACACTTCATCTAGGCTTTGGGAGATTCTCGGTTATCACTATTCCCCAAACTCTGAAGCATTTGTTTTTCTCTCCTACCATTTTGACCTCTGGGGCTCAAACCCTGGGTCTTGCATGTGCTTATAGAACCAAACCTTCTACTACTTTTTATTTTGAGACAGGGTCTCACTGATTTGCTCAGGATGGCTTTGGACTCACTCTACAGACCAGGCAGGCCTTGAATTTGCAATTCTCCTGCCTCAGCCTCTCAAATGAGTTGGAATTCCGTGCTTACAAAACAGACAAGTTTTAATAAATCACAGGTTTTCTGCCTTTACAAGGTAGGCGTTTCCTCTTTTCTGCTTCCTGCAGTTAGCAGGCATGTAGGAACTGTCTGACTCCTGAAAGTCTGTGTCACTAACCTAATGCGGTGCAGCAGCAGGGAGCGGTGCCATCATGGCCTGTGGCTCCTGCAGCGGCGGCCTCTTCATTCCGAAGCCGCTGGCTCCTGTCGTGTCTCCTCCTGATCAGCTGCTTTCTCCCAGTGTTGGCTTTAGGATGTGCTGATTTTTTCAAATGGATGTTTGCTATTTCTAGGTCTTGAATCCATGTGTTCATGCACGCATGTGCAGGTGCATGTGTGTGTGCACGGGAACGTGTGTGTAAAGGACAAAGGTCAACCTTGGGTGCTGTCTGCCTTGTTTTTGAGACAGAGTCTCTCGCTTGCCTGGATCTCACTGGTTAGACTAAGCTGGCCCCAAGGATCTGCCTGTGTCCATCATCCTGGGGCTAGAATATAAGTGTGCCCCCACTTCTGGCTTTTTTAATGTTAGGTTAACTTTAAATTATTAGCTTTAATAGAGTGAGACAGCTTCCCATTTTGATTTTATTTGTATTGTCTTTTTAATAAATTATTTCATGTGTATAAATGTTTTGTCAGCATGCATATCTGTGTTCTCTGTGTGTAGTCTGGAGAGGGTACCAGACCCCTGGAATTGGACTTACAGATAGTTGTGAGCCATCGTGTGGGTGCTGGAAATAAAACCCTGGTCCTCTAGAAAAACAACCAGTGCTCTTAACCACTAAGGCATCTCCTCAGGTCCAACACCTATTTTACGTAGGTTGCAGAGATCAAACTCAAGTCTTCCTGTTTGTGCAGCAAGTACTTTACTGGCTGAGCACCTCCCCAGCTCCCATCCATTTTTTTTAAAAGCCAGTGGGGCTAAAAGGGAAACCCTGCACACTTGTTGAATGCACAAGGAAGAACACCAGTGGACAGAAGCAAATGAATTTCTGCAAGTCCCAGCCAGGACAGGCCCCTGACAGCTGGCATATGTATGATATGTCCAGAGGCTCAAAAGTGTGTCTGTCCCTTGACCCAGCCCTTCCACCTCTGCCATGCTGGCAAAGGTGTTTACCACCAGGCTGCCGCTGCTCACCCACCAGGGTGGGAGCCTCTGAGAGATGGCGACAGGCCTGGCTCCCTCCGGAAGCTCAGATGGCATTACTGGGGTTGTCTTTGTGTCTTTCTGAGAGGCTGTAGCGACAGGAGAGCCACTTGCACCAGCATATTTGGCCCATGCCATCTTAGCAGTCCTTGGCAGGAAATGTGCCAGTTTCCCTGGCGGCAGTTCTCAGAATGCTTGAAGGCACATGCACATGTCTGAGATCACCTTGGTCGGAACAATAAGATGTGTTCTCTGGTATTGTTTTCCCACTTTGCTTTTTTATTTTGAACATTAAAAAAATTAATCATCATACAAATAATTCCCACACCCCTTTCACATTTTCCAATGCTACAGTGTTGCATGCTGGCTTCTTTCTGATGTGTGTGGGGGGGCAGGGGTATGTGTGTGGTTTCTGTGCTTGCAGACACATGTGCAGGCACATGTACCCATGTGCATGGCTGTGAGGGTGGGAAAAAAACCTTGGCTGTCCTCTCCAGTTGCCCTCTGCCTTATTCCCTTGAAACAGGATCTCCCACCAAACCTGGAACAAGCTGTTTTTGGCAAGGCTTGTAGCCAGCATGCTCCAGCTATCTTCTTGTTTGTACCGGGGTTACAGGTGCACAGGGTCTCACATCTGGCTTTCTACGAGGGAGGTGGGAACTCAAACTTGGGTTTGTAGGTGGAATTCTTTGTTGGGACAGCCAACTCCCAAATAACCACTCAGAGACTTATTAATTATAAAGGTTCAGCCCATAGCTCAGGCTTATTACTAACTAGCTCTTATATTTTAAATTAGCCTGTATTTCTTATCTATGCTCTACCATGTGACAGTACCCTTTAACAACAGGGCAAGTTCATCTTTCTTCTCTCTGCATCTCCTTGTGACCCCTGAGATTTTACTCTCCTCAGCATTCTCTTTCTTTGCCCTGAAAATTCTGCCTAGCCATCGGCCAATCAGCTTTTTGTTAACAACGAGAGCAACACATCTTCACAGTGTATGGAAGGATTATCCCACAGCACAGGTTCTCACGCTTGTACAGCCAGACGTTGATCTTTCCAGCCCCATTTGCTCCTTTCTCAGATTTGTTTTTATTTGCCTATGTACATCAGGGATGGACCTGAAAGTGGCTATGCGTGGGTGCCTTCAGAGGCCAGAAGAGGGCATCAGATCCCCTGAAGCTGGCATTATGGGTGGTTGTGAACACCATGTGGGTGCTGGGAACCAAACTCAGGTCTTCTGCATTCTTGCCCGTGAGCCATCTCACCTCCTTTTGCTTCATTTCCCCCTCCCATTCTTCCTTCTCAACCCTCTCCCTATACAGTTAACTCTTTATATCCTCCCAGTACTGGGGCCTGAGTCTAGGCCCCATACATTCCGAGCAAGAGTTCCACCACTGAATGATGTCCCTAGCTCTCTGACTACTCTTGTGAAAACCTCAGAATGGATATCATTAAATTGCCCACGTAGGTTTTGCATTTGTGATCCCCCTGCTTCAGTCTTCTGAATAGTTAGGAGTTCATCAATTCTTTTTTTTTTTTTTTTTGGTTTTTCGAGACAAGGTTTCTCTGTGGTTTTGGAGCCTGTCCTGGAACTAGCTCTTGTAGACCAGGCTGGTCTCGAACTCACAGAGATCTGCCTGCCTCTGCCTCCCGAGTGCTGGGATTAAAGGCGTGCGCCACCACCTCCCGGCGAGTTCATCAATTCTTGTGTCTCACACTTTCCCCTGGTTTCTATTTCCATTAGGCTCAATTTTTGGTTCTTTTCTAAATTTAGATTTTTGAGGTAGCTATTTTTTTTTCATTTCTTTTTATATCATGTGTATGGGTGTTTTGTCTGCATGAAAGTCTGTACACTATGAGTGTAAGGTGCTTGTGGAGGCCATGAAAGGCCAGGACTCCTAGAACTGGAGTTGCAGACAGTTGTGGGCTGCCATGTGGATGCTAGGAGCCAAACCCAGGTCCTCTGCAAGGTCAACAAATACTCTTAAATACGGAGCTATCTCTCCAGCCTCTAAGATGGCTGTTTATATTAGTTTATATTTCTCCCAATAAGAAAATCTCAAAACCACAACCTTGAATTTATTTGTTTGTTTGTTTAGTGTATGTGTCCCTGTGTGACTTTCCTCCATGTGCAAATACCCTCAGGACCAGATGAGGGTGCTGGCTCCCCTGGAGCTGGAATTACAGGTAGTTATGAGCTGCCCTGCATGGATTCTAGAAACTGAACTCTGGTCCTCTGCAAGAGCAGAGTAGAGCTGGGCACGTGGGACAGCCCTTTAATCTCAGTAGAGGCAGGAAGATCTCTGTGTGTTTGAGGCTGAACTGGTTACAGTCAGCTAGAGCAACAGACACTTGTCTCAGAAAAAAAAAACAGTACTCATTCTTGAGACATCTTTACTTACATCACAGTTTTAGATTTATCCTGAGGTGTGACAATGGTCCCACATTCAATTTCATTCATTCATAATGTTTCCTAACTTCTCAAGTGGTTTCTTCTTCAGTCCATAGAATACACAGAAGCTTATGACGTTATTTCAATTAACTTGAGAGATTTCTAGTTGCCTTCCCTTCCAGATTGTTCCTCCTGCCTGGAAGCCTTACCTTAGTCTTTCTCTGAGTTCATATCTGCTGGTGAGGAACTGTTAGCCGAGGATGCCTTTAACTTGCCTTCTGTTGAAGAACTGACACAGTTGAGATTTTGAGAAGGCAGACTGAGGGGCTCCCTAACAAGCTCGTTTGGGGGGGGGGGTCACTCTTGGGTGACATTTCCGCATAAATGTGTGGGCCACCGAGAATACAGGTATCCTGAATTACAGGGGGAATGCTGACCAGGCTCTGGTCCTGACCTAAATGCCTTTGCGCAAGGATTTAGGGTCCACGCCCAGGACAGATGGTAATGCTGTACAATCCCAGGGTGTGGCTCCCAGGATGTGGCTCCCGGGACGTGGCTCCCCAGGAATGGCTGCAATAAAGAGCTGCATAACTTGTCCTAGTGTTTAAGTGTCTGGGAACTACTGTTCTCTGGGTGGCTGGGAGGGGATCTGGGGACAGTTGGCCTTGCCTGGTGGCCCAGGAGTCGTCTCTGGTTTCCACATAGGATCATTCCCTGGTCCGGCTGGGAGAAGAACTCCGGCGCCTCTCGGTGCTGGAGACCCAGATGCAGAAGAAAGATCAGGAGATCTCGCTGCTCCAGAAGGAGAAGGAGGCCCTGAAGAAGCAACTGAAGGCCCTCCTCAGAAGCAAAGGCACAGAACCATCTTCCTCTTCCATCAAGACGGTGAGCCTTCTGCCAGGGGCCTATGGGAGCACTGAGCTAGTCCAAAGGGGTAGCTCGTGGACTGAGATAGCCCATGAGCTGCAGGCCCTGCCCCCTCAGACATTAGCAGAGGGTGGGGGAGGCGGGACCCTATGGCCAGGAATGGTCCTTGGATTGGTCCAAGACTTGATGTCTTTCACACCTGATAACAGCTTGTGCTTGTCCGGGCAGACGTGAAGTGGGAGCAGGGAGAAGGCTGGAGGTCATGGGCAGTGCCTGGGTACCTTGGGAAAAACTGCCCACACAGATAGATGCCTGAGGCAGAACAGATGGGACTTCTGCTCCCCCATCCCCTCCAAGGGCTCTAACGCAGGCATGAGAGGACAGGGCAGGCAGATGAACTACAAACAAGCATGCTCACTGTGCCAAGTGGTAGGGCCCAGAGCCCCGTAGTTCCCCAGAGCTGCTCACGCACAGACCATGGCCCTGTTTTACGGATGACACTGCTCCCTTGCCCTCTGCCATGGTTACCGCTTGGAGATACTGATGTTCCCTTCCGGGAGGGTGAGGGACAGGGACAGCATCACCTGGAGCTCCTGTGGGAGTTTGGAGAGCTTGGGGTTCATAGCAGCATCTGACAGGATCGGTCATTTGAGGCCTCGCTGAAGCTGGGAAAGGTGAGCATGCTGAAGATACCACACAAAGAAGAGGAGGAGCTTCAGCCCTGGATGCAGGTGTGGAGCAGGCTGAAGCCCCAGGCTTCACTCCTTAGATGCTCCTAAGGGAAGAGGACCGCTAGGAGGGAGGCCCCAGCCACAGTGCCCCTCCCTGCAGCCCTGAATGTTGCTGGCCCTCCCTAAATGCAGATGAGGCCAATGGGCAAGCTCAATCAATGCCCCTCCCCCACCAAGAGCACAAGTACTGAGAGGTGGAGGTACCTCTCTCTTGTACCTAAGGACATTTGTGTCAACGCCCAGTCCCTTTTCTCTCTGTTCCCCAGATGCAGGATGACTTCAACTTGACAGAGAGCAGCAAGGAGCTGCCGATGGAACCCGGAAGTGTCGTGGAGGAAAAGGGTCCCAAGGGGGCCCCGGAAGAGGCTGGAACTACTGCCAGACCTGGGAGCAGCATGGGCAAGATGGGGACTTTGCGTGAAGAGGGCCCTGAGGAGGAAGAGGAAGAGGAGGAGGAAGCAAATGGACTAGCAGAGGAGGAGGAGGAGGAGGCGGTGGTAGAGGAGGAACTGTGGGAGCTGAGGGAGGAGGAGGAGGCCCAGCGTCCCAAGAGGTCACACTCCCTGACCGACTCCTTTGAGGAGGAGCTGATGGCCCAGCTGGAGGAGTATGAGCGCATGTTGTTGGACTTCCAGAGTGAGCTGGAACTCACCAGAACCAGATATTCCCTGGCCACAGGTAGGAAGGGCCAAGGGGCGGCTGCCATGGGGTGCGGGCGCCCAGTTCCCAGCGGGCAGGAGAGGCAGGAGATACAGGTCCCTCTCCACCTGGAGTTGCACCAAGAAAGGGTAACGGGGCATTCAGACAAGCAACTCGGGCTCACAGCTGGTCCTCACTCTCTCGCTCTGCCTGTGACCTGCCTCGCTCCGCCTGTGTCCCGCCTCGCTCCGCCTGTGTCCCGCCTCGCTCCGCCTGTGTCCCGCCTCGCTCCGCCTGTGTCCGCCTTGTTCCGCCTGTGTCCCGCCTCGCTCTTAGGAGCCATCACATCCTTACAACGGCAAACCGACTTCCAGGAGTCTCAGCTGCGAAAGGTCACCATGGAAAACGAGCTTCTGGAAAAGGAACTCCACGAACGAAAGCGGCAGATACAGGCCATGACCAACAAGGTGGCTGTGCACTCAGCAGCCCCGCTAACTAAGTCCAGGGCACCAGCTGGTAGCAGTAGAGCTGAGATTCCTATCATACTGTGGACAGCCTCAGTCCTACTGTCCTTTGGTCTGTGTCCCTATGTCTTCTGCCATGGTAACCCTGGTTATTTCCCAAACATTTGCCTGCCCCTGATCCCTAGGCTGAGTTTATCCACATTTAGAGTATGCTTAGCTTCTGGGCCTGCTCACGCTTCTGTCAACAAATGCCTGAGACAGAACATGTTATGAAGTAGAGAAGTTTATTTTTACCCAGGCTACCCCACAAGGGCCTCTTCTCATGGCCCCCATCCCATAGCAATGACGTCTAAGTCTTCTAGCAAATTCTTCGGGAAACTCCACTATAGCATCAGATAATGCGTCTCATAGAGTCATCTTCACTGTGACATCATCAAAAGACTTCCTCTTCCCCAGCGTCCTCATCTGCCTTCCAATGGGGCAGGCACTCTTTCTGTCCTTGGCTCACCTAATGTCATCGTATCCCAGCTTCCATTCTGTGCTAACATCATTTCCGCAATCACTTGAAACATGTAAGAGTCCACTAAACAACACTGAGATTCCTGTCATGGTTTTAAGCTTTGCTTCTGCACCCATGGCCTTCTCTTTCTTGTTTCTGTGCAATGCATTTCTAGGTTTTTTTTTTTCCAGAAAGGAGGTATGCCTGTAAGCTTTGGGAACACAAACCACCTGCAAATGCCTCAATTTTACACGTTAATAACCACCAGATTGACCACAGTTTGGAAATCATTATCCCACCCAGCTGCAGAAGCATTGCCCTGCTGCAAAGGCAAAGACATTGTTCCTGTCACTTCCAGGCCTGCTGGTGGGAAGTCTGAGGTCACCTGTGTGTTCTTAAGGTTATCTGTTGGAAAGCTGTCAGATCCTGTCCTGAGACCTGGCAGAGTCGCTCCTTAGTGCCCGGAAGTGAGTCACCTCGCGCTGTGCGGTAGGCACTGCGTGGCCCTCTGGAAGTGTGTCCTGTGTTCTAGAATCTTTGTGTGCCCTGCTGTTCACTTCCTCGTTCTGTTTTGTTCTGTTGCCACAATTGACAAATGCCCTGATAGAAAGTAACTTAGAGAAGCCCGGCAGTGGTGGCACACGTCATTAATCCCAGCACTCGGGAGGCAGAGGCAGGTGGATCTCTGAGAGTTCGAGGCCAGCCTGATCTACAGAGCTAGTTCCAGGACAGCTAGGACCGTTGCACAGAGAAACCCTGTCTCAAAAAAACAAAAAAGAAAAAGAAAGCAACTTAGGGGGCACAAGGTTCACTTTAGCTCACGGTTCCAGTCCATAGTCCATCGAGGCAGAGCCAGAAACAGCTAACGTCCAGTCACGAGGAGAGGGAGTGGATGCTTAAATGCTTAATGCTCACACAGCTTTGTCTGCTCCTGCATAGTCTCGGACCCCAGTCAGGGAATGGCTGCCCATTTTCAGGCTTAGCCTTTCCAAATCAATTAACAATCAAGCCATCCCCCACAACAGGTATGACCACAGACTAGCATGATCCAAACAATCCTTCATTGAGACTCTCTTCCCAGGTGTGCGTTGTATCAGGTTGGCAGTTAAACTAACCACATTCTTTTCTAGATTATTTTACTTTTTTTACCCCACTCCTCCCCTCTTCTCTCCCTCCCTCCTCCCCTCTGCCCTCTACACTCCTGCAGGCAAATGGAAAGACCTAGAAAAAAATGTCCTGACCAAGGTAACCCAGACCTAGAAAGACAAATATCATATGTACTCACTCATAAGTAGATAATAGACATAAAACAAAGGACATCTAGCCTCCAGGCCACAACCCCAGAGAACCTAGGGAACAAAGAGGACCCTAAGAGAGACATATATGGGTCTGCCTAGGAAGGGGAAAAAAAGATGATTTTACTTTTTAAAGTAAAGATGGTGGTGGCACACGCCTTTAATTCTTGCACTTGGGAGGCAGAGGCAGGTGGATCTCTGTGAGTTCAAGGCCAGCTTTGTCTACGTGGTGAGTTCCAGGACAGCCAGAACTACACAGAAAAACTCTCGAAAAACAAGCAAAAAAAATTATGTATGTGTGTGTACATATATGTATGTGTGGATGAATGTGTGTGCATGAGTGCCCGTGCTCACAGAGGCTAGCAGAAGTCAGCCTGGAGGCTGAAGGGAGCTGCTTGTCATGGTGCTGGGAGCTAATCTCCGGCTGTCTGCAAAGGCTACCTGGTCATCTCTCCAGCCAAACAATCACGATCTTCCTTTCTGATTTCCCTTAGGGAGCTCCAGGTACGTGGATTGGCCCTCTCTTTGTGAGCTGCCCTTTCTTTTAGCTTTCTGTCTCTTTGTCCCGTAAGTTTCCTCAACTCCATCCGTAGCTCTGCTTGGGAGTTTCAGTTTCATTGTTTGAAATGTCCACCTATGCTTTGAAGGTTCTTTTTCTTCTTTTTCCAAACGCTATACCCTTTCTATTTCACAAGAGCCCTGTCCTCTCTTCCTGCAAAGGCAGCATTGATGGGAGCTTGCTGTCATGTTCTGTGACAAGGTCTAGAACTGAGCCCCAGGCATGTTCATGACAATCAAAGAGCGTCTTGGCTAACAAGCAAAGGTTTCTTACTCCAGTTCTGGGCCTGGAGGACAGAAAGATGAGGATGTCCCCCACACTCAGCTCACAGGGGAGAGTGGCATCTTCAGGCCTGAAAATGACTAGTCTTTACCAGAGTGGATAAAAGGGCAGGTAGCTTCCAGGCCAGGGCCTGTCTTTGGTTTCCCTGTGAAGGGCTTAGCGTCTGGCTTTCTTGGCTCTGCCATGTTGGATGCCATCCACTGCTCTGTTTCCCATCTCCCACGGTGTCCTTGGCTCTCTTTCTCTTCTTGCACGTCTGCAAAAACCCACGGCTTTTTCTTCTTGGGAGGGTGAGGAGGCAGGTCAGGTGTCTGTATGCCAACATACAGTGTGGGCCTGGGACCCACACTGACCCCACTGTCTGCCCTGCAGTTCTCCAGCCTCCGGGAGGAAAAGAAGCAACAGGGGATAATGGGACTCATTGAGAAGGAAAACCTTATCCTCCGACAGGTGATGGCACGGGCGCCGCTGAGGCCTGGGCTGGGCTATCGTCCTGTGTGGGTTGGGGTACCATGATGGACAAGATAAGGTTGGAGCATCTTCACAGTGGAGCTGGCCCTCTTAATCCACTGGGGTCCCCTGGCAATGGCTGGGCTGGGTGGCAGGAACCGGAGGCTCTTTGCCTCCATCTTTTGGGAAGACGCGGTAAGGATTGCACAGGAGCAGCTCTGGCCGCATAGCTAACGTTCTGCCCTTCCTGGTTCCCCCAGCAAGTGTCTGACTTGGAGACAGAGCTCCTCAAGCGCGACCAGGCCATCGTGGAGCTGCACAGCAAAGTCAGCGAGCTGCAGGCTCAGGCTGACCTGTATGAGGACCACCTGAGGCGGTGGAAAGAGCTCCACAACGATCTCCAGAGCCGGAACGAGACAATCCAGCAAGCAGAGCAACAGACTCGCGTGGTCCTGGAGTCCTCTCAGGCCAGGGTAATGCCCACCGTTGCCCCCCACCGAGGATTCAGATTCATGTTCATGACCACCTATATCCTTACCCACTACCCGCCCACACAGACCATATGCCCAGCAGACAAGGGCTCTGGCTCATTCTGCCTCACATTGCAATGTGCAGTGTAGAACTGATGTTTGTGAAGTAGTAGAGGAGGGAGTGAAGGCTCATGGAACATTCTGGAAGCAGAGGACAGGAGCTAGTATTGTTCATCGAGAAAGTGGATCTTGGGTTACCTAGAAAAAGAGGCAGGAGGGAGGGTGATGATGTCCGTGTCTGCCCCTCCTTTCATCCCCCCCGCCCCTCCCCAGTGTGTCTCCCTTCCTGCTTCAAGTCCTCTTTATCTTTTCTAAGCTGATTTTTTTTTTATAACCCATTGAGTCCACTTTGTGCTGCCCATATGTGAACAGCTGTGGGGTCACACACTGGGGGGCACGAACAACCAGTCAGTGATCACAAAGACTCCTTCCCATACCAGACATTAACTGCCAATAGTTCCTCAGCTGGGGTGGGACCTTAGGAGCCCACTCGTGCTCCACTCTGGAATAAACAAACAAATATGTGTATGTGGTATGTGGGTGCCAGCACATGTGAGTACAGGTGCCTGCGAGGCTAGAAGCTTCAGATTCCTGCAGAGCGGAGCGATAGGGAGTTGAAAACACCCCCATGTGGGTGCTAAGAGCCTGTAACCTGTGGTGGTTTGAATGAGAAGGACTCCCAGAGGCTCAGGTTCCATTGTTTACGTACGAGGTCCCCAGTTGGTAGACCTGCCTGGGAAGGAGTCCGGAGTGCAGCCTTTTTGGAGGATGGGCTTTGGGGTTTCGAAAGACTCTACCCTTCCTAGCGCCTGCTTCTACCTCCTACTTGTGGGTCTTGGGTGTGTGTGCCATAATGCCCTCGCTGCCCCGTCACAGACTTCAACCCTCCAAACGTGCAGCTCAAATCAAACACTTTTATAAGTGGCCTTGGTTATGGTATCTTATCATAGCAATAGAAAAGAAACTAGACAGAATCAAATTCGGCAGGAGCAGAACAGGCAAGGCTCTTAACCACGGAACCATCTTGTCTGTCACAATCTATACTCGAGTTTTTTTTTTTTTTTTAGATTCTTTGCCAAATGGATATTTTTTTCTTTTTTTATTAATTTTTTAATTTATTTATTTATTAAAGATTTCTGTCTCTTCCCCACCACCGCCTCCCATTTCCCTCCCCCTCCCCTAATTAAGTCCCCCCCCCTCAGCCCGAAAAGCAATCAGGGTTCCCTGTCCTGTGGGAAGTCCAAGGAACCCCCACCTCCATCCAGGTCTAGTAAGTTGAGCATCCAAACTGCCTAGGCTCCCACAAAGCCAGTGTGTGCTATACTCGAGTTTTTAACTGGTTTAGTTTTGGCCTCCATGGCAGTTTTTTGGTTGCGGAGGTTGAAGGGGTATATATCATAGATAAGAGAGCTGTCTAAACACTGATAGTCTAGAGAGAAGGGATGTTGTGAATTGTTAAGAGGCTGAGGTGGGGCTGGAGAGATAGCCTAGCCATTAAGAGCTCTGGCTGCTGCTCTTTCAGAGTACATGGGTTGAATTCCCAGCACCCACATGGCAGCTCACAACCACATGCACCTCCGATCCCACAGGGTCTGATGCCCTCTTCTAGCCTCTGTGGGCATTGCATGCATTTGGTGCACAGATGTACAAGCAGGCAAAACTCCCATACACATAAAATAAAATTAAAGCAAAACAAACAAAAGAGAGGCTGAGGTCTTCAGTGGCAACTGGAAACTAAAATTTAAAATAATTGTTTGTGTCATTCTTTTATTTTATTTATTGTTGGTTTGTTTGTTTGTTTTTCGAGACAGGGTTTCTCTGTGTAGCTTTGGAGCCAGTTCTGAAACTCACTCTGTAGACCAAGCTGGCCTTGAATGCACAGAGATCCACCTGCCTCTGCCTCCCAAGTGCTGGGATTAAAGGCGTGTGCCACCACCGTCCAGCTCATTCTTTTATTTTTAAAACATGTATTTTTATGTCTGTGCACGTGTGAGTCTGTGTGTATGCATTCAATCCCCTGGAGCTGGAGGTACAGGCAGCTGAGAGTCCTGGGTCCTGTTGGGTGCTAGGACCCAAACTCAGGTCCTCTGCAAGAGCAGCAAGTTCTCTTAACCGCAGCGCCATTTCTCCAGTCCTGTGCTAATATTTTAAAGTCATATGCAGAGCTGGGGATATATCTCAGCGATAGAGAGCTTCCTAGCACGTGGGAGTCCCTCATTTCAGTTCCCAGGACTCCTGGTGGAGACGTGCGCTTTTCTAACTTAAAAACATAAAAATAAGTGTATTGCCATGCTAAAGTTTCTGTGCTTCAATGTGGGGCCACCTAGGAACTGAGGTCTGATCCAGAACATTCTAGCTCTTAGGCAAGTCCCATTTCCAGCCATGACACGCAAGAGCAAGAAATAACTTCCGGCCTGCAGGGCTTACAGTGGCAGCGCCGGGCGTCATTCTTAGTAACAGTGGGAGATGGTTTCACCTTTCTTCACAGCTGGAGCGACTAAGGAATAAGATCATCCAGGCCGTCTACAGCGTCAGTGGGACCAAGAGCTTGTCCACGGAGCTCTCTGACAACTATATCCTGGAGTCCCTGCAGGTGAGAGGACCCAAGCTATGTCCCCACTGCTCATCACTGAGGCTGAGGGAGGAGGGGACCCAAGCTGTGTTCCCCCTGCCCATCGCTGAGGAGATCTGGACTCAGTTTGTAAACCGGGTTTTCATCCTAGCTGTATCACCATGCATTGTAACTCCAGGACTGTCCCTTTTCCCTGCTCAACCAGAGAGGGCCAGCCTATCCTTGGAGATTGCTCTAGCATGGAGCTGCTCTCAGCCTCATGGAGGATGGCACTCAGTTATCCTGGTGCTCATCCCTGCACAGGGAGAGGGACAAGCTATCTGCATTTTGGAAGTTCTCTGCCCAGCTCAGCTTCCCTTGGTGGAGCTCCCTCCAGAAAAGCTTCTGGGCCAGAGTTCTGGCACAGACTCCTTCCTCTTGGCCTCAGCCTTGCCAACTCCTATGGACCTAGAGTCCCCCAAAGCAGAAGCTTTAGAGGGTCCTAGGGGGTGCAGGCTTTGGTGCCTGTGAACTGGAGTAGTCACCACCTGCCAGCCCTCGGTGCTAATCCTAGCTACTTTGTGTTTTCCTGAATAACAGGGCCTTCCCTTTATAAAGGGGATGAACCCACCTACCCTGAAGGTATAGCCCTGGGGATGGCTGAGGTACCAGGCTGCTCTGGTTGGGGTCGTATGCCACACAGGATCACATCTCCTTAGCAGACGCTCTGTTCCCAAGGTTCCGCTGCATTGCCCAGCGGACCCAACACGTTCACATTTCCCTGCGGCTTTGGGGAAGGAGCCTGGGTCACTCCACTGTCACCTGTGGGGACAGGCCTGTGGTCATATGTCTGCTGGTGGGGAGGAAGAGGGACAGAAGGACAGAGAAGATGCTCAAGGCCCTGCGTCTCTGCTAGGAGTGAGAACAGGGCTAGGGCTGGAAAGGGACTGGTCAAGCCCCGATGGACGAGACGAAACAGCTTCTGGTCTCTGGGAGTCTAAGGTTCCCTTCAGTGCCACACTGACTAAAGGGGTGGGCTTGGTGCGACAAGTGCATATTCCCCCCACCCCGCCTCCTGGGACAGCATCTCTGAAGTCCTACCACTGGCAGGGATACCACACTCCAACTTGCCTGCTGCAGCAGCAAGTCCTAGGTGGGGGGGATGGGGGACCAAGGTGCGGGGCTGGAGGCCACCCACGGACTGTTTCTTGTGCAGAGAATCATCACAGAGAGAAGCGAGTTCTACAGCCAGCTGAAACAAAAAGGGGTCAAGGTGCCCCCGCTGCAGCAGTCAGACATCTCCCTGCCCAGCAAGCTCAAGAAGCTGTCTCCCAAGTAGACCTGGCAGGGACCCCAGGACGTGGCCTGCCAGGCAGAGGCCAGGACCTGTGCGGCTTGCTCTGTGTTAAAGAATTAAACCTTAGAGTTGGCCACAGTCTCATCTTCTCTGCAACCTACAGGACCTCATCCTTTGCACCAGAACCTCACGGGCCAGGTCCCATGGCACAGCCCCATCTGTAGGGGAGAGCCACACCTCCAGGACCCCTCTTCCAGGCTTCACTTTTCTTTGCAGAGGGCCAAAGACCGCTCCCCCCCCCACCTTTAGATCCAACACTTTTACCTGGGGCATGCTCTTGCTACTGGGGCCCCTTTGGAAGGTGGGAAAAGCATGGGATGCGGTAGGGAGTGAAGGGGCTGAGGACAGCTCTTCTCAATCCACGGCCTCCTGGCGTCTGTGGTCAGGATGGTTTCACATACGACTGTGCCCCGGTACCCTGATGAACATAAAGCAGCTCTTTACACACATATTATGCCATACACTCTCCTGATCCTGCGGCCGCCCGTGCACTGGGCGGCATTAGTGCAGACAGAAGGCCCGGACACCGAGCCTTCTCTGAGCCTGACTCTGAGAGGCTGGGCAAGGACCTGGCGCCCTCTGCAGGTCTCTCCGGTGGCCGGCTCGGTTCCGCAACTCCAGCAGCGAGAGGGGTCTGCCCCTCCCGATCTGGATCAGACTTCCCAGTCCACTGCCCCCTTCTCAGTCGGGCCTCCCTCAACTCGGCCCCGCCCTTCAGACCCGCCCCCAGCCTCGGGCCCCGCCCCCGTCACCCCCAGGGCTGGAGACGCTTCCCGGGCTTGCGCAGCGGCCCTGGCGAGGGGCGCAGGTGAGACGCACTCAGCAGGGATTAGCAGCTTCCCGTTGCAACCCACGGAGGTGGACCCGACAGCTCGCCCCCACCACTCTTATGTCCTCCCTCCGGGGCTAGAGCTTCCCTGGCCCTAGAATTCCTGAGTGGGAAGGGCTAGATAAGGCCTAACTACCAAGGGCTATCAGGCCCGGAACTGGCGGCCCAGCTTCTCTCGGGACCCAGGAACTCCCTTGGGGCCTGTTTCTTCCTTTCCTTTAGCTATCTGCTCCTCTTCCCCCCTTTGTTTTCTGTATTTAAGGCTCGAGGCACCAACCCTACCTCACATCCTGGCTTACCCTGCTTGGGGAAGGTGGGATTCACTGACCAGACCCTGACAGCCTTCCTGGGCACCGGAGGCTTCAGCCCCCACCACGACTCGCCTTTGTAAGTTGGGGTCTCAGAGGTACTCTGTGGGCAAACGGGTCTAACGAGCAGCCGCACGGCATGTTGGATTCCTGTGTGCACACCTCTTCGGGGAGGCTCTGGGTTTGGAGGGGCCTCGTAGGCCCTTCCTACTGTGTCTATGACGATTGTACAGATCAGGGTGCACGAAACCCAGGAGACCCCGGTCCGAGGAACCCATTGCTCTCTGGTGGCCTATCCAGCCACGGATGGTTGGCAGATAACAAGATCCCACTACCTCCGGCTTGGACAAATCGGGGAGACCCCCACACCCCAAATTCCACATGTGGGCAGGTTTTGCTGTAGAGACGGTCCTGTTAGAGCCAGTGTTACATTGACGTCTAGACTGCATGTGTGGTGTAGCAGCTCCGGCCACTGCAGAAGCAGGAAAGAGGTGGCCACTCTTAACTGTGAAAGAGCAAAAGCTTCCTCTCCCCGCATTCCGCTTCACCCCGCACTTTGCCCACAACCAGTGGCATGGCAAAAGAGGGGTTCGGGTATCAAACTCATCTTGGCGTGGCTGCCACTCAGAGCCAACACTCCTGTTGTCCACCTGGAGGAAGGGATTGAGCCTTGTGCAGGTAGCTGGTGTGCTCTGTCTTGAGGCAGGTAACAAACAGGATACTCCAGTCACGCTTGCCACCCCTGGCGGTCAGCCAGAAGCCCTACCTGAAGACACTTGTGGTTAAGATGGCGTCCCTCTTCCACCCAGCCAGCCTGGCATCCTGGGTTTCTGTAGCCGTCTTCGGCAGCCCGCTGGCCTGCTGTGCCTTTGGGTCACTGGCACAGGGTTATCTAGGACACATGCTGCCTTCCCGTGGCCTCAGCGGCTGTGAGGCAGGGTCTTGGAGCTGGGTGTTGCGAGGGGACACTTGGATGCCTAGTACACAGGAGCCCTAACCTTCTCCTGATCTCAGCCTGTACTTCTAGTGTGTGCCCTGTTTCCCTCAGGTAAACAAGAGGCCACGGGAGAGGTCAGAGGGTAAATGAGAGGGTTAGTCAAGTATCCAGTGCAGGCAGGCCTGCAGGGAGGCAGGAGCAACCATGCATGGCAACATTGTCACTGTGACTCCTCCTCCTCCCAACCCACTGTCTGTGCCCCTGGGGTGGCTGGCCCTGAAGGAGTCAGGGATGGTTTGGTGGTAGGAACCTTCCTGCTCTAGGCACTCATGTGGCCCCTACTTCCTGCTAATCTATAATCTACAGGGGCCCCAGAAGCCCTGCTTGATGCCTCTCAGGGGCAGCAGGTGGAGGAGGGGAAGAGGACAGCTGCTGCCCAGCAGCTCCCTGGCTGGCTGGACTGGCGGTACCAGCCACCATCCACTGCTCATCCCTCTCCTTGCCAGCCTCTCTGGAGGGCAGCTCCAGGCCTTATCGGCTGGGCCGGGGAGGAAGACAGTTATCGGGTCCTTGGCAGCTACACTTTCCTGGTCTCTGAGGGCGGCACTGGCTGCCTCTCCTGATAAATGTCCCGCAAGGGAGGAGAGCCCCTGACCCCTCAGTAGAGGCCCCAGCTGGCAAAGCAGAGGCTTACATTCCTGAGGGTCAGGGCTTAGCCAGGGACCGCCCTGCCCTCTGGGTTGGAATTCTTGCTTTGCTTAGTCCTGACCCTGAGCTAGTTTCTAGTTACCTTGGTAAGTACCGCCCCCTCCTTCCGGGCTGACCCTTCCGTGACAGCAGCAGGCCTGCCTTCTGGGAGTCTGGTCTGATAACTGTCTTGTCTCCACTCTGACTGCTGTAGCCTCCCCCGTCCCCCACTCCCACAGGCCTACAGCATGCAGCCCCAGGAGAGTGGTGTCCGCTACAGCAGGTGGGACAACAGCAACCGGGATGAAGTCAGCATGACTGCCATATCCAGCACAGAGGAGCCCTCATGCTATAGGAGGTAAAATCTCAACAGGCCGTGACCCCCATTGCACTGACCAGCCTTGTCCAACCATTGGGCTGTCCCTCTGGATGGACAGGTAACTCTCAACTCCAGCAGGGCACTCAGGAGACCCTGATCTTCCTTCCCCATCCAAACCTATCCAGGTCTCCCTGGAGCCCTGGCTTGGGCTCACTGGTGGTTCTCGCTCTAGGCTCTCCCAGAAGTTGTGCTCGGGCAAGCTGGGGATCGCTATGAAGGTGCTGGGTGGAGTGGCCCTCTTTTGGATCATCTTCATCTTGGGCTACATCACTGGCTACTACGTGCACAAGTGCAAATAAATGCTGCCAGCTCCCATCCCTGGGACTCGCTCCCCCCCCCCCCCCCCGGGGACTCGCCCTCCCCAGGACTCGCCCCCCCCCGGGACTCGCCCTCCCCAGGACTCGCCCCCCCCCCCCCGACCCACTCCCACTCCTGGGACCCGCTCCCACCCCTGGGAGACTCTCCCATGCACACAGACCCCAGGGCATATGAAAATGCCAGGGCGCACTGTGCAGCTCCAACAGCCCGGCGCAGGCAGCCGCTTACTTGCTGGGGATGAGGCTCAGTCTCAGTAGAGCTGGAGGGGACCTCCCCAGGCTGGTCGCTGCCTGTGGTGTCCACATCCCTTTGACCAATGCTAGGCGCCTCAGTCCAGGGCTTGGCCTGTA
This sequence comes from Microtus oregoni, assembly GCF_018167655.1. Lineage (NCBI taxonomy): Eukaryota > Metazoa > Chordata > Mammalia > Rodentia > Cricetidae > Microtus > Microtus oregoni. The sequence goes on from NW_024543064.1 coordinate 2,567,386, forward strand.
ACTGAGGCAGGCAGGCCACACTGCGTGTGCTCCTCCCTGTGGCCTTGGGCTGGGCTCCTGGCCCTCTTAGGCCTTCCAGATTCCTGATTGTGCAGGGAGGGCCCTGAATAATGATGCGTCCCCTACCTATTCTTTTTAGGGGACACAGATAGGGCCCCATATAGAAGACTTGTTTCTGTGCTTGGCACAGAGGCCTTTTCAAACACAACATTGTATGCTTTTTATTTGAGACAGGGTTTCTCTGTGTAGCCTTGGCTGTCCTGGAATTCACTTTGTAAACCAGGCTGGTCTTGAACCCAGATCCACTTGCTTCTCTCTTGCGTGCTGGGATTAAAGGCATGGGCCACCTGGCATACAACATTGTATACTTTTGTTTGGTTTTTGATTTTTTGTTTTTCGAGACAGGTTTCTCTGTAGCTTTTGTAGTTTCTGTCCTGAAACTAGCTCTTGTAGATCAGGCTGGCCTCAAACTCACAGAGATCCGCCTGTCTCTGCCTCCCCGAGTGCTGGGATTAAAGGCATGCGCCACCACCCAGCACAACATTGTATTCTTTAGCAAACTAGGGATGTCTTCAGGGATGGCCCTGAGAGAAAAATGGAGGCTGGTGCTCTGCTCGCTGCCTCTCCACAGGCTCCCCCTCCTTATAGAGCCTGTAGACAAATCACTGCTTACTGAAGGAACAGTGGGTGACGGACTGTGCCAGCAGTGCTGCCCAGCCAGGCATGACCCTCCTCCACAGCTCTTCCAGTTTGGCTTCCAAGAACACAGGAGTCCTAAGGGTCGGGATGTGGTTGGACCTGTCCCTCCTTATTGGACCATGGAGGACAAGGCCTTCAACACTTGAGGGTACTGTGGCCTCCTCTCCAGTTGTCTACACAGAACCTCTCTGGGCCACCTGTCATCCCTGCCATGCTGTGAAAAGGTTCCAGGCTTGCAGGACATTTGCTAGAAAATATTGAGGTGAAGTCTGCACCCTGGGCTGAGAGGGTGGAGGGTATAGGAGAAGGGGAGCGAGACAGTAGGTGGCAGGTGCCAGAAGACTAAACCCACTGCTCTCGGGTTGGAAAGACTCCCCCTTCCCATTTGCCTTTACCACACTGACAAGTTGAGGGGCTTGGCCACGCTGGCCGGGGAGGGCTGGTATGGCTGACCTCATTCTCAGAACTCCTGGTTTGTATTGTCCTGAGCTTCAGTGGCCCTCATGAGGGAATCTGCAGTGGAATTGCTCCAACTGGCCTGGGTTCTAACAGACACCACCTGTCCCTACTCACAGGCCCCAACTGAGGTAAGACAGTGGAATGCCCTCCTGTCCCCACAATAGCAAAACAGGCATTGGGAGGTCCCAGGGAAGGGACCTCAAGGCCTAGTGTGGCCATTGTCAAGAGCAGGGCACCCTAGCCTGGTAGCCCTTGGAGTAGGAGCAGGTGTGTGCTTGAACAAGTCAGACCTGGCTGAGCCAGGTATATGGGGTTGTGGTTGGGGGGGAGGGGTGGGACAGGGAGGATCAAGTGTGTTCCACCTAAGGGGCTCCAGGTAAGAGAAAGGAAGTGCCCAGCTTCTCTTGGTAGTCCTGCACCCCTGGGATGACGGTAGTGGATGGGCATCTAGCCATATCCTATACTCCAACTGAGACAGGTGCTCTCAGCCCTGGCAACTGACCAGCCTAGCGCTCTCTGGCCAGTACTATACAGGGAGTGGGTAGTCTCAAGTAGCCACAGGCCATGGGCCCTGGTGGGCGTCCAGAACCAGGTAGGGATTTGGGCTGTTTTCCCATGTCAATGCCAGGAACAGACCCTGGCACTGTCCTGTTGATGAGAGCGGGCAGAAGGCTGGATGCAGAGAACATGCTGTTTCCAAGGGGTTTTATTTATTAGTTTTATTAGAACAAAGAGGCGTTCTGCTTGTGTCTGTAAAAAGTTCCAAAATTTTTAATCTCATACATGGACTGTTCTGGAAGAAACAGCAGGAACTGGCAGGGGTGGAGGGGTGGACATGGGGCAGCTCCACCCTTCCACACTTTGGTGAATCCACACAGAATAGGTGAGCCCTTGCCATGTGCAGTCACAAGCTTTGTCCAGGACACTGCGCCTGGAGGGACCCGCAGCCCCACTGGCTCTGACAACCACAGGACCTTGCACAGCCTCAAAACTAAAACCACAAACCCAAACCGTTGTTGTTTTACAGAAGACAGGAACTGTCCTTTGAGGTCAAAGACCACCAAAGAAAGGCCGAAGGGCCGGGTCCCTTCTGCAGCCAGATGGTAAGGCATAGGATAGGACCACTAAGTCCCTTGTGCAGCTGGCTGGGTCCTCAGGATCAAGCGCTTTGGCTCCAAGGATGGCAGGTGTGCCCGGTACATACGCCAACACACGCAGAGTGAGACAGGTGGTGGACAAGGACAGACTGACACGGAAGCCTGTAGGGCCATGTGTGTGGCACACCTTCCCGCCACTGGCCATCAGCTCACAAACCAGCCTTCCCATCATGCACAGAAATCTGTCGACCTCTGGGGCTGAGAAGTGGATGGACCGTGCTGGGACGCAAGCTATACAGGTCACAATCACATGATGCTCTCCACGTCTCTGCTATTAGCATGCTGTCGAGAAGGAAGCGCAGTCCCATAGGATGCCTGCCGCCATTTACCCTGAATTCACACCTGCACATCAAACCCTGCTCAGCCTCCCCCCGTTACCCACACGATTCAGGACATTTCCAGCAGTTATGTGAACATCCACGAGAACAGCAGAATCTATTAGTGCTGAAATGATGACAAAACTCATTTTACAACCGTCACCCAGACAAAACACAGACACCTTAAAACACCCAGAGAAAAGGGACGAAGAACAACCAACCACACAGAGACATCTACAGCCAGTGCCCCCACAGGGGCCACAAGTGGAACCAGTTATGCAGCCTGGATGTCAGCGAACCACAGTCACATAGGGAGGGGTGGTGACCAGGTCGGCCTTGGACGGGTAGACCACCTTCAAGCTGCCCTCCAGATCCACCACTCGGACCTGCTCCACCACCAGGGGGCACTGTCCATCCTTCCCAGCTCTCTGATTCAAGCTGGGATCAGAAACCCCACAGCTGGCATCAGCTTCCGTCCCCGAGAGTGCATCTTCCTCTTTATTTTCTGAAGTGCTTTTGCTCAGTTCTGCCATTTTCTGCAAAGAAAAATAACTTTTTAACAGAGAGGAGAAGTGATCTAGGAAGTCAGGCTGCCGTGACCCAGAGAGCAGCAAGCAGCAGCCATGGAGGGTGGGGACACAAAGCTGCCCTCATGGCCACTCACCAGAATGAGGCTGTCCATGATGTCCTTACAGAGCTGCAGGCTAGTGGCACTTGTGACTTCCAAAAACAAGTCGCATGTGGTTTTCTTAATCTGAAGAGTTGGAGTTCAGGAGAAAGTTATTGGTGTGGGGACACCAGCTGCTTAGTGTATTCAGGAGAAAAATCCATGAGCAGAGTTATGTAGGCTGGAGGTGCAGAGCGCCTGCCTTGTTTGTATGCATGAAACTGGGTTAAGTCCCCAGCACTGTATAAACCAGGCAGGAATGGCGGTACACACGGTACACACCTATAATCCTATAGCGTTAGGGACGTGGAGACAGGAGGATTGGAAGTTCATGGTAATTCTTAAGACTATATATCAAGTTAAAGGCCAGCCTGGGCTATGCGAAAACCTGTCTTAAACTAAGAACTTGTAGCAAGGGCCACAGGCTGGGGGACAGCACGATGGTGACTTTGTAGAGGTGGGCGGCACCAGGTGTGAGCAATGCCAAGGAGCAGAGGGCCCCAGTCCTCCACTTTGCATATCTCTCATGAGCGGGCACGAGCAGGTGGCGCAGCCTAGAGGACGAGCCACACACCACACACTGCCTACCTTTGTCTTCTCGCTGTTTGTTATAGGTGGAAAAGAAATCACATCTCCTTCGGCATCCACGAGACAGGGGTAGTTTTCCTTCCCGTCCAGTAAGTGAAGGTACCTGTGTGGGAGGGAATCCAGGTGGCAGGCAGTGTGAGCCCTGCATCCTCATCTGCCCAGAGACCTGGGAGGTGAAGTGACAGAGGCCTTAGGTCTGAAAACCCTGACCACCACTGAGAACCTGATGGCTGCCTGAAGCAGGACCCACCACCACCTAACCCCTAACCCCTCACAGTGGAGTCTGGCCCTTTCAGGAGGTACTGACTCTCTCTTAGAAGTCTGGGGAGAGTCCCTCCCCATCTGCTTATGCTGTCTTCTGGCAGCTGGAGGGCGAGCCGAGACAGAGGGATTTGTGGTGGGCAGTGTGCCGACCTGTCTGCCAGCTGACTGACCTGTGTAGCCCGGAGACGCTTTGCCGCTTCTTCTGCTTTCTCTGCTCCTCAGCCTCCAGCTGCAGCTGCCTTACCAGCTCCTTGGCCTTGGCTTCTTTCCGCCCCAAGGGCACAATCTGTAGGAGCAGAAGCTCATAGCTCATTGTGTTACTAAGGCCACCCATAAGCATGAGGGATGCCATACACTCTCTACCTTAATCTCTAGCCAGGGAGTGGGCTGCCAAGTCTCTAAGTCTGAAGCAAGAGACTATATTTCCAGAGACCCCTCTGCAGAGGGGGTGCTCAGACACCTGTATTTCTATAACATGCGACTGCTCAGAAGGTCAACAGAGAGATAGGAATCAGTCACCTGAGCTGGCTGAGTCAGGCATGCAGTTGGCACCTGAGTCCCTACCCCTGGGTCTCTATGTAAATCCAAGCCTGGAAATGACAGCCTAGAGAGCAACCTGGTGATTCAGCTCACACTACAGGTGTTAAGTGGGACCAAAATCTTTTGTTAAAGTTGGCAATCTACCTAGGCATGATAGCACACGCCTTTAATCCCAGCACTTGGTGCAGAGGCAGGTAGATCTCTGTAAGTTCAAGGCCAGTCTGCTCTACACAGAAAGTTTCAGGTCAGACAGGGCTACAGAGTGAGACCTCAATAAAAGTGGGTAAGTACTGGAAGCCCTTTCCAAGGCCTGCCTTAGGACGGGCATCTGCACAGCTGTGCCCTGGGTCCCAGAGCAAAGGCAGAAATCACTTCCCTTATGCACTTGCCCAGAAAGTACCAGGTTAAGCTTCCCAGGCCCAACCCCCAGCCTGTGAGTACAGGGAAAGTGTGGACGGAGGGGCAGAGCAGTTGGTACCTTCAGGTCATTGGGTGGCCGGGCGGCATACAGCAGGGGCCCGCGCACTGCCTGGAGGTCGTGGGTCGCAATGGTTGCTGCTGTCCTCTTCTCACAGAGGTCGTCATGGAGCTTGGTCTGCAGATGAGAGCAGAGGAATGGGCTTCAGAGTCCCTGCTGTCCAGGGAGGCCTGAAGCTCACCACCACAAAGCGGCACCTCCCTGCCTCCCAACTCTGTGGCTATCTGGTCACCAGCACCCTTTCTCTTCTCTTTAATTCTAGAACTCTCATCTCAACCTATCACTCCATCTACAGGGCAGATCGCAGGTCTGCTGCTAGGCTGGGCATGGCTGGGGCGGGGAGGGGGCACTACTGGCTTCCTCCCAGAGCTGCTGAGGGATGTCTCAGATGGCAACTCTGGCCTTGCCTGCATAAGGCTGCAGCTGTCTCTGCTGGGCACAAAAGGCAAAGATGTGCTTTTCAGTGCACAGGGAGACAGCTGCCAGGAGTGGTCCAGTCAGCCAGACCCAGGGACTTCCATGAGGGTGTGCTGCTGAGAAGGACAATTGTACTATTGTTTATTATTTGTTTGTTGTTGAGATAAGACCACACTACATAGTCCTGATTGATCTGGAACTTGCTATGTAAACTAAAATGGCCTCAAACTCACAGAGATCTGTCTGCCTCTGCTGGGACTAAAAGTGTGTGATACCAAGCTTGGCAAGAAAAGACAATTCTAACATGGTCTCATATAAACAGACTGCATTTTACTGCAGAAACCAGAAATTTCTCACTAGCATCAAACATCATCAATGAATTCATGTCTGGAGTGGGGCGACATGTGGTCACTGTGTGGAGGAACCGACAGCCCAGGCCTGGCAGACACTGGACAAGGGTGTGTGCTCTGGATCCCAAGGGGGTAGGCACCCTGAACCAGGGCCTGCCATACTACCACTGATGTAGGGAAACTGAGGCATGGAGACTACCTCGCACCTCATGACCCTGACCTGACTGCTGGCTCCAGTGGTACACCCAGGATGCAGCCACTACACCCAGTATACAGGCTCCCCGAATCTATCTGCTGCATGTATGCCCACCCCAGCATGCAGCACCCATCAAGCCAGCTCGCTGCATGCATACCCACCCCAGCATGCTTGAGTGCCCACCTGGGAGTTGAGAAAGCGACGGAGTGCATTTCCCGGCTGCAGGTCCATGCCTCTCACGATGGCCCCCACGATGTACGGGCGCACATCCCTGACCTCTGGGCTCACCTTGACTGTCAGGGGTGTGGGGTTCTCAGAGACGTGCAAGACCTTGAGCATCAGCCTGGCTGAGTCTGCTACCTCCTCCTCGCCCTCCCCACTTTCCCGACGCTGCTTCCGCTCCCGCCTCTTCTTTCTGTCCTCCTTTTCAGCACCCTCTTGCCGGCCCTTGCTCCGGCCACCGCGGCCACCAGCACGTAGGTACTCTAGGATGGATTTGGTCTGGCAGCCACCCACCATCTTCTCCAGGCGCTTGTCTCGAAGCTTGTTCCCTCGGAAGTTGATCTCTTTGAGCTTAGGGCAGTCTGCCAGTTCAGCAGGGATCTCGGTCAGCTGGTTGTTGGAGAGGTCCAGTGTCTGGAATGAAAGAGGACAAAAAGTCCTACTGTGGTCCAGGCCCAGGAGCTACAGCCAGGCTAACCCTCCACAGAGGCTGCTAACTCAATGCATCAGGCCTGTCAGCAGGCAGGGGACCGACCAGAACTCCTTCCAATCTGAAAACAGGGTCCTCAAATGGCACCCTTCTATTTCTTGAATATAATGACAAAATCAAGCACCAGTAGCCCCCTCCCCAGACCAAGTATGACATCAGGAGTGGAACACCGCCTCAGCTGGGGAAGGCGGTAGGGCCACTGTGTGCATGCCACACACGCACAAAGACCAGTGCTCTGTGGAAAAGGACATCCTGTTGCTATCCCTACTGCCGGACAATGCTGCTGTTGCCACTAGGCCTCCACAGTCATTGTGGCTGGGGGGAGCTCAGCAGCAGGCTAGGTGTAAAAATCCCTTTCCAGGGAGACAGACTAATGCCTGCCCTGCCTTATAGAGCAACACTGTTCAGTTTCGGGAGCTGGTGATTTTTAGTGAGCTTTCTCATAGAACGTGGGCCAGGGTTACTTACAGGAATCTCAAAGCGGCCACACCACTGGAAATCCTCATCACAGCATGGGTAATAGATGGAGAGTCTACACAAACACACACCCCAGATCACAAGGCCACATGCACGCAGGGCAGAATTACATACATTCTGAGAATGTAGCTGGGAAGGACTGAGACAGCTCCAGCGACCCTCCTTCTAGGAGTGACATCAACAGTCAACAAGCCTGATCTGGTCTCAGTCACAGCTGCTCTGCGACTCACACACACACACAGATATCCCTCTCAGGGCTGGTGGGGACTCTGTCTGCCTGGCTCTCTGCTCTTACATCAAGCACTCTTCTGAAGAGCCTGAGAGAGGCCATAGGCACCACGGGTGCGATACCTCAGCTCTGCCCTCAAAAACCAGAGCCATGCAAGGGCTGCAGCAAGCACTTGGATGCAGTCTGTGGCAGCTGTGCCTGGACCTCGGGGTGTGGAAATGGGAAGAGGACAGCACAGGGAGGGGACTTTTACGGAAACACCTGCTCTGGATGGTGGCGCTTCTCAAGCAAGGGAGAGGGAAACTTTGGCTGGAGCCACCAGGCTGCTTGAGGTGGGAGGACACAGCACAGAGGGGATCCAGACACACCACCCAGGACAGCAAAGACGCATGAGGCAGAAGACAGCCATAAAAGCCAAAGGAGAAAAGCATGAAAGCAAAGTGGCACAGGTTCTTGAGAAGGGAGAGGCCAGATAACAGCAAGGCCTGCTGGGTAAAATGCAGGGCTGGCCTGCATGTGCAGGTGCCCTGCAAGAGGGTCCTCGAGATCAGCCCCACTGGGGAACCTGAGCACAGTGCTCCTCCACCGACACTCAGAGCCAGGAGCTTTCAGCTCTAAGATCTTTGAGATGTGGATATTGTGTGAATGTGATGAGCTATCTCGGGAAGGGGCTCAGCTGCTTCACACACCCACACAGCCTCAAGGGAGCTCATGAAGTGTTTTAACATGCTGACTTGGACTGCGACGGCTGGCCTTTCCCACAGTGTAGCCACCCCAGCGCCCCACGAGTCTGGAGCATCAGATCTGTGCTGTGCCTCTGTCCACTGGTGGCAGAGAGCACCGGCAGGACCTAGCTGCTGCCCAGTGACTCCACTGACCTCTTAGGACCACTATGACACTATCAGGAACCCTGCTGGGTCCGTACCTTCCGCCCAACCCTGAGAATGGGGGCTTCTGTGCTCATAAGAAGAGTTGTGTACAATGTTCCCATGACGAACCATGCCCTGAAGGTAAAACACGTGAGGTGGAGGCCTGTGGCGGTCCCTCCCTCTGAGGCTACTGGATTTAACCTTCCTTTCTCCAGTTGAGGAACGGGGTTTTCAGTGTGTGAGACTCCTAACTCTAGTAACCTGAGAAGCACCACTATCCACTCCAGCCCCTGTTTAGCAACCTTCCCAAGTCCCCTTGGTGTCTTCTGGGGCCCCCAGGATTCACATTGTCACTCTGTCAAGGTGCCTGCTCCGTGGACTACCAGGAGATGCGGAAGGACAGATGCAAACCCAGACAGCTACACACAAAGCTGTCTCAAGTGACATAAGCTAATTTGTAAAAATGAAATGTCTGGAAACAATCTTCAGCTGGAGTGGTCAAGAAGCCTCCAGAAAAGTAAGGGACTGACATAAAGGCTCCAGAAACCAACATGAAGCCAGCACTGTCTGAGACACTGTTATTTGAACTGTAATGTGAGCCACATGTATAATTTTACATTTTTTGCTGTAGCACACTCAAAAGAATGTTAGATGAATTTAAAAAAAAAGAGTTGTGTGTAAATGTTCTGACTACAGTGGGATGAAAACATACTTCTCAGACACTGGGTTGAATGAGATGTTTCTGCTTCCGCTGTTGAAATATAATTTACTGAAGAGCCAGGAAAGCAATAAGCAGGGAAGGGGGACGGAGGTAGGGTTGCTTGTACAGCACAGCCTCAGAAACAGCCGTTAGAGGGGCATCTTCCAGGGATACCGCCTGACAAGGGCGGGACAGTGACAAAGATGAAGACCGAGCCAGAGAGAGGCAGATGGGTCCTGGCGCACAGAACCACAGGGTGAAGTGTTCTTCACAGGGTGAAGAGAAAGGTGACATTTGCTTGGGTTGAGCCGGGTCTCAGTGCCTAGAGTGGCAACCTTGTCATGAGAGCAGAGCCTGGGCTCCAGCTGCGATGGGCCCTCCTGCGTGGAAGGTTAACAACAGCAGACGCTGAAGCAGGGCAGAATGCTGGGTGCCAGGGGAAGCTGTGAGTGGCTGTGCTTGGGGCACCTGGATGCCTGGCAGGATGTGCTCAACACCCGACACCAGGACACCCAGTGGGACATAAGGACAACTGAGGCCACCTCTGCATCAGACGCATGCTAGGACGAGTCTACAACACAGTGGTGGCAGCAGTGTGAGGTGGTGTCTGTGAGACACATAGGGACCACAATATGGCAACGGCTGCTGGGTGAATCCGGGCACTTTGGCTACAACTGCGATTCAAAGACTGGGAAGGACTTATTTACCCCAGATTCTGGTCAGAGACAGAGGTTTTGGTCCCGGTGTGAGTGACAGGGAGGGACCAACCCTTGGCCAGGAAGAATCTCTATGGGGTATCTTTGATGACTAAGGTACTGACTGTCTACTTCAGAAGTCTCAAGTGACAGACACTGCAGAAGTAGACCAGAGTGATGTCACAAAACCCTCCCTGGCTTACCACAGCCCTGGCATGATTCCTAAGAGACCACAGAACCCCAGGAGAAGAGAATGGATATTACTCTGGGTTCACAGGTGATGTGGGAGTCCCCTCTGTGGGTTGCTTGTATTGGTTAATAAATAAAGAAACTGCCTTGGCCTGTTGATAGGGCAGAACTTGGGTAGGCAGAGAAGATGGAACTGAATTCTGGGAGGAAGAAAGCAGAATCAGGGAGATGCCATGGATCCCTGCCAGAGTAAGACATGCTGCCGAAACTTAGCCAGTAAGCCACTGCCATGTGTCGATACACAGATTAATAGAAATAGGTTAAAACAAGATGTAAGAGTTAGCCAATAAGAAGCTAGAGCTAATGGGCCAAGCAGTAATTTAATTAATACAGTTTCTGTGTGGTTATTTCGGGGCTAAGCTAGCCGGGCAGCCGAGATGAACAAGCGGGCCCTCTGCCTGTAACACGCAGGTCTCCTGCAAAGAGAAACCAAGCCACACAGGTCTGAGGCAGAGCAATGAACTCATGTCCCAGCAAGCATAGTCACAGAGAGGGACAGGACAGAAGAGGGAGGCCAGCTGCTGCTTGCATTCCTTGCCCCAAAGGCCGAAATAGCAGATTCAAGTTTTCCTATTGTTCTCCTCAGATTAGGGTTGAAGAACTGATCTAGCTTTGTGTTGGTAGTCACTCAGGCTGGTGTGGGGCCAGAGGTGGTGGCAGCTCCTGGGCAAGAGCCAAGGCACCTGCATTCGATTCTCTTTTCTGGAAGTAAAGAGATAAGCAGAGGCCTTGGTGTCAATGCCCTGGGCCTAATCAAGCAGGCTTTGTGTGTCCACATCCTTGCCTGTAATGGATTTGCTTTAACCAGTGGAATGTGGTTTAGTGGCAAGAGGCTAGGCCTAGAGGCCTGACAACCTGCTTCTGAGTTGCCAGGTGAAGAGAGAGGAGTTCCAAGATGATGGATGATATGCAGACAACAGTCAGCTGACACACACACACACACCCAACAGCAAAGGCAGCTGCATCCATTTGTGGAGCCAGATCAGGTACAAAGAGAGGCACCATGCTATCGCAACCATCGGCCTCCTGGAAAGTCAAAACATCTACTACATAGGAAGGCATAGTGTCCAGCCTGTGTCCCACCTAAACCATAGGGATGCCAATGACCTAGTGGTCCAAGATACCACTGGGAGTGACATCCCACAGCCTCCTCCAGTCCTCATGGAGATTCCAAAAAACAGGTATCATTCTGCAGAGTGGCTGGCCCATTTCTCCCTCTCTCTCTCTCTCTCTCCCTCTCTCTCTCTCTCTCACACACACACACAAACACACAGAGAGAGAACGAACATATTACCAGTCAAGAGAGAGAGAGAGAGAGAGAGAGAGACAGGCATACTGTCAAAGTGAACCCTTGTGAACCAGCCGCTATGTCGATTCATCCTCATTAGGAAAAGTCTGCATAAGGAAGCCGGAGAAGACACAAAGGCCTGCCCTGCCAAGGTTGCACATGGGGTGGGGGTGCCGGCAAGACTGGAGAGATCAGCCTGGAGTCAGGTCCGGCTGTGGCTCTGCATCTTCTGCCTTCCCATCCCTCACTCAAAAGACTTAAAGAGCACCTGGTGGGCGTCAAACATGGTGTGAGCCTGGGTCCACAGAACGCATGAACCTTCTATGAAACGGAAGCCCCAACCCGAGCGACCTCTGAAGGCTGCTGTTAGGGTGAACACCGCCAATTCCAGTTCTCTCATGTTTTTGTGCCTCCTCTGGATGCACTGCCACTTGGAAACCCGATCACTTACACACAAAAGAACGAGACCTGGCTCCCTGCTACTGGACATCACCGGACAACTTTTAAAGTGCCCTACATTCGGAGACGCCCGAGCACGCGGGTCTGAGCCCCGATCTGGGATGGACCGGCGGCGGGGGGCCAAGGCAGCCTCCGAGGGGCCCCAGCTGACCTTGAGCGAAGCCAGGTGCGCGACGTCGGGGCTGAGCTCCCGCAGGCAGTTGTCGGCGGCGGCCAGCTCACTAAGCAGGGGCAGAGCTCCCGGGAGGAAGAGCTCGGCGGGGAAGGCATCCAGGCGGTTGCCGGTGAGGTTGAGGCTCTGCAGGCGAGGGGCGCAACGCGCCAGGTCGGCGGGCAGCTGGCGTAGGCGGTTGCCACTGAGGTTGAGGCTCTGCAGCTGGGGCAGGCCGGGCGGCTCGGCGGGGCCCAGGCCCTCGCCCGGCGGCAGCGCCTCCAGCGCGTTGCCGGACAGGTCGAGCACGCGCAGCGCGGGCAGCGGCCCCAGCTCGGGGCTCAGGCCGGGCCCCAGCGCGTTGCGCCGCAGCACCAGGCTGTGCAGCTGCGGGAGGCCCTGGGCCAGGCCGGGCCCCGGCGCACGCAGGCTGCCGCAGCCGCTCACCTCCAGGTAGTGCAGCAGCGGTAGCGTGAAGAGCCGCGGCGGCAGCCGCCCTCCCGCCGCCTTCACCCGCTCCTCCAGCCCCGGCCCCGTCAGCAGCAGCTCGCGACGCCGCTCGCGCTCTGCGAGCTCCAGCTCCGGCCAGGCCTCGGATACCGCCGCCGCCGCCATCACACCCGCCCGCGCGCCGCTTCCGGAGTGCGGCGCCTTAGTTCCGGCGGGAGCCGGAAGTGACGGCAGACAGTTTGCGGGGTGGGTGGCCGGAGACGGTCACTCAGGCTCCCGGAGGGGCTGTCTAGTGCTGATGGCCCTGGGGATTCTTATAGGCTAGAGTGGCCTCCTTTCCTAACGCCCAAACACCAGCTAAGCACACAGTTGTGCTGGGGATGTCGTTTAATTAGTAAAGCCCTGTCTGGCGTGCATGAACCAAAGCTGGCGGTTTGATTCCCAGCTTTGCATGCTCGGTGCACAATGGTGCACACCGGCCACTCGAGCCCTCAGCAGGTGGAGGCCGTGCGGGACACTGGGGGAGTATACAGCTGATGGCAGTTAGCATTCAACATGTCGACCCCCGAGATGAGTAACTCTCTGATGGGGAGCCGCACTTGGCAAAGATCGTGGGGTCACTGACAGTGAATCCGTTTGTTTTTGTCTGTGATTTTTCTACCTTCCTTCCCTAAAAAGAGCTATGTGTATTTTCCCCACCGCCTGTGTGTTTATCTTGTATTCCATCTTCTGAGCACACATAGCTGTGGATGGTCAGGAAGATGATTTCCATTGAAGGTGTATAATAATGTCGATGAGTAGAAATAGTAGGATTTTTTCATAGCTCAGACTGTCATAGGAAAATTACAATATTCTCAGTTACAAAACAGCTTTTAACTCATTTAATTGATTTTAGACTTCAGTGCAAATTCAAAATGGACTAGTTGCCCTGGCAAAACGTGCACAAGGTCAAGTTCCCAGGTGTCTATTTGTTGAACCAAGTCAGGCTGACAACATTAAAGACATAACTCCATGCCGCAATTGACTTCTTGCATGCACTCCTGGCCCCAGCTTGTGATTCAGAACACAAGGTCCAGTCAACAAACTGTTTATTGCTTAGGTCCTGAATTTTGATGTCATTCTCCATGCCTCTCAGGCTACGTGCAGAGAGGCTGTGCCTTCCTCCTGTATGGCCAAGCATTGCCATGCATCCAAATGCTATGTGAGCCTGAAAATATAATTTATATATTGTCCAGAGCCCCCCCCCTCTGTGTGTGTGTGTGTGTGTGTGATGTAGAAGAGAGATGTAGCAGTGTGAGTGTGTGAAGAAATGTGACAGAGTGGAGCGAGGAAATGTGTGTAGAAGAAAAACATGTGGAGGAAAGAGATGTAACTGTGTAGAGAGATTAAAGAGATTTTCAAGAGGCAGTAATAAAGTTATTATCATAACACATAAGTTCTTTTCCTAAAGACCCTCAGATAAGATTTTTTTCTAAGTCCTGTTACTCTGAAGGCATTCTTTCTGCAACCCTGGGTGCAGTCCTGGGAGCTGGCCTGTTGGGCTACAAGGCAGGAGGACTAGGAGTTCAATGCCAACCTTGGCTCTATAACAAGTTTGAGGTCAGCCTGAGCAACATGAGACTGTATATAGAAGGTAATAAAAGAGACAGGCAATGAGAATAAAATTTAGTCAGTATGGCATACAGGGATGAGGAAAAGATAAAGGGCTCCAGTGATCCCCTCCCACCAGGGTACTGTCTGCAGGGTACTGACAAGAGCCTTAGATTTAAGTAGAGGAAGAATTGGGACAAGCAACAAGATATAGCCCAGTTGGTAGAAACATATGCCAGCCCTGGTGGGAGGGAGCAGTCTTGGGCCGAGGTACAACCTAGCCATCTGTATGTTCTTTCTGGTCCTGGAAGGTGGTCCAAGACATTGAAGTTGTATCTGCTGCCTTCCTTCAAGGGGGAGCTATCAAGTTTCCATGGGTGGGGCCTAGTGGTCAGAAATAATGGGTTAGGGCAAAACTCGCTGCACTGGGCCTGGAATGCAGTAGGGTTATTGTGGTGGGATAATCCTTCTGATGTGAAGATGTTTTACTCTCATTGGTTAATAATAAAGCTGATTGGTCTATAGCAGGCCAGGATAAAGTTAGGTGGGACAATCCAATTGAGGACTGGGATGAAGGAGGGAGGACTTGAGATAGAGGCAGCCAGCTGCTGGGAAAGAAAGATGCTAGAGGACAGGTAAAGCCACGAGCCACGTGGCAATACGTGGATTAATAAAATGGGTTAATTTAAATGTAAGACTTTAGTAACAAGCTTGAGCTATTGGCCAAGCATTTGTAATTAATATAAGCCTCTGTGTGTTTATTTAGAAATGGGTGGTCAGGACAAAAAAAAATTCATCTACAGTTTGTCATAAGATAATAGGAAGAGTCAGGCACATCTTTGGAGACTGGATTGTGATTACTAATCTTATCTGTAGTTTGCTAGGGAACTGTGCAGGAAAACACAACCAGGCTGAAATGGGGATAGTAGTAATCATGGTGATTATGACTCAGGATGGCTTTGGTTATGTCGAGTGGAACCAATGCAAGAAGAAAGGGCCTGTCAGGCAGTGGTGGTGTAGCCAGGCAGTGGTGGCACACACATTTAATGCCAGCACTCAAGAGGCAGGTGGATCTCTGTAAGTTTGAGGCCAGCCGGGTCTACAAAAAGAGTTCCAGGACAGCCAGGACTGTTACACAGAGAAACCCTGCCTCAAAAAGACCAAAAAAGAAAAGAGGAAGAAGAAGAAAGAAGAAGGAAAGAAGAAGAAGGAAAAAGAGGAAGAAGGAAGAAGAAAAGAGAAGGAAGGAGGAAGAGGAAGCCCAACACATTGTCAAGGATCTTTAGAAGTAGGAAAAGGAGGAAGCAGACAGATGGACAGTGGTATAGTGAGTAGAGACATGGAGACACCTTAGCGGGTTCTCCCCTACAAAGGAATGGACTTCATGTATGATTCATTGGTTTGAGTCTGGTGAGATTTGTAGCTGACCTCAGCACAGCAGAACTGTAAGGTGGAGGCCTCTGTGCTATCCTGCTAAGGAAGCATTGTGAAGTACTGTTGTATTTCAGTAGTAATTATTTTCACCTGTAGGTGGAATGGACACGGCTGGAGGGAGGTGTGGTGCTTGTTCCTTCACTAGCGCATAAGAGCCTCCTCCCTCAGAGACACACAGTCGTGGTTGATTGTGCTTTGAAAGTCCTCCACCCTCCTCTCTGGGTCAGAGAGGCAAATGCTGTGCTCCTTGACCTACACATCTGTTCTAGTCAGGGTTACTATTGCTGCCATGAAACACCATGACCCCAAAGCAAAGGTGGGGAGGAAAGGGTTTATTCAGCTTACATTTCCACAGCACTGTTCATCATTGAGGGAAGTTAGGGCAGGAATTCAAGCAGAGCTGGAAACTGGAGGCAGGAGCTGACGCAGGGGCCATGGAGGGGTGCTGCTTACTGACTTGCTCCACATGGCTTGTTCAGCCTGCTTTCTTATAGAACCCAGGACCACCTGCCCAGGGCTGGCACTTACAATGGTGCCCCCATTGATCACTAAGAAAATGTCTTACTGCTGATCTTCTAGGCTTTGGCTGGCTCCACTCCACTGCTACTTCTGTCCTTGCTGGCCCAGGGTACTGGCATCTCCAACACTGCTGGGGTCCTCTACTGCAACTGGACTGAACTTTCACCAATAGCCTCTCCTAGGCTCTACATGGAACCAAGCCTCCGCTTCTCGTGACCCTTTCATTCCTGGATCTTGAACTGTTACTGAGGCTGCACCTTCACTAATGGTCTCTCCTGGTCTCTCACAGTGCTAAGCCTCAAGCTGCTCTACATACATGATCCCTTCATGCCTTCAAAACCAATACCACCTGGGTCACTCTTAAAGTCCAGTTCAGCTTCCAGCATGAGACACAACCTAGACCAGTCCAGAACATGGCTTCTCTGTGCTCTCAGGAAACACTTCCCAGGAGATTTCACCTCCATGATGCTGGCCTCTCTCTCTCTCTCTCTCTCTCTCTCTCTCTCTCTCTCTCTCTCTCTTTTTCTGAGACAGCGTTTCTCTGTGGTTTTGGAGCCTGTCCTGGAACTAGCTCTTGTAGACCAGGCTGGTCTTGAACTCACAGAGATCAGCCTGCCTCTGCCTCCCAAGTGCTGGGATTAAAGGCGTGCGCCACCACCGCCCAGCGTGCTGGTCTCTTTTTAATCACTAATTTCTCACCTCCAGCCAACCAGTATCAATTGTCCCAGTAATGCAAAGGTTTCACTTCAATGGTGCTGGTCTCTTGATAATCGAGGCTGATTATTCAGCCCCAGCTGACAAGAATGATAGACTCTCAGTTCAAAGTAGCAAACAACCCTGACAGAATTGTCAAGCTTTCCCCCACCCCGAAACATCCCAAGCCAGGCCTCCATCGACTGCACTGCCCTCAACATTCTCAGCTTCCAAGCCCCTACAGAACATGCCACAGAGCTCTTAACACTCAAGGCTCTTTTGCCCAAAGTTCCAAAGTCTTTCCTTTATCCTCCTCAAAACATGACCAGGTCCATTACAGCATATCCCACTTGTCTTAGACCACTGTTACTGTGATGGAAACACCGTGACCAAAAAAGCAAATTGGGAAGGAAAGGTTTATTCAGCTTACATTTCTACATCATTGCTCATCCTTAAAATCAGGACAGGGACTCAAACATGGCAGGAACCTGGAGGCAGGAGCTGACGCAGAGGCCATGAGGGGGTATTGCTTACTTCTTGCTTCCCATGGCTTGCTCAGCCTGCTTTCTTTTTTTTTAATAGTATTTTTATTTATTTATTTATTTATTAAGGATGTCTGCCTTGTCCCCGCCACCGCTTCCCATTTCCCTCCCCCTCCCCCGATCAAGTCCCCCTCCCTCATCTGCTCGAAGAGCAATCAGGGTTCCCTGACCTGTGGGAAGCCCAAGGACCGCCCACCTCTATCCAGGTCTGGTAAGGTGAGCATACAAACTGCCTAGGCTCCCCCAAAGCCAGTACGTGCAGTAGGATCAAAAACCCACTGCGATTGTTCTTGAGTTCTCAGTATTCCTCATTGTCCGCTATGTTCAGCGAGTCCGGATTTATCCCATGCTTTTTCAGACCTAGGCCAGCTGGCCTTGGTGAGTTCCAGATAGAACATCCCCATTGTCAATATCAGTCCGAACACACTGAACCTGATAGAAGAGAAAGTGGGAAGTACTCTACAGCACATGGGCACAGGAGACCACTTCCTACGTATAACCCCAGCAGCACAGACACTAAGGGCATCATTGAATAAATGGGACCTCCTGAGGCTGAGAAGCTTCTGTAAAGCAAAGGACACTGTCACTAAGACAAAAAGGCAACCCACTTACTGGGAGAAGATTTTCACCAACCCCGCAACTGACAAAGGTCTGATCTCCAAAATATATAAAGAAATCAGCCTGCTTTCTTACAGAACCCAGGACCACTAGCCTGAGGAAAGCACCACTCACAATGAGCTGGGCCCTCCCCCAGTGATCACTTTTAGAGGAGCAGCAGGAGGCAATTGAAGTTCAAGGTGTTAGCCCACCAGGAGGCAATTCCCTGGTGGATGAATCTCTGATAGAAGAGGCCCTGAGACCTGAGACTCTGGAATGTCTTTTGCTTCTGCTGTGCCTTTACGTGTTTGCGGCTGCTGTCTTTTTCTGGTATCTGGCTTGGTGTGAATGGGTGTGGGAGATCCCCACTGCCTGTAATATAGTATGCTTATCTCATTCTGCTGGGCATTTTTACCTGTGAATTCTTATGAAGATGATTCCTTCCTAAGCTGTGCTCTCTGATTGATAATAATAATGTTTATACAGAGTTTTGATGAATAAAAATACATACAAGGACATGTTACAGAGCCAGGGCCTATGAGTTTCACCTAAGGAGCTGCACAGATTGCAGCTCAAGTTAATAATGATTAAGAAAAACGATTGAGGGCTGGAGAGATGGCTCAGTGCTTAAGAGCATTGCCTGCTCTTCCAAAGGTCCTGAGTTCAATTCCCGGCAACCACATGGTGGCTCACAACCATCTGTAATAAGGTCTGGTGCCCTCTTCTGGCCTGCAGATATACACACAGACAGAATATTGTATACATAATATATATATATATATATATATATATATATATATATATATATATACACGATTGAGTCCCAGGAGCTGGGCTGGCTCCAATTCCTCTCATCTTAATGTAGAAAGAAGCACTCACAGACTTCAGTGGGCATCATTAGCTCAAACAAAGCCTCACAATAACCTCAGGTTAGAGCAGACGCTTTGATGATAGCTCTGAGGTCACAAACCCAAGAAGACAATCTAAAGTTTTAGAAAGCCACACAGCTGAATGAGGAACTCTCTAAGTTCAGAGAACAGAACGAAACAGCCTAATTATTACTGGGATTGGATGACGACCAAAGGTGACGATTAATTCCTTGTACCCATTTCTGCCCTCAATCTCCTGATATAAACAATATTTATGAGTGGGTATGGACTCTAAACATTTAAAGTAGAGCTGACCGACTCTTTCCCACATAGAAAATTTTAGATTCATGATTTCTTTAAGATTCCTTGTAAGATCACCTTTTAAGATAAGTAGTAGATTGGTCCTTTCTTTGGCTCTACAAAATGTAGCCTGCCTGTAGAATACCTTGCTTGCTTATGCACTGCTGATCTCTAACAAGTTGCGTGAGTGTGAATATGCCTGGGTTCTTGGAATAATCAATTTCTCACCTGTCATACAGAAAATCATGGAAGGGATGTGGAAAACAGGCTGTGTTTTATTTGTACTCATTGTAATAATTCACTTGAAAAACAGAATGTAACCACACTGTAATTTTTATTCTCCCTGGAAGATTTTCCTGAGGTATATAAGATGTAAGTGAAAGAATGAAGAGAGAGTTAAAATAGATTAGAAGGAAAACATCAAGAATAAGGTTAGAAGGAAAACATCAAGAGAGATAGAAGGGACATTTCTGGATAGAGATAGAAAAGAGAAGATAGAACACAGAAGAATAAAGAAGGAAACCTTCAAGAGACAATGTGTCTTTTCCCTTAACCCTCCTCTGCTGTGGGATAATGCTCTTGTACACTGTAAAGATTTGTCATTTGTATTGGTTTAATAAAACGCTTATTGGCCAGTAGCCAGACAGGAAGTATAGGTGGGGCAATCGGACTAGAATTCTAGGAAGAGGAAAGGCAGAGAGTCACACCAGCCAGATGCAGAGGAAGTAAGATGAGAATGCCTTACTGGGAAATGGTTCCAAGCCACGTGACTAAATATAGATAAGAATTATGGGTTAATTTAAGTTGTAAGAGCTAGTTAATAATGAGCCAGAGCTAATAGGCCAAACAGTCTATAATTATATAAGCCCCTGTGTGTTTCTTTGGGACTGAATGGCTATGGGACTGGGTGGGACAGAAACTTTGTCTACACCCTTCAGATAACGAAGTCACAGTAAGTGCTGACTCTGTGGATTCCCTTTGTACCCTGCACTGCTGGGGCTGGTCCCTAAGACATTGATAATCACTAATTGAAGAAATGCCTTCCTGCTGGAGCCATTTCCTCAACTGAGGCTTCTTTCTTTCTGGTGACTCTAGTGTATGTGAAGTTGACATAAAACCAACCAGGACAACACCCAGCTGCTCATCTTTGTCTACATAGGTGACTTATCAAGCTTTAATTCTAGAACCATTCATGGTTGGCTGGCTTTATCACTGGGCCTGCGGAGGAGCAGAAACGTGGTGTTGGAAGCAGACAGAAGAGGTGGTACACCTCATGGGAGAGCAAATCAGAGAGGAGAAGGAGAGGTCAGGGTAGAGAGATCATGCCCCAGCCCAAAGGTCTGGTTAATTCTCTCTGGAAACTTGCCCCACAGACACCTAGAACGTGACTTACAAATCCAGTGAGCTGGGCACAGTGGTGATTGCCTTTAGTCCCAGCACCTGGGAGCCAGACTCATGTGGATCTCTGAGCTCGAGGTCAGCCTGGCCTACACCACAAGCTCTAAACCAGCCACGGCTGCATAGTGAGACCTTGACTCAAACACAGAAACAGGACTGAAGAGGTGGCTCGGTGGTTAAGAACTCTTATTGCTCTGTAGTGAGCCTTGGTTCAGTTCCTAGTACTCACACGGTGGGTGGCTTATAACGATTACTCCCGTTCCAAAGAATCTGGTGCCCTTTTCTGACTTCCATGGGCACCAGGCACACATGTGGTGCACAAACATACATGTTGGCAAAACACACACATGTAAAAGGAGTAAATCTAGTAAAAAAATGAAATCTGTAGGGGCTGGAGAGATGGCTCAGGGGTTAAGAGCATTGCCTGCTCTTTCAAAGGTCCTGAGTTCAATTCCCAGCAACCACATGGTGGCTCACAACCATCTGTAATGAGGCCTGGTGCCCTCTTCTGGCCTGCAGGGGTACGTGTAGGCAGAACATTGTATACATAATAAATAAATAAATATTTAAACAAAAAAAAATGAAATCTGTATATAAAATCTTGAAATAAAAGTGACAAACACTGAATGATCTTTTTACTGTATTAATGTACTCAAGTCAAATTAGCACATAAATCCTAAAACAATAAAAATATATTATTTTATACTTCTGGCACCTGAAATAAAGACAAATAGAAAAACTATGTTAAAACATTAAAAAGTTGCAGGTTTTCATTAAAGGTATTTACAATGTATTTCAGTATCAGATATGACACAATTCTTTTAAATTAGGTTTAATAGAATATCTTTTATGAAAAATAATATAAATAAATATTAAATATCCACAATGTGTCGTACGTGAAGCTTGAGGAGTGTTCCACACTTTGATATTATGAATGGTGGGCTCTTAGCTCCCTCCCTGAATCAAGCACAGTGGTGTGGAGCTTTGAGGCTGCCGAGACCGCCAGTCACCTCTGCAGAAACTCATGATTCTGTAACAGGCAAACACGGGAGCTAAAATAAGGGATTCTTTTTTGTTCTGTTTAATTTTGAGCCAGTGCCTCACTCTGGAGCCCAGGCTTCCCTTGAACTTGTGGTGAGCTTCTGACTCCGGCCTCTCGAGTGCCAGGAGCACAGGTGTGAGCCACCACGTGGGCTAAGAAGGAAGGATTTTTACAATTATCTTAGTAAAGGCCTCCGACAGGATCCTCCTCTCAACAGATCCTGTTCCACGCGACACTCTCAGCCATGCACAGCAGCTGTCTGCCAACATCAGGGGTGAGCTCATGGGATTGACTACCCAGCATGTTCGCTGCTCAGGCACCTATACATATGGAGTTTTACATGGTTGGGAATTTTAAAGAAATATGCCCTAATTTTATAACACTCATTTTCTCAATCCTAGACATTTCAAGGGGAAATGAGGAAAACCTCAGGAAGTAGGCACAGGGCAGGGCCTCAGTGGCCCCCTTCAGCCTGGGGCGGAGACAGGGGCATGAGTTTCAGATGGACTCAGTTCTCCACAGATGCTTGTCTGCTGGAGCTCCTGGGAGGAAGGCGGGCGGAGGATGCTGCAGCTGCCCCTGAGGTCTTGTGAGTGACATCCTGTGAATGATCTGGGAAAGTGGGTTCACTTACATCATAGGACATAACACAACTTTTTGGGTTAGCAAATGTGGAAGGTGCTTTCTTGTGCCGTAAAGAAACTGAGGCTTGCAGGTGGGTAACCAGGGGACATCACCCAAAGCCCATTGAGGACTCTGCAGCAGAGGATCTGAGCCCGCTGAGGGAAGGCATCAAGGCAGGGCTGTCAGTGGGGAATGGCAACAGGTGTGCACAGGAGCACTGGGCAGTGTGTCCTGGAGGGGCTTGTTCTTAGGACGGCTGCCTTTTGCTTGCTTCCCTTTATTGCTTGTCACTGTATATGCTGTGACAAGCTAGCAGACAGGCCGTGAGAGAGACAACACAGGAGGTTCAGTCTGGCTTGCTGCTGTCTGCTAGGGTCACCAACGCTGAGCTTAGCCCTGTGCAAAGTCTAACATGTGCAACAGACACCAGTGAGCTCAAAGTTTGGGGCTTCCTGAGCAAGAGGTACTTTTGTGCCCGGGCACTGACAAAGGGCCTAGCGTGGGATGGGTTCTTTGGTCATATCCATACACTCTGTTCCTGTGACACAAGAGGCCAAGGTCAGCAGGCACAGAGTCCTGCATCACTATATCAACACACATGGCTTAGAACGGGGAAATTTGCACAGCCCCTGGCAGAGACAGAAGTGGAAACTGTCACCGTCTCATGTACGTCCTGCTGGAGCTCTTACTCGGGCCCCCCTTTGGGGTGGGGATCTTGCTTCCAACCTTGGGTCCTGAGGTGCCTGACTTCGATGCTGCTGGGCCCTTCCCTGTAGTGGAGACAGATGCACAGGACACAGAACCACATGAAAAGAGGAACTCTTACCTGCAGGTGGACTGTAGACCCCATAGTGACTGTGAGAATGGCCGAGAACCCACACTAGGCTAGAAATGCATATGGCAGCGGGAGAGGAAGACACAGGACACATGCACAGAAGGCCATCAGTTCAAAGACCCAGGAAGGGAGTGGAGAGCCTTCCTTGTGCATAAGTACGGAGATGCAGAGCTACACCCCCAGAACGAGCCACTGTTTCACAGTATCACCACATCCAAAGGTCTTCTGTTCTCTGGGAGGGTGTCTTAATCTGAAATGAATGCCTTAGATGGTGGGCTGAAAGAAGGCAGTGGCTTCCTCTGTGGGTGCAGCAGCTGTGGGGAGCCTTACAGCCCCCAGTGAGCTGCCAGGAGGCATCTGTGGGGAGCAGCTGCCCCTTGGAGAATAGGGTTAGCAGGTCAGATGCACACAGACAGGAAACTCAGGATGCATCTCACCTAAGTTGCAGCAGAACGCAGGGCCCCACGTGTGACTTCTGACTCACCTTGCTGCGGGGCTGTGGCCCTGCTGAGAATGTGTGTCTTGCGCAGGTTCATTGTACAGCCAGTAGGGCCCATCAGATGAGCCTTCCACGCCTGCAACAAAGAGGAGGCTCAGCATGTTAGCCTGGTGGCTCCAAGGGACCCAGGGCGCTGCCAGAGTACACAACTCACTGTTCACAATGGGAATGAGGTGCCAACCAGTGAGAGACCTGGCTCCCTGCCCTTCTTTGGCCTGAGCATCAGAGTCTTACAGGCTGGTTTTGCATTTCACATTCCACCCTGGATGACTGGAACCTGAGTCCTGTGGCTACGAGGACTTATTTTTGCCAGCTGCTAGAAGGCACTAGGCAGTGAGCTCTTCCCTTGTTGAGCTGCAGGTGAACATGTAGGTTAGCTAGCAACTCCATGGCAGCCCAGCCTGGAGTCAGGGGAACCATGAGGTGGTAAATGGATGTTGTCAGACAGAGCTAAGGTCGCATAGACACCCGGAATAGGAAGTCATGTGACAGCAAACAGCCACCGATAGTACATGGCAGATGGTGGGCACAGAGGGCAGAAAGGAGGAAGCTGCTGGCTGGTTCAGTACTGTTCAGGGCAGAGACCAACAGAGCGAGGGCAAGAGAGAGAAGACTGTGGGCAGCTGGAAGTGAGTCAGTAAAGGCAGTAATTATGATGAAAACTGAAAGCTCCTAAATTACAGATGAGTCTGGACATGAGGACGTGAGGACGTGCAGGACGTGTAGGTATGAACAAGTCCTCTTACACAGGGTAGCAGGGTCAGCACAGCGGTCTCAGCCTGGATGCGGGTCTTACAACAAGCCCTACGTACAGACTGGGGAAATCAACGCTAGAGCTCAAAGCCTGGGCCTGTGAGATGGAAACCATGCACCCAAGCGGTCTTCAGCGGGTGTCCAGGCTGCTGGAGCCACACCCTGGGCTCCAGAACAGAACCTGACAATAGCAGGGGCCGGACCCACCGACTCCAGGGTGGTCCTAGGGCAGACACATTGTGTCCTTGGACCTTTTTTGGTTGGTGAGGCTACAGAACTTGGGGACAGGGGAGGAGGGAGCATGCAGGGATTCCAGGAAGACAAGGCAAGAAAGGTGCACTGGCTGGGTGTGGATGGGAGACAGCAGACATCAGTGTGTACTGACAGGGTTGTGACACCTAAGTGTCCCAGCTCTGTCCACTGTGGCTTGGCAGCAGTGGCCCTCCCTGTGCTGAGGCCTGCTGAGAGAGAGAGGGCCACACATCTTGGCAGGACAGCTGATTCCTGTCTGGGTAGAATGTTCCACACAGGAGGATACACGTCAGCTACAAAGCCTCAGAAGACCAGGCAAAAGGACCCTTGCTGTCCAGAGGTGACCATCTATAGGGCAGGGTGGCCATGGCTCTGTATCTACTCCCATCCATGAGTTTAGCAAGACACTAAAAGCAGACAAGCCGCCACCTAGAGACTAGAGAGCTGGCCTGACATTCTGATAGCCACTAAGAGTCCCTCCAAGATCGAAAAAAAACTCATGCTGTGGGAAAACTCCTTAAGCAGGAAGGTAAACAGCTTCAGGAAGTCCCCAAAACTGACCTGGTTCACTACGCCCCTCCCTGTCAGTAAATGAAGTCAAGTTGCAAAGACACCAAGACCAGCCCAGCTGCCTGGGAGAGGTTTAGACCAGAGTCACCAGGAAAGGACACCCCATACAGCTCTGTATGCAGAATGTGCAGTGTGCTCCAGGTTCCTAGCTTCAGTAAATTGTCGCTCACGCTGGGGCGAGCTTTGGTGACACGACAGTCTCCTATAAGCAACCCCTCACTTATTCTCCTCCTAAGTTATCCCAGTACTACTCAGGCTTCACCAAGTTGGACTTTGGTAGTTTCTGTACTGTGTGGGCTCCTTCTCTGGGGTGGTTAGATGTGTGTTGTGTCTCCCCAGTGAAAGTCTTGTCACACAACACTGGGGATGAAGAAAAGTGACAGGAAAGAATATTGGACTCCATAGCATCTCCTGGGGCAGAAGCACAGCCAAGAGAAGGTCTCCAGAGCTGCCTGGCATGTAGGGCACCACCACTGTGCTATGCAGGCAGAAAGGGGGTAGGCCTGTGGATACCTCGGCCCCTGCATGCATCCCCAAATACCAGAGGCAAAACACATGACAAAAATCAGCCTGTGTCACCATGGTACCTGCTCAGGACAGGGGGAGAGCATGGCACTGAGTAGGAAGAGAACCATCAACCACCATGGGGCACATTCTTTTACTCCAAATGGTTATGGGCTACAGACATGACCATGATGCCAGGGAGGCCTGGATTCATATATGAAAGCCACACCAAGAAGTGTAAAACCATGGGTGCCCAGTGACCAACACTCTGCTGTTAGGAAGTCAGGAGGGCACTGTGCCTCCTAACTGTCATCCTGAGAGTGTGTTCAGTGCTCCCCGGCTGCCCACATCTTGGTTCAGGCCCCCTTACCTCTTCTCCAGGGGCAAAGTTTTCATGACACAGAGGACATCGGTTTGCCACCTTCTCTGATTTGGCAGCTGCAATGATTTCAATAAGAAAACTTGGTTACTTGGATGACCCCTCAGTGAGAGGAAGGGTCCATCCAACCCCACAATTCTAGATGGCACTCACGGTTGCACTCCTTGGTTTGGATGTGCTTGGGAAGCTCCTCCGTGGGGACAGCCTCGCTGCAGCGGTGGCACTTCCCAAACCCATGCCTCTTGTCACACTCTGTCAGCAGGTGCTCCGTCAGGCTGGAGATCTCAACCACCTGCACCAGAGACAGAGCCGTGTGACTGCTGTGGGGAGGCCAGGGCAGCTGTTCTGGATCCTCTGGCATTTGTTTAACCAACAGTGTCCACAGTCACACACTTCGTAGAGACCCTGGGTCCTCCTCATGTCACCTGAGTGCCATGGAAAGGCCATGGTATGGGCTGGGGCTACAGCTGATCTGAGTGTCTGCTGTGGCTCTGGGTTCAAATTCTGGCTCCCCAGTATTTCTTAAGAATGTGCATATGAAGAAGGTTCTCCCACCCATCCAACACTTGCTCAGATACCTTCCGCATAGACATGGAACCACACACTGCTGAAGAGGTCAGTTGCACACCCGGGGCTGTCAGAATCTGTACTGCAGGATGGAGGAATGAGTGTCCAAAGGGTGAGACCTGCCCTCTTACATCCTTCCCTGTGCACCAGATGAAACGAAACACTTCCCATTTGTCTTCACTGTTTGAAGACAGAGGCCCAGAGCAGGAGGGAAGCAGCGCAGGGCATGACCCCTAGGAAGGACTTCTGTTGTGGGATGTTTGTACACTGTGTGAAGATGGGTTGTGGTTGGTGCAATACAAAGCTGAATGGCCAATAGCTAGGCAGGAGGTATAGGTGGGACTTCTGGGTCAAGAGTGGAAGGGGAGATACTGGAGGCATGCAGGAGACACCAACGAGACACAGAACAACTCAGACACACAGAATGGGGAAGAGGTTGTGTTTTTGTTTGCACAGGAAATGAAAAGCTATGGATTCCTTCAAAATGAACAAAGATCAGATCTGAGCAGGGGAGACCTCCGAGGATCTTGGCTGCAGACGTGAGGGAGGAAGACAGGAAAGACCACAGGACAGATGACATGTACACTCATTCCTTGACATGGGAACAGCTCTGCGATTGTATGAGACATGGTGTGGATAGAGGTTGGTTATACAGTTCAGACAGACTGTTTATAAGGTTGGCAGATGCCTTTTACTGCTCGAACACAGAGCAGAGAATCATCTTTAGCTGACTGTGCTTATGGCACATTCTGCTCTTGTGTTAATGCTGATATGTATGCTACCTTTAAAAGTCTGTGTTTTCAGAAAAAAATGATCAGACACCAATGAAGTCAAGTAGCCCAGCTGATCCAGTCTCTCAGAATTTCCTCAAAGTTCTGCATCCAGAACAACTTCAAAGCTGCTAGCTAAACTAAGATGGTCCAGTCTCACAGACTACTCCAGCCAGGACTTTCCCTGCACTTTCCCATCACACAGAAACTAAACAAAAAATAATATAGCTAGCTCTCCTAGGACTTGACCATTATCCCAATTTTATCAGGATCCCCTGTAGGTACCATCACCCCAGACACTGGAAGCAGTCTAGAAAACCTAACACCTGCATCCCCAAGAGGTGGGGTGAATGGTTTTTGGTCTTCTGGAAGGTTAAGGATGTTTATCATCATTTAGGGGAATTGGTTACAAATTGTTGTTGATCATGGTCAAGAAAAAAAATTGAGCAAAAGAGATTATACTCATGGATCTCATTTTGAAAAGAAAAAGGGGGATATAGGAATGATAGGATAAAAGGGAAAATTATTGAATCTACTTCTAAAGTAAAAAAAAAGCAACTACTAGTCTTAAGTAGTTTACATCGGTAAGGATTTTTGTATACTGAAACAAATTTAAAGTTATTTTTATTTTAATATAATGTATATGTGTTCCTACTCTTGTGTAAGGTATTGTACCTATGCAGCTCATTTTAAAATGCAATGTAAATCTCTAGTCCTTAAAAGCTATTATTACAAATTGTTTAGGACAATTAAGAAAATGTAGGTTAGTAGTTAGTCATCTGTAACAGTCAAACTTGTAGCCATGTTAGGTATGTTTTCAAGGTCAAACAGATATTTTAGATAGATGGTCTTCAAATACTTCAGAGACCTACAGGATATGGCATTTAAGATGTTTTTAATAGCATAAAACTTTTCGTGATAGTGAGACACATCTGCTCCTGGCAGCACCATTTTACTCCAAAAAATGACGACAGACATTGAAGAACCTCAATATGGAGTTTGCTTTCATTGGGGTAAAGCTAGCCATTTAGGCAAGAAACTGCCCTTGCCTTGACTGCTGACAGTATACTGTCCAAATTGGACAAGCAGGACACAAAAGAGTGACTGCTGAACTTTGTCAAGACACAGTAGGACAGTCCTTCAAAATTCCTGCTTCACAGAAAAGCCTGTGGAATATTCGAAGCCTGAAGACGTAATGCCCCAATACTGTGGAGGAAACTCTGTTGACTGTCCAGGAAGTCAGCTGTTTTGTCATTTCTACAATTTTAGAAGTTGCTTGCTCTGCACTTCCTGTTTACTCAGGTAATATTATATCCGTCTCGGGTCTCTGATGGGGTTGAAGATGAGACAGTTAAAGTTATGGTTTTGTTACCAAATTCAGAAAAGACACTCATATAAGTGATGTCAAGCTTATAAAGGTTGAGAGACATATAAACCTAAGTTGTTTATCTATAAAAACATTTTAAGGTCTAAAACGTAAAAGGATATTTTTAGGATGGCAATATAAATTATGATAAAAAATGATTTAGGGCTGGGTGATAGTGGCACACACCTTTAATTCCAGCACTCAGGAGGAAGAGGCAGATGGATCTCTGTGAGTTTGAGGCCAGTCTGGTCTACAGAGTGAGTTCCAGGACAGGCTCCAAAGATCCAAAGTTACAGAGAAACCCTGCCTTGAAAAACCAATTAAAAAAAAAAAAGAGCTTAGGTATAAAACCTTGGATTCATCAAGATAGAATACATAATAAAATAATCTTTCCAAATTTGCCAAATAGTTTTACTGTATTAGAGTTAAAATCTTTCCTTTTTATTTATTTATTTTTTTTATTTTTTTATTTTTTTGGTTTTTCGAGACAGGGTTTCTCTGTGGCTTTGGAGCCTGTCCTGGAACTAGCTCTGTAGACCAGGCTGGTCTCAAACTCACAGAGATCCGCCTGCCTCTGCCTCCCGAGTGCTGGGATTAAAGGCGTGCGCCACCAATGCCCGGCAATCTTTCCTTTTTATTTAGACAAAAGGGAGAAATATTGAGGATATTTGCACACTGTGTGAAGACGTATTGCTGTGATTGGTGTAATAAGAAACTGACCAGCCAATAGCTAGGCAGGAGGTAGAGGTGGGACTTCTGGACAGAGAGAGGAAGAGGAGGCAATCAAGGAATGCAGGAGACACCATTGAAATGCAGAACAAGTTGAACACACTGAACAGAGAATTCTCAACAGAAGAAGTTCAAATGGCCAAAAGACACTTAAGGTCATGCTCAACTTCCTTAGCATCAGGGAAATGCAAATCAAGACAACTTTAAGATACCATCTTACACCTGTCAGAATGGCTAAAATAAAAAACACCAATGATAGCCTTTGCTGGAGAGGTTGTGGAGAAAGGGGTATGCTCATCCATTGCTGGTGGGAATGAAAACTTGTGCAACCACTCTGGAAAGCAGTGTGGCGGTTTCTCAGGAAATTCGGGATCAACCTACACCTGGACCCAGCAATACCACTCTTGGGAATATACCCAAGAGAGGCTCCAACATACAACACAAGTATATGCTCTACTACGTTCATAGCAGCATTGTTTGTAATAGCAGCAGAAGCCATGTGGTAGAATGTAGATTAATAAAAATATGGGCTAATGTAAGTTATAAG
The DNA here is from genome assembly GCF_018167655.1 of Microtus oregoni. Lineage (NCBI taxonomy): Eukaryota > Metazoa > Chordata > Mammalia > Rodentia > Cricetidae > Microtus > Microtus oregoni. The sequence goes on from NW_024543064.1 coordinate 2,597,176, forward strand.
AGCTGGCGCAACAAGCCTGAGCCAAGGACCAAGCTCTCATAATTAACAGGGTCTTTGCCATCATTTGTCGGCTGGCGGCCCATCCAAGAGACGCGGCCAAGAATGAGACCGAGGGCTATACCCAGATGTAGAAGATGACAATAAAAAGACACCTAGCAACGGAGGCCAATGACCAGTAGACAAATGGTGCCCGCCTCAGTCACAGGCAGCATGTAGCATGTGAGAACAGAGGTGCCCTCTTTCTCATTGCTGTGAGCTGTAAGGTGGCCGGGACTCTGTACCTCTGGGCACTAGTTCAGTAGAAAAAGCCTGTCCAACAGGACCCGGCTAGACATGTGGCCCAGAGTTGCCCTGTGGTCACATCCACAGGACCATGATTGGACATATGGCCTAGTGCTGCACTATGGCCCATCAACAGGACCAGGCTAGGCATGTGGCCAGTGCTGTGGTCACATTGAGACTCCATAATTAACTCGACCATGGCCATTGTAGAGCAGAGATTGCTATGCTGATCTTGAACCCATAGTTATGGCAATAAAATTATGCAAAACAATACACCGATAGCCTGATACATGGTAAGGGATGGAACTGCAGCCCTCCTGAGATTCCACCCACCATTCCTGATCCTGCCCCTCAGCTGCAGCACACAGGAAGTGGAAGGTTCACTGAGGATGGCACTCCACTGACATGGCTTTTGTCAGCTGTACCCTGTTATGGAGGTGAACAAATGTTCTGTATATCTCCCTAGGAAAACCCACACAGCAAATCAGAGCCTGACTATAGATACAATAGAGCCAAGGAAGAGTGTTGGACAAGCTGCTGCATTGCCTGTTATGGGAAACAAGAGGCATTTGCAACTGCGGCCCAACCATCTAAGGTTGGAGCATGTGCAGGAGAATCTCAGTGTGCCTGTTCTTGTCTTGTATAGCTGGAGGTCCTGAAAACACACTCAGCTGGAGCATATAATAACATGCCTTCAGGCAGCACACTAGGGACAGGACTGGAAGCAGGCCACAGTAGTGCATATCACCTGGCTACTTGCTGGAGATGGAGGGCCACACAATGCCCACGAGCCATAAGTAGCTAATAAACTTCCTGGTAAGTTGGACTTAGAGGATCCTAATTAGTGTCCTAGCCAGGGACAATGAATGTTTGTGTGTTCCAGGAGTAATGAAACATGAGAATTCCAACAGTAAAGCTATTCCCAGCAGTCCCAAACTGAAGCAGTCAGGGTAAGAATCAATCATGGTCTATGCAAAACACATACATAGCAACAGGCAATGGACACAGGAGAGCGTGGGCCCACACAACAGGATTCCACTTACAGGAAGGCCAAGCAACAAATGCTGTAAATGTTGTCAAAGGGGGACAGGGACAGACTGAGTTGCAGGTGGTAGAGAGTGGCTGACACAGTCAGTCACTCTGGGTCACAGCACAGACTTCTCTGCTCTCTTCATGACTTCCCTCTCAAGCTTCAAAGATCGGGGCTACCCATGCTTTGGTCTTTTTCTCAAAACCTTGGTGTCTTAGTGCCCAGCACCTGTCCTGCAGTGGTCACCTGTGAGTGGCCATGGCCCATGCCCAGCACCTGACCTGCCTGCAGTGGTCGCATCTTGTCAGCATGAGGCAGTGTTTCCAGTAGTGGAGGTCCAGGCCCTCTTCTGTGAAAGATTCATTCCTCTCCCCACAAAAGATGCACAGACTACAATGAATTAGAAAAGGCAGAAGTGAAGGCTTTGCTCTGGCTACCATGACCACTCAACTCCCAATGCATTAGACTCAGAACTCGCTAGGCCCCTCCTGTCCTGAAAGGCCTGGTGCTCTACAGGCAGACTATTCCCCTTGAGAGCCCCCATGTCACAGACACAAGCAGCGTCACTTACTTATCCAAATAATGGTTATCTGGGATTTCCGGAGCATCTGGTGGGGCAGCTTTCCTTCCTTGAGGGTCTGAGGAGATTAAAAAAGCACAATCTAAGTAATGTTTGGTTGAAATGTTTAAAGTTTCAGCAAAAAATAGTAATTTATGAAACTGTCAGTTTGGTGTCCAAGCACAAAGTAAGCTCCAGTTGGGGTTGCAGAATCAAGAGAAGCAGCTTTCTTTCCTTTTCTTCAGTGCTAGGAGCCAAATCGAGGCCTTGCACATCCCAGGCAAGCACTGGCACCATGAGCTACAGCTGCAGCCTCAGGTTTGTGGCCAAGGCCTTGCGAGGCAGCTTGGAGTAGCTGCAGACTTGCTGCAGTGCTCTAAGTGAGCACGGCCCCCACAGGCTCATGTCTGAACACGTGTCCCCAGGTGGCGGAACTGTTTGGGAAGGATTAAGAGGTGTAGCCTGTTGGAGGAGGTGTGTCATTGGTGGCAAGCTTTGATGTTTCAAAAGCCCATGTCATTCCCAGCATCTGTCCCTCTCTCTGGTGCCCGTGGATCAGATGTGAGCTCTCAGCTACTGCTCCAGCACCATGCCTGCCTGCCTGCTGTCATGCTCCTGCCAGCGTGGTCATGGCTCACCTTCTGAAACTGCAAGCCCCAAATAAAGTTTTTCTTTTATAAGGTGCCTTCGTTATTGACATCTTATCACAACAGAAAAGTAACTAAGGCATTTGCCATCCTCCTGCTTCATCTGCCATTCACAGGGCTCAGATGTCTGACACCAGGCCTGCTAGAGGAAGTGATTTTATTTTGTTTTGACACAGCCTCACTATGCAGCCCTGGCTGGCTTGAAACTTGTTTTGTAGCCCAGGCTGGCATCAAACCCACAAGAAATCCTCCAGTCTCCGAGGGCTGGGATTAAAGGAATGCATAACCATGCTCGACAAAGGAAGTGAGGTCAGTGTTGCGGTGTCTTGGTTGGAATTCGCTCACCTTGATTTCTGAGCTTCACGCCGTCATTCTCCTTCTCCTAGGACACAGACAGCAACGGTCAGAGTGAACTGCAGCTGTGAGTTAGTCTACCCAGGATGCACTGTCCTCAAAGTGCATGGCTAGGTTTTGTTTGATATTTCTATCAAAGAATAACAGAATTCATGCTTTTCTATTCATTCGTTCAGGACAGTCCTTCCTGTCTATCTGTCTGTCTGTCTGTCCGTCCATCCATCCATCCATCTATCTATCTGTAACAGTCTCATCTGGCCACAACATTGCAATCCTCCTGCCTCAGCCTCTTTAGTGCTGTAATTATAGGCACTGGGCTCCACAAAACTATGAAAGAGTTATCAGCAATCTTTTCAAGCCAAACCTGGTGGTGAACACTTGTGATGTTGGCACTTCTTAAGCAGAAGCAAGAGGATCACAAATTTGAGGCCAGTCTGTGCTACTGAATGAGTTCTAGGGCAGCCTTAGCTACAACTGTGGGACTCAGTGCTAAAAACAAGAACAAAACAACTCCAACATTTTCTCCTGCTCTCTTTAAGCCCCTTAGCTCCACCATTCCATAGACACACAAATACCAAGGCTACCAATCTCCTCCACAGGTGACTGTCATTCCTAGGAGCCAAGTGATCATCAGCCCCAGCACAGGTATGATGGGCAGCAGGGCCCTGGTCATGTCCTAGCTAGCGTGTGACCTGGAGTGAGCCTCTCGTTCATCACACTTGTGAACCAGTGGGAAAAACACAGCATGACTGCCCGTCCTCCCTACCCCCCAAGTGGTGACTGCCATAGTGCTACAGTGGTAGAGGAGGCAGGGGAAGGAAGCGGCCAGCTCCTGCCCCACCACTTCTCCTTTCCTTACTGTTCCTCTCACTTTGGCCTTTGGTGGGAAGGTCTAGGGACCTCCAGCCCTTCTTGGGCAAATGTATTTGTAGATGTGTTTTCTGATTCTCTCTTTGTTCTTTCCCATTTGTGTGGACAGTAGCGTGTAGACCTCTGCCCTCTCCACAGCATCCTTGGGTTTGTGTAGTAGCTGTGGCCACAGGCACAAGCAGCTTGGAGGCAGGCTCCAAGTACACCTGGTAAGACCGAGCCTTCATCTGGGACTGTGGCCCTCCTTAACTCCTCTGCCCTCCTACAGTTTCAAAATTACTTTACTTTGTGTGTACGCGTGTATGGGGGCGGCTGTATGCATACCATGGTGCAAAGTGAAGAGGTCAGAGGACCACTTTATGGAGTCAGTCCTACCACGTGGTTCTCAGGGAGACTGAACTCAGGTTAACTTGAGAACAGGCAGGAGGATGCTCCCCCCAAGCCTCAGAGCAGCAGTGGAGCTGGCTAACTACTGACATGGGCACCAAAGGCCTGGGGCAGGCCCTCTTTTATCTGTGCCCCTGCCAAGGCGCCATCTGCATCGCCGTGGCACCCCACACACTCAGGTGGAAGGTGCTGGCGTTCTGACCTGGGCTCCGGCCTGGGTCTCTCTCAGCGCTGCCAACTGGCCCTGCAGAACCTTCACCTCTTCCTTCTTCTGCTTTTCTGCTTCTTTAGTGGCTGCTCTTTTCTGGGCCTGGTTAAAAAAAAACATTTTCCCCATTAGAGGAACTTTCCCAACTCTGATCCAATCTGTTCTTCCTAAACAAATAAATTCCCCTAAAGGCAGACTTCTCAACCCCAGCCCCTCTAACTCTAGCTTTACTGAGCCTTTAAATCTAGGCTGACTTGAGAAACTGAGTTCTTAGGGTAGCTTCAGACATTGGGAGACAAACTGAAGCATCTAATTTGGACATGACTGTAACTCGTATTAAAAGGAAATTCTTCGGTAATTTACTAAAGGTTTGTACAGCACTGATCCCGCTCTTCCTAGACAGGAAACAGTGGTCTTACAGGCAGGGCACAGACAGGCCAGGGCCTCGCTCAGGGGTATGCTTCTTACAAGACTGTGCTTGTCCATATGGGCTCCTAGAAAGAAACTGGCCGTTTATTCACATCTCAGGTAGCACTGTTCTCTCTCTCTCTCTCTCTCTCTCTCTCTCTCTCTCTCTCTCCTCAACCCAGCCTGTCCTGTATTCACAGCAATCCTCTCAGCTCAGCCTCCCAATGCTGAGACCATAGGTATGAGTCAGCATGGCTGGTCCGTGGTCCAGGTTACTTCTTCAACCCAGACTGCAGTTTCATCAATCCGTGAGGCACTCACCCTGACTTCAGCCTCCGTCAGCCTGCCGTCTATCTTAGCGATTCCCTCAAAAATGGCTTTGTAGAGCAGGTTCCTGCGTGTGCTGCTGTCTTCCGGGGGAAGGTGCTCCAGGGTGAGGGCTGGGTGCTGTCTGTACAAGTCCAGGATGATTCTGACTGCTGTCTCTCGCACCTCGTATACCTTGTGCTCCAGGGCACTCAGTGCAAACTGCAAAGAAAGCAGTCTCAGCTCTGCTACTGATTTTCTTTTTTCTTTTTTTGGTTTTTCGAAACAGGGTTTCTCTGTGGCTTTGGAGCCTGTCCTGGAACTAGCTCTGTAGACCAGGCTGGTCTCGAACTCACAGAGATCCGCCTGCCTCTGCCTCCCGAGTGCTGGGATTAAAGGCGTGCGCCACCATCGCCCGGCTCTGCTACTGATTTTCTAATAACAAAGTTAACTTCTCCCAGCACAAGAGAGACCCAGGTATACCACAGAGACTTGGAAAATAAAGACAAGAGCAGAGGGGGCCACACACCCAGAGTTCTCTTCCACATGTGACACAACCCACTGGAGTCTAGCACCACTGGTGCACTGGGAAGCCCTCCTTAATTTGCATCCACACACTTCCTACTGGGAAACACTCCAAACAGGGATGAAGTGGGTGGCGCCTTTGGGACTTTTGTCTGTCTGTCTGCCTGGGCTGTTTTCTTCCCCTGCCTGCAGGTTCCCATTTATCGGCAGCTGACACGTGCTGCTGCCGGCAGGCTGTCACTTTGCGCAGTGTCTGCGCACAGCAGTGTCTGTGCAGTTTGTTGTTTTGGCATCATGAGCAGGGTGCTGGGATGCAGCTAGTGTTAAGAGCACTGGTCTAACATATCCATGTGTTCTTTCCCTAGAACCGTAATCGATCAGACCACCAAAAATACTGGCGAGATGGCTCAGCCAGTAAAGGTACCTGCCACCCAGCCTGACTGCCTGAGTCCTGGCCTTGGGAACCAGAGTGGAAAGAGAACATGACTCTTACAAATTATCCTCTGACCTCCACACGCACGTTGTGCTTTCTGCTCGCTCTGTCTGTCTGTCTATCTATGACAGTCTCATCTATGCAGCCCAGGCTGGCCTCAACCTGGTTATCTCCACATGCACACTGTGTCTTCTGCTCCAGCAGTGCTCAACACCATGCTTTCCACACCCTGAGCTCACTCACCTTGTGTCAGTGGTTCCCAACCCCCAAATGACCATCGGAAAACACAGACATCTACATTATGATTCCTAACAGCAGCAAAATTAGTTATGAAGTAGCAACAAAAATAATGTTATGGTTGGGTCACAACATGAAGAGCTGTATTAAAGGGTCCCAGCATTTGGAAGGCTGAAAACCTCTGCCTATGACTTTCGTTTTCACTGCACCCTGGTGCTGTCATACCCAGGTCAATGCCTCCCCAGTGGCTCTGGACCCTGGGCCTCCCACCCCCCACATTTCTGAAGAGCCTGAGTCCCACTCTTAGGCTCTACCTAGACCTGGCTGTGCGCTGTCACCATCTGGCTCTCACACTGCGTCTGTGTTTCCTCTACTCTTACATCAGAGATTCTGGTCCACCCTGCTGCCGAGTCTCCCGGCCTCTGCACTGGGTCTACACTGCACAGCCACCCCGGTCCTGCTCACCCAGTCTTGCAGTCACCCCGTACCCTTCTTCCTTTCTTTCATATCATCAGGGGGCGCTGAATGTGACGGCAGCCATCAATGCCCCACTGGTTTATTTTGTTTCACCCCAGTCTTGGGTCACATACACTAGGGGTGTCTTGTACTATGGACAGCGAGGTTCAGTCATGAAACAAGTGTCTGGCAATGATTCAGGCCGGAGACCAAGGTAGGGATGGTTTGTTTATATTCTCTGATGTATTCTTAAGCAAATAAGTTTTTTTTTTTGTTTTTCAGGTTTTTTGAGACAGAATATTATGTAGCCCAGGCTGGTCTCAAACTCACCGTGCAGCCAATGATAATCCTGACCTCGTGATTCTCCTGCCTCTACCTCCTCCGTGCCGGGATTGCACGAGTGTAAAGCCTGGTGTATGCAGTGTTGCAGATTGAACCTGGGGGTCTATGCTTGCCAGGTGAGCATTCAGTCAACTCCCCAAAGAATGACTCTCATGATTTGCTCCCCACTTTGGATAGTGACTGCTCCCACATGCTCCCTGGCTCAGTCACTGATTGGATAGCCCTGCCCTAAGCTGTGACCAATATCCTGTTGCATGAGGCTGGCTCACCTTCATCACACTGTCCACGGTGAAGCCTGAGTTCCCAGTGCCAAGGTCTCTCAGCAGCCGGGCCAGAAGGTCCACCTGGCTCATTGCCAGATGAGTGGAAGCATTGGGTTTCAGTGGCTGTACTAAGTAGGATGGAATGAGTTGGAGAGATTTCACCTCCTTAAACAAGGCCATTTCCTACAAAACATAGCATGATTTGTTAATTATTACAGGTAAAAAGCTAGAGGTAATTCAGTACAACTTAGCATGACTGTCACATTGAACACCCGAGGGAACAAACAGGGAAGTGAAGGGACAGTGACAAGCCACACGAGAATTATGAATGGGAGCTGGGGTTTCTTGGAAACAAGTTAGGGAGGGGGTAGAACCACAGATCTGAAGCAGAAGAGATCAACATGAGAGTCAGGAGAACGTTGAAAACAAACTGAAAACCTGAAGGCTTCTGTTCTTGGAATTTCTCAACCTCAATAAAACTATTTTCTGAATGTAAAATGTGGGAAAAGATTAGGCTTAGAGATAGAATTTCAGCATCAAGTGTCAATGATTCTCTAGTAATGTGATCACTGGTGGGCCAGAAGAAAGTCCTATCTATTGCTTCCATTGTTGGGTGACAGGGTCTCACTATGATGCTTAGTCTCCTTGAACTTGCTATACTGTGCTCAGTATGTAGTCACAGTCTCTCTTTGTATTTGGGCCATGAGTGATGAGTGATAGCTCAGATACAAAGGACAAAGGCACAGTAAATATGGCCTCCAGAGGCCAGGACAAGAGGTTCCTGAAATGACAAGTGGGCCTGATCATGAAGGCTCAGAGACAGGTAACCTGGCAACTTTGAAAGTTTATTTTTATTCATGTGAGTGTGTCTACGTGTGCACTTGTGCTGTGTCTGTGTGTATATGCCACAGGAGTGTAGGTGGAGACCACAAGAGGGCGCTAGATTCTGTGAGCTGGAGTCACAGGACGGTGTGAGAAACCACAAATGGGTTCTGGGAACCTAACTGCAGTCCTCGGAAAGAGCAGTAAGCACTCTTCACAGAGCTGTCTCTTCAGCCCTAGTGAGGGAGCTTTAGACCACCCAGAAACTAACAGGAAAAGCCAGGCAGAGAGGCACACTCCTGGGGCACTAGCAAAAGGGATGTTGGGGCAGGGGACCTGTGCGTTGAGGGTAGCATGGCTATATGGCAAAACTGTCTTAAAAAAATATTGAACGTGAGCTGAGTGTGGTGGCACACTCCTGCAGTTCTGGCTGTGGGAAGGCTGATCAGTAGGAGGAACACCTGTGCCCAGAAGGAGGCGACCTGGGTGACATGGCAGACCCTGTCTCTTCAGGAAAACAAAAACCAAACCGACTTCACACATAGAAAAGAAATGAAGCAATACACATTTTCATTTGTGCTGAGACTCATGAAATCCTCCTGCCTTTGTCTTTCAAGGGCTGACGTATCTTTTTACGGTGACACCCTGCCAAGCTCTGTGCTACAAGCACATGGCAGCACTTCTGTTTTTTGTTCTTTTCATGAGACAGGGTTTCTCTGTGTGTCAGTCCCGGCTGTCCTGGAACTCACTCTGTAGACCAGGCTAGCCTTGAACTCAGAGATCCACGGACCTCTGCCTCCCAGGTGCTGGGATCAAAGGTGTGCTTATTTTTTTTCCATAATTGCTTTCCCTGAAAATAAGTTTCTTAATAAACCAAGTCTGGGATTCCTCACATCTTGATGAATGACAAGAGCCCTAAGACAGATGTTCTATGTCATAAAACTTGCATCAAATTTTAAGGAGTTCTTAGGTTTTCTCCAGTCCAGATACGGAGCTTTAGGATCCCAAACTCTGCTGGGCAGTGCACACCTGTACAAACCCCAGAGCTTAGGAGGCCGAGCCGGGAGCACCATATCTAGTTCCGGGTTACTCTTGGCTACGCACAGTACCAGCTGAGCCAGGGCTACATGAGACCATGTCTCATAATAAGCAAAGCAAAGCAAAACAAAACAGCTTCCTGAACTAGATGCGCTCATCAGCTAACTTAAATAAAGCCAATACTTTCACAGCACTTTCTAAACGCTTGCCCAGGTATGACGTGAGACTTTCACACTGAGGACAGAGTAAGTGTGCTTGGCGAAAGGGTGAGGACGGACTCAGACAGGACTGGGTTTCCTTTTCATTTTTGTTAGCAGCCCTCTAAGTGACTGCACCCTGTTCCTCTGATCTCGGCATGTGTGTGGGTGTGAGCACACCACAGAGGGAGAGTGGAGGGCAAAAGACAGTTTGCTGGAGTTCTTTCCTTCAACCCTGTGAGTCCATCTCAGGGAGTAAACTCAGGTTGTCAGGCTTGGTGACAGGCGGCTTTTACCCACTGAGCCATTGCTCCGGCCCTTTCTTTGTTCATGTGAATGGCATGTGTGTGAGTATCTATGTATACCAGCATGTGTGTAGGTACATGTGGAGGCTTGAGTTGATTTCAGGAATCTTCGTCCATACCTAGTCCATCTTATTTGAGGAAGGGTCTCTTAATTAAACCCAGAGACTGCCGACATGGGTAGTCTTGCTAGGCAGCTTGCTCCATGCTCACCCTGTGTTTATGTGGGTTCAAAGGATTGTATCTGTGAATCAGCAACTGCTCTAACTGCTGAATCATCTCCCTAGCTTTATATAATCTTTATTTTTATCTCCGATAAGCTGGGCTTGAGTCATGCTTGCAATCTGAGCACTTGGAAAGTTAGGGCAGGAAGATCACTGAGTCTCAAGGAGCCAGCCTGGACTACATGGTGAGTTCAAGTCCAGCCTGCATTACAGAATGAGGCTGTCTCAAAACAACAACACAAGCTGGTGTAGACAGAGCTCATTCCTCCTAGCACCAGGGAGCATCACGGCAGCTGTCTGAGGATCAGCAGTAGAGAACCCTGTGAGGCAGAGTCAGACAATCACAGGAAGGTGATGGGGAAGTTCAGACCTGAATGAAATTCAGAGCCATGACACGGAGGCGAGCAGAGGAATCTCCGGTTCTGGCGAGTAAAAGGGGAACGGTCCTCTCTACACAGTGCGTCGTCTCCAGTTTGCTCAGCTTGTGCTTGGGAATGTACTGGGTAATTATCATTTTCACCAACTTCAACGCGGCCTGAAAGACCTGAAGAAACGAGGTCAGACAAATCAGCCATTGTGGTGGGAGTTCAGGAGGAAACAGGAGACCAACAAATGTGAACCTCATACTACAAATTGCTTCCAAGTACAGCACCCCACACCCGGGGCCCTGCTCACTGTGGCCCCCCCACTTGACCCTCCTGACCACGTGATGCCAGCTCAGCACTCCTGAGAGACACCGAGCCTCTCCACTTTTCATTTCTGAACACTCAATCTAAAGCCTGTCCGGAGCTACAAAAAGGAACTCAGCTCATTGGCCCCTCACTCTCACGAGAAGGAGAGCACTAAGCACACCTGCTGAACTCTGTGTGGAAACAGGGGCTGTGTGGAGCAGAGACGTGCCCAGGAAGCATGGCATCTCCCATCTGCCATTGTCCTGGAGCTAGGATGTGCCTCTTACTGGAGAACCCTCATTCCTGGTCTCACTGAAAGCTAAGTCACAGTTATGTCAATGACCTGGGGACAGGAGGCAGAGGGACTTACTGAGGTCACGATGTCCTTTATGGCTCTTCTGATGAGAAAGACAGATGCTCTCAGCATGTTTTTCAAATCCTCCTTCTGGGTTCCAACAGGCATCTCCATCAGCTTCTGGTACAGCGCCAGCAGGGCATCTTCCCGGCAGGACCACGTCTTAGAATAGGCCCCAGCCACCTGCCAGCCAACAGCAGTCCTGTCTCAGCTCAGGAGGCAGACTGTCCAGCCCCACACAGCCATCCCAACTGCCATCCTGCACTTCAAAACTCTTCTGTAGGAGGAAGCCCTCTGCAGAATTGAGGGGGAGAGCTTGGCTACACTGGGGGGAAATTAAGACCTGAGACCTCCACATGTGAACGGCAGGATGTACACACACACACACACACACACACACACACACACACACACGGTTAGGGTTAGGACACACACGTTAAACAAAGCAAAACCCCTGCAGCAATTTTCCCCTCTCTCCCTATGCTGGTGTGCTCTGTGTCTGTTTCCCCTTCTCTCCCTATGCTGGTGTGCTCTGTGTCTGTTTCCCCTTCTCTCCCTATGCTGGTGTGCTCTGTGTCTGTTTCCCCTTCTCTCCCTATGCTGGTGTGCTCTGTGTCTGTTTCCCCTCTCTCCCTATGCTGGTGTGCTCTGTGTCTGTTTCCCCTTCTCTCCCTATGCTGGTGTGCTCTGTGTCTGTTTCCCCTTCTCTCCCTATGCTGGTGTGCTCTGTGTCTGTTTCCCCTTCTCTCCCTATGCTGGTGTGCTCTGTGTCTGTTTCCCCTTCTCTCCCTATGCTGGTGTGCTCTGTGTCTGTTTCCCCTTCTCTCCCTATGCTGGTGTGCTCTGTGTCTGTTTCCCCTTCTCTCCCTATGCTGGTGTGCTCTGTGTCTGCATGTATCTGCACACTTGCATGCCATACACATGCGTAACTTGGTTTTGATTTTTACCAAGGGTTCGCCTAAGATGTCAATGGCAGAACTGGCTTCTCTCAAGGCCTTCTCTGTCAAGGGCTCTGGTTCCCCTGAGACACCCCGTCTCCGGACGTCACTGCTGTCTGCGTCTTTCACTTCGGGCTCGGTGGATGCTTCCCCCAGTTGCTTCCGAGTAATGGGAAGAGGCCGTTCATCGTAGGGCACGGCGTCCACCTGGAGGTGTGCAGAGGTGAGCAGAGTGCTGGGGGTGGGTGCTCTGCTGGGGTGTCTCCTCACAGACTGCTGGGCGAGAGCTCTAAAGGAGTCAGTCTGCTAAGCACCAGGTTAGAATATTCCTACAAGTGGGCTGTAACTGGAAAAAATTGATGAAGCCTTCCATTCCTGTCAGACTCACCCAGACATGGAGCAGCAGCACTGCCACCTCAGAAGTCAGCTCAGACACACACTAGTCACCTGCAGCCACTCCAGTTCGGCTGACACAGAGGACAGGAGGAAGGGTCATCCCATTATTTTTCAGACTGGTGTCTGTTGACATACTCTTACTGCATTGCATAGAGCAATAAACATGCTTCTCCTCTGGGGCCCAGTGAGGGAAGCTGTAACAAGCCTCCTCTGTGGTGTTCCTTGGTGAGGCAGCTGCCAACCCAGCCTTCAGTCCTCAGCACCTAAATCACCAGGCACTGCTCTTGGTGCCCACACAGCAGGGAAGATGGACCTTCTGCCCTCAGAGCCCCATTCAGTCAGAGACAAAGGCACAGAATTGAAGAGGCAAGGACACAGCAGGGTGAGAGCGGAGAGGGAGCACACGGTGCTGAGAGTGGGTGAGTGCACACATGTGTAAAATCACCGTGTGAACCCGAGACACAGGGAAGGCTAGGCCACGGTGAGCGCACACATGTGTAAAATCACTGTGTGAACCCGAGACACAGGGAAGGCTAGGCCACGGTGAGTGCACACATGTGTAAAATCACCGTGTGAACCCGAGACACAGGGAAGGCTAGGCCACGGTGAGTGCACACATGTGTAAAATCACCGTATGAACCCGAGACACAGGGAAGGCTAGGCCACGGTGAGTGCACACATGTGTAAAATCACCGTGTGAACCTGAGACACAGGGAAGGCTAGGCCACGGTGAGTGCACACATGTGTAAAATCACCGTGTGAACCCGAGACACAGGGAAGGCTAGGCCACAGGGTCAGCACAGGGATCTGCTCTGCTCTCGCAGCTGCTGCAGAGGCTGGAGTGCATGGCTAAGTTGGTCCAGCTGACTGAAGTGAGGACCCATGGGCCGTGACAGCAGGCAGCCCAGAGACAAGGAGCCGGGGAGTCACGTGATGGGAGGAAATGTGCTGTGGGAACTCCTTCAGCCAACAGCCTTTAAGATACTGGCCCACTTGGGGCATGGTCAAATACACTATATATACAGATATAAAATGTGTGTGGCCCCTTGGCTGCTGGATTCGGCTCCTGTGCCCCACTCATGTACAAGACTGATGGTCTGTGAGTCGACCCCCAGATAAAGAGGACTTTATTGTACTCCATTCTGGGCTAGTGTGGGGCTTTATTATAACTGACAACAGAAATCAGGTTGCTAATGACAATACTGAGCTCCCAAGTCAAACTAGTCCTGAAACCTGCAGGACCTACTGTGTTCCCAGCTAGAACAGTCAATAAAAAGCCCAGCTTGACTCAGGTTTCTTGTTACCAAGCTGTTTTAAGAGGCATGGTGACCACAGGTACATGACTGAGGTGTCATCTGGAAAAGTATGAATAGGGAATTTACCCATTTATTTTGAGACAGGATCTCACTCTATTGCCTTGGATGTCCTGGTCTTTGCTATGTAGTCCAAGCTAACCTGGCAGCAATCCTGCCTCAGCTTCTTGAGCGCTCCAGGAATGGGCATTTTACACATGCTCTCTTATTCCTTGAAGCAATGCTTGAAGTAGATGTAAAGACTTTGTGAGCCCACAGACGACATGGCAGACCCAGAGGGCCCGACAGGCCAGGTGACAGCTGTGCCTCTCAAGGGCGTGGCCAATGGACTACGCTTGCTTGGGCTCTGCTCTAGCCGGCACCCCAGTCCCTTCTGGACTCAGAGAGGAGGGCTGGCCATGGAGGCAGGCACGTACCTATGCCTTGGGATTAGGACCCAGTCCAACCCAGGTCCTCAGTGATGCAGCTGGTAGTAGTCAAGCTGGCGTGGAGTAACTTACATGGCTCCTAGGTACAGGGCCTGCGGCAGGTGGGGACCGGTCCACTGCTGAATGTCGAGGAGATGATGCCGAGGGATATGCCAAGGGCTTTTCCTGGAGGGCAGGGCCTGCAAATGTGCCTTCTGTTTCCAGCTCTTCTGTGCGCGGCAGTGAGGACACTGCCTTCCAGTGCTGGGGACTGCTGGGAGATGCAAGGGGCTGGAGGGGCAAAGCGAAGGGCCTCTGCATCTGGAGGAAAGATGGACAAGGGACCATGACCATTGCAGGCCATCTGAAGGACAAGGGGCCATGACCATTGCAGGCCATCTGAAGGACAAGGGGCCATGACCTCTGCAGATCATCTGAAAAACAAGGGGCCATGACCACTGCAGATCATCTGAAGGACAAGGGGCCATGACCACTGCAGATCATCTGAAAAACAAGGGGCCATGACCACTGCAGATCATCTGAAGGACAAGGGGCCATGACCACTACAGATCATCTGAAAAACAAGGGGCCATGACCACTGCAGATCATCTGAAGGACAAGGGGCCATGACCACTGCAGGTCATCTGAAGGACAAGGGGCCATGACCACTGCAGGTCATCTGAAGAACAAGGGGCCATGACCACCACAGGCCACCTGAAGGACAAGGGGCCATGACCACTGCAGATCATCTGAAGGACAAGGGGCCATGCCACTGCAGGCCATCTGAAGGAAGCTGTGCTGAGCACATAATGGCCTACTGGTTAGTCACGGGACCATGGCATCACCTCAGCTGTCTCTGCCACAGTTACAGCACAGATCACAGCAGCCCCAAATAACTGACAGCCTGAGCATGCGTGCTTGGGCATGATCACAAACATACTTGTGCTAGAAGCACAACGGTAGGCAGGTGGCACTTGGGCAGGACTCTGGGTTCAGAACTGGCCTATGCTGTTCACAGCTGGTCAGGTGACTCTTCACAATCCAAACAGGCAGGGCTGATGGATGGCACACTGTGATTCTCACTGATCTATGTTTTACTTGCCAGGAAGGCAGAGGTAGATATAGAGCCGGCAGTACCAGTCTGAGACCAGCAGCCTGGAGGGTGGGACTGGTGAGAACTGGCATCTGTATGCACACCAAACCTGCCCCCATCTGCATTCAGCATTTGCCTGATGAACCGTAAGGTTATGGATCTTGCTAGAAGTCTGTCTCCACTCAGACTACTCAGGGGGTTTACACCTGAGGGCATGTGGCGTAGGGACCACACTCCATACAATATGGTGACTGGGCTGGAGGGGTCCCTGAAAAGTGACAGTGCCTTGATCTTCCAGCCCTGGGCTCCCTCTCGTCATCTTCTACGTGAACTCTAGAAGATCCCATCCCAGCAGAAACCTGCTGACTGCACATGGCACGGAGCAGCTGCTTTAGCCCACACATTCACAGAGCCCGAGCACAACTCTGGTTAGCCCTTCACTCTCTCCCACTTGCCCCTACCCTGTGGCCCATTCTGACCTCTGGCTCGCCCTGCAGGAGGCCGTGCAGCTCCAGCTGTTCGTACACCTGGGCACGGTAGCGTGCCATCTGCTGCTTCTTCTCTTTGGCCAGGTCATAGTCTTCCTTCTCCACTGCGCAGCGCTTCTCCACCTCGAAGCGCCCCAGGCGCTCACCGACCTTCTGCAAGTCAGCGATCGCTTGCTTCAGTTTCTTTGCATGATCATAGCGCTCCTTCTTGACAGCATCCCGTTTCTTTTCATCCAGCCTGCGAATGATCTGTGCAACTTCGGGGTCTTGGTACATGTCAAAGGCCAAGTCATCGAGTGGAGAGATGTAGTCAGATCTCCTGAGGAGAGAAGACGACCCCAGGTCAGGAGATTCCAGAGCTCATGCTGCACACACAGGTGAGAAGGTCCCCTATGTGAGGGAGTACAGCCTCGGCTGGTCAGGCTGCAGCCATCAACTATCTGGGGCTCTTGCTCCTGGTGCTTGACCGAGCTGTATGTCAGGCCAAACCACAGATAAACTTAGCATCCATGACCGCGTGATTATGCCACTATTCTTAAAATTTACAGCATGGCAGTGATGAGCTTCACTCTGTGGTCACAAAGTACAGCAATAGCATTGCTGGGACCACTGCAGACTCAGGACCAGCTCAGGGTCTCACAGCAGCTGCACGGGCTGCATCAAGTAAGCCAAATACAAGCTGTGACCTGGGTATTTTACATAGAGGTAAAGTTGAATTAGATATTATTTGTCACAAAGACTTTAGTTGGAAAACTTTAATAATAATAAGTTCAAGTGGGACTTGGGCACACACCACATTTAAAAATCCCCAGGTTCCTTTCTGCCACTCCATGCCCTTTACCTGGCAGCCCAGTGACTGTGAGGGACAGCTGCAGCGGCTCTGGCCATTCCTTCTGTCAAGTAGTGTTAGGGTTGATATAACAGACATGCTGCCCAGCATGCCACATTATTAACTCTCAACACTATGCTTGCAACTCTACATCACTTGGCCACGATGTCACAGAAATAATATAAAGGTTTTATTTTTAAAAACCTCACCAGAAAAAAGGAAAAAAAAGTTCCATGTTGCCATAGTCAGAATTTGCAGGGCAGGAGCACACTCACTCTTATGCAGCACCCCAGGGAAGGTCAGGTTCTCACACCATGAGTCTCAGCACCGACACTCAACTCCACAGAATCCTGGGGCCAGACAGGTCAGGCCAGGCACAGCCTGCCCTACCACCGAAGCTGGAAGCTCTGCTGGAGCGTGCCATTGCTGCTGTGGCTGCTGTGTGGGCTCAGGCTTTGGGGAGGCAGAAACCAAGGGGTGGCTACCAGGAAGGAGCTGACTAGCGGTGACACAGCTGAGGGTGCACTGGCTCTCTCTGAGCACACCCTGAGAGCTGAGGGTGCACTGGCTCTCTCTGAGCACACCCTGAGAGCTGAGGCACGGTGGGCAGCTGCATCACTGTTCTCAGGCACCCGTGCTAACACCTGAACACTCAGAACTGGAGCATCTCTGAACGGCAGCAGTGCAGGCGTGCAAGATATGCAGTCACCTTAATCTCGGCATGGATATGAGACAACCCGACCAGTGGCCTCCTGCTCTCACCTGACCTAAGCCTCATGGAGACCCAAATCCTCCAGAATGACCAAGGTGTTATGAGCTGTCTTGTGAAGGAATGGGGGAAAGGTCTTACCCGGCAAAGGTTCCTTCTAGGGCTGGGTCCTCATTGTGGGGACTGTGGCCAAGGTAATGGTCAATCAGCTTCTCTCTAGAGGTCTTTGGGGACAAAACATCTTCTTAGACTCTCAGCAAAAAAAAGGACAAAACAAACATTAATTTTACAACTGTTTAACAGAGAGGTGCCAGTAAGACTCAGTGGCCCTAGTTTTCTGGACAGGCAGCTAAAATCCTTGAGGAAAGTTTTGAGGCCTTCTTAATTGATACATGTGTGTGTGTGTGTGTGTGTGTGTGTGTGTGCATGTGTGTGATGAGAATTAGTGATTCCTCCTCCCACAGAAATTCCCTTTACTTTAGGAACTAAACTTCTCATACTTACAATATTGCTTTCATCACCAAAATCTGCAGGGTCTCCAATGATATTTATCGCAACCAAAGCCACCTAAGAAATAGTTAAATCAGCAGAAATCAAGTTTGAAGTGTTTGAGATGCCTTAAGCCCTTGAACCATATCTTGCCCGTGTTGTTATCAGGTAGGAGGGTGTGTGAGGACAGTAAGGGTCACGCTGATGTAGAGAACTGTGATGTGCTCAACAGATAGCAACCACTGCTCTTCTCATGCTCAACCAAGCTGCTATGGCTTATAGGTTTCTAAAACAGTAACCGCTAACCTAGACTTTTAGTAGTCTCTCAATAAGAGGTCTCCACCCACATTACCCCAGACAAGGAAAAGAAAGTAAATTGACACAGCCCAGCTAACCCAGGTGCTTCACCTCTTGCCTTGGCAGGAAGTCGCTCTCCTTCCCACCCATCACTGTGGTCCAGGTTCCTAACCAGTTCCTAGCAGCTGAGCATCTCACAACTCATTCACCTGCCACAACAATGTGACCTGTTAGCTTTCTCCTACTGCTCTTGGAAAGGCAGCAAGGGGTACAAATGTGTGTGCAAACAAGATTGTTCTGGGCACACCAGATCTCCTTTGTCAGGGTGGGATTGAGTTCTACCAAACACTCTACCACTGAGCTACACAGCCTGTCCCTAGCGCTGTGCTGAGCTACAGAGCCTGTCCCTAGCGCTGGGCTACACAGGCTGTCCCCAGCGCTTTGGCTGGCTTTTGGGAACATATTCCTCATACTGGGTTGCCTTGCCCAGCCTTAGTACAAAGGCATCTTAGTCCTACCGCAACTCCATATGCCACGCTTTGCTGATACCCATGGGAGGCCTTCCCCTTCCGGAGCAGAAATAGAGGAGTGGACTGGGGGACAGGGGTGGAGGGGAGATGGAGGGAGGGAAGGAAGGAGAGGAGGGAGGAGAAACTGAGGTTGGGATGGCAAGTAAATAAATAATTGATTAAATTTTAAGAAAGGAAGGAAGGAAGGAAGGAGAAAAAAAAAAAAGACAGCAGAGCCGTTGGAGCAGCTAGAGCAGTGGCGGGCAAGCGGCTTCCCTGGCCATGGACAGTTCAGACAGGTTATCTGCTTGATTCTGCCAGAACAGCTGCCAGTCAAAGTCACACACGCTGTCACACACACCTGAAAATACGAGGTAGGAACTGTGGAAGCAATTTTACCACAGCGGTGTCAAGCTACTGCATACAACTGAAGCGCAAACCTCAGGAACCATTCTGGTACTCTCTTTCATCTGAGTCTGGTCCAATCAGAGGCTCTTGTGTGCCCCATGACTACATGCCAGAGTTAACATATGGGAGAGTCTGGCTTCAGAGAGCAACAGCTGCTCACACAACTGCTCCGAGGAGTGTGCAGGTACGAGGACACCTGAGCAGTCTGCTCATGGAGGTGTGTGGTGAGGGGGTAGAGGGTATGGGGTGTGCTGTGGTGTCAGGACAAAGACACACACACACACACACACACACACACACACACACCTTACCTGATTATATATGTTGTACTTGTTGGTGTGGTTTTGGTGAAAGATCAGCTTAAGAAACTGCCCCACAGCATCCACGTAAACAGACTTGAGTTCCCGGGCTTTGCAGCCTGTCTTTTCGTTGTCACACAGAGAGACATAGCTGGAAGGAAAGTCACACCTGATGAACTGTCCACAAAGCTGTCGGGTTGAGGGCACCCCGTGCACTGAGTCTCATTCTCACCCCAGTCTGCGGAAGCGCTCTGCTTGGTACGGCACCAGGTACTCAGGCAAGCTTTCACTGATGTAGAACTCAACCTTACTGGAGATCATGTACTGGTGAGCAAGGAGCTGCAGTTTCCTTATCCGACACCTCTCCACCATCTGGAGAACAATCTCTTGTGGAAACTGGCAGAATCTGAAAGCAAACACAGCCTTGGGTTTCTGAGAAACGTCTGTAGTTTCCTGTCGGCCTGCTTCCAAGCAGGGGAGTGTGAGGCGCGGCATTCTGGATGTGGGGTAGCATCTACCTGACTAGAAGACTGTGCTGCCCCTCCCTTCCAAAGCCTGGACCTAAGGCTGACTGGCTCTGCTGGCCACCTGTAAACCTAACTTCAGGCTGCTAAGACTAAAGGCTACAGTGGCCTTCAGGTTAATCAGGAGATAAATCAGCCATTCTTCTGGGACTGTACCAGTAGGCCAGACAGAGCCAAAGGTTTCCCCACAGGAACCTGAGTCCTTAAGCGAAGCATCTGCTTACAACACACAGGCTGTCAACAAACAGCATGGGACTTCCAGGAGCAGGCTGAGCTGAGAGCTACACACTGCATGACCACCAAGCAAGACTTGGCTAGAGCACTGCTTCTGTCAGCAAGGAACCTACACAGCCAAGCACAGCCGTGACTCAGCACTGACACATGCTAGCCAGCAGGCACTGTGGGCACGTGGAACCAAGGGAGCTCTGAAGAACAGGGCAGTCAGGGAAGGCCCCTCCCTTCACAGGTCTCAACATCATTGCCTGGTGACCCGTGTGTGCACGCGTGCTCATGTGTTATCACTGCTGTCCAGGTCCTTCTTCCACATCCCACTAAGAAAACCCATCAACACGGTGAGGCTCCTTTGAGGTTCTTCAAGAGTAGAGCCATTTCCCCCGACCAGGTGGAGCACAGTGAGCCTGGGTGCCACTAACACATCAGCCCTGTGCTCACCTCCCAGTTCTGACTTCAACTCAGGGTAAGTGCTCTCCCACTGAACCACACACTTATAAAATACATTGACAGGGACAGACTGCTTTGCCTTGAATAACAACAGCTCAGTGGGTGAAGGTGCCTGCTGCCAATCCCTGGAATCCACACGATGATAAAGAACTGAGTCCTTCAAGTTGACCTCTGCAGTGGCATTTCATTTGTATTCTGATAAATAAAGCCTGCCTGAAGATCAGAGTAGAACAGCCACACTGGTCAGCTTCACAGACCAGGTAGTGGTGACACACATCTTTAATCCTAGTAGTCACAATAGTTGCCATAGAAACCAGGCAGTGCATGCCTTTAATCTCAGTGGTGCACGCCTTTAATCCCAGCCCTAGAGAGGATTATAAAACGGGAGGAGACAGCTCTCAGACATAGTCTCCTTCTGAGATTCTGGAGGCAGGACTACCATTTCTGACTGAGGTTGAGGTAAGAGCAAGTGGCTGACTGCTTTGCTTTTCGGATCTTCAGGTTGAAGCCCAATTTCTCTCTGAGTTCTTATTAATCGTGCTTCAGACCTCCGATCTCCACACACATTGAGAGACATGCAAGGACATGCACATTAATAAATGTGGAAAAAAAACTCTGAAAACTGAGACTATGCAGGCTGCAGTCATCAGCTCTGGAGATTTGAAGCCTGGATCCCAAGGCTCTGAGAAAGACATGGCAGGAACTTCCCCCATCCCATAAGTAGCACCCTGTACCCAGTTCCACCAGAACCCTGACATTCCAAGAGGAAAATGCACTTTAATTTTAGTGATTTTAATTTAGTTTTCACTGAAATACACCATGTACCCGACTAGAAATGCATTTCGTGTTTTTAGATCGAGAGGCACCAACCCTACCAGGTATTCAGACCCAGAGATGTGCTCTCAGCACTGCCCCTCAGGCCAGCCTTACTTTGGTGACCTCCAGCCACTGACAGTCGGTGCATGGATCATTAGTTCCCGAGCACTGAAGCCATCTTCATGTCCAGAAGAGCTGACCACTACAAATCCAATCTTGTGGGGCATTCTGCACACATGGGCTGTTCAGAAGATCAGGGAAGAGTTCTGAGAAGGGATTCAACTAGGTTAGATGAGGTGTTAGCTCACGTCATACAAGGTAAGCCACAGAGTACTCAGACTGGCCCATCACTCCAAAAAGGTTAGTTTGTCTACAAAACATTTTTAAATGGATGTTCTAATTCTACTTAACACACCATTTAAGCTATCTTGATTTTCCTGAGAGTCTGACCTGTGCTGCGGCTGAGTTACATCCTCACTAATGATCAGAGTCTGCCTTTGTTGTGTGTGAAAGTTACCTCACTGGGGTTTCTGCAGATGTGATCAAATTAAAATGATACCCTATTGGGGAATTCATGTGGCTGGTGCACTTGGAGAAGAGGAAAAGGATCTGGGGTGAGTACCACTAAGGGACAATGCCCACCTAGCATACAGAAGGCTAGGTGTGGACTTCATCTCCAGAACCCATCCCCCACAAAACAATCCCTAAAAAACACACACAAGAAACACACGCAAGAAGTGGAGGCTCAGACACACTAGAGTGGTGGGGGTGCCACATACTGAAAGACTGGAGCCACTTAGTTAATGCTAAGGTTGGTACTGGAAACCATCAGGAGCGAGAAAAGGCTTCAGACTTCAGAGATGCTTGTCCCTGCTGCCACCTCAATGCCAGCTCTGAAATTCCTAAGCCTCCCTGCTTGTCACACTCTCATGGTAAAACCAAAGCTTTTGGTAGGGTACAAAGTCTTTTGGTATTATCAAGGAAACAAACAACTAGCAATGATTAGGGAGGACACCTAATCAGTGTAAACATGCAGCCCTACGGAATGCAGGGCGCACAGATGCACTGGTGCAGATGTGAGCACAGTTGAGTTGGGAACCTGACTCGGGACATTTAAGTGTTATCTGTGAACAAGATGGACCAGGACCATCTGTTGGCTCCCAGACCCTCAGAGGATGTGGAAAACTACCCAGCGACGTCTCGTAGGACACATTGCTGGGCCACCTGCCCTCGCCCTCCTGATGGGCACAACCAGTTGTCAGTTTCCCCCTGAACCTAGACAATCAAGCTAGGCCAGAAGCAGAGGCAGTTCTCCCAGTCCTAGTGAAGAAGGAGTGTCACTGCTTATACTAACAGAAAGTCTGCTGGAAGCCAAGTCGAGAGGAGACATGGTCAAACTTGAGGGAGCTCGAAGAGGAAAAACTGGCTGAATGATTCTTTCAGTATGATTTTTTGGTGAACTGACCTGTGCCCACCACCGTCACTTGGAGGACACATGCTGTCATGTCTGCTTTGCTGACCTGTGCCCTACCTCACCACCGTCACTTGGAGGGTGCGTGCTGACCTGTGCCCTACCTCACCACCGTCACTTGGAGGGTGCGTGCTGACCTGTGCCCTAACTCACCACTGTCACTTGGAGGACACATGCTGTCATGTCTGCTTTGCTGCTTGGCACGCATGCTCTCCATGCTGGAACACAGCACAGAGTCAGCGATGAGCTGGTGTCTCTGCACTCCCCTCCAGCCCTGGTTGGGACCTGTTACACTTTCCTAGGCTCGGACAGTCCGAGAATTCCACATCCATGCACAGTGAGGGTTCATGGATGGGAACACACATATGTGTTGCCCAGAGGGAACAGGTGACACTCAATCCCAGGATTACACTGAGGCCACAGCAGAGGAGCTCTCTCCCCAGAGAGATTCCTAACACAAGAGTCCAAGCCAGGCAATGGTGGCGCACACCTTTAATCCCAGCACTCGGGAGGCAGAGGCAGGCGGATCTCTGTGAGTTCGAGACCCGTCTGGTCTACAGAGCTAGTTCCAGGACAGGCTCCAAAGCCACAGAGAAACCCTGTCTCGAAAAGCCAAAAAAAAAAAAAAAAAAAAAAAAAGAGTCCAGGGCTACTGAGGCCACTAGGAGAGGAGGCCCTGCCCAAGTGAAGCTAACCTTGGGCTGGAGCAGCAACGTCAGAAAGCAACACACGGGCATGGCTACTTCTCAGTTATCAACCCAATCAAATACTTGCTAAGTAGACAACTGTTGGTGAAATAAATCATCATCAGAAAAAACAACAATCCTCCTAATACAGGAAAAAGAAGAGCATTGGAGGTTTCTTGGAATAAGATGCATCACTGAAATACTCTGTAGGCAGTGCTATCCAAAGTACCCCGCAGGAGGCCTGGCTCACGTGAATATGCCTGATGTATAATTCAGAGCTTTTGCTTACTTTCATGGGATTTGAAAAGGACCATTTCAAGGATCAGTGCCAGTCTGATGCTTGCTGGTGTGTTTTGTTTTTGGAATGTATGCACTAAACTACTAAAGCCAGCACAGCAAGTCACTGTTAAAGGTGCTCCACTGAGTTCCCTGTGTCTGTCGCAGCAGAGCGGAGGAAACTGACCCAGAACACAATCAAGAGTGGTTCAGGGGGCTGGAGAGATGGCTCAGAGGTTAAGAGCATTGCCTGCTCTTCCTAAGGTCCTGAGTTCAATTCCCGGCAACCACATGGTGGCTCACAACCATCTGTGGTGGGATCTGGTGCCCTCTTCTGGCCTGCAGGCATGCACACAGACAGAATATTGTATACATAATAAATAAATATTTTTTAAAAAAAAGAGTGGTTCATACGCACAGCTGGGTGACTTAACATGCGTCTCCTCTGACTGGGAGACCACACTCCTATAACATGCGTCTCCTCTGACTGGGAGACCACACTCCTATAACATGCGTCTCCTCTGACTGGGAGACCACACTCCTATAACATGCGTCTGCTCTGACTGGGAGACCACACTCCTATAACATGCGTCTCCTCTGACTGGGAGACCACACTCCTAGGTCACTCAGGTCCCCGAGCCTGGAGCTCCTCTCAGGCACTACGCTCCCCTCCAACACCCACGGAAGCATGGAAAGTCTTACTGCGTTCAGTCACTCCCACTGCCTTGGCTCTTCTGTTCCACACATGTTCCTACCAGACAACATTCCTTACACCCAACTTCAGTCACCTCTATTCAGGTCTTAATTCCAAAGCCCTCTGTGGCCTCCATCTAGGAATTAAAATGCTGCTTCTGTTCTGATACCTCGTTTCCCCCATTCTTACATCTTATCTTGAAATTTGTTATTTTTGAGACAGAGTCTCAATATTTAGCTTTGACTAGTCTAGAACTCAGTATGTAGACTGCAATGGCCTCAAACTCACAGAGATCCTCTTGCCTTGGCACACAAAGTACTGGGATTAAAGGCATGTGCCACTATGCCTCAGCGTGTTGTGAATTTTAGAAGGATCCAAACACTTAGAGGTATATCCCTGGCTCTGACTTCTTCAATTATTTGACCATCTTCAAGGGCCTGGCCTATACCGGTTGTAGTTGCACACACTTTTAATCCCGGCACTTGGAAGGAGGATCTCTGAGTTTGAGGTCAGCATGGTCTATGTAGGAGTAACAGGGCTACATAGTGAGACAGTTTAAGACAGACAGAGAGAGATAGATAGATAGATAGAGAGAGAGAGAGAGAGCGAGCGAGCAGGCAGGCCAGATTTCTACCTTGACAACAGTTTTACTCAGTTGGGTCTGCATCTCTGGTCTTAACTAGCACCTTCTGGGGTGCATTGAGACTTACAAACAGAACGTTAAAGGCAGATACAAGTGTGTCCCCAATAAAACCAGAACAAATAACTGGTACTGAAGAGGGCTGTGGGGCAGTGTGCGAAACACCGGGAACTCAATACAAAACAATCCACTTTCAGACCTGACACTGCAGGAGACTTCCACTCCCTACTCCTCCCCTTTGCCCCAATCATCAGGAGCCTCGGCACATGCTCGTGGCTCCACAAAACACACCGCGGAAACTTCTGGTCACCAGACATAGGTGGTGTCCCAGCTGTCCCTAGGGCAGCCATAGCCAACAGTGTCAGGTGACATTTACCCTAACATTGCTTAAAAACCGTAACTAGGCACAAACTCTTATATTTTTGGTTGCGACCCTTCCCTTTAAAGCCATCTCTCTAGCCCTAAGTCCAAAAACAATGTAGCAACTTCAAACATTTTGTTACAAAGAAATAAAAAATGTTTCTAGTTTTCTTTTCAATAAACGCAACTGTTACAATATTAAGTGTTGATTGGGGACCGATTAATCTTAAGGATTGAAAGTGTTTTTAGAGAATCTTTAAGCTTAAAAAACATCTCAAACCTAACCCAACTAGGAAACAAACCCCGCAAACAACACGCATCAAAGTGTCTGGCTTACCAGGGGCCAGAGCTACAGTCTTCAGCCTCTTGGTAACTGGTTCTGCTCAGTAACGCATCCAGAAGAGGACAAGGCGGGGCTGGAACCGGATTCCCGACACGAAGGCCGAGGTGCGCTACCTAGAGGCCTAGAGCAGGCAGCGGCCACGTCCCTCCACGGCCAGATGTCTTCTGCCTCGGTTTCGCTGAGGACCGAGGCCGCGCGGGGTCACAGGGCGCCGCGGAGACGAGCAGGAGGGACGCTGCCGCGATGCCGGCCTCCGCTCGTTTCGGAGAGGCCTCGCCTCGGTCCGGCCGCCCCCACCCCGGGCCACTGAGGCGAGGGCAGCGGAGGAGCAGCCCGGGCCTCCTCTGCCCAGCGCCCGGGCCGCAGCCACGCTCCCATGGCAACCAGGCCGGCCCGCGCTGTACGCCTGCGCGGGCGTCCGTAGGCGCCTGCGCGCGCAGCCACGCCTCGCGGGTTCCGGCTGGGGAAAGGTCCTGCAGACGGACGTTTCGGGTCGCGCCTGCCAAGGAGTAGAGTAAAGCGTTCCGGGCGGCGCCTACGCGCCACAGTTCCGGGAGTGGCGAGGAGTGAGAGTCAGTCGTCGTCGTCCGGTGCGTGCAGTGTCTGCTGCCGGAGTCCTGCCATGTGCGCGGTGCTCCGCCAACCCAAGAGCGTCAAGTTGCGAGCCCTACACAGCGAGTGCAAATTCGGCGTGGCGGCTCGGAGCTGCCAGGAGCTGCTGCACAAGGGTTGCGTCCGTTTCCAGGTGGGTCGGGGTGGCGGGGCGGGGACCCGGCTACTACGTGCGCACGGTTTCCGTCCCCTTAGATGGACTTGGAGGGGCGCTGGGCTCCTGCAGACAGGTGGCACCCTGAGCGGACTGCCTGTGGGCAGGACGAGCCTCCTCTTCCTGTTCTCCAGCTCCCGGTGTCCGGCTCCCGGCTGTGCTTGTATGAAGATGGCACGGAGGTGACTGATGACTATTTCCCGGGGCTCCCCAATGACGCCGAACTCCTGCTGCTCACTGCTGGACAGACCTGGCAGGGCTGTAAGTAGTAAAACTTCGGAGATTGGCGGGACCCACGCCGTTTAAGCCCAGGTCCAGGAGCCCAGGAACGAGCCTAGTAGATCAGGTCAGGGGCACTGAATGCCAAGAGCTTTTGCTGAAGAACTCTATTTCCAGTGTATTTATTTATTTATTTATTTATTTATTTCGTAACTGGAAAAGCAAGGGGGGAGGATTGGAGGAGCCTGGGGAAGGTTTTGCTGTGCTGGGCTGTGCTGGGCAGGGCAGGCGTTGCTCAGGGCCATTCTCCGACGTATGAGTGTTGAAATGCTCTCAGGGATCGTAGTTTTTATTAAAGCTCTTCTAGGTAGGTGTGTGATGACAGCTCAGTGTGGCCTTAATCCGAATTTCCCCGGTGGCTAATGGGATTGGATATCATTCCGTGTTCTTATTTGCCACCTGCAGGCACTTCTTGGTGAAGCAGTCTTCATGTCTTTTGTGTTTTTTAATCGGATTTTTTAAGCTGTTGAAATATTTACCCCACCCTCAGCAAATCCTGGTTATGCCTTCCATGTCAGATAATGTGGTTTTCTAATATCCTCTGTTGGGTTCCGTTTCATTCTCTTGTTTTGGAACCGAGCTCCAACCAGCTGAGCTAACCGACCTTGCTCTTTTCATGCTCTGTAATAGAGCAAACGGTTCAGATCTGGGAGGGAAATGGAGGCCAAGGTTACATGTAGCTGAGGCTGGCCTTAAATTCACTCTGTAGCTAAGGCTGGCCTAAAGCTTTTGTTTCTCCTGCCTCCATCTACCAACTGCTGGCATTCCAGGCATGTGTCCCATACCCAGCTTCAAATTTTTTAACTTTGATGACATCCAGATTGTCATTTTCTTCGCTGTGCATTTTCTTTTCTTTCCTTTATTAATATTACTAATTTACTTATTTTTGATGTTTCTTCATGTTCACTGTGCATTTTCACTGTCCAGGAATCTCTTGGTGGGTCCTGTCTTCTTGAGGTTTCCCCCTGCATTTTCTACATCTGTTGCTGTGGCCACAAGACCTTATTTCTTCAGCTTGTTGACACTGGATCTCACTGAGTTTTGAGTATGAAGCAGAGTTGGAGCCTCACTTGGCTGTGGTCTGTGCTTTTTAGTTGTCACTGGATTCTGTTTGCTCCTGTTTAGCTAAGATCCTCAGGAGAATACACTTGGCATTCAGCATCTGCTAGGAAAGCCCAATGTAGCTTGCTACTTGTGGAAAGGGTCCCTGGGAAAGTCAGGAGAGGGACTGTGAGGCCTGGAAGTTGGGTCCTAAGGGAATGAGCAAAGGAGGTGACCTAGTGTGGAGGAAGAGAAAGCAGAAGAAGAGCAAGTGCACTATTCTAGGGCACTGCAATCCCATCACCTGGCAGGACGTGGCCAGAGGAATGGAATTGGCAGCGTCACCCTGTGGAGGATTCGAGTGTCAAGTGCCAAGGCAAGGGTTGGTGACACCAGAGTCTTGAGTCTTCACTTCTGGCTGTCTCTGGGCTTAGTGGACAGGAGCCTCCTCTTGGGACCAGAACAACATGAATGTGTTTCTGTTTTGTCTTGTGGTGGCAGCAGATGTGAGTGACATCACCCGCTTCCTCAGTGTGTTTAATGAGCAACATGCTGGGGTCGTCCGGGCTGCGCAGCAACTGCTGTCACATGAGCGGGACCCACTGAGGCAGAAGCTGCTGGCTGACCTTCTGCATCATGTCAACCAGAACATCACTGCTGAGACCCGGGAGCAGGACCCGTCCTGGTTTGAAGGTACGTAGACTGGGGTGACCGTGTGGCCAGGACGTCTGAGACAGGCAGGGAAGGGCCTCTTTGGAGCAGAGGCTCGGGAGGATCTTTGTCCACTTCAGATCCTGATGCTTCCCAACCAAGGGTGACTGGCCTCTGGAGTGAGTGATAACAAAAGGTGTCCATGAGAAGGCATCTGGCCAGGACTCCTGGGTGGGGGCAGTGTCCTGGGCAGCCTTGAAATAGCTTTCTTTCTTTTTTTCTTTTTCTTTTTCTCCCTTCCTTCCTTCCTTCCTTCCTTCCTTTTAAATCATTTTTCCAAAAGCCATGGCAAAATGCATGGAATGTGGAGTTTATCATCTTACCATTTGAGAGAGAGAGAGAGAGAGAGAGAGAGAAAGAGAGAGAGAGAGAGAGAGAGAGCGCATGTGTGCATGTCTGTGTATCAGAAGAGAGAGAGAGAGAGAGAGAGAGAGAGAGGGGGGGGGGCGCATGTGTGCGTGTCTGTGTATCAGAAGACCACCGTGGGTGTCATCCTCAGGAATACTATTCACCTCCCTTGAGATAGGGTCTCATTGGCTAGAGCTAGGCTGGGCTGACTGGCCAGCACACTTCAGAAATCTCTCCTATATGATTCATATCCTCCCTAGGTCACTTAAGGTACCTGGTTCCATGCAAATGCTGGGAAAGTAGTTGTCAGCTGGTCCCTTTAAGGAATAATGACAAGAAAAACCAGTCTATAGGGTTCTGGGAGATGGATCAGTGGGCATTGCTTGCTGCTTGAGCTTGGGGACTTGAGTTCAGATCCCCAGCACCCATGTAAAATCCAGGTGTGGTGGCATATGCCAGGCAGAGTCAGGCAGATCCTTGGGGTTCACTGGTCAGCCAATATATCCCAAACAGTGAGCTCCATGTTTAGTGAGGGTGGAGAGTGACAGAGGAAGACACTCAGTGGTGACCTCTGCTCTTAACATGTGTGTGCATGTGAGAGTGCACCTGCACAGATGTACACACACATGTGCACATTCATGTACACCACAGGCACACATGCACAGACTTAAAATTCTAGAGAACAGGAAACAATCTACATGCTTATTCAGATATAAGTTTTTAAAATGATTTGTTTATTGGTTTTGGTTTGTTGAGACAGGGTTTTTCTGTGTATCCCTGACTGTCCTGGAACTCACTTGTAGACCAGGCTGGCCTCGAACGCAGAGTTCCATCTGCCTCTGCCTCCCGAGTGCTGGGATTAAAGGTGTGCACCTGCCCGGATATGAGATTTTTAAAGTGTTAATGTCTGTGGTTGGGTGAATCTACTGTAGGGCAGGCTGGGCTGCAGAGTTAGTGGCACTCCACATATCCAAGCCCCTTCACCCTGTCCTGCCGTCGGCACTGGCGTTTGCTGTCAGAGCCCATGCTCTGTGGGTCTGCAGCCCAAGCCCTCTCATGCCCATTTCCAGCTCTATGAACAGAACCCCTCCCCAGCTCCTCCTTCACATGGTACCTTGTGTGGGTGGAATCATACAGGGTTTGTCCCACAGCTCCTCTCGTCAGCATGCTGCCCTTTATGTTCGCCTGGGTGACCAGCGTCCTTCCCTTTTAATAGTGTCCAATCGTACGGATGGAGCACACTTTTGGCCCTCTCCTCTGCTGCTGACTACTTGGGTTGTTAAGTCCAGATTGAGGTGTCCTTGAGTAGTTGAAATTTCTTGAGGGTTTGAGGGCCAGCCAAGAAGAAACCTCTTAGCAGTGTTTGAGGTGCCTCAAAACCAGATCCCCCAACTAGAGAACACGCACCCTGCCGTTAGGCATCTCTGCGGCTGATGCAGTCCCTGATACACCTCCCTCTGGTCATTTCTTGTCTGCTTGGCTCCTGAGCCACTCAGGACACAAACCAAGAGGTCGTGGTCTGCCTGTAGATCCCAGAGTAATCTTTCTTGTAGGTTTGGAGTCTCGATTCAGGAATAAGTCTGGCTACCTGAGATATAGCTGTGAGAGCAGGATCCGGGGCTACCTGAGAGAGGTAAGGCCATGCTCAGATCACGCTGAGGGAGGATGGTGCAGTTGGTGGGGTTGCCACTCCACTGCTGATGCACGTCTGCAAGGTTGCCTGTGAGGCTTGCGTACCTCAGAGGAGCAAGAGCTTCCTGTCTCCTACATCTGAGCTCTTCTGTACTTTAGCCTCTGACCCCATCATCTAACAGGTATTAGAACCTTTCTGGGCCGTGTCCTTTGGATAGGGTCAGAGGCCTCAGCCTCAGCTCTTTGCCAAGGATGCTATTACGTAGAACAGCACCAGCTGGCGCCTTATGCAGCGGGCAGGTCTGTTCTGATGAGCTTCGTTCCGTTATGGAGAGGTTTTCTGCATCTCCTCCATTGCTCTTCACGATCGGGTGGTTGTTTCCCCCCAACACTTGTATTTATTTATTGTCTGGGTGCTTGGCAGTCCTCTGACCTTGGAAAAGTGGAACACAGGACCGAAGACACCTCTGCTTGGGGTGCTTTGTAGATAGGCTGTGAGCCGCTGACTATTGGGTCTCAGCTCTGGTCTTCTCTGGGAGGAGCGGCCAGCGGCTCCACTGCACCTCGCCTGAACTCCAGGAGGAGGCTGTCCTTGGTGTCCTGATACCCTGGCTTCCTTTCTTGAAGATACAAATGCCAGTGAGGTGCAGAGTGGAAGGAAGACCCTCTATGGTGCATGGGACCTGCCCATACCGAGAGCATGAGGTGCCCCTCATTTTGCCAGGTGAGCCTTCTGTGCCTCTCTGCACTGGGCTCCACGTGACTGCCTTCATTCAGATATGATGAGCAGTGGATGGGTGGTTTGGGGACAGCAACTTGTTTTGGGGACCTTCTTCTCCCTGCTCTCCTTGGGGTAACTTGGGTAACCGCCCAGCAGTTGGCTAGTGGCACAGACCTGGGGCTTCTCCATCTGTCTGTCTTTACAGCATCCTCTTCAGCACCCAGAACATGGATCATATGTCAGTGTCTGTCACCAAGATTCCAGTTCACTAACCAGAACTAACCCAGCATCTGTTTGGGTTCCTACCCCTGAGCTTCTTGGTTAAAAGTAGATCCTAAGGCTGCCTTCTTCCTCCGTGCACACCCTCCTCCGAAATCTTCTTATCTCGTGGTGTAGCTCGAGCTGGGTGTCTATGGGGAAAACCTGACAGAGCCCCCTGCTGGTTGAAGCCACCCTCCCTTCCTGACCAGGCCTGGAACCTGACCACCCTGACTGTTCTCTTGTCGCCATGGATACTGCCTGCTTGCCCAGGCCCCGCTGGGCTCAGAATCTCCATTGGGCGTGTTCTAGGACTTCCTTCTCAGGCTGCTGCAGCACTGCCTGTACTCACCTACCTGTTAGCTGCCCTCCACACCAGAGTGAGGTCCGCAAGGGCAGTGTGGCGGGCAGTGGGCACAGTGGCGCTCCATGCCTGACTGCTCTGCCCAGGTTTCTTCTAGGTGGCAGTAACAACCCCAGGCAGACGGGTGGGGGGGGCGCTGATAGAATTCACAGCTCAAGTTTGCAGGAACAAAGCCAGGCGTGGGTCCCCCTTCACCCTGCATGGCCAGGCAGCTGAAACAGCAGGCGTGGGTTCCCCTTGACCCTGCATGGCCAGGAAGCTGAAACAGCAGGCATAGGTTCCCTTTCACCCTGCGAGGTCAGGTAGCTGGAGCGGCAGGTGTGGGTCCCCCTTCACCCTGCATGGCCAGGAAGCTGAAACAGCAGGCGTGGGTCCCCCTTCACCCTGCATGGCCAGGCAGCTGGAAGGGCAGGCATGGGTTCCCCTTCACCCTGCACTTTCTTTGTTTTTAAACCTTTCCCTTTCCCCTCTCTCTCACACAGTGGGGTCAGCTTGGCCTTTGCTGCTCATTTGCATGTCAGGCTCCACATTGATTGGCAGGTAGAAAGTGCTGCAGGAGCCCTTACATGGCTGTGTGCTGTCCCCGTACTCCCCATATCTACCTCAACCCGCTCAGTGTGTCACAGCTGCCGATGTATAGTGTCCAGTGTTTTGTACTTCATGTGGCCTTCCTTGGTGATTGTCCCCACATGACCTAACATCGCCGCCGGTGCCCTGACTGATCCTAGTACTGACCCTCTGGCTGCATGGACGGGGCCCCCTTGTGGGTGCTGCTCGCCTTATCACAGAGGGAATGCTCCTCCTGCTGACTATGGGATCTTAAGTCACTTCCCCCCCGCACCCCCCCACCCCCCGCCCTCACCATGGGATCTTGCTCTGTAGAGCAGGCTGGCCTTTGGATCCTCCCACCTCAGCCTCCCAAGTGCTAGGATTACAGATGTGAACCTCTCTGCCTTGTTTTGTTCTCCCAGCCAGATGGGAGTGTTAGTTTTTTTTTTTTTTTTTTTTTTGGTTTTTCGAGACAGGGTTTCTCTGTGGCTTTGGAGCCTGTCCTGGAACTAGCTCTGTAGACCAGGCTGGTCTCGAACTCACAGAGATCCGCTTGCCTCTGCCTCCCGAGTGCTGGGATTAAAGGCGTGCGCCACCATCGCCTAGCTGATGGGAGCATTGTTGATTCCACTTCACGGCCCCCCGAATGGCCATGATGTGATAGCTGAGCAGTGGTCAGACACTCTGACTGTAGAACTAGGCGTAGGCTGGCTCCTGACAGCCAATGCGTGGTGTAGGTTGGTGACTGAAGGCAGGCTTTCGGGCACGGGCAGGCCACAGGCAGGCCACGGGCTCAGCGATGCCTCTGGCTCACTCTCACAGGTGAGTGCTCACACCTCTGCGGTGGATGCAGCGGCTCGGGAAGAATTCGAGCGGGTCCTCAGCTCCATGTGCCAGAAGCTCAAATCCCAGAAGTACAATGGCAGCTACTTTGACCGAGGTGCAGAGGCCAGTGAGCGGCTTTGTACTCCGGAAGGCTGGTTCTCCTGCCAGGTGAGCTCTGTGCCCTTCATTCTGGGGTCACTGCCTCCTGGGGGTGAGAGGTGGGTAGGACATTCAGCAGCTGGCCTAAGAGTAGGTGCTGGTAGCCCTCAAGTTCAAAGTGCGGGAGGAGGCAAGGATGGTGGCGTGCAATTGTTGGGGTGTACAATTGTTAGTATATGGCACCGTAGTCGTGCAGGAACATGTTGGGAATAACAGGTCTGCTCCTGTGTGGATCTGTAGAGGCACCTAGTGAAGGATGATTATCTAGTATCAGGGACAGAAATGCCTTCATCTTTTGAAAACTCAGAATATTAAGATCAGGGGCAATGGAATGTTAGGGGCGGTAGAATTCCAAAGACCGCATTTTTAAAAATGAGGCTTAGTTTTTTGAATATGAGTGTTTTGCCTGTGTATATGTCTGTGCCCATGTGTGCTTCGTGCCTGTGGAGACCAGAAGAGGTTGTCAAATCCCCTGGAACTGAGGTTCCAGATGGGTGTGAGCCACATATGGGTGCTGGGAATCAAACCTTGGTCCTCTAGAAGAACAGGCAGGAACCTCTGAACCGTCTCTCCACCCCACAAAGAGAGAATTTTCTTTTTCTTTTTTTTTTTTTTTTTTTTGGTTTTTCGAGACAGGGTTTCTCTGTGGTTTTGGAGCCTGTCCTGGAACTAGCTCTTGTAGACCAGGCTGGTCTCGAACTCACAAAGATCCGCCTGCCTCTGCCTCCCGAGTGCTGGGATTAAAGGCGTGCGCCACCACCGCCCGGCAAGAGAGAATTTTCAATCTCCAAAGAACAGCAAACACTTTTGTTTTTTAAAATGAGATCTTAATATGTAGTTGAGGCTAGACTTAAGGTCACTATGTAGCTGAGGCTGACTTAATATTTATTTCCTTTTATGTATATGTGTGTAGTGTTTGTGTGGGAGTGTGCACATGCCACGGCATGGGTGTGGTCAGAGGACAGACCACACCTGGCTTTTACGTGACTTCAGGATCCAAACGTGGTTCTCAGGCTTGCGTGGAAAGTGCTCTTCCTGCTGAGCCATCCCCCTGGCCTTCACCTCTGCCTCTTAGTGCTGGGGATCACTGCCTGGTTCAAATGTTGGTTCGTGGATTGAACGCCTTGTGGGGCCTGCGCCTTCGCAAGCTTGTTGGCTTGGAGGAGGACAGTAATGTACCTCCCTCTGCCTTTCCAACCCCTGCCTTGGTCCCTGCAGGGCCCCTTTGACCTAGAGAGCTGTCTTTCCAAACACTCCATCAACCCCTATGGCAACAGGGAGAGCCGGATCCTCTTCAGCACCTGGAACCTGGATCATATGTGAGTGTCTGTCACCGAGATTCCAGTTCACTAACCAGAACTAACCCAGCATCTGCTCAGGCAGTTCAAATCTGGTCCATTACACCTGTGTGCTTCAGGCCCAGGGACAGACCCCAAGCGCTTATGGAAGGAGCATCTGGAGCGATGCTCCTGACCTTCCAGCTGTCAGTGCCCAGTGCTAAACTGTCCCGCCCCCTCCCACCCCCTTCTGTGGGTGGGTCTGGTGGCCTGGCTCCTCATGGCCCAGTGGTGGATTCTAAGAGAGTGGGTGCTCTGTGTTTGAACCAGGAGTCTGCTTTTGGGCTGTGTTGTGGGAGGTCAGGGCCAGTAGGATGGTATCGCAGCTGGGCAAGCTGCAGTCACTTCTAACCAGGGCAGGGCAGGACATATTCTTACAGCTCTTGACTGTAACTACCCTTGACCTTGCTTTGTGAAGGCAAAGTGCTCCCAGTATCCACAAATGGCTACCTGACTCTTGGAGTCAAAACTATGAAACATATATAAAGAGTGAGTTTTATTTGAGGGCCCCTTTATCCCTCAGTACTCAGTGCCCCTGCCCTGTTGCCACAAAAAACCACTCTCCTGAAACATGCCCCGTTAATGCCCGTTGTACACCTTTGCCAGCAAGTGTGGACTTCCATGCCTGTGCTGCTCGCTGGCTCCACGGTGCTCTGTCCACACAACTCAGTGCACAGCAGACTCCTTCGCTGTTTGCAGACTAGCCCACATTAGTTCCCTCCTGGGCATTTAGGCCGTTACCTAACCCTGGAATGAAACTGTCTCCCAGTTCCATCCCTGTCCGGCTGATCTGTGGACCGGCTGCATCCACAGCTGGCGAGCAATGCAGATTTGGACCCCACCCAGCATCAAGAAGGCCTCCGGGGGTCTGGTGTGGACTCTCCATGAGAAAGAGTGCCCTGGCTCTGACCTCCAGACTCCTTGGGAAATCGATACTGGTGTTCCCCTTCCGAGTATCTCCAGCCTTCTCTGAATGTTCCAGCTCACATGCTTGCGAGTTGCTCCATGTCCTCGTCACCACTCGGTGTCACTGTGCCTCTTTGCATTTCCCTGACTGAGGAGAGCACCCACTCTGCGGTTTCTGTTTCCTGGCTCCCGGGAAGGCTAAGGCCTCTTTGCCATTCATGGCTTTCTTTCATGTTGCTTCCTTTTGCTCATTGTTTACTTTTTGTCCGGGGCACTGATTCTCTCCTGGCTGTCTGTGAGAGACATTGTTGCTATAATTTTGCCACATTCTGATGTCTTTTATAACAACCGGATGGGTGGCCTTGGCGAGCCCTTGGAGACTGGGTCCCTTTCTTAGGGTCTGAGGCACTGTTGTCAGGATCCTGACTGCAGGCCCATAGCCTGTACAGATCCTGCCATTCCTCCTGCAGGTGCAGGGGCCTCTGTTTGCTCCCCATTGCCTGCAGCTGCGTTTGCCCTATGCTTAACTGCAGGGTGTTTTGCTGTTATTTTTATTCCTACTTTGCACTCCTCTTAGGGTTTCTCCTTGTTTTCTAGTTTCTCTCTTTTGTCTTTTAACAAATGCTGAAGTCTACGTGTCTCCGGCTGCACCTGACCTTAGTGTTTTGGGGTCAGTGTGATTGTTCTGACATGTGAGCCTTTTGCAGGTCTCGGAGTCCCAGGGCTGTTCCCTCATTCTGCTCTGGTACCTGAAGGTTGAGACTCCTACGCCCACTCAGCTCTTTGCCTCACGCTCCCCTGACTCGGTTTCTGTTGCCATCAAAGAGGAGATCTCTAGTTGGCACATTAACTGCCTTTTGTCCTGCACGGGTCCCTCCAAGTGGCTGCTCAGCATGAATAAGTGTGACTGGCTTCGTCTCATTTTCTGTTTGCTGTACCTGTTGTCCTGGTCTCACTGTGTAGCCTGGACCTGCCTGTTACTCTTGCAGGGCTGTGTTTTGAGTGCTGTCCTGCCTGGCTGTAAGCCTGCACGGATGCTTGTTTTCATCTCAATACCTACTTAGGCCGTCCACTTCTCTGCTCACTGCCTCCTGCATCTCCCTGCTCCTGCTAAGGGCTGGCGAATGAGTGACCCTAGTGCTTCTTAAGGAGGGCCTGGAGTGAACTCCCTCCTAGAACATCTACCACTGAGCGAGTGCAGGGTGACTGTCTCACACTGGGTCTGGGATCACAGGCATCTAGGTCCCTTCTGCTCTCCCTGGTGGAGGCTGATCACATTGATCCCTGGTGCCTGCTCATGGGAGCTGCTGCCAGTCAGCATTCTCTTTTCAGTGAAGACTGGTTCGTCCCCTTACTGAAAGGGATACACATCCAGAGACAGCTCTTTCTCTTTGCTTCTGCTGTGACTTGTCCTCCGTTCTGATTCTCCTCTGCAGTCCCTTGGATTCCCATGGGCATTCTGGGAACTCCTTGCCACCTACCCACCCACTTTATGCTGACTCTGGTTGCCTGCTCTGGCTCAGTGCTGTTGTTTTGGGGTAACTTCCTGCTGTGGAATCGGTTGCAAACACCCCCCCCCCCACACACACACACACCGCCCGTACATTGAAACTGTCACACAATGAGACTGCATCCAGAGATTGGGCCTTTGGGAAACAGTTCAGGTGAATTGGTGTCCTAGGAAGGAGAGTGATCAACAAGAACAGATAGTCTTGTTCGTAGGAGAGCGTGTTCATGGTGTCACTGCCATGTGAGGACAAGCCAGCAAGTTGGCCCTGATCAGACCAGACTGTGCAACGGCTTAGACTTCCAGCTCAGAGCTGTGGAGCGATAGATGAGGGGGAAGTGGCTTGCTTTCCACTCTGCTGTTCTTGGGACTGTGTTTGGATCTGAGTTTCTTTGGTGACCATTTTTCTGTTGCTGGCTTGTCAAAGGGTCTCTGCAGAGTAGTCTGCACCTTTTCCCTGGAGGCGTCTCAGTTTCAGTAGCTCTGAAGCAACACAACATTCTCTTTGCTTGCCACTTCCGCGTCACATTGGTCATACACACTTGGGTCACATGCCTGTGGGAGACACAGGATTGGGGAGGGTGGTTCTGTGGGCACCTGTGTAAACGGGAGTCACTCTGGTGTAGTGAGGAGGAGAGGCTGGCTATGTTCCTGGCACCCGGCCGCCCGCATGGCTAGCTTTATACCTGAAATAATTACACGGAAACTGTATTCTTTTAAGCATCGCCTGGCCCATTAGTTTTAACCTCTTATTGGCTAGCTCTTACATATTGATCTAACCCATTTCTAATACCCCTGTAACACCACGAGGCGTCTTACCAGGGAAGATCTTAACCTGCGTCTGTGTCCAGTGGGAGAATCATGGCGACTGCCTGACTCGGCTTCTTTCTCCCAGCATTCTGTTCTGTTTACTCTATCTAAGCTGCTGTCCTATCAAAAGGGCCAAGGCAGTTTCTTTATTTAACCAATGAAATTAACATGAAACAGAAGACTTTCCCCCATCACTCTGTGCCAAGAAGCACTCCCACGTGGGGCTCGGCTTTGTTGAATGACCATGTGAGCCGCCTGGCCTTGCATTCTTTCTAGTATGTTAAGCAGTACCCACAATTCAAGTTTGCAAAGTAAGACAATGGCATTGCTAGCACCAAACTCTGCTACACTGACCATGCCTGCCCACGGCCATGTCAGTGTTGGGCCGGTGCCACCAGTCTGTGAAGCACAGTGCTGGGCTTCTCTGGTGATTTATCCACAAGCCCCATCCATTCCACTGCCTCTGCCCTTCTGGGATATTCTCAGCTTAGGTTCCTTAAGAATCTTCAAGATCCTCCCGCCTGTTACACCTGCTAGCAGGTGTATTAGGGTTTCTGCTGCTGCGATAAAGCACCAGCCAAAAGTAGCATGGGGAGGCAAGGATTTATTTCATCTGAAACTATCATGAAGGGGTCAGGACAGTCCCTCAAGGCAGGAACGGATGCGGAGCCCATGGAGGGCTGTTGTTTACTGACTTCTTCAGCCTGCTTTCTTATACAGTCCAGGACCACTGGCCTAGGGGTGGCACTGCCCACTGTGAGCTGGGCCCTCCCACACCAATCATTAACCAAGAAAATGCTTCGCAGCCTTTATTTTTTTTTATAATTTATTTATTTTTTTATTTGCCTTGGTGTCAGATCTTGGAGTTACAGACAGCTGTTAACTGCCATGTGGGTGGTAGGAATTGAACCTGGGTCCTCTGGAAGAGCAGTCAGCACTCTTAACCATAAAGCCATCTCTCCAGCCCCCCGGTTCGCAGCCTTTATACACACCAGTCTGATGCAGGCGTTGTCTCACTTGGGGGTCCCTCTTCCTAAATGACTCCAGCTTGTGTCAAGTTGACCAAAATCTAAGCAGCACAGCAGGGATATTTGCTATGGTAGACTGCAATGAGTGTCTGTGGCTGGTGGGAAGGGCACAGCACCCTGCAGTGCGTGGCACTGACAGCAGATGGACTGTCTTCCCTGACTTGGCAGAATAGAGAAGAAGCGCACCGTGGTGCCCATGCTGGTGGAAGCCGTCCAGGATGGGAGGGAGGTGAACTGGGAGTACTTCTACAGCCTGCTCTTCACGGCCAAGAACCTGAAGCTGGTGCACATTGCTTGCCACAAGAAGACCACGCACAAGCTGCAGTGTGACCGTAGTAAGATCTACCGGCCCCAGGCAGGATCCAAGAAGAAGCGGCCTGCTCGCAAGCGCCCGCCAGTGACACATGCCAGGCCCTCTAGGGTGATGCAGCGGTGATGGGGCTATTACCCTTACATTTTTTCACTCTAGAAGCCCCAGCCTGAGTTTTCTTTTTAAAAGCAAGTATATTTTATATGTTTTAAAATTTTTTACATTTGCCATACATAAAATAAAGATTTTTTCCAAAATAGACATGTCTAAAAAGTGTGCACACATCGAGAAAGGTGGAGTCAAGCGCACAATAACAGCAGCCGGTGACCGACCCATTGCCCCAGCTGAGTCGTCTTCACAGCCGTGCGCAGCAGTGCCTCAGGACAGCGTGGTGGAGCTTTCTGTGCCTGTCCTACAGTCACGGACGCACACTGTTCACAATGTGTGGTCTTCCATGTTTCTGAGGGCTGTCCTTTCCGTAGGGGCCGGGTGTTGGCGCTGGTGACCTCGTGTCAATTCTGTGTTCAACTGACAGTGTGTTCTCTTGGAGACGCCATCCAGAGATCTTCAGACTCGCTGAGCCGTCTGCTGAACACGACAGGGGAAGACCCACACTACATCTCGGCGTCATCCTCATCCTCATCCTCTTTGGCTCTGAAATGCATTTTTCTGAACTCTCGTCTGCTCATGGAAGGACAAGATGAAGAGGCTGGTGGCAGATCCTTAGAGGGAAGAAAACATGACTTCAGTCTTGAGTGGCACTGCCTGGGCACCAGATCCAAACCTGACCACGGTCTGCTCTGGGCCGTGCAAGTCTGTCCAGGCACTGGGCCCTTGGTAAGAAGGACGCTATCCTACAGACTAGGGGCAGCAACAGAAACATGGCTGCATGCTCACAAAACCACAGCTCTGACTTCCTAACCTGTTCACTGTCCAAGATACACCCAGGGCGCTGGAGCCAGGAGCCCTGCCTTCCAGCCTGTAAGCCCGAGAGTGGGGCGCTGCAGGGGAGAAGCCTCCCACTTACACAGACCTCATTTTCTTTTTCTCAGTTATGCTTACCTCTGAATTGTGGCCTTATGGATACACAGGAACCTGGGAGCCCAGGATGGCAACTGCAGTTTGCTGCCCGCACTGCAGGAGAGACAGGAGGGCAGCACTTACCTGCATAAGCTCAACATTCCCGAAGAAGCGACTCACAGGCATGGGCTGGTTGCTGTCATCATCTAGAAAGACGCTGCTCTCCATCTGGAGCACAGGTGTCTGCACCTCCTCTGTCCTGGGCACTGGCTCGGCCTGTCTGGCAGAACTGCCATCAGGTTCCTGGGCTGCAGCCACCCTGCCGGGTTCTGGTGTGGGTAGGCCACCTTCAGTCTTTGCTGAGGGTTCCTCACTCACAGGCTGGCAGCAGCCCTGGGGAGGCTCTCTACTCTCCGGCACAGGGACAGCCGTCTTAGCGCTGGCCTCGGCAAACTCACTGTCACAAGAGGCCTCGGGGGCCACTTTTGGCAAAGAAGAAATGTCACTTTTACGGTCAGCTTTCTGTAGTTCTGCCTTTACAAGGTGACCTTTGTCATACTTGAACTTTTTGGAAGTACGTCTGTCTGTAGTCTTATGTGATGAAGAAGCCTGCCAGGAAAGAAAAATGTAAGAGAAAACCAGACCTATCTGGCAAAGGCACTGGGTTCAGGGCCAGAGCCCCCTTTGTCCTGCTAAGGGGCAAACAGACTGGAGGCCGAGGGAGACTCCACAGCACTGCTCCAACAAGCTTTCCCAGGGCTGTTTTCTAAAGTACATGCTTGCCTGCTTTAAAGTCCTAGTAGGGACATGCAAGATGGCTTAGAGAATAAAGGTGCCTGCTGCCAAGATCACATCCTAGAACCCACATGACAGAAGGAGAATCTCCCATTGCAAGTTGTCCTCTGGCCTCCACATATGCACCATGACATGTGTGCCTCACCCCCAAATAAATAAAAATGTAATTCTAAAATATGTAAAAGAAACCAGTTTCCATCTCCTCACTCAGAGCAAGCTCCCGGCTCTTTTGCCTGGACACTGCACACCAGGAGACACTCAGGCTGGCTGCAGCAAAGTGTCAGCGTGCTGTCCTGAGTGGTGCTGTGTGGTGCTGTGCCAGACAAAGAAGCCGGCCCCAGCCCCAGCCCCAGCTGCGGCGCTGTGGGGGTCAATCCCTTGCCTGGGGCAGCTGCACTGTGGTGTGTCCCTCCTTGCTCCACTCTAGGGGTGAAGCAGTTGACAGACTCACATGGCTGCACAGGCCACCTTCAAAGCGGCACTATGCAGGAAGCTGTCTTACTGTCTGGATTGCTAGCACACTTCCATCCACGCACGAGCATAGTGCACAAAAGCAAACTCAGCTGTGTTGAACGTGCACCCCTCTGACTGCAGTGACAACATGTACAGGACCTCTGAAATGTCTCCCAGTCTACACACAGCAGCAATGGCTCATATTTCACACAACACATCTCGGGGTGACAACTGTAGAAGGGACGGAGCCAAGGCCTCGGTGTTCTTGGTAACGAAGCTCACCAGACATGCTGTCTTGACAGATGTGGAGCTGGCAATGCCCTCGGTAGAGGCTGAGCTGGCTGGAGTGTAGCTTCGGGCCTGAAGGCGCGCTGAGGATCGCACTCCACCTGTGAGCTGGACAAGAGCGACACTCAGAGAGCAGGCTATGGCACACCAGCTGAGCTGCGGCTTCTCAGCTCGGAGCCTGAGCGTTTCTGCCCACATTCCCTCACCTACAGGCAAAGACTACTTCGGCCTAACGTGGTCCAGC
Organism: Microtus oregoni; assembly: GCF_018167655.1. NCBI lineage: Eukaryota > Metazoa > Chordata > Mammalia > Rodentia > Cricetidae > Microtus > Microtus oregoni. The sequence continues at coordinate 2,639,109 of NW_024543064.1, forward strand.
CCAACTGTCTAGGTTTAGACACAGGGTTCAGGGTCAGAGAGATGGCTCAGTGGGAAAGGGGGCTTGCCACCAGGACAGCGGACCTGAGTTCAATCCTAAGGACCCAAGTAGTGGAAGGAAAGAACGACTTCTGGAAGTTGTCTTCTGGCCTCCACCCGTGCTGTGGCACATGCCCCCCCCCCCACGCACACACACACAATTTAAAACAAAAGATGCAAGGCTGGCTGCCCACTTGTCCACTGTGGAGACTCAGGACCATCAGTCCCCCTGGCAAAAGTAAGATGAGACAGAAACACCAGTTCCTGCACTCATCTCTGTCCACCCCCTTCAGCAGTCCCCATCCTATGGACCAGAGCACATAGCTCCTGGTCCATATGTGTTTATTTTTTATTATTATTTTTTATCCTGGGGTGGCATCCAGGGCCTACTGTGTGCTTGGCGGAATCTGTACCTTGTGCAATAGCTCCAGCCAGGACCTTGCACCCCTGAACCTGCCGCTGTTTCCCAAGTGCTTGGCTTACAGATGTGAGCTGCTACATTTGGTTTATGTGGGAGGGGGATCAAGTCGGCTTCATGCACACTAGGTAAGCGGTCTCATTCCCAGCTGTGCCACATTCCCAGCTCCACCCCTTCAAAACAGTTTTACTCTGACAGGTCTTTTGAGTGCTGGAGTCACAACCTCCGCCGCCACACACAACTCTCTCACATCAGCCTATTGCCGCAGCTGGCCTAGAAATTCCTGGCCTTAAATCAAAAAGTACTTGAAGAAATAATGGCTGAAAAGATCCTCTGTTTACTGAAAACAGAAATCTATACATCGAGGAATCTTAAACTCAACTCCAAGTTGACAGGCCACCTCTGTGACACAAGAGGAGAGGAGGATAAACCACTGACAGGACCACCCCGTAAGAGTGCTAATCTCAGAAAGACTGGTAAGAAGCCAGCCCCTTACTCAGCAGAAACAGTGGGAGCCACACTGAGTGCACTTGGTACACTCAAAACAAAATGCCAGCTAAGAAAATCCGCACCAGGAAACCTGTCCTGTAAAATGAAGGCACGGATAAAGAAATTCCCTGATGCCAACTGAGGACAGCTGCTTTAGAACGGCTGGGAGCGCTGGCTGAAGCTAATGACCCCGGCAGGGGCCCAAAGACACACAGGGGCACCCGGCCCCAAGGGAAGTCCGTGTACAGGATACTTTAGACACACTTCTCTCGGGTAAATGAGGCAACCTGGTCATGACATGCAAGCAATAACAAAAGGGTGGATATGAGGGAGCCTTGCTGGCCCAGGCGAGTGGCTCCTGTGGAAAATGGGAAAGTCACGATTGCAGGACTGGACTGTCAATAGATGGCAAACAAAATATTACAAAACGTGGGTAGCGACCCAGGCGAGTGAGGCCGCTCTGTATCTCACTGGCACGGAGGCAGCTCAGCTCTGCAAACCCTCACACGAGGAAGGAAGAAGCATAGCGAAAAACTGCTAAATTCAAACCTAACGCCTGAGCAAGCAAAGGGGGGGACAGCAGCTGACATGGCACACAGCTGCCTATCAGCGACACTACAGGCAGCCGCCTACACAGTTCAGCCTATGTCAGCGGGATTCTGGCCACCTGGAGACGGAGGGCACACTTCAGGCTAAAGGACACGGTCCCCGCCTTGCAAGCCCTGCCAGGTCAGAGTCCCTCTGCAGGGGGGATGAGGCCCAGCCACCCTCCTCACTGTCACACTGCTGGTCCTCTGCCCCGAAAACATGACGCGGGGGTCTGGCTGAGGCCGGCTGCCCCGTGCGGGCCCGGGTCTGAGCAGCGTGGCCGGGACAGGACGCCAGAGCAGGGAGCCGCACTGTCAGGGGCCCCACTCGGTCCCAGGGCCAGCCCTAAGTCCTGCAGCCCCGAGCCCTGAGGAGGCCGTGCAGGAGCCGCACTCCCGGGGCAGGGCTGGAGGGGATCCGAGGCGGCTGGACCGAGCAGCCGCCGCCGGGCGAGCCAAGAGAGGCGCCCGCCCCTCCTCGGCTCCCCAAACAGCGGCGAGCGTCCTGCCCGCCCGGCCGCTCACCTTCCGGCTCCTCATGAGTGAGCGCCCCGGACCCAACGCTCCTTCGCCGTCTCAATCGTGCGCCCGCCAACGCCGCCGCCGCCGCCGTCACTGCCGCGTCTGACGTCACCGCCGTATCCGGATCACGTGCAGTGGTCCTTCCTGCAACCAGGTTGAACTTATAGTTAGTTGGGTCTCACACTGGCAGGTGATAATGGTTGGAAGTTAAGAACTTTCTCTGGGTGTTCTGCTCCTATTAAGCTTATCATGGTTGGCTGAGTCCTACAGTGAGGCCTCAGACAGGTGGCCCAGGCCTAGCTCGGCCAGCTGCGGGTCCTGGCTTCATTGTGGGCCTCAGCAAGAGCGTAGCGGTTAGATGCATTTGCAGGAAACAGTTTTTGAGTTTGACCCCAAGACCCACTAGGTATCCTGTGACCACATTGACGCTCCCTCACGAGACTGACTCATTATCTCTCAAAATAAATAATGTAAAAAATAATAAAGATCTTGAAATACAAATGAAATCTTTGGTCTCAGCCTCTGGTCTTGCTGGGTGGCTGGGACTGAGTGTAATGATTTAAGTAAAACGCTGCAGGTTCCCGAGTGGTGACAGTGGGCAACGGGCCAGGAGACCATGCTGCAGGTCCCTGAACAGCGGCAGGCAGCAGGACCAGAGACCACGGTGGACCATGAAGGCAGCCAGTTCCAGGTAGGGAGCTGCATGCTGGGTGAGAGACTGAGACGGATAGGCAGCCATGCAGAGTGAGGTTAGAGTTATGGAGGGGAAAGGGGGAAGGGGAGAAGGGAGAAGAGCAGAGAGAAATGGGGGGGGGGGGGATTGGGGCATAGTTTTCTCCAAACTGCTTCCTACTGTTTATTGGCCGAAGTGTTTTTAGGGTTCATGAAGACCTTTTGGGACTTGTTCCATCAAATCACTTAGCCTGGAAGGAATCCACAGGTTCTTCTATGGAAACAAAAGCAGAACCTCTTTTCCAAAGTAACATATCCTTAGACTCAAATTTTGAAGTCAAGATAACTTTAAAATATATGTTAGTTTAGGTTAGCAGCCCCCAGAAACAAATGTCTCTCTGCAGTCAAAAAATTCAAAGAAAACACAATAATATACATAGTCCAGATTCTCTATGTATTTTTCATCTTTGTGTGGCTTATTTTTCTTTACTCCTTTAATCTATGATTGTCTGTACTCTTTTATATTACTTTAACTGTCTCTTTAAAGACTTTACTTCTTTTTATAACTGTCTATACTCTTTTTTTTCTCTCCCAAGCCTTCGTACATTTTTAAACACGTTGTGTCTTGTTTAGAGGTTTTTAATGTCTGAATCTGTCCTATTGTGCATCTGTAATCCTTTTCTGACAAGAAGCATTTAAAAATAGTAAGCAATGTGGTTGTCACAGCCTTGGATGCCAGCTCCACCTCTCTTGGCCTTTCAATATGACAGAGGTACATTTACTACCAGTTCTGGGACTGTTGGGTGGGAGCCATGCTTACCACCTCAACTCTTGGAAGCACCATGTGGCACATAAATCTTTTCTGTCTTAGTTAAAGCTAAATCTGCTATGCGGCATGCTGCTTGGCCTAGAAATGTCTCCATGTATGGTGGCAGTTGTTCCCATGTAGAAGGATCAGCTTACACATCACCTTCCTGTACTCTAACTTAGTTTCCTCTCCCATGTCTATAGCTAAGATACTCAGGAGGTCTCCCATGGTCAAATCTTTTCTCTATTAACCTGGAAGGAATCATCAGACTTTTGATTCCCGTGGAAATCAAAAGCATAACTCCTCCTTAAAATAAAACATTTTGGACTTCCATTTTAAAGTGAAGGTATTCCTAATGTATATAGGTTGGTTTAATTCAGCAGTCCCTTCCATAATCCTATGTGTCTCAGCAGCTGTTGTTTGTCCATTAGCATTCAAAAACTTCAAAATTAACAAAGCACCATTTAAGGTCCAAACTCCTTGTGTTACAATATTTTCCATCTTTACGTGGCTTATTCTTTTTTAAATTTCTTTACTTCTATATTTAAAGACTTTGCTATTTTTAAACTTCTTAAATGATTGTCTATATCCTTTTTCTTTTTTTCTTAAGCCTATGCACATTGTTAAAGACATTGTATCCTGTTTAGAGTTTTTTTTTCTGTGTGAATATATACCATCATGATTGGTTTAATACAGAAGCTGACTGGCCTATATCTAGACAGGATAAGGTAGGTGGAAGAACCAAACTAAGAGGACATTAGGAAGTAGGTGGCAGTCAAAGGGTCATGAGGAGAGAAGCAAAATGAATTTGCCATGCTGAAAGAAGGTACTGCCCACCTGGCAGAGGGTAGACAAAAAAATATGGATTATGCCAGCCTGCAGGCTGTGCCCAACCCTACCTACCACACACTAAACTCTGTCTCTCCAAGACCCACTCTGCTTCCCAACCCCATGCACCTGAAATCTTCCCCCTGGCCAACCCTCCCTCTCAACCCCAGCAGACTACATAGGCACAGGTGCTGACCACAGTAGTTGGAAGAACAGGCACAGGCCCAAGCCACACCAGTTGGAAGAAAAGATGAGTAAACGCCACTGTAAGAATACATTCAACAACCAAAAGCCATGTGGCACCACCAGAACCCAGTGATCCTACAACAGTAAGACCTGAACATACCTATGCAACTGAAACACAAGAAAATGAATTTAATTAGTTTATGAAGATGATAGACGCTCTTAAAGAGGGGATGAAAATTTTCCTTAAAGAAATCGAGGAAAAGACAAGCAAAAATTTGGAAGAAATAACTCCCTTAAAGAAAGCAAAGAAAAAAATAAAAAGAGGTGAAGGAAACAGTTCAAGATTTCAAAACTGAAACAGAAACAAGAAAACACAAATTGAGGGAATTCTGGTAGTGGAAAATCTGGGGAAGTGAACAGGAGCTACAGATGCCAACATTACCAACAAAATACAAGAGATGGAAGAGAGAAAGAATCTCAGGCATTGAAAATACGATAGAGGAAGTAGCTTCATCAGGCAAAGAAAATGTTAAATTCAATAAATTTCTAACACAAAACACCCAGAAAATCTGGGACACCATGAAAGGACCAATGCTAAGAATAATAGGGATAGTAGAAGGATTCCAGCTCAAAGGCATAGAACACATATTCAATAAAATTATAGGAGAAAACATTTCCAAAGTGAAGAAGGACATGTTCATAAAGGTACAAGAAGCTTGCAGAACATCAAATAGGCTGGACAAAAAAAATCCCCTTGTCACATAATAATGATAACACTAAACACACAGAATAAAGAATTTTAAGAGCTGCAAAGGAAAAAGGCATGTAATGTATAAAGGCATACCTATCAGAATTACACCTGACTTCTCAATGGAGACTCTAAAAGCCAGAAGATTCTGGACAGACATTTTACAGACACTAAGGGACCATGGATGCCATCCCAGACTATTATACCCAACAAAATTTTCAATCACCGTAAATAGAGAAAACAAGCTATTTCATGACAAAACCAGATTTAAACAACATCTATCCATAAATCTAGTGCTACAGAAATTACTAGAAGGAAAATTCCAACCCAAGAAAGGCAGTTACATCTACAAAAACACAGACAAATGATAATTTCACAGCACCAAAACTCAAAGAAGGGAAATCCAAACACTATCACCACCACCACCCCAAACCAAAAAATTAGCAGGAATCCACAATCACTGGTCAATAACAACTTAATATCAAGGAATTCAATTCACCAATAAAAAACACAGGCTAACAGAATGGATATGAAAACAGGATCCATCCTTCTGCTGCATACAAGAAACACACCTCAACTTCAAAGACAGAAATTACCTTGGAGTAGAGATTTGGGAAAAGATTTTCCCATCAAATGAACTTAAGAAGCAAGCTGGTGTAGCTAGTCCAATATCTAACAAAATAGACTTCAAACTAAAATTTATCAAAAGAGATAGAGAAGGACATTTAATATTCATCAAGGGAAAAATCCATCAAAATGAAGTCTCAGTTCTGAACATCTATGCCCCCAATACAAGGGCACCCACATTTGTAAAAGAAACATTACTAAAGCTTAAATTACACATCAAACCCCACACATTAATGGTGGGATGACGTGGGATGTCCTTCTGTATGCTGCAGATATGTATTGCTTTTACTGATTGATGAATAAAGCTGCTTTGGCCAATGACAGGGCAGAATATAGCTATATAGGAAAGTCAAACTAAATACAGGGAGAAAGAAGATGGGGTCAAGGGAGACACCAGTAGCCACCAGAGGAGTAAGATGCCTGAGCAATACCTGTAAGCCATGGGGTCGAGAGAAATGCCAGCAATTGCTGAGGAGTAAAATGCCATTACTTAACTCCTCATTACTGTAGCCATGGACCATGTGGTGATACATAGATTAATAGATATAGGTTAATTTAAATGTAAGAGCTAGTTAGTAATAAGCCTGAACCATTGGACAAAATTAATATTAAGTCTCTAAGTGATTCTTTTATAAGTGGCTGTGGGACTGAGTAGGATGCAAAAAAGCTTCCAATTGCAGTGGGAGACGTCAACACCCACTCTCACCAGTGGACAGAGAAACAAGGGAACCAACAGATGTTATGTTTCAAATGAACTAACAGACATCTACAGGAAATTTTACCCAAACACCTTCTTAGCACCTCATGAACCTTCTCTAAAATTGACCACATACTTGGTCATAAAGCAACTCTCAACAGAAGCAAAAGATTGGAATAACCCCTTGTGTCTTATGGGACCATGAGGGGTTAGAGTTCAACAACAACACAAACTACAGAAAGTCTACAAACTCAAGGAAGCTGAACAACTCTCAGCTGAATCACCACTGGGTCAGGGAAGAAATAAAGAAATTAAAGACTTCCTACAATTCAATGAAAATGAATCCACAACATACCCAAACCCGTGGGACACAGTGAAAGCAGTGCTAAGAGGAAAGTTCATATCACTAAGTGCCTACATAAAGGATTTGGAGAAATCTCACATGAGCGACTTAACAGCACACTTGAAAGTTCTAGAACAAAAAGAAGCAGACTCACCAAGGAGGAGTAGATGCAGGAAATTATCAAACTCAGGGCTGGAATCAATAAAACTGACATAAAGAGAACAATAGAATCAATGAAACACAGAGTTGGTTCTTTGGGAAAATCAACAAGATAGACAAACACTTATCTAAACCAACCAAAAGGCAGAGAGAGAATATCCAAAGTAACAAAATCAGAAATGAAAAGGGGGACATAACAACAGACACTGAGAAGATAAAGAGATTCATTAGGTCATACTTTGAAAACCTATGCTCTACAAAATTGGAAAACTTAACGTTTTTATGTGAGCCAAGCATGACAGCACATGCCTGTTATCTCAGCACTTGGGAGGTGATGGTAGGAGGATCAGGACTTCCTCCATTCCCAGATCCATAGAGACTGCAGGGCTGTCCAGGGCTATCCAGGCTAACTGTCTCAATGCAATAAAATCAAAAAGAATTATTTGAATTTTGTTCTGATGCAGATTTTAATAGGAAAGTATTTCCACCTATGGCCTGGCCTCCAGAGCACCCTGAGGAAAGAAGCCTTGTTTGTCTTGGGCCCTAGACTACATTTTGAAAATTATTTTCTTCAAATATATCTCAATTTGAGAAATACAGAAAATATTGGGTGGGTGATTGTGCAGATGGAGGGAGAGGTGCTGTAGACCACAAAGCTTGGGAGGGGAAAGGCCTGGGGGAGCACCACTTTGTAGACTTGCACAGGCCGTTTAACCTATCACAGGTAGTTCCTACTTACAAAATGAAAACAACCGCCTCGTTCTCCTAAGCATTCAGCTGTATTCTGCAAGTAAAGTGCTTCAAACAGTGCCTGGGGCACAATAAACATGTAACAGCATGCTTCTGTCATTGTGAATTTTCACATCTGAAAAATGGGGAGAAAAGAACTCCTAGCCAGTCAGGGGATGGATTTTCTAGAGGGCTGGGGAGGGAGCCATCTCTTTATAACTTCTGGTAGACCAAGTTCTAGGCATGTCACTGGGGAGGCAGAAAGGACATGATTATCTGCTCCCTAAGAGTCCATGGTGGAGTCCAAACATGTAAGTCAACAGAAACAGTCCAACAGAATTGGGGCTGAGGGGCCCAGAGGAAGTTCATCAGGAGCCTGGGGTGTTAGGGACACTTCTGAAGGTGGCAGAGTTGTTCAAAGTTACAATACACCATTTATGCCACCATTTCTATACTGTATCCCCTCTTGTTCCCTTCAGAAAGAGGTCCCTAAATCTAATCTTCATGTTCAGCCTTTTTTTTCTGACCATGACCAATAACAAATTGTAATTAATTCCCCTAAATGATGACAAACATCCATAACCCATCGTATGACTAAAATCCACCCCCTCCACCTCTTGGGAATGCAGGTATCATGTTCTGTAGAGTTCTCCGTTTCTGGGGATGATGGAATCTTTAGGGGACCCTCAGGAGATTGGGATACTGGTCAAGTTCTGGAGAGCCAGCTGTATCATTTGTTGTTCAGTCTCTGTGTAACGGAAAAGTGCAGGGCTTGTTCAAAGTCCTGGCGAGAGCAGTCTGTGAGACTGGACCATCTCAGCTAGCAGCTTTGAAGTTGTTCCGGATGTAGAATTTTGAAAAAATGTCATAGACATACATTCTGAGAGGCTGGATCACTTGAACTTCTTGTTTTTATTGGTATCTGGTTCTTTTTTTTCTGAAAACATACAAACATTTTTTTGTAGTTTCCAATATTTTTATTTACTCAAAAATCTTTTGTTATGTTCATATCATTCATTTCAATTACATGTGATTCTTTTTTTAAGACTGTGCCTTTTGGGGATTTTATTTTATTTTTTTATTAAATTTATTTATTTATTTATTAAAGATTTCTGCCTCCTCCCCAAAACAAACTTTTAAAGGTAACATATATCTCCACATTAACCTAAGTATGGAATGTGCAGTGTGCCCACATAAGTTAAAGATTGTTTTTGTTCTATGTTTGAGCAGGTAAAAGGCACCTGTTAACTTTATAGTTTGTTTGGATTGTATAACCAAACTATAATAAAAATCTTTCTCCATGCCATATGAAATAATGTCTTTCTCGCTAATGCAACACATTGCCCAGCTTCCATTCTGAAGCCCAGTTATCTCGAGAGTATTTAGGGTGGTTAAGGATGAAGCCCAGTCATCTCTAGAGTATCCAGGCTGGTTTGATTCAGCGGTCCTTTCCACAATCCAGTGTCTCTCAGCATCTGCAGGTCTCTCTTCATTAGCATTCAAAAATTCGAAGTCGACCATTGTGAATCTTAGTTTAGGGTGTGCCATATTTGTTTATGCTGTGGGAAGTGTGCTTAACGATGCAAAGACAGGCTGCATTCTTTTATGTTCACTTGTTTAACTCTGTGAAGCTGTGTTACTTTGCCTGCCTAAAACACCTGATTGTTCTAATAAAGAGCTGATTGGCCAATAGCAAGGCAGGTGAGGGATAGGTGAGGCTGGCAGGCAGAGAGAATAGATAGGAGGAGAAATCCAGAGAAGGGTGAGGAGCAAGAAAAGGAGGAGAGGAGGACGCCAGGGACCAGCCAGCCAGCCACCAAGTCACACAGCCAGCCAGCCACCAAGTCACACAGCCAGCCAGCCACACAGCCTCCCAGCCACACAGCCACACAGCCACACAGCCACAGAGTAAGAAGGAAAGAAAGAAATATAGAATAAGAAAGGTAAAAAGCCCAGAGGCAAAGCATAGTTAAAGAGAAATGGGATATGTTGAGCTAGAAAAGCTGGCTAGAAACAAGCCCGGATAAGGCTGGGCATTCTTAAGAATAAGACTCCTGCATTTATTTGGGAGCTGGGTGGTGGGCCCTCAAAGAGCAAAAAAACCAATTACAGTCAACAAAACACCCTGTGTATCCAGATGCCCTGTGTATTTCCCATCCTTATGTGGATTTAAAAAGATATTATTTTACTCTCTCTTCAAGACTTTATTAATTTTAAACCATTTTTTTTCTATGATGGTCTATACCCTTTTCTTTCTTCAGCATCTGAGCACATTTTTAGATATACTGTCAATTTTTAAAGAGCTTTTCTGTGTCTGGACCTGGCTTTTCTAAGCATCTGCAGTGTTCTCTGATCATGTGAGACAAATCTTAAACTTCTTGTCAGCAGCTGTGCGGCTCAGCTTAAGTGTGTGGCACTGGTGGCTGGCTCTAGCCCGCAGGCAGCAGCCAGTAGCTGTACCTCTGCCTGCCACCAAATACCAGGCCTCCTGAGAGACTGCAGGGCTAGGAAGCTACATCCAGCTCCTTGTCAAGAACTTTTCTTAGCTTTCTCAGACCCTATGTTTGGACATCAGACACCATATGTAGCAAGTCTTTCTCTGTACCACCAGTTCCCAAATAATGCCATGGAGACTTATTATTAATTATGAAAGCTCAGCCTTTGCTTAGGCTTGTCCCACTAGCTCTTATAACTTGAATGAACTCATTTATTTTCATCTGTGGTCAGCTGCGTGGTTTGTTACCTCATTTCTCCACAATGTTCATGCTGCTTTCTCCATGTCTGGCTGGTGACCCCGCCTTTCTTCCTCTCCTAGTCCTCTCTGTCCCCAGAAGTCCCACCTAACAGCTTCCTGCCTAGCTATTGGCCATTCAGCTCTTTATTAAACCAATCATAGTGCCACATCTTCACACAGTGTAAAGGGATATTCTGCAACACCGTTCCTAGGACACCCCTTATCAACAAAACTCCTCCTTTCAGAGCTCATAAAGGGAGGCTCCAGACAGTCACCTGGGTCTCTTGAATTGCTTAACCCAAGGAGCTTGTGGCTCTCTTTGTAGTGTATCTGACCCACACGGTTTCTTTTTCATTCATTAGTTTGCATATCATCCATTTATTGTGAAAGGGAGGCATGGCGATGATTTATGTGATGAAATATGTCAGAACTTTAGCGAAAAGGGCAGCTTCATGTCCAAGAATATCGCCAGCTCTAAATGAGAAATAACTCTTGTCATCTAGACGCGCACTGGTGCCTCCGTGCTCTGGTGGGATTGGCTCTGACTTTCACACTATTTGGCAGAATGTCTCTACCCATTCCTCAGCATCTCACCCCACAGCTGCTACTGTTTGCCGGACGACATTTCTTGGGGATTTTTCTAGAAGCATAGTGCTACCTGGTTGGTTAGTTTCAGCTACACGCCTTTTAACCTCCATCAAAACTGTAGAAGAATCTTTCTCAGTGCGTGTCCTGCTATGATTTTCTCTCTTTCTAGAGATGGCAGCCCTTCTAGTGAGCAGGGAGTGGTGGTTAGGGCTCTCCTTCTAGGCTTTTCCAAGTAGCCAGAAAAGTGAATGACCCCGACTTTGCTCTTGGATAATGTTTCTTACAACTTTCCGTTCTGTATTCTCTTCTGTAATTCTTTAATTATAGAGCCAGGACCTGAACACCCCTGGTCCAGACAGTGACCTCAGGTAACAGACATCCCCCAAAGACTGAGGGTGTTGTGGGCTTCTGTTTGGAGCTATGTGTTCATCCACAGGCTGTGGTGGCAGAATTCTTCATTTCCCTGCATTACCAAGCTCTCGCTGTGGGTCTGGAGATGTTACAGTATTGGCAAGTGAGTCCCTCTCATGCCTTTTACAGCCTTTGGACCAGCGGGGGATGCAGATGCTACTGAAACACCACACAGAGCGTTCTGAACATTTTCAAGATAACAAGAGCCATGCGGGGGAGGGGGGAGAAGCTTCATGGCATGGTGGGTGTCAGACTGTGGCGACCCTTGGTCACCTCTTTCTTTATTCACCCTTTCCAGGCCAACAGGAGAGAACAGTAAGGATTCTCAGAAACAATTGAGATCTGGTAGTGGCCCAGACTGGTCAGGTGACTCTCTGTGAGGTGACACACGCTGAAATGGATGGAGATGTTCTTCCGGACTTCTCCCCTCCTTTCTGATTCCCTTGCTGGTGTGTTGGGATACAGAAACTCCTGGGATACAAGAGCAAGGACCGACTATTCCCCAAGTACTGGAATACTCTTGTCCACTTCTTATCTTCATTTGGGGATCAGTTCTATCTGCTGACGTCCAGGATGAGGGAGTAGGGGGCTGGAGGGCACCATCCTGTGGCAGGATATGATATTATGCAGCACTTGTATGTGGTTTGTCTCCCACATGGACCGGGGTCTGTTGAGGACATGGGTCCAGCACAGTGGCTGGGATGTGCTGGTTGAGCCCCGGTAACACTCACAGCCCCATGTAGATGGAACGATGCCCGCACTTCCTTTCCTTTTCTTCTCTACCTGCTCCATGGAGTCTAGCCTCAGGCTTGTCCTCATGCTTCAGCCTCCTGAGTGTTCGCAGAAAAACATTTGTGGGGTGGGTGGCGGTGGCACGCAGAGAGCGGGAGGATGGCAGGCTCTGGGGAAACTTGGTATGCTGGGACATGACCCACATTCACTGTTAAATACTGCGTGTCCGGTGCTCAGTATTTGCCTTTGACCAACTGTAGACCCGAGGAGAATTTTGAACTGATTAGTAATCGGTCAGTAGCCTCGCTCACCGGGGCACCCAAGCCAGAGCACATTTAATTTCTGCTGAGCAATGGAGGCCCCTGTGATGAAGGTGTGTCTCCTGCTTTCTGACTGTGTTTAGAAGAATGTCGCAGTGGCTGGTGAGATGTCTCAGAGGAGAGAGGCAGTTGCCGCTGAGCCTGAGGACCTGAGCTCCATCCCCAGAACCAACATGATGGAAGGAAAGAACCAAGCTGTCCTGTGACCTCTACATGTTCAGACATGTATGCACATGCATGCACATATGCATGAATGAACACAAAATAAGTGCAAAATATTGCATGAAAGAGATAATATAAACAAATCCTCAGAGAGATTTACAGCCCATTTTGAAACACATTCTCTTACTTGTCCCAATGAATATTTCCCCATGACCCTGCTTATCTCCTGTTTTGCCGGCAGCAGTGAGCTACAGCAGGATTGCCACCTGCACTGGATCCAGCACACACTGATCCACACACTAGCTAAGGGGCGAGGAGGCAGAAGGAGGGTGAGCGGGATCAAGGACCTCATCGGCAAGGAATAGGAGCAGATGTAGAACCAACTTGGTTAGGACAGACGGCCTGTGGTGGGCGGGACGGCCTTGGGCTCTGGGCTGCAGGAAAAGTCCCTGAAGGTGGAGCGGGCTGAAGGGAGGGGGGCTGAGCTTGGGTCTGCATGGAAGCTCTGTGCCTGCCCCTTTCAGAGCTCACTGGGGTAAACGCTTGTGGCATTTAGGCAGCTTTGCTTTGTAGACGAATCAATAGCCGTGACATTAAAATATTTGAGTACAGTAAGCCATCTTCTGCCTTAGATAGCCCACAACCTGCTGGGATCGGGATCCAGCTGTGGAGCGTCACATTCATTCTTTTTTAAAATTTTTTATTATTTTTATTGAACTATATATTTTTCTCTGCTTCCCTCCCTCCCTCTCCCCTCCCCTTCTACCCTTTCCCATGATCCCCATGCTCCCAATTTAATCCCAAATCTAGATTAGATTCATATATATCTCTTTGGGTCCTCTTTGTTGTCTAAGTTCTCTGGGATTGTGAATTGTAGGCTGGTTTTAACTTTGCTTTATGTCTAAAAGCCACCTATGATGAGTACGTATGATGTTTGTCTTTCTGGGTCTGAGTTACCTCATTCAATATAATATTTTCTAGATCCATTTATTTGCCCACAAATTTCAAGATGTCATTATTTTTTTCTGCTATGTAGTACTCCATTGTGTAAATGTACCACATTTTTCCTTATCTATTCTTTGATCGAGGGGCATTTTGGTTGTTTCCAGGTTCTGGCTGTGACAGACAATACTGCTATGAACATAGTTGAGCACATGTCCCTGTGGTACAATAGAGATTCCTTCGGGTATGTACCCGAAAGTGGTATTATTGGATCTTGAGGAAGGTTGCTTCCTAATTGTCTGAGAAATTGACATACTGATATCCAAAGCGGTTGTACCAGTTTGCACTCCCCCCAGCAATGCAGAAGTGTTCCCTTTACCCCACAACCTCTCCAGCATAAGTTGTCATCAGTGTTTTTGATCTTGTCCATTCTTATAGGTATAAGATGGAATCTAAGAGTTGTTTTGATTTGTATTTCTATGATGGCTAAGGATGTTGAGCATTTTCTTAAGTGTCTTTCAGCCATTTTAGATTCATCTGTTGAGAATTCTCTGTTTAGGTCTGTACCCCATTTTTTTAAATTGGATTATTTATTCTTTTGATGACCAGTTTCTTGAGTTCTTTGTATATTTTGGAGATCAGACCTCTGTCTGATGTGGGGTTGGTGAGGATCTTTTCCCATTCTGTAGGCTGTCGTTTTGTCTTGTTGACCGTGTCCTTTGCATCACAGAAGCATCTCAGTTTCAGGAGGTCCCATTTATTAATTGTTCCTCTCAGTGTCTGTGCTTCTGGGGTTATATTTAGGAAGTGGTCTCCTGTGCCAGTCACATTGGTTCTTGGACCGTAACTTCATAATTCATGCTGAGGGCAGGTAGGTATCAGCTGTCAGAGTCGATGGCTCCTCAGCCTGCTTCCTGACCTCTCCCAAAGCTCACAGCCCCACCCAGACTTCCCTTCTCCCCTCCGCTGCTTGCAGGGAACCAGAAGTTCCATGTTTACATCCCACACACTGGCAATCCCACTCATTCTCAGTCTCCCATCTCTTCCTTCTTGGGGGATCTTTCTGTCTCTATCCATCAGTCACGAGTGTTTGAGAAATCGAATCATTTTTTCTTGCATTTGATGACAGCTCTAGGTCATTTTGGTCACACATCGGATACAAAAGGGAGCTGGGAACCTCCTCATGGTCAACCAGGAATACTCCCCAATGGCTCCCCACACTCCCAAACTGTTGATGTCATCTGATTGTTCATCTGATAAACTTCATTTAGCCCTGGAGTGAGTTTCAGCATGGCAAGGAATGCCAGGACTGCACAGAATGCACAGGCACGGAGCCCCTGGACTTGGCTTGGAAAGGGTGTCTACTTGGAGAGTCCTAGCATTCACATCCGGGCATCAGAGAAACACCATGGTGCTGTGGGCTTTGGGAATGGTCTGTGTCAGCTTGCCCCAGCAATGCCCGGGGCATCCTTCATTCAAGTGTTAGTGAAACTGCAAACCTTAAAGAGTGTTCACATCATGAACCCCGACATCTCTGGACACAAAGGCTGAGCCTCTCCCAGCCATCTGCCAGGTCTGTGGCCGCAGCACAGTCACAATATCCTTTGAATAAGAGGCGTGGCGTTTGAAGAACTTTGAAATGGTTGTCTTTAGTTAAGTAAAAGCAAACCCTATTTTTGAGAACCTTTGGGCAGATAGGAAGAAATACGGATGCAAAGCTCTATTTTGAGGGTCCCTCACCTTTTAGGGGGCACTAGCAACAGTGGGGAGCTCCAGTGATCTCATTAAATGGGAACCGGGGCTCAGACTGCAAAGCAGAGAGGGTGAATCAGCCTTGAAGCAGCTATTTTCTCCCCCACTCGGCTGCTCCAGCCTCTCCTTGCCCTTTTGGCTCACTTGGCTAAACATCAGTGTCACAGTAGGGACAGCAGCCGGAGAAGAGGGCTTTGCCCGTGGATGTGATGATCATTAACTGGTGTTTCCTTTCCCTCTGTGTCTGGGTAATGACATTGCTGAACACAAGGAAAAAAGCAAGTTCCAGGAGACCTGTCAGGGCCAGAGGCATCTCTTTTATCAAACCCAGGGCACAAACCACGTGTGGTGGCTCTCGATGGTGATCCCAGTGCCTGGGAGGCTGAGGTGGGAGGATTGCCATCAGTCTGAAACCGAACTGAACTATAAAAGGAGTTCCTAGCCACACTAGGCTAAAACCTCAGTGGCGCAGGGGGGCTGCTGGTGAGATGGGTTAAGAGCACTCACTGCTCTTGTGGAGGGTAGGAGGTCAGTTCCCAGCACCCACATCAACCAGCCCACTACCTGGTTTTTTTTTGTTTTTTGTTTTTTGTTTTTCCAGTTCTAGGTCTGATGCCCTCTTCTGACTTTGGGGCACCCACAGATGTGATGTGCGCACATGCAGACATACACACACACACCACACACACACACAAATCCTTAAAAGAAAGAGCAAAACCCTGTCTCAAAACAAACAACGCAGGTATCCATCTTGTCACCAGGAAGAACACCCAGGAGAGGCTCACAGTGGGGGTTCTGTTTGTCTTTTGATGGTGATAACTGACTTCAAGCTGGTGTTAAGGTCCGAGTCCATAAAGTGCACACACCCTGAGCTAAATCTCACTGGTTTTTAAGTCATGTGGTTTCTTCTGGCCACAGAGACCAGGGGATGGTGGCCTCTGAGGTGGCAGGGAGGGCATCAGGAGGCACAATGAAAGATGGGCACAGAAGGTCTGAGCGCCAGCCCCAAAGAGCGGGTAGAGCTGGGAGGCCATCTTCCCACACAAATCATTATGCTCTGGGGGACTGGATGAATTGGGGACAGCACCATCATCTTCAGGAACAAGAAGGCTCAGGGGAGGAATCTGCCCATTTCCATACCGTGAGTCTGTCCTCCGTGATGTGTTCAGAGATTCATGTAAGAGCATGTACAATGAGCCCACAGGTCAGTAGGAGGCGCTCCAAGTAAACCAGGGTTCTTGATGAGGCCAGAGGGATCTGTTTCTCCGTGTGGGTCTGTGTGGTGTCTCTGTTCACTGCGGCTCCTCTGCACAGAGAAGACCCAGGTACCTTGCAGGGTGTTTGTCTGCTGAAGTCCCCGTGGCAGCAATCCAGCCTGCTGCTTCCTAAAAGCAAGCACAGTTCCAGGTCAGTGCATCTGGGCAGCTAAGTGCTGGATAAATGACACTGTGTGTTCCTATGGGCAGAAGTGCCAGGACAGCCTGCTGCCAGTCCCCAGAGGCTAACTGTGAACTAATGTCATAGACACAAACTTGCCTCTCAGGTCAGGCTCTGCTGAGCTTGCTGGGTCCCTGGCTGTCTCCCGGTGGTCTTGTGAAACAGTTTCACCTATTCTCTTGGAGTGTAAGCACCCCAGGCCTCACAGGCTCCTTCTTTGCAGAGTTTGGGTGTGAAGAAGGAGTAGGAGGCAGTGTCCACCTCCTTATCTGGTTTTCACAGTGTCCCTCGGCTTGGGGCATCGGCTCCTGTGTGTAGGTTGCAGCTAAGAAGGTTTGTGTCTTGCCTGGGGTTTTATGGCAACCATCTGGAATTCTTGGACATTCTTAGACTAACTCTGCTGACCTGAATTTATAAGCAAAAAGGTGGGGATAATCGAACCGCTGATTTGCTATTTCTAGGAGTCTACAATTAAATATCCCCGGGGGACAGGATGGGACCAGATGTTGGGGAAATGGAGTTTTTCTCTAATCTCTATCTCTCTCACACATACAGGAGCAAAAGTCCAGGCTTCCCACTAAAGTAAGACACAGAAAATGGCACACGACATGACCTCTGAAACCGATCGACATACCAAGTCTCCAAGGTCAACTCCAGGTTCCACGGTCCCAGAGGGACTTGCAGAAACCTCACAGCTGTTACCGTCTTGGAGAGCGTTTCTTATGAGGAAAGGGCATAGAGTAAGACCAGCCAATGACGTGCTGGAGTGAGGATGGGGGTGGGGCTTCAGGAAAAGATCAGAACATCTGGCCAGATGTGTAATGAGACAGTTAGGGGTGAAACCGCGTCTCATGTCTGGAGTTCTTATTAAGGCTCAGTTGCACAAGGAGACCCCGTGGCTGTCATAGCCTCTCTGTTTTAATTGGTATTCATGGCCCGAAGTGCTCTTCTGGGTTGGCCAGTCTTACAATCAGTCCGTCTCTTACCACCCTAAATAATACCATTAGCCTACCCAGGGTGACCCAACATCCCAGACAAAGAGTGCATCCTGTTAGGGCATCTTAGAGGTCACGCTCTTGCGGGAGCCGAGGACAAAGTCTAGAATCATTGGGATAACGATGGCGTTCTTCCCACATTGTCCTGGAGAGCACAGCACACACCAACTGGGGGAGTGAGGAGATGAAAGAACACAGCTCTGGTGGGTCTCCAATTCCCCTCTCAGCGGCTGCCTGCTGCTTTCTTCTCTTTCTCTTTTTGTAACTTCTGTTGAAATTCCCCCCAGAACAAACGTCTCTTGCACGCCCCTGATGACAAAGAAAGGTTCTGTAGAACATTTTCCTACCAGGGAAACAGGCACCCCGCCTCTCTCTCAGTGAGAGGGACATGTTCTTCTGGATACTTTTTAAAAATTTACTGAAAATCCTGTTGACTCTTTTGCTAAGGGGAAGCAACCTTCCAACAGAGAGACACACAGATAATGTCCTTTTAATATTGGTGCAGAACTTAAATCAGGCTGGTGACAGCCCAGGGGACATCACACTTGCTAATGGACTCTGCCCTCTCTTTTGAGAGGAAAGCCAGTCTCTCCCTCCCTGTGGTCAAATGGAGCCTTGGTCAGGCTCCCTTCTCAGTCAGCCCTACCATGACCTCAGGAACATCACCAATGGGGGCAGGTGTCTCCCCGCTCTCCCTCAGCCCTACCAAGACCTCAGGAACATCACCATTGCGGGGTGGGCAGATGAACAACCTTTCCTGTTAAGAGGTGACCACGTCCAGCTGCTGCTACTGCCAGCCTCACTTCTTCCAGCCTGAGGCAGGTCAGGAAAGCCCTTTCCAGGTGGGGAGTGTTGCTGCTCTGTACACAATAGTCCTTGTATTTGTGGCTTTTGTGGGTACCCATGGGCTGGGAACCACAGAGGAAGATAATTTCTGGCTTGAGAATCTGGGGTTGGATGGAAAGAATGTCCTAGCAATGGCTTTGCAGCTAAGGTCTCAGCAGGAGGGACACCTGACACAGAGACTGCAGGGTCCCTACCAAGCTCCCCTGGTCCAGAATTTCCAGCTGTCCCACCTGGGATTTTATTCTTAAGATACTTCGAATGTGGTGTGTGTGTGTGTGGTGTGTGCACACAGACGGTGAGGTATGGTATCAGATGCAGGCTGTGGCTGGATATGCAGAGGAGAGGATAAACTACCAGATCCCAGGGTCTCCCAAGAGAGCAGAAAAGCAGGGCAGTCTCTGCTTCAGAAGCTGCATGATGCCCCAGCCTTGTGGACTCAGGCACTCCACTTCTGACCACAGGGCCTGGGGAGTATGGGACTGCAGCAACTGCGGCTTGAAGAAGCTCGTCCTCAGTGAAACTGTGGACATCCTGTGGCTTGGCTCTTTCTTGATGGTGACAGGGATGGCCGTGTCCATGTGTGTGGAGAGTACCTGGGACTGTATATGGCTGGTTCATTGTTTCTCTGTGTGTCACCAGGTTGTTGTCACAAACCTATGGTATGCACAGAGACGGCCTTATGTGACACCATGGGGCACATGGAAGGGGTGTAACCTACCCAAGATCACAAGCAAACAGTTCCTAAGGCCAGAAGTGGCTTTGAACCCACTAGAGGTGTCTCTGGTCACCGACACCAGGGGGCAGGATGAGACAGGAGAACAGGCAAGCAGCCATGCTATGTATTTGCCCACTATTCCCAGGAAGTGGTTGAGTTCCAAACTCTCAGGATGCCGTTGAGGAAATGGCACAGGCATCAGGTCAAGGGGAGAGAACAGTTCCTTCCCAGTGGCTTCCAGAATCTTCTGTGAAGAATGGAAATGGTGGCAGCAGAAAAACCCATAGAAAATGTGTCTTGGGCTTTGGAGTTCTCCAGAGAGAAAGCATCAAACTCGCATCAGCAAGAAAAGGCAGAGTGGTCGCCTGCAGGATGGGCACACTACCCGCCAGCCCAGAGCCTGTCTGCTGTGACATAGTTCAGAAACCGCCTTCACTTGTGTTCTCAAGGTACAGGTCAGCTTGGGATGCCATGGGTCCTGGGTGCCCCATGCCATGGTGTTGCTGGGGCTCTGCCTTCTTTGTACGAACTGGGCTCCTGGATGTCCTGGGGCCATGGTGTTGCTGGGGCTCTGCCTTCTGGTATCCCATCCCTGGGATAAATAGTCTCAGGTCTCTTGACTCTCTCAGCCTTCCCCTTCACTAGCAGTAGGGACTGCTCCTTTCCCTTCACTAGCCACGTGGGAGAAACCCAACCCCTCTACTGAACTCTCTAGAAACCCACCCACCTATTACACTGGGATCCAGGCCCCCAGGAGACCCACAAAGATTCAGGACCCAGCTTTTCTGATATCCCCTCCTCCTGAACCCCCATTCCCATGGATGCTTTCCAGGATACACCTTTTATCCCCTGAGATCCATTAAATCATGGGGAGGCACTCAAGAGTGTGCTGGTCTACTTAAAGAAACAGGCTTAGACTTGCATGAGGGTTGGCTGAGCCTTGGGCAGGTTGTGGTGCTTGTCTGTACGTACCCTCTCCTGGGATAGTCCTTCCTACCAAACTCCCTATCTTCTTCCCCAGCACGCCTTTTCTCTGTCTCCTACCTTCAACCTTTCCCCGCTCAGCCTCTCAGCCCCAGCCCCCATCAGAGCAGTAATCCATGTTCCCCACGCCTGCGGGAGGACTCCCTTCCACCAGCCTGGATCTTGATACCTGCCTGAGGAGCCTGGAATGAGCTTTTGGGTTTTCAGAGCCTCTGGAGAGTTGTCCTGAGAGACCCACTCTTACATAACGTGGGCTGTTACCACACACGCTCTGGCGGGCGCAGGGGATCCAGACATGCTTCGGTACCCAGCTTGGTAACGTTATCCCAGCCCTTTACTTAACTAGGCATAGAAACAGACGGGATTAAGGTTGACCTAGAATGCAATCAGAAGTATGGGCACAATGGGCACCAGTTTATAGGAGAAGGGTAAGCCGGCAAGGCTGGCTTCCCTTATGACTGGAGCCTGCGTTGGTCAGGGAAGGGAGTGTGTGTGATTCTGAGCTGTCACTCATGTTATGGGGACCAAAGAGAACAGGCATTGCCCCTGAATGTTGCAGGACAGCCGGCCATGAACCTCGTGAGCAAAACCGACACAGAGAGTAGAATGGGAGGATGTCTCTGACCCTGTCCTTGCCCAAGTTGGCTACTGCCATGGATCAGGGCAGCCTGCTGGGCTCAACTGCCAACACAAATACAGAGGAGGCATGACTGTCCCATGCCTAGTGAGGATATGCTACCAGGGACTTCTGGGAGAGTCCAGTCCATAGAATAGAGGTGCAGTGTGACACATGTCTACACCATACTGTGAGATGTCACTTGAAGTCACTTAGGCCAGGCCCCATGTCTGCAGCCTCAGCTCCACAGCCCCATGCAGAACTCTGCTATATACATCAGAGTATCCAATGAGTGGCCCCAGGGGAACATTGTGTTAACGTGACTCCCACACTCTCCTTGGACCGCGGGTGAGCTACATGAACACCGCCACCCACAGAGGGCTCATGATACCCTTGTCACCAGGCTGGCTGCTCTCTGGTGTCATCTGCAGTCCTCTCAGAGCTGTCTGTGGGCCCCAGGTTGAAAGGAACGAGGCCGCTTTGCTGTAGGAGGTGGATGTCCGCTGTCTGTGCAGATGTGGGATTCTCCTGTGAATGTGAGATTTCCAGGCTGGCCTCTCCAGTTCTTCCTCTCTGGCTGTAACTAAAGCTATTCTCAGCAGCTTTAGGTTGAGTTTTTGTGCTCACCTTAGATCGTCTCTGCACCTCTCTGGAGCCTCAGCAGGACTGGGTCGCTAGGCCCAAAGCTCGTCGCTCTCATCTCCTCCATCACTGACATTGAATGGGATCTATTCTGAGGGATGCATCGGGGATCTGGGGGATTAGGGAGACCATGAAGGGCCACCCCCATGTCTGAAATCTGTACTGTCTTCTGTCTGTCTCCCAGCTACACTCTTTGGGGATTGTCTACGTGATGGAGGAAGGTCATTGGTTAAATAAAAAGAAACTGCTTGGCCCTCATTGGTTAGAAGATAGGTGGGAGGAGTAAACAGAACAGAACGCTGGGAGGAAGAGGAAGTGAGCTCAGACTCCACAGCCCTCCTCTCGGGAGCAGACGCCTGAGAGAGACGCCATGCTCCCAGCTCCCAGGCAGATGCACGCGATGAAGCTCCGACCCAGGATGGACATAGGCTAGAATCTTCCCGGTAAGCGCACCTAGGGGCGCTACACAGATGATTAGAAATGGGCTAAATTAATATGTGAGAATTAGCCTAGAAGAGGCTAGATAGAAATGGGCCAAGCAGTGATTAAATGAATACAGTTTGTGTGTTGTTATTTCGGGCATGAGCTGGCCAGGCAGCCGGGGTGCTGGGGACACAGCCCCGCCGCCCATATTACTACATCTACGGAACTCTGGTCTGTAGACTCCTAGGCAGGTTAGCTGTGGTTATCAGACCATGTCAGTGGTGATGAAGTCACCTTAACCTTATCATCCCTGGCGAAATTTCCTTGATATCCATCATACCCAGGGAGGTATTGTCCTCAGGGACTTCAAGGCTATGTTTGGTTCCCCTCTAGAGACTAATGGATGCCCCCCCCCAGAGTCATAACGCCCCCTGCCGAAAGAAAAGATCCTGCAAGGATTACTGGTTTCCCACCCCACTTTAATCCTAGTTCTGACCCTTAGCTCTTCTGCTGGACACCTGATTACCTCATGCCGGCTTGCTCTCCACGGCTTCCCTGAGGCCCTACTTTGCTCTGAGGTGATAGCAGGCCTCCCTTGAGCCATCAGTACCCTCAAGAAGGGAAATAGTATGGAGATAAGCATCTTGCCAACCATGTTCTTAGAGTCCTGTTTCTTCTACCCCTTATCCAACATGCTGGGCTGGGCCCTGACCCTGGTTAGAGAACATGCCTCTGCCCCAGCTGATGCAAATAGACCCTCCACAACATCCACACATCTTGGTCTCTCACAAGCCAGAGGATGGGGGTATCACTTTTCACCTAGCCAGCACCGTCTCAGCCAGACTGGGAGATGCATATCCTGGAACCTGCCCCTGGGGTGTCAGGGAGTTCTGGTGAGATTTGAAGCTTCAGGGTGGAAGTGATTCCCTGGAGGTCAATGGTGGGCTGTGATAGCATCAAATTCATCATCCTTCATCAAAGTCTCCTTTGTGTCCACACCAAGGGGACCACTTGGGGACTAGACACCCATTCTCAGCTCCCAAAACACACTCAGAGCCTTTAGGTTACAGAGGCCTCGGCCTTCTCGCCTATCCCCTTCTAAACTCCCCACCCCTAACATTTGTAAGTCCCTGATTTCTTGATGGAGTCGCTTCCCTTAAACCTGTTCATAGACTGTGTTCCTTGGACGTCTGTAGGGACTGCTGCCCACTGGCACTGGAGCGGAGCTCTATGGGGTTCCCGCTGTGCGTAAAGGAGTTGTGCCAGCTGCAGAGGAGCGTGTCCCTTCCCACACCCTGTATCTCACTGCCACCACGGCAGGATGTTCTGTGTGCAGTCATGAGGTCCAGTTCTCCTGAAAGGAAGGAGGACCTGGCTGGGTGTGGCGGCATCTCCTGCCCACTCCTAATGTTTCCGTCCAGGTGGAAGTGGTCTCTTTATGGATCATGGCTTCTTGTCCTGGGTGGACTTATGCCCATGGTATACTTGACTCATCAGTTATAACAGAACCTAAGAATCTGTGAGTTGGGAGGATTGTATCTCTCTCCCTGCTCCCCCTGAGCCACAGCTAGATGAAGTGGTGAGCCATCCCGGAGTCTCCCATTAGGAGGGCTTCACTAGGTCTGCTCGGGGGATCCTGCTTGGATCTCTCCCAAAGCTGTGTATCCAGACCTCACCTCATTCATCGCCAATTCCATTGACTCATGGTTCTTATTCCTCATCTGGTTCATAACTTGAGTTGGAAGAAAGGTGGTATTATTTGGATCCCCTCAAAGCCCTTGACAAAGTCAGGTTAAAGACAGCATTTTAAAGGGTCATTGTTCCCTCCCCGCCTTGGTGTCTCTGTAATTGTCAATGAAACCCTGGCTCTGGCAGTAGCAAGGCTCAGTTGGACTCTGAGAGTTGTCTTACACCTGTATATGGCCTGGGCACAAGTGCCTTCCCTAGCCCTATCTCCCTACAGTGAAACAGTGAATCGTGTTCTACATCACCGAATTAGAGGGGATGCTCACCGGATGTTCAGGTGCTCTGCCAACATCCAACCAAAGGACCCCCTTTCCCATCCCAGCACCTTTGCATGGGCTGTGCCCTGGCAGCAGATGCCACGTGCTCACCCTCATCCTTGAAACCCTTGTCCAATCACTAACAAAGGATCAGGGAAGAACTGAGGTCCTTCTTTGCCATCTAGAGAGGGGCGGTCACCCAGGCTCAAAGTGGATAGCAGATTGGAGGACGTCCCAGGTGCAGCAGCAGCCTTAACAAACATCTATCCTGCCACTCTCGGCGGCTCCCCAGGGACCACAATGTGCGGGAAACCACAGGCGTCCCTATTGAGTCAGAGGGTGGTATGGCTCTCTCTCATGCTGAGGACGTTTAGAGACGATGGTTCAATCATTTCCATATATTTCCCTTTTTCGTGTATGTACAGATCTCCCAGTAAGTTTGAGTTAAGTGTCCACGACAAGGATTCTAAAAGCAGCGTGTGAGGAATGAATACACTGTTACTGTTCGCTCTTGGCAGCTGATCACATGGTAGCTGACTGGAGGGATTGGATACAATGTGGTACTTGCTCCAGACACAGATCTGACTGAAAAATTTAAGTTCAGTGCTGCAACTCAGCAGCGGTGTGAACTTGACCACTTTACTTAATCCCTTTGAGTGTCAGCTTCCGTATCGACTGTGAGGCTGATATGCAATAGGGCTCTTTGAATTCTAGGTGAAAATGTGAAGCAACCCAAATTGGCTCAAGCCAAAGAAAAAATTGATGCACACGTGCAAGCCCTAGAGTCCAGCCTCTATGCTCGCCTTCAGCGATGCTTTAAGAGTTCAGGGCTTACATCCCAGATTTCAGCCACTCTAGGCTGGTCTGCCATCCTTGTGCTCTGATGGGGTACCAGGCCCTGTCACAAGCCAATCTTCGCTGCTATGGAATTGCTAGAGTCTAATTGGTCAGACCTGCCAGAGCCGAGGGCAGAGTCAGTTCCATCCTAAAGAAATCTCCACTGCCCCTAGAAGGTGGGTGCTTCCCTGGGGTACCCAAACCCAATCTCACAGACCACCACACCTGCTCGTATCTAGAGACGATGTGTGAGTGCCTGTAACGGCGCTTGCCGTAAGTGAGGCTGGTGAGGCTTCACTGGGGGAGGGGGGTCTTCCTTTCCTAACGTTGAGAGCTATCTGCTCTTTGGGACTAACCAGGACTAAGCAGCCACAGGTGTGGAGGTGAGGTGAGGAGGGGCCACAACATGCAGAAGGAGGCTTTTGCTGGTAACAGAGCCCGCGTTCTCAGTAAGAGGGGCTCAGAGGACTCACCTCCTATGCAGACTGTGTGCATCTGTGGTGTGAAGGGCCTAGAGAAAACATGTGGATGCTGTCACTGCAGACTTAGGGGACTCATCCTCCTTCGCTGGGATAAGTGCACGTGTTTCTACACGTGGGGAAAGAAAGTCAACTCTTGAAGTTGCATTCTGAGACCCACATAGCACGTTTCCTGAGAAGCCCCTGAGCTGCTTCCATTGGAATTCTCTCCTAAAATGCTTGCTACCAACATATCAGCATGTGGAGTGATGACAGGGGGTGGTCAGACAGCTGAGAGGACGAGCCCTGAATCAAGGTCTGCTGGTGGCTCCCCAAGGAGGCAGAGGGCTGTTCTGAGTTGATATGAAGGACTCAGTGCAGAGCCCTCCTTATTCGCCCAGCAAGGTCCCCCCCTCATTTTCCTCCCACCTCTGGACCCCTATACAGACATTCACCAGCTACAAAGGGCTCAACCTCTACAGTGCTATTTGTGGCTTCCACGACTCGTGGGTCTCCTACTTGGTACGGAGGAAGCCTTTGTGTACCAGGAAGGCCAGCAGAGGAGGCTGGTTCCTCCTGCCATTTAATCCCAGCCCACGGCATCAGCTGCCTTTGCAGGGACAATTTCTTTCCTTTTCCAAATAGGGACTCAAAGTCATCCGTGTCTCTAGCTGCTACTACTCCTTAGGATCTGTGGTGCGGGGTAGCTGATGCTCGTCTTTGTCCTAGGAAACCATTCTCTGGGAGTAGGCACCATGAGGGTTGGGTTTACCTTGAGACACATACTCTTTTTGGTTTCTTTACCTGGTGACAGAGGCAAGTTGGCACAGTGGCTGGCCCCAAGGGACCCCAGGAGGCCAAGAGTGAGCAGTGGCAGACTGGGAGCTGCTCACATCATAGAGGTGCTTTGGTTTGAATGGGCAGATAAAACTACTGGAGGATGTTTTCCACCCAAGTCACCTTCATGCACTGCAGCAGGCTGCCCTGGAGGAAGATGCCCAGTCCCGATCACCCTGTACCCCTTGCAATTGGCTCCCTCATCCCTCCCTTTCCACACCTTGCCCTCCATATCTCCTTAGCCTTTGATCCTTCCTTGTTTCTGGGCCCTCACCCCTGCACTGTTGTAAGGAGGCCACTTGTTCTTTTCCGGCTGCTCAGCCCTGAAATAATCACACAAAAACTGTATTATTTAAATCACTGCCTGGCCCATTAGCTCTAGCTTCTTGTCAGCTAGCTTTTACATATTCATTTAACCCATCTCCAGTAATCTGTGCATCACCACAAGGTCGTGACCTACCAGCAAAGTTTCAGCATGTCTGTCTCTGGCGGAGGCTCCATGGTTTCTCTCTGACTCTGCCCTTCTTTCTCCCAGCATTCAGCTTAGTTTCCCCTGCCTACCTAAGTTTTGCCCTATCCACAGGCCAAGGCAGTTTCTTTATTCACCAATGGTATTCACAGCGTACAGAGGGGACTCCCACACCACTGCACACATCTTAGCTAGGTGAACGCTGCATAACCCAGACCGTCAGATCTCCCTGTTGTTGTTACCACTTTCCCGCCTGCCAGGTGCTCACTGGTTGTCACTGGCCCAGCAGTGAAGGTTTGGGGGTGACACAATGCTCCAGTGACCTTGGAGAAGTCAGTCAGACCTGCCTCTTCTTTAGGGAAGGTGGCAGCTCATTGCAGGGAGTTTCTTCAAACTGTCTTGAGGGTCTGGGGAGATGGTTTAACCATGAAGTGCTTGTTTTGAAAATATAAGGACCTTGGTTTGAGTTTCAGGACCTGTAGAAAAAAGCCAGCTTTAGGGATGTGTGTCTTTAATCCCAGCCCTGGGGAGTGGGGGACAGGAGGATGCCCGAAGCTCACTGGCCAGCCAGTCTAGTTTACTTGACAAGTACCAGAACAATGTGAGACCTGTCTTAGAAAACAAGGTAGACAGTACCTGAGAAGCACTACCTGACATTGACCTTTTGTCTTTACATGTATACACACACACACACACACACACACACACACACACACACACCACACGTGCGTGCACACACAGAGACAGAGAGAGACAGAGATAAAGAAAGACACACAGAGAAACAGAGAGACACACACAGAAAATGCACCCATACAAAAATTAAAACTAAAGCAAAATCAACAAAAACCTGCACTGAGTTATCAATAGATACACCATGGCCCCTGGGTGAGAGGGCTGGTCTGGAGTGGGGCAATACGTCCTGTTGAATCTCTTCTTCCGGGTCATGACCACATGGGTTCATTCACTTGCCTGTAAAATATAAAATGGAGTTTCACAGCTCCAACAAGTGGGTCTTTTTTTTTTTTTTATGAGTGAAGTGGGAATTACCATGAGATTTAAATGAGATGGTTTATCCTTTATATGGGTTCTGGGGATTTGAACAAAAGTCTTATCTACTAAGTCTTCTCCTAGCTCCCGAATCCCCTTCTTACCTTCATGTCCCATGCAGAGAAATGCCGTTGCTTGGGTAGTCACCATGGGTACAGACCGTCTCCTGTCCACTGTTTGCAGGTCACAGGCGGGAGGTTCCCAGTGACTAGGAGCAAGTCTGTGTTCCGCATCACAGAGGCGTGGGTGTCTGTAAACATGTGTGGAATGGTATTCAGAGGATAGTGAGGCTTCTCTTCTTAATCTTGGGCTGTTAGAATGTTGTCATGGACTGGTAATGAAATAAAGTGTTACTGATAATTCTGGAGGCCACTAAGTCCGAGGTTTGAGGCAGGATCTTGCCATGCAGCCGCAGGTGACCGCAAACTTAGAATCCTCTGACCCGGCCTCCCTCCCAAGTGCTGGGATGACAGGCATGTGCCCCTTACTAAGTGTTCTGGTTAGTTTAATTTCGTTCTGTTTTTGTCAACTTGACATAAGCCAGGGTGACCTGGAAGAGAGAATTTCAGTTGATGGAATTCCTCCATCAGGTTGGCCTATGAGCAAGTCGGTAAGGCATGTTTTTGATGATTTGGGAGAACATAGCTCATTGCTGGGGACCAGTGTTGGCCACTCGTTTTCATCGCTCCACAGGGCTGTGGACATGGTGTTGGGGCATGACTCTTCCCATCTCATCCATGTTGCGAAGTTTGATAGGAATGTACCCCATGGCTTCAGTGCTAGGCCCTCACACCTTTAACCTCCAGCCCTGGCTGTGCCCTGAACACTGAGAGAGAGAGACAACCCAAAGCCACTTTTCTATTACATCTTCTCCCTGTACATGGTTTCATTCTGTGGTCAATAAAATAAGGAGATGGTCCTGCTCCCCTCTATTCAACGGAAAATTGGGGAACACCCATGGAGCCATGATGTGAACTGGCCACCAAAGGCCTGGTCCTACCTAGACCATGACTTCAGGTCTCTCATTGATGTCTTCCTCCTGCCTTTTCTCAAGATCACACCCTGGGGACAGGTAAGGATCCCAGCCTCATGCCAGGTGCCCCCTCTGTACACACAGAGACCCACTCCATTCCTGGACACTGCATGTTGTGGGTCAGTGGGCAGACCACTGGATGAGGAGCAGCCTTGGGCCTGTGGTCAAGACTGAGGGAAGGGTTTGTCAGGCCTGGCGTGTCCCGGGGAGGGACCTACAATGTTGATCATTGGAGAGCAGTCATCTTTGCGTGTTTTGGCCCCATTAGTGTCTAGAAACCCAGTCACACAGTGTGAGACTCTGAGACTGGGGGCTTGTAGCTGCCGGCTGAGGGAGAGTCTTGGAGGGACAGGGAAGGGAGAAGCCTGCTCATTGGGAGGTGAAGGAGTCCCCATCCCAGCGAGCACATGGCCTGGATCATCTGGGGCCATCCTGGCTCCCTGAGCGCCAAACTTCCCTGGTGATGGTCACATTGCTAGTGTAACATGATTGCAGAGTCAGAGAGATTGAGGGCAAGCTTGAAGTTCTAACAGATACCCTGACGGCTGTGCTCAGCCAGGGCGGGCTTTCCCTGGGGTCTTCCAGAGGGCTACAGAGAATGACCTCAGGGCAACTTCAAGGATAGCCCAGGAGGAATTCCATCCAGGGACCCACCCCATGGCAGCCTCCATTCTTCTCCGGGAGCTCTGCTTCCACTATCCTGTAGTGGTCTTAGCTTGCCTGCACCCACACGCGCCAGGGAGCCCCCCATTCTTTGGGGGCTTTCTTTATCAGTGCTTCTGTGTCTAACATAGTTTGACAGTGCGGGTGAAGACGACATGCTCCTTCTTAGCTGTTGGCACCCAGGGGAGGAGAAGGATGATGGGCAGGAGGAGGACTGTGCTCTGCGTGTTTGGAGGTGCTTAGTCTCCACAGGTTCTGGAGTGTGGCTCCTGTGTTTGGAGGCTCTTGGGCTGCACAGGTTGTGCTGGTTGTCACTTTAGTGATTTCCCGGCCGAGAAAACCTCCATACTGAGGCTCCCTCTGGACCTCAGGGTTCACAGTCCTAAGCCAAGTACATGACTTTCTCCAGTCTTCACTGCAAGCGTGTCCCACCTGTGTTTGAGGGTCCGTTGTCCTTTCATATACCCCTTCCCCAGGACATACCAGGATGATCAGCTGCAAACCCGTCCCTCTTGGTCCCTTACCTAAGAGCCTCCGAGTCTGCCTCTCAGCCAGCTTCCCTGCCCTGGGTGACCCTCAGTGTCTGCAAATCTGCTGAGCAAAGTGACTTGCACACGCCTCTCCACAGACAGATGACGGATGTCTTGCTTGGCTAAGACCATCTGGAGTCCTCTCTTAAGCCCTAGCAGTTTGTGTACCCAGCAGGTGCTTAATGTGTGTGGTGAATCCTCCCTCCTGCCTAGGCCTGTCTCCAAAGCACCTGTCCCTTGGGCGGTTGCAAAGTCTTGCTGGGGTCTTTCCCTTTTTCCAGACCTTGGGTTTCCTCAGGGCAGGGCAGAAGCTCATGATTAGTGTTCTCTGTCCCTCAGGTAGGGTCCATTCTGTTGCACAGTGTTCTGGGGTTCAGTTCTTTCTCCTTGAGGGGGGCTGGGAGGGAATCTCCATGTCCCAATTTCTTCAAAGCCATTGTTGAAATCCACGAGCCTGATTGGCATAGCTGGCTCAAACCGTCTCTTCCCTCAGCTCAAACCCATTGCCTTCATCCTTAGCTGTCTCCTCTGCCTGTGGGGCTGTGTTTGCCTCTGAGCTGGAGAATGCTTCCTCTCGGTGGTGTTCTGAGGGCAGGCACTCAGAACCTTCTGTGATAAACGTACGAAACATGCCTCCTGCTCCAACAGCCTAGAGATAGCCCTGGTGGTAGCCAGAGGCACTACTTCCGTGGCTCCTTCTGGTGCGGGAGAATTGTCTGTATTCTGTCAATCATGTTTTAAATAAATGCTGATTGGCCGGGCAGGAAGTATAGGTGGGTCAACCAGACAGGAAGTAGAAGTGGGGCGATGAGAACCGGAGAATTCTAGGAAGGAGGAAGCCCATTCCTCAGAGTCCTGTGCAGACCATGGAAGAAGCAAAATGTGACCTGCTCCGCTGAGAAAGGTAACTAGCCACGTGGCTAACATAGATAAGAATAATGAGTTAATATAAGCTACAAGAGCTAATAAGAAGCCTGAACTAATGGGCCAATCAGTTTTATAACTTATGTAGTAGAACTTCTGTGTGATTCTTTGGGACTTGCCGGCTGTGGGAACTGGGCAGGACAGAAACCCCAACAAGCAGGACCTCATGCTACATCCTTCCCAGGACCAGCTGTTGTCCTTGTGAAGTCAGAAGACTCCTCACACAGTAGACAAATCAGAAGCCTGAGGCCTTAGAACCGGAAGTGAGTGAGGAGCCTTGAAGCTAGGCCTGGTAGGGACTCATGAAGGGATGTGGAATACTTGATTAGCCAAAGTCGGGGGAGAGGCTACCCACCCCTCCATGCTGTTTCTGTTGCGGCAGTGCCACGTGGCTAACAGGCTTATGACTCCAACCAACACAAAGTGTTTCATTTACAGCCCGGAGGTCAAGGCAGGTTCCACTGTTAGCTGCAGGAATCCCACTTGTCTCAGTGTCTAGAGGCCACTCACTCCCCTTGCCTCATGGGTCTGCCGCGATCTTCCTGATAACAAGGCTTGTTGTTGTTGTTGTTTGTTTTTTAAGACAGGGTTTCATGTATTTCAGACTGGACCTCAGCTCACTACATGGTCGAGAATGGCCCTAGACTCCTGCTCTTCCTGTCCCCACCTGCCACACACTTGGCTTAGGAGCTGCTGGGAACCAAACCCTGGGTTTTGTGCACACAAGGCAAGCACTCTACTGACTGAGCTACATGCCCAGCCTAGGCACCTTTAAAATTTTTATTTATGCGCTGGAGAGATGGCTCAGTGGTTAACAGCATTGCCTGCTTTTCCAAAGGTCCTGAGTTCAATTCCCAGCAACCACATGGTGGCTCACAACCATCTGTAATGAGATCTGGTGCCCTCTTCTGGCCTTCAGGGATACATGCAGACAGAATATTGTATACATAATAAATAAATATTAAAAAATTTTATTTATATTAACTTAAAATATTTTAAAACTTATTCTTGCCAGTGGTGGCGCATGCCTTTAATCCCAGCACTTGGGAGACAGAGGCAGGCAGATCTCTGTGAGTTTGAGGCCAGTGTGGTCAGAGTGAGATCCAGGAGAGGCCCCAAAGCTACATAGAGAAACCCTGTTTCAAGAAACCAAAAAAGTTTATCCTTTGACAAAATTTCATACATGTGTAAAATACATTTTGGTCACATTCACCCATGTCTTATTCCCATACCATTCCCTCTGCATCCATTCTTCCCAAGAAGTGTCCCTCTTGCCTTTGTGTCTTTTTCCTCCTAAGTTTAGTTAGGTTTGCTTGATGGGCATGGCTGTGACGTCACTTACAGGAACACGGTCAACTTACCAGTGGCTCCACCGCCACAGAAAAATAACTTTCTCTCCTTCAGTAACTTTTAGCTGCCAATGGCTCCTCATGAGCCCCCTCCCATCCATGCTGGCATTTTGACTAATTTGATCTTGTATGGGTCCTGTGCATGTGACCACGGCTGCTGGAAGTTGATGAGTGTAATGCTCACATCATGTATAGCATGAATAATAAAACCCGGGGACATATTGGGGTTCAGCCTGAAGATCAGAAAAGCAATGTAGCCAAACATTAGAGAGACCTTTTACCTCTACCAGATCTTCAGACCAAAAGGCGAGATCCTGTCTCCACGAATCCTCAGACTCCACTGAGCTCCTGTTTCCTCCTGCCTTATAGTCCTCTCTCCACCCAGCCATTTTACTTCTGTCTCTACCTCCCTAGCGCTGGGATTAAAGGTGTGGGATCCCAAGTGCTGGGATCACCTTTGTGTGAGTTCTGTTTCTCTTTTAGACTGGATCAATTTTGTGCAGCCCAGGGTGTCCTTGAACTCACAAATATCTACCTACCTCTGTCTCCTGAGTCCTGGGATTAAAGGTGTGTGCCACCACTCCCTGACCTGTGTGACTGCTTTGCCTTCTGATCTTCAGGCAAGCTTTATTTATTAAAACACAATATACCACTATAGCCATGCCCAGAAGACAGTGTTTCCCTGCACTTTTCTCCATCCTCTGAATCTTTTATTCTTCCTGTCCCTCTTCCGTTGGTGCTCCTTGGACCTTGGAAGGGGTGTTACAGATGTGCGTTGTAGGATTATTTTTATTATCACTTATTTGTCTAGTGATAAGTCCCTGCATTCACCACAGTTACTAAAGAAAGCTTCTTGCAACCAAGGTTGAGAGCAACGTTAACCCACGGGTATAACTATTTAGAAGGCATTTTAGGGCCCAAGATCTCCCCAGTCGTGTCTTTTGATCAGTTTTCAGTGCCAGGCAGGAGTTCCCTCATATGGAGCAGGCCTCAAATCTAATGAGAGAGTGTTGGCGTATTGTGGTACATGGAGCTCCTTGCTGGATGAGACCGTTGGTGACTTTTCTTCCCTAGTGGCCTGTGTAGCACATTTCTCAGTATGAAAGTTGGTCAAAAGGAAGCAAGATTCTAGATCAGCTCCAGCTCGATTCCTTTATGCCTTGTAAGCAGAGTGCATGATGCCTTCAGCTTATAAGATCCCACCATCTAATTCTGGGGGGCCAACAAAAGCAATGGGAACAACCTGTATTTTTGGGGTGACATGGCTCTGGGGTCTCACTGACTGTGGTAGTTTGAATATAATTGGCCCCCATAATCTCATAGGAAGTGGCACTGTTAGGAGGTGTGGCTTCGTTGAAGTGGGTATGGCCTTGTTGGAGTGCTGCAGATTTATATGTGTTGTTGCTTTGAGACTGCCAATGGAATCAGCCTTGGTTCACAGGGCAGGGTCACATTCAGCTGGCAGGAGTGGACCATAGAGTTTTCTGGTGGACTCAGAGAGATGCCAGAGGACAAGGAGAGGAAACAGGAGATGCAAGATGGAAGAGAGGTAAAAAGATATGAGACAAGGCATAGATTAATATAAATGGGTTAATTTAAGTTGTAAGAGCTGGTGGGACAAGCCTAAGCTATAGGCTGACTTTCATAATTGATAATAAGTCTTCATGGCATTTTTTGTAAACTGGCAGCCCAAAGAAAGATCTGACCACTTTGTAGGAAGTGTGTCACTGCGGGGGTGGGGTTTTGAAGTCTTTTGCTCAAGGTTCCCTCAGTGTGATAGCAGTCAACTTCCTGTTGCCTGCAAAATGGGGGTCTCTCAGCTCTTCCTCCAGCACCACATCTGCCTGCAAGCCACCGTACTCCCCTCCATGATGATAATAGACTGAACTTCTGAACTGTTAGATGCCATTTCAATTACATATTTTACTTTGAAAGAGTGGTTGTGGTTATGGTGTCTTGTCCCAGCAATAGAAACCCCAACTAAGACACTGACCCCTCAGGAGGTATCGCATACCCCCTGTCTTCTTGTTTGATTACTTTGTGATGATTGCAATGCTTCCCCATTCTGTAATCTAGGATAATCTTTCTGTGCTCCCTGTCTTCTTGTTTGATTACTTTGTGATTGCAATGCTTCCCCCTTCTGTAATCTAGGATAATCTTTCTGTGAGGATTTTTTAGAGAAATACATCTAACAGGTTATATGTATGTAAGCATCTAGCTACCTTGCACGTCCCTGGGAATGTACTGTAGGACTCCCCGTGAATACACAAACCTCCAGATGTTCATGTCCCTTACATGAAACAGTCACTGTTCACATTTAACCTATATGCACTTTACCATAGACGTTAGTCGTATTCATTAGTTTATTTTGCAGTACTGGGTTCAAACACAGCCTCAAGGCGTCCTCCACAAGAGCTCTCCCATAGGTCTACCAAGTCCCCTCTTCCACACTCACAGGTTCCAGTGATCAGGACAGGGCGTGTCTGGAGGCCTTCACGCATCTCTCCATAACTTCAATAAGCGATCCAATGTGAATGGTATGTAAATCTAATGCAAATGTCATGTAAATCTAATGTAAATACTATGTAAATCCAATGTAAATGCTATGTAATCCAATGTAGAGTCCCTGTAAATAGTCGTTATCCTGTATTGTTTTGGGAATAATGACAAGAGAAAAAGTCCCCGTACAGACGTTAATTTTCTTCTTTTTAATTTCTTTGATTGATGCAGGGTTTTTGTACATATTCATGAAGTATGATGATGTTTTGATTCACAGCTACACTGGGTAGCGATCGACTCAGGTAATTATCATATCTATCGCCTAAACATTTATCATTTTTATGGCGAGTGGATTCAAATTCATCTCTTTTAACTATTTTGAGATACGCAGCCCATTCCCGTTAATTACATTCAGCTTGCCCTGCTGTCAAATGCCGTACTCATTCCCATATCCAACACCAATGCTGTGAGCTTCCCCACCTCTGCCCTCCTGCCCCAGCTCTCTTTGTCTCCTGTCAATTTCCATGTGAACAATTGTTTTAGATTATACTTGTGAGTGGACACAGTTCTTTCTATAGTTTATAAACTTTTAAGAATGATTTTATGGCTATGGATGTTTTCCTGTATGTTGTATGTGCATGCCTGGTGCCCATGGTGGGTGTCAGATCCCCTGGAAGTAGAGTTACAGATGGTTGTGAGCTGCCAAATGGCTGCAAGGAACTGAACTTAAATCCTGAGTCATTTCTCTAGTCCTTGTTCTTCTTTGTTTTTGTTTTGAAATCTGAAGTTGCTTGAATTCATGGATATAAATCCCTGGGTCTGGAGGGTCAGCTGCAAACTGACATCGGTATCAATCTGTCTGCCTCTATCATCTATCTCTTGTTTGAAAATAAATTTGTTATTATTATGCGTGTTTAAGATGTGTTTAAAGTGTGGGCATGGATACCTTGTAGAGGTCAGAGGATAACTTTTTAGAGTCAATTTCATTCTTCTATCCTGGGTACCTAGGATAAGACTCAGGTTATCAGTCTTATGTGGGAAGTGCTTTTATCCAATTTATATCTCTCTCTCCATCTATCCATCTACTTTCCCTATGTATGTATGTATGTATGTGTGTATCTATGTATGTATCTATCTATCCATCCATCTATCCATTATCTATCTATCTATCTATCTATCTATCTATCTATCTATCTATCTATCCATCCATCTATGTATGTATCTATGTATCTATCTATCCATCTATGTATGTATGTATGTATGTATCTATCTATCTATCTATCTATCTATCTATCTATCTATCTATCATCTCTACCTCTTATCTATCCAACATATAGGAGGAAATATTTAATTGAGGACTTGCTTACTGTAGTAGGAGGCCACTAGTTAGTTCCCAGTCACGTAGCCCCAAAATAATCACACAGAAACTGTATTATTTAAATCACTGCTTGGCCCATTTGCTCTATCTTCTTATTGGCTAACTCTTACATCTTAATTTAACCCATCTCCACTAATCTGTGCATCACCACAAGGTCGTGACGTACCAGCAAAGTTTCAGATTGTCTGTCTTCGGCAGTGGCTCCATGGCTTCTCTCTGACTCCACCTCCTTTCTCCCAGCATTGAGCTTAGTTTTCCCCACCTAGCTCTGTTTCTCTCTAGCTCTGCTATAGGCCCAACACAGTTCCTTTTTTTAATCATTGGTAATCACAGCATACAGAGGAAATCCCACATCATCTTACAGCTTCAGAGAGTCAGTTATCATCATGGCAGGGAGTGTGGAGGCCCATAGGCCAGCGTGGTGCTGGCGAAGCAGGTAAGACCTGCATCCCTGATTTGCAGGCAGGAGGGGGCGGGGGGGGGTGAGAGAGACTAGTTTTGGTGTGAGCTGTGAGCCTTTGAAACCTCAAAGCCCACCCCCAGGAACAGTTCTGCTAATTGGGACCAAGCATTCAAGTGTATGAGCCTGTGGGGGCATTCTCATCCAAACCACCACAGCATGTATACGTGTGTGTGTGTGTGTGTGTGCGTATATGTGTGTACATGTGTATTCATCAACCATCTAACATATATCTTATCTATCACTAATAGATCTTATATTATTTACCTTATCTATAATGTATGCATGCATGTGTGTATGTATTTATCTGTCATCTAACTCATTTATTTACTCATCTATTTATTAATATTGGTTCATCTATTATTTAACTATATGTCATTGATCTCATATGTCTATTATCTATGTATCTGTCTATGAATCATGTACGTATGTATGTATGTATCACATATCTGTCTGTATCCATCTGCCTACACACCTATCTACCTAAGATTTATTCTGAGACTTGACTTTCATGGTTATATAGGCAAGAAGTCCTGTGATCTGTTGCCTGCAACTTGAAGAGCCAGGAAATCCCATGTATAGTTCAGGGTAAAGGCCTGGAAACTGTAAAGTCATTGGTGTTAGTGCCTGAGTCTGAAGGCCCACGAACCAACAGGTCTGATGTATAAGGATAAGAGAAGGATGCTCCGCAGAGACCACCACTGTCTTCCCTCTGCCCTTGTTCTTCAGACCCAGTCTCATTGGATGGTCATCTGTTTCCCCATTCAAATGCTTGTCTCCCCTGGTAGCATCTTCACAGACATGCCCATGGTTCTCCCAGCTTCCAGGGCTTCTCCTGGCTCAGTAAAACAGCCTAAAACTAACAATTACACTGATTGTCTCAAGGAGCTACATCTGCCAAGTCCTCCTTGCCTCAGGTTCCAGTGACTAGGACAGGAATATGTTTGGGGGGAAACTTAATTCATCTGGTGCAGCATCAGGAGCCCTGGTTAAGGGGTATCTGTCGGTGTTTGGAGACACAAGAGGAGTGGGGATTAGCAAAGAAAGGCTTGCCTGGGCCAAGGGGCTCCACCTGCCCTGCGTCTGCGGGGACATTTTTCAGTGCTGTTGATGGGGGAGATTAAAATTGCATCTGGCTGTGAACACTCCTGCCCCCAGCACCTGCCTGTGATAGAAGCGGCTGCTGTGCAGAGGTTCATTAAAAATGAAAACACGATGCTGATTTCCACCAAACTTAAGTGGCTTAAGCCAGTGTATGTGAATAAATATTTCACACGACAGTTTACAAGTTCCCACGACAGCGTCTGGGGTTTGGCCAGGGGCTTCAGGGAAAGCTGCTGTTGTCTCAGCTGGGGCTTAAAGAAAGTCCACTCCAGCTTCCCTGATGTGCCCACTGGGTGCTCAGGCCTGACTGCAAGTCACCTTTGATGCAGTGACCGGTAAAGTGGGAGGCTATCGGAGAATCGCCGTGAGTGATAATGCCAGCCATTGAACAGCTGCAAGCGGCTTTGCTTTAGGGAGGGAAGTTAAAACTGTACCGGGTTGGGAGCTCACTTTTGCCCCACTCCCCTGGCCGTTTGTAAAGAAGTGGGTGGGGCCATGTCTGCCAGGTGGTGCCTTGACATCGGGGCCTCCTTGTGGTGTGTCTGGAACACTTGCCATGGATCCAGGACACCCACCGTCGCTCTGTGCCCCTTCTCCAGCCTAGAAACTACAAGGGACTCATCTTTAGGGAAGCACACAGGGATGTTTGGTGAGGTGCGAGACTCCAGCAGCCAGAGGTGTGGCCAGTGAGGCCACTTCACACCTGCCTCCACTCTTCCACTTTGTGACACAGGCGTCACGTACATGGTTGTGACTGGAAAAGGCGTTTTCATCTCTACACAAAGGAGAAGGCTATGGATGGTATGGTGACCTCCATGTCCCAGACTAAAGGCCCAGTCCCAGCACCAGAGAATAAGATATGATCTGGAAATCCTTGCAATTGACATCAGTTAAAATGAGGTTATTAAAGTAAGCCCTAAATCATTTGTGCACACACACACACATACACACACAACCACAGACACACACACATAGTGGCATAGATACACACATGGAGACATGAGCACACACAATACATATACACACAACCACAGACACACACACACAGTCGCATAGATACACACATGGAGACATGAGCATACACACAACCACACACACACATAGTGGCATAGATACACACATGGAGACATGAGCACACACAATACACAACCACAGACACACACACATAGTGGCATAGATACACACATAGAGACATGAGCACACACAATACACAACCACAGACACACACACACATAGTGGCATAGATATACACATGGAGACATTAGCACACGTATAGAGTCACTCCTGGTGGTTACTCCATGCTGATGGACTCGAGGTGGCTCTGTTCCTGGAGCTGTCACATGGTCCTCCGTCCCCAGCTTCTGCAGGAAGAAGATACCTCTCTGGGTTCCTTCCATTTTACCTAAGGGACAGAAGTAGATAACCTCCATAGGCCGACTCCCCTGAGCCTGCCCTGGTTCCCCGGGGTCTGTCTGGGCCTCTGAGCAGCGGCACTGGCAGCCAGCAGAGGACCAGCCCTGCCTCTCCTTCTGGGGTAATGTGTGCTGATATAATTTTGTTTGTGCTGTTACAAACAAAGATTATCTGAAGATCAGAGTATGAAGATAAGCCACTAGTTAGGCGTAGAGGCCAGGCAGTGGTGGTGCACACCTTTACTCCTAAAGTAGATCTCTGTGAGTTCAAGGCCATCCTGGGCTATCCGAGATTGATCTACTCTAAAAGAGAAACAGCCCTGTGGTGATGGCTCACACCTTAATCCCAGCACTAGGAAGGTAGAAAAAGGAAGGGATGTAGTGGGACGGAGAGATGAATGTAAGGCAGGAGGAGACAGGAGCTCAGGATTCAGTCTGAGGACACCCCATTCGGTCTGAGGATTTCGTAGAGGTAAGAACTAGTGTCTGCTGCTCTGCTTCTCTGATCCTTCAACTTTCGCCTCCTAATACCTGACTCCAGGTTTTTATTATTAAGACTGATTAGAACCTGCACTACACCAATGACCCACGTTCTAGGCCAGGCACCCCCAAATGACCTCTCTTCCCAGGCTCCTCTCTGCTCTAACCATGTCAACCTGTGGCAGCTGTAGCTGGGGAGCAGGTTCTGGAAGTGGCCTGGGGGCCTCCTCTGCATATCCAGCTTCTACAGCTCTGTGGTAGAAGACCTGAGACTCAAACAGGAAGTTAGCCTCCTTCAGAGGGTCTGTTCTTGTAGGCTTCTGACAGAGTTCCTACCCCCAACGTTGACTTGGAGGCTGAAGTGTGAAAACAGAAGAGCAGGGTATCGCCTTCTGTGCTTTCTCTGACATTGGGAGATCCCATCCTGTTCAGTGGATAAGAGCTTCTTTCCCATAGTTTTCTCCTCAGCGCCATGTTTGGATCTGAGCTGCACTGCGTTCGGGTTAGATAATGCTGTCGTACCCAGCAAACCCGCAGCTAAATTGTAGGATTCTCGAATCTACCTCTACTCAGGGTGCCCATCAAAACTTTGGTGTGGGTGGGCCTGCCTCCCATCTCATCTGAGACAGGTTCTGGTCACTGTTTTCCTCTGCATAAGGCAGAACAGCTGGCTTCAGATTCATCCAAGATTCTGCCTCTCGTCTCCCATAGGAGCTCTGGAATTGCAGACACCCATGCTATGCCTTTGGCATTTGCATGGGTTCTGGGGATTTAAACTCAGGTCCTTGTTCTTGTGTGGTGAGCCCTTTACCCACCAAGCCATGTCCCCAGCCCCTCATGTGTCTTTGCATGTTGTCTTGGTTACGGTTTCTATTGCTGTAAAGAGGACCATGAGCACAGCAGCTCTTATAAAGGAAAACATTTCCTTGTGGTGGCTCGCTTACAGTTCAGAGGTTCAGTCCATCAAAGCCATGGTGGGAAGCAGGGCAGCCCGCAGGCAGACTTGGTGCTGGAGAAGGAGATGAGAGTACTTGCATCTTGATCTGAAGGGAACAGGAAGTGGTCTGAGACACTGGGTGTGGCTTGAGCTTATATGAGGCCTCAAAGCCCACCCCCACAGTGACACACTTCCTCCATTGAGACTACACCTACTCCAAGAAGGCCACACAATCTAACAGTGCCACTCCCTGTGAGTTTATGGGGGCAATTCTATTCAAACTACCGTACATGTCTAGAAATTTTCACTGGGTGTCAGACTTTGATTTAGGGAAGGTTATTTTGGTTGCTGATAAAGGCAAAGCAAACACCCGATTAAATTCCTAAGTTCTGCCCTGGGATGTAGTTACATTTTTTCAACACACTTTATCCTTTCAGATTTGGTCTTTAGCTTTTGTTAGGTGGGATCTAGGTGGGATCAAACTGGTGTCTGGGCAGAGATAATCACTCCTAACAGTGAGGTGAGCCGCTCTACCCAATCAGTCCCTCAGGAGTGCAAAGGGCTTCCAGGTGCCCTGTGGGAACATTAACGCTTTCACACCATGGTGAGTGTAGGCACCATGCACCCATTCATCAGATACTTTGGGCTCCTCTTCCCAGCTCCTGGTCCTTCCCTGGATTCACTAATTGCCACCTTTCTGCACAGTCGGAGGAACCTGCTACACCCTGTGCACTGCCTCCTTGCTGCTCGCCGCCTTGTAGACTCTTGGCTCTCATGGCCTCCCTGGACAGTGAGCTTTGTCTCTTCCGCTTAGGGGTCTGTTGCACTCTTGGTTCCCTGATGCTGTCATCTGTGGTGACGCTGGGACTTGCTTCTTCTGTTTGCCATTGCTGAAGAATTGCTGCCGTGGCTGTCTGTCTGGCACGGCTTAACAACCACGACTTCATGTGTTTGTTCATTGTTTCTACCGGGAGGGAACATCCAGTCTCTGTTGGTGAGACACGCTCGTGCCTTAATTGCTGAGGAAATGGCATGAACACTTAGTGAACACTCACTCTGCCAGACACACTACTGAGAACTTCGTTTTTCCTATCTGTCGCATCTTCCCCATGATTTGATAATGTGGGCATCACTGCCACTCCCTTCTGCACACGGAACAACTGTGGCCACTACCTGGGTCACACTGCTAAACCATCCAGCTGGAGTGCCGGCCACAGACCACACCACAGAGCATCTGCGGGCTTTGTGTCAGGCCCCTCCAGAGCAGCCAGGGCTGGGTGGAGTCTTTCCTCCCTACCTTTGTCTGGTCAAGCATTTCCTCCCTCACTTTGTTTGCTCATCTTCTGGCTTGGATATTTCCGGGTCTGGGTACACACAGCCCATGGAAGTCCAGCTGCTGTTGAGGTCCTTCTCATTTTACACGTGGGGACATCGAAGGTTGCACGGTTCGTCTTGTTAGAAATGGCATTGGTGGCTCATTTCCAAAGGTGCCTGGATCTAACTTCAGGTCACTGCTGCCACACACACAGCTAGAAGCTTAGAATAGAAGCTAAGGTTCTAAGTTCTTCTGAAAGGTCACGAGTCTGATAAGGCTTAAAATAAGCAGAATGTAAAATGTAAAGATGAGCAAACGCCCGGCTTTTGTTGAGGAAATGACAGACGTTACATGACAGAGGAAAAGATCAGTCCGGATGATGTGTAAGGTTGAACCCTCTTGATACTCAGCCCAAGAGGAAATGGTGGAAGGGCTACAAGTGATGGTTTGTAAAGATTGTTCTCGGGCGGGGGGGGGGGGGGGGGCTGAAGAGGTGGCTCAGAGGTTTGGAACATGTGCAGAGGACCCAGGTACAGGTCCCAGCACCTGCATGATGACTTGCAGCTGTCTGGAACTCCAGTTGTAGAGGATCTGATGCCTCTTTCTGGCTCCCGAGAGCAACTGTCCCACCTACAGAAAATCAAGGATAGAGATAAATTCTAGAAATTTGTTCTATGCTTCAACCAGCACCTGCCCTTCTAGGCCGATGCCCTGACTTTTCGAGATTCTAAAATAAGTTGCCTACATTTCTCTTCTCTGAGTGTCCAGTGCCCTCAGGACATGAGGGTCTGTCACTCACATGATGATGGGGAAGTAATCCAGTCACAGAGCCAGGTCTGCCTCCTCTGAGAACGTCTGGAAGCTTCCCTGAGCTCTGCCCTCTCTAGGCCAGCCTTGTGGGCAGCCTGCCTCTTTCATCCTCTGACTTCCCTAGGTGTGGCTAGCTTGTCTGCTGCCCCTTCAGAGGCTCTCAGCACGCAGGGCAAGGGGCTTTACTTGTGCTTTCGTTCTTTGTGCTAAGAGTAGAAGGCGTCATTAGATGAGGATGAATGAAGGAGTCTGAGACTTGTGATGGACAAGTTGGACCTCTGGAAACGCTCGTTCTGAGACAGGGTGGGCTGCGGGCACATGCGACCAGGGCTCTGCCTCCTCCTGCCCCCATATAGTCTCCTTCCTGAGCTAGGCTCATTCATTCGCCCACAGTGGGAAGGAGATGTGCAATCCTCATTCTATTTCTGATTGGCTAATACATGTTATGTGCCCATTCCTAGACCTATAATAGGCAAACAGAGAATTTGCATGCCTATCAACTGATGTATCATCAGCAAGAAAGAGGGTGGACTATGATTGGTTAATAAAGATCCTTCTAGAGTAAGATAACAATCTGTAGGGAATGGGGAATTAAGAGATGCATGCTGGGTAATGAGAGATGCATGTTGGGTATTGAGAGATGCATGCTGGGTATTAAGAGATGCATGCTGGGTATTGAGAGATGCATGTTGGGTATTGAGAGATGCATGCTGGGTATTGAGAGATGCGTGTTGGGTATTGAGAGATGCGTGTTGGGTATTGAGAGATACATGCTGGATATTGAGAGATGTGTATTGGGCATTGAGAGATGTGTGTTGAGCATTGAGAGATGCATGTTGGGTTCTGGTGAGATGAGCGGGAGGGGGGTAGGAGTGGGGTGGGGAGGGGCAGTAGACAGAGGCTTGGTTTCATTAGCAGCTCCTCCAGGGCCCAGGGGAAACGCTACATCCTGGGTCACCAACCTTCCCCTCAAGAAAGACTTATATGGGGTCCAACAACAAACCTTTCTAAGAGCCCCATGGAATAAATTACCTCAGCTCTGTATCAAGGTTATGGATCACAGCTACCTGGGGGTCTCTCAGGCTCCCCTTGGGAAGGGATTGTGGTCACCCACTGAGAAGCCAGGAAGCAGAGTGCAGAGAAGCTAACAAACATGTCCAAGTTCAACTGC
Organism: Microtus oregoni; assembly: GCF_018167655.1. Classification (NCBI taxonomy): domain Eukaryota; kingdom Metazoa; phylum Chordata; class Mammalia; order Rodentia; family Cricetidae; genus Microtus; species Microtus oregoni. Next base: position 2,682,975 of record NW_024543064.1, read on the forward strand.
TGGTCAGCAGTAGAGCTGGGGCCAGCGCCCATGTCCCTCTTTTCCTGACCCAGACACAGGCCTTCCTTCCTCCCTTGGTCTCTGCTTTCCCCCTTTCCTCCTCCTTCCCCCTTCCTGCCTCTCCTTCTCTCATTCTTCTTACCCCCTTCTTACTTCCTCCCCCTTCTTCCCTCTCATTCTCTCTCCCCTACTCCATTCCCTCTCCTTTCTTCCTGTCTTCCCCTTTCTCCTCCATGCCTACTGCTTCCTGCTTTCCCCCTCCCCTCCTTCCTCCCCCTTCCTCCCTCTCATTCTCTCATTCTTCTTACCCCCTTCTTCCTTCCTCCCCCTTCTTCCCTCTCATCCCCTTTCCTCTCCATCCCTACTCCTTCCTGTTTTCCCTCCCTGTCCTCTTTCCCTGCGGTCCCTCTTCCAGCTCCCTCTTCCAGCTCCCTCTTCTCTCCTTCCGCCCATCTCTCTCCTACCCTTCCTCCTCTCTCTCCTTTACCTTCTCCCTTTCCCTCTACCATCCCCTCTCTACTCCCCCTCCATCCTGCCTTCTGTTTCCCTTCTCTTTCTAGCTCCTCCCTTGTTTCCTTCCTCTCTACCTCCCTTTTCTTCCTCTCCCTCCTCCATCTCTCCCCCCTCCTGCTCCTTCCTCTCCTCACTCCCTCCTTCTTCTATCCCTTTCATTTTTCCCTCCTCCATCTCTCCCCCCTCCTGCTCCTTCTTCCCCCCACTCCCTCCTTCTCTTCCCATCCCTTCCATCCCTTCCATCCCTCCCTCCTTGCCCCTGGAGCCAGCAGCAGCTGCTGTGTTTGCAGTCATGCCTCTCAAATCACCCGCCAAGGCTCGGAAAAATGCAAATAAAAGCAAGATTATGATATTTTTCGTAAATAAGCAATGTAGCAACTCAAATCTGGTTTGGGCCGTCAGCCGAATCCACCGGAGAGATATCGGTGTTGAAATATTTGCGTACATTCTCGTGGAACATTTACTGTGGAAAGCTGGGCTCCAGGAAAAAGCTTTGCTATAAATTATTCATGATGGAATCCAAAAGAACCGCCAAAGCCCTCCCACCCAGGGGCTGCCATTTTTGCCTTTCTTTTTTTATTACCTCTGAAGCGCTAGTCTTAGTGAGCATGTAACGCTGTCCACCAGTGGGCGGCATAATTAGCCGGAGAGGTGGATTGTCTGATTTGGCAGTGCTGACCCCATGCTGACCCCTTCAAGGAACCTTGGTTTCTCTAAGAGGATCTTCTCTGCTGGTGGATATGCTAATGTCCTTCGTTGCCCAGGAGCCCGGTGGTCACAGGGTAGCTGGGTGGTGCAAGGCCCTTTACAAGCTGACGGTCTCCCAGGTGCTGCCCACAGAAACCCAGAGACTGTTAGTGTTGAATTGTGTCCCCACCCTATTGTAGGTGCGGACTGGGGTCCAGAGAGCACCCACTGATTTCCAGATTCTTGTGTCTGGGAACCTTGGTTTATGTATTATACCTGAATAATAGAAACAGAGCTTGCTATCAGAAGTGGTCGGGGAGATGGATCAGATTGTTCAGTGCTTGCTGTTGAGCATAAGGACCTGAATTCCAATCCCCGGCACCCAGGTAGCCATACACCTCTGTAGCTTTAATGCAAGGGGAATCAGAGACAGGCAGAGTCCTCAGAGCTCAGCAGCCAGCCAATCTAACCAGTTAGTGAGTACCAGGTTTAGTGCAAGATCTTGTCTCAAAAGACAAGGTGGAAAGCCATAAAGGAAGACACTAATGTCACCCCTGGCTTTCTCACTCAGGTAGGAGGGTACTGAGCTGGAGACCAGCTGAGGATATACACTGAAATTCTGTTACAGATAAGCAAACACCAAACGGACTAGAGAGATGGCTCAGTGGCTGCGAGTTTTTGCTATTCTTGCAGGGGACTGGAGTTTAGTTTCTAGCACCCACATCAGGTAGCTCCAGATCAAGGGGGTTCTGATCTCCTTTTCTGGGCTCTGTGGACTCAAGCACACATATGGGTGCACACTCACGCGCTTCCACACACTTATAAATAAATAATGAATATAAACCTTAAAAATTAAAAAAAAAACCAAATACATTAGGTGAAACAAAAGGTTAGGAGATTAAAACACAAACACACAGCCATGGGGAGAATGTGCCTACTGTGAGCCAGGAGAGTCTCAGGAGGAGCTGGCTCTGCTGCCCGCTCTGGGTCCTTCCATATCCTGTGCCATGGGGCAGTGTGTCTATGTGATTTAAATCATTTAGCCAGTGGCCCTGTTATATCCAGGAAGGTAACTCAGGAGGAAATGGCAGGGATTCTCAGAGTCTAGAGCCTGGTGTCTGGCTGGAGGAATAAGAAGCTTGGCTTCCTAAACAGCCCCAGGATCTTTCTTGAAACCAGAGCTCGGGGAGAGGGAGGCTTAGGTGGGAACTCTGCCAGCATCTTCATCCTTCCCCTTGGAAGAGTAGAGCTGCATGTAGGTATCTGCAGGATTAATTTTACAACTCATAGACGGATTGCAGGGATGAGAAGTGAGTCCCACTTGCTCAGAACAACACCTCAGACAGTGCTATTCCCAGCACTAGTCTTTCGTGCTTGCCGCTCATGATGGGCCGTGTTCATCCTACTGTGACCTCTCAAGGACCCCGAGGCAGAGGACTGGCTCTGAGGGGCGAGGTAGCATGGACTACTTTGCCTATGACCCAGGACCTCCATGCTGCAGCCTTTGGGGACAGATGGGGGTTCACCTATCTAGAGAGCTCAGGGCCAGGGAGCAGTTACAGCTGGGGGTAGAGGGTCAGGGGACACACTGCCTGGAATTGCAGATCATTTCGTGGCTTGGGGCTACTTTCTCTTTCCATGGTCATTCTCACGGAGACCAGCTCTGGCTTCAGTCATGATCAAATGTACCCACGGTTTTCCACAGCCCCTTGGCCTAGTGGAACAGGAATCCACTTATGAGCTCCTGCTTTGACTCTTCCTTCTGTTCTTCCACATCCCTGCTCCCAGAGTCTGGTCTGCCCAGGCCTTGCAGTATAGCCAGGCTTTGGAGCCTATCCATGACTCTGTGGTCCAACTTGGGCCTTGGGGTCTGTCCAGTAGTGTATTTGACCTTAGCTCATCTGGTTGCTTTGGCTCTAGCCTAGACCCTGAGTGCTGTGTGGCAGCGGTGTGTGGATTGGTCTCAGGCACAGCTCTCTCCCGTTTCTTGTGGCCAGGGCACTGACCTGTGAACACCCTTCAAGGGTCTGCTTTTGACTCCACACTGCTTTTTGTGGCAGTCCTTTAGATAGCCACAGAGGTCACTGACTGAGTGAGTTTTGGGACTGACGATGCATTGAGTAAAACGACCCTTTGTTCTAAGCTCACATCTGCAGAGCAGAGCCTTTTTCTCTCCTGGAAAGAGCAGCCTGTGGGCATTCTAGAGGCCTCACCTGTGGCCTTGGTGGAGGCGGGGCCGTGTGGTGCCACTGTGGTGCCAAGCTTCCTGCACACCTGCTGACTCCTCCTCCCTGCGACCCAGCCTGCACTTCCACATTGGAGCATCCTTTGCTGCAATTTAGGGCGAAGTGAGCCCTGGCAGCTGCAGGGACTCCCTGGATGCTTGCCCTTCATTTGAAAAGCAATGGCTGTGATAGATACCTGTGGTTCCGGGCTCGGGCACAGGGGGTGGTGTCCGCAGTTCTGACCCTGGCACAGCAGTAAGCATGCAGGATGGAGGATGGTGTGGAGACAGGAGAGGGTGTGGACAGGTGCCTCCCAAAAGCCAATCAAGGTTGGAAGGATGGCAGTGGCCTTGCGGGGAAGGCACGCCTCTGCCACTCGGTGGAGTGTTCCAACACGCTCATTCCTGGAATGCATCCTCACCATCTGTCTCCCGAGCTGGCAGAGAGGAGTTACAATTTGTGATTGTAAATTGTCTTTTTTTTTTTTCCCTCTTTCACGCCACATGAAGCAGCTCTGGTGGCTTGAAGGGGCCGTCAAGGTTTGCAGTGTGCCTGGCTTGTTTTCCACATGACAGGAAACACCCCCTTCTTGAGAGTCCTGGGGCAGGTGCGTGTGTGGGAGGCGGTAAGGGATGCAAGCACAGGCATTACTTTGGAGGATGATGGCAATGATGTGCAGGCTCACTGAGGGATCTGTTGCCCTGTCTGATGGGACATTGTCAGTGGGGGCTGTGGATGTGGGAGGAGGCTTCTGCTGCCTTCGGTCAGTTTTCCTGTGAACCCAAGGCTGTGCTAAATAATAATGTAAATTAAGAAAAGAACCCGTGGAAGAACATGATCAAAATATATTTTATGATAAATGAAAAAAACCATAAAATAAAATTCAAGGACGATAGATAGTTCGGTGGATAAGTGCCTGCTGGACAAGACCGCCTGAGTTGGACCCTCAGACCTTATATGGTGAGGAGCTGGGCACTGTGGCAGGCTTGCAGTCTCAGTGGTGGGGAAGGGGAAGCAGGAGGATAGCTGGGGCTTGCTGCCTAGCACGTGGCCCAGTGGGTGAGCTCCAGGATGATGAAGAGAACCTGTCTCAAGAGAACAACCAAAGAAGATACCTGAGGTTAACGTCAAAGGAGGAGTGGGGGACATTTCTGTGGGTGGGCTGGGGTCAGAGACAATCCCAGCCTGACTGTAGGAGAGGCCTTGGGTCGGGCAGGAGGTGAGTACAGACTGGAAAGCACCAAGGCATGGACTAAGTGCGTTCGGGGTGGCTGGACCACACACGATGCCGTAACTTCAGGTTGCCCGATGGGTCTTCCCAGCCATGGTGCTTTCAGACTGCAGCAGGCTTATCAGAGCCATTTCCCGGGGTAAGTGGAGGCACAGCTGTGCCCTGTCCTCTTCTCTTCCCATCATGTGACCGGAGAGAGGGATCTAGTAAGGACATCAGGAGTGGCACTGTCCTGAATTGCAGCTGGGAGGAGAGCCATCCCTGCTCAGGAACACCCATTCAGGCTTTGAAACTCAAGCTGAAGTACTGTTGTGTCATATTGTTGAGCTGCCATATGCGCTGGCTTTATTGGAACGGTTGGCGTCATTTCCGTCAACACAAGTAGGTGCTTTCGTTTTTGTAGATGATGTGAGATGTTTTTCCTCACAACTCAGAAAATTGCCACAGTGCTAATTAAAAACAAAACAAAACAAAAAACACCGAACGAAAACAAAACCACAAGCAGAACGGCTGGTTTCCATCACTCCAAAGAGCTTCTGGGTGTTGAGCCCTCGTGAGGACGAAGCTTCTCTGCTAGGTTAATGCAGCCTTGGCCTCTGTGTGATGCCGAGGAGGCAGGTGGCCAGGCACACTCAGTAGGTTAGCCTCTGAGGATGTCTGAGGGACTATCACAGACATCATGCTAGCTGATGTGGGGAGACCCATCTTAATTATGGGTAGGACCATTCCCTGGGTGAGGAAGCCTTAGCTACATCACTGGAGTGGGCAAGCTGGGTTCGCCACTGTGGATGTGATGTGGCCAGTACTTCAGGTTCCTGCACACTTGACTTCCCAAAAGCGATGGGAACTGTGAGCCACACAGCCCTTTTCTCCTTTTCTTTTTTACGGTGCTTTTGTCAGCGATAGAAATGAATGTAGAACACTCGGAGAAAAAGAGACACCACTCTGGCAGGAACAGCTTATAAGGCTGTTTCCCAGCATGCACTATTTCAAGGACAAGCCACCCAGCCTTGCAATCTCAAAGGGCTGCATTTCCTTGGCCTCCTGTTTTACTCTTTCACCGAGTCTGATATGGCTGCTCCACTTCCCTCCATCATTGCTGTGCTCCAACTGCTGACAAGGTCTTAAAAGAAGGGGAGAACTTACATTCTTTTTAGGACATGGCTAACTGTGGCTCTTGTCACATTGTGTTCCTCAGAGACTCTAGATGTGGCCACAAACAGCTGCAATGGTGCAGGGACAGGAAGTATCCATCTGTTTAGTTATGACCCATAACTAAAAGTTATGACGTTAGGAGGCAAATACCCACTGTCTCAGTATTGTTTGGGTGCTCCAAATGCCATAAGCTAGATGACTTCTGGGCAGCAGACCTGATTTTTTTTTTCATTGCCTAGAGGCTAGAAGTTCAAGGTCAGGATGTTGTGGATTGATTCACTGTGTGGTTAGGACCAAACCTGTCTGATTGCAGTCTCACGTGGGAGGCATAAGCTTTCTTGTTTCACTTTTTGTGATGGAGAAAGTCTCACAATGAGATCTCTGTCTCTCTCCATTTCTGTCTTTATCTTGGATGTGAGTAGAGGGAATGGCCTGGGAAGGAGTACCAGAGAAGAGAGGAGGATGCTTCCTGGGCATCAAGAGAGAACGCTGGTGGTTGACCACGTGCTGCGGGGAGTATTAGTGGTCTTCAGAAAAGCAGTCACAGTTGATGCTGAGAAGGGAACCCAAGATGCCTGCCATGGAAGGAGAAGTGGATGGTGAGCTCATCTGGGTACATAGATAGGGCAGCAGGGTATAAGAGCAGGTTGAGCGAGGCCCTCCAAGAATGGAGAGTCAACAAATGAATGCTACCACCAGCAGCCAAGGAAGCCGTACAGAGGAACCAGGAAAGGCGAGTCAAAGTCAAACCCAACAGCACCTTGCCTTCCTCAACCTCATCGGTTCTGTGGGAAATCCTTCCTGGACCGAGGCCTAGAACACACCCTAGGAGGCAGTGAGGAAGATAAGCTGCTTCTACCTGGGTCAGCCATGGTGTGCACACCTGCACTGCTCTGAAGGCTGAGCACAGTGACCTTTCCTTGCAGTGGCTTTCCATTTGTATTTTAATAAATAAAGCTCGCCTGAAGACCAGAGAGTAAAACAGTTCTTCTGGTCAGCCCTACAGACCAGGCAGCAATGTCACACACCTTTAATCCCAGTAGCCACACTAGCTTGTCATAGAAACCAGGCGGTAGTGGTGCACACCCTTAATCTCAGAACTAGAGAAGATTATAAAATGGGAGGAGACAGCTCTCAGTCTCAGTTTCATTCTGAGATTCCTGGAGGCAGAATCATCATTTCTGACTAAGATAGAGGTAAGAATCAGTGGCTGGCTGCTTTGCTTTTCTGGTTTTCAGGTTGAATCCAAATATCTGTCTCTAAGTTTCTATTAATCATGCTTCATTTGGTGCCCAACTTGGGGAGATTAGATTCAGAGTTCTTGTTTTGAAAAGAAAAAAAAAGGGGAAGTGCTGTTTGATAATGCTCTTGTACCTTGTAAAGATTTGTCACTTGTATTGGCTTAATAAAATGCTGATTGGCCAGTAGGTAGGCAGGAAGTATAGGTGGGGCGACCAGACTAAGAGAATTCTGGGAAGAGAAAAGGCTCAGTCTGCAGTCTCCAGCTAGACACAGAGGAAGCAAGATGAGAATGCCTTACTGAGTAAGGTACCAAGCTACATGGCTAAACATAGATAAGAATTATGGATTGATTTAAGTTGTAAGAACTAGTTACTAATAAGCCTGAGCTAATAGCCCAAACAGTTTATAATTAATATAAGCTTCTATGTGCTTCTTTGGGACTGAACAGCTATAGGACCCAGCAGGACAGAAACTTTTGACTACATTTCCTCTCCATGGGCACTGGTACCTCCCAGTAGGATCTGGTGGAGCCACTCAGGGAGAATGGTCTAGGATATAGGATAAAGCAGGTGATGATACGGGTGATGGGCAAGAACTTCCAGTGAGTCACCTCTCTCTCCAGCTGAGGCTGATCTGATTTCCATTCTATTTTTATCACCCTAGACTTTCCCCTGTTTTAACTCTAGTGGCAGCAGCTAGGGCATGGGTGGGCTTCACTCAATGACTGGAGATGAATTTCCTCCAAACTTAGGAGAAAGCCCATCTTCTTAGAGGCACGGAAATGTCATTTCCCCTATAAGCCAAACGTTTTAGATTATCCTCATTTAATTTGACTAATTTAGGAGGAAAGGAGTGATAATTTGTCAGTGTTGCATAGTCTTTTGGAGAGACATTAATATTCTGATTCTAAGAGGGGTGTATGAATTCCTCAGCAACAGATAACACCATTATGTTCTAAATTCTTTCCCCGAATTAGTACAGATGGCTAAAAATACTCTCCCTTTAATTAATCTTCCTAACAATAGTTTGGTGAATACAAATAGATCATTAGTCCCATCCGAGAAGGGGTGGGTGGTGAAGGAGAATCAGGTTGGCTCCTTTTACAGTCCTGGAAAGTGCTGGATCTCAGGGGTGCTTAGGGTCACAAGCCCAAGGGTAGAAATTGGACCTCACCACTTCATTCCAGGTGCTGCTTTAGTCTTGCTGAGGCTTTCGATTGGACTGTCTTTCCCAAGTAAAGCCAAGAGAACTGCCTTTTGCCTAAGGAGCCTGGGCTGTGTTGGAGGTCCCAGTACCATTCTACATCTGCTAAGAAACACCTTGTCCTTTTACCAACAACCAGATACAAGTGAATGGCTGTTCATTCCAGACAGGACATTAGAGACAGACTAAAGAAATTATCCTACTCAAGTGTAGCTTAGTGAATCAGTGAGAGATTTTTTTTTTTTTGGGCGGGGGGGGGGAGAGATAGGTTACCTAAGGGAACATAGGTGATTCAAAATCACCCTTGTCATTGAAAATTCCACCGCAACAAGAGTGATGACTCGGGAAAGCTGCACTCTTGGAGCTCCCTTCATGGCTTGCAGTTAAGAGGGTAGGAGACTTCTTCTTAGCAGTTACTCCTTGTATGCCCTTGGGGGAAGCCCTTATGAGTCTTTTAAGTTTCAGGAACTTCCCAGGCCTTGTAAGTTTTGGTTACTTGTTTCACTTCCCTTCTGAGTCTTAGGATCCTCCATCCTCCCACTGATGAAGGAATTTTGAGTATGGTGGGACCTTTCTTGTTCCCACTGTGCTTGGTCCAGGATCCTAAGATGCCATACACTCAACAGCTAACAAAGTCATTCCTAGGCAGTGATATCTTGACCAGCTCAATGGGTGAGCTCTGGATTCAAGTGAGAGATTTTATCTCTATAGCTAAGGTGGAGAGCAATTGAAGAAGACAGCTAACATCAACCTCTGGTCTCCATACACCTTTATGTAAATGCCTCCATGTGTTCCCCCATGAACATGAATACACACATGCACACATCCCGAATAAGGCACACAGTTACCAAAGAGACAGCTTGAGATGTAGTTATCAGACTGTTTACAAACATGTTTGAGGAATACAAACATACAGGCTTTTTGATCAATGCGTGAAAGGCCAACAGCAGTTCTAATGAAGCCCAGAATTCTGACGGAGACAGTGGTGAAATATACTGCATATTTCCAGTCTCTTTTGTGACACAAAGATGCCTAGGATTTGTCTGTCACAGAGCCCTGAGTTCCGTGAGGCTGTCCCATGAAGGTGATAGCTGTTTTCATGATGGAAGGAGGTGCCATGTACTGTCTACAGACAAGTGAAGGATAACGTGTGATTTATTACCATTCAAATTCCCAGACCTCACCATTGTCTGCCCTTGGTGAGCAGAAGGTGGGGTGGGGAGGTAAACCTGTGTCTTAGTTACTTTTCTATTGCTGTGATAAGACACCAGGACAAAGGCAACTTATAGAAGAAAGAGTTTATTGGAGGCTCATGGTTTCAGAGGATGAGTCCATGACCATCATGGAGAGGAACATGACAGCAGGCAAGAGGGCATGGTGCGGAGGCCTTACATCTTGAGACAACAATAATATGGCAGAAAGAGACATTAGGAAATAGTGTTGACCTTTGAAACCTTAAAGTTTTCCCCTAGCAACACACCTCCTCCAAAGAGGCCACACCTCCTAATCCTTCCCAAGCAGTTCCACCAGCTGGGGACCAAGTATTCAGTATATGAGCCTATGCGGGGGTAGTCTCATTCAAACCACCACAACCTGGCTGGGAGAATACATATTGCCACCCATACTCTATTGGCAAGATGTAGAGACATGATGACCCTGCATGCAAGAGGTTGGGGAGGAGAGTCCTGCATGAGTGACTGCACCATGGGAGGACATGCAAGTTCAAACTGCTCTAGTGGCCTCCTTGAAGCCAGGACAGAAGGACTCACATCCCCTCTGATCTGTGCCCACCTTTCCTGTGTGGCCACAGGAAATACTTGTTACAATACCAGAGGTTCTGTTTCACTATGTCCACATGAGTAGAGATGACACTCAAAGTGTCAATCCATGTGAATGTCCCTTTTTCCTCTGACACTGGATTGTACAGTGTCAAGACTTATGTTGATGTTTTACTCCTAGCATGCATGGGAGCAGCCCCACTTGGAAGCGGGGCTGTTACGGTTTGAATCTGAGATGCCCCCATCAAGATCCTGGTGAAGTTGCTGGTGTGAGGTATTATGGAAATTCAAGAAAGGGAAACTTGATTGGAGGAAGGAGGTCTCTGTGTGGGTTCTGGAAGGTGTGATGCTGAGTAGGGGCTCAGCCCTTGCGGGTCAGATGAACTGGAGATGGTATCTGGATAGACGAACTATTGGAACAAACATATATGCACACATGGGAACTTTAGCTGAGGGCCAAAGTTTAACTCTCCATTTTATTTTTTCTCTGTTGGTTGCTCTTCCTTCTCTGTTCTTTCTCTAATCTGTTCTTTTTCCCTGTGGTTTTCCTTTTTCTTCTTTCCAGCTGCTTCTCTTTCCTGATGTTTTCCTGTCTACATCTTTCCTTCTCCTCTTTTTCTTCTCTAATTTTTCTTTTTCCTTTTATACCTCCTCATACAAAGATTTCTGTGCAAGAAAAGATTATCTCATGACCACAAGTTACATATTTTCCAAAAACAAATTAAAATCTCTACAAAATTAGGATCACGTTACATATTTTCCCTAGAAGCCCACAGTAGTGCAACATTTTCTTTTGTATTAATTTTCCCAACAAAAACATCTTCACCTCAAAGCAAAGGTTCTTTTATAGTTAATTAGCAAAGTTTTAGGCAAGCCAAGTACATTTCTGCAGTTCCTTTGTATTGGCAGGCAGCTGTCTGCAGTTTCAATGTGGCAGATTCCTACAAAACATCATTTAAATGGTCTAGCTAACTACCTATTCTTTACACACAATAGGGCCCTTTTCCTTTTACACCTTTGTTTTCTCAAGGTGCATACCAGGGCCTGTGATTAATTCTGTAAGCTACATGACCAAGGGACTGGGGCCTAACCTTGGGTGTAGGGAAATAATTGTTCCCTTTGATCATCTGCCTGTTTTTCACAGGCAGAATTCATGGGTCTATAATGCATGAAACTTCCTTGTTCTTATTTCCCATGCTCAGCAAATCTCATGTCTAACCAAGGGGAAGTTAGCTTTTAGCCTAGATCTGCCTTTTTTGTATCTCTTATTAGAACAACTGGCAGAATATCCTAAATCATGTCCCTAATCATCTTTACTAACTGTCTTAACCATCTGTATCTTTTAGGCTAACTCAAAAAGCTCAGTTAAATCATTGATTCAACTAAGTATCATCGTTCCTACGAAAGTCATCTTCATTATGATCTGTATGTATCAGTGGGGAGTAGGTTTTCCCAAGAAACAATCACACTGTACTAAGTACAGTGGGGTCCCTTCATATAGTAATCACACCTTGCCAAAGATAGAAGGAACACAGCAGTGACAAGCAGGAAAAAACACAGTAGAAGCAAGAGGCATTCTGCGAACAATCCTCCCAGGCTTTGCCTCTGCAGCATGCATCCAGAGTAGCTTTGCTATTCTCTGGGCTGTGTTCTGTAAGCTCTATCGCTGACTGAGCATCTCTGACATGGCCACTGGCAGTGTGCATCCCTGGACCTCTGATTCCTGGCCGTCTGTGACACGAATGCCAGTCTTTTGTCATGTGCTCCTGTTGTCACAGTGTTCTGCTCCAGCTCACAGAAGCAAGTGGACAGTGGACACTTTGAAATCACAAGATAAATAATCTTTCCTTTAAGTTATTCCCACGAGTTTTGCCACAGATACACGAAAAGCAAGCAATACAGAGATCTTTGCAGAATAAAGTCGTGATGAGGTCACTGGAGGGGTAATTAATACAGAGTGCTCCGTATCCTCGTAAGAAGAGGAAATTCTGGCTTTAGAGAGGCAGGTGAGAGGGGCATGTGGCAACAGCCTGGGACTGAAAAGGTACAGATGCAACTGAGGAATGTTGAGGATTTCCAGAAACTTCTGGAAGCTGGGAGAAAACATGGTGTACTGTAGCTGCTGCAGGTCCCTGACTCAGTGACCTGAAGGGAGGCTGCCCCTGCTGGTGCATTGAGCTCTCTGTGCTCCCAGGACCCCCTGGGATGGCTCATCTGGTAATATCTCCAAAGTACCTGTGACTTCAAGTCCCACTGAGACCCATATTTTAGACATCTAGTTCCTAGACCTATGAGAAAGTCAACTCCTCTTTCACACTATGCTATGGGATAATCCTTTTGTATGCTGTGAATATGTGTTGCTCTCATTGGTTGGTAATAAAGCTGATTTGGCCTATAGCAAGGCAGAATAAGGCTAGGTGGGAAAACCAAACTGGAAATAGAGTGGCGGAGTCAGAAAGAGAGATGCGAGCAAGTCGCCAGGGGAACAAGATGTGCCGGAAAGCAGGTAGAGCCACAAAGCCACATGGGAAAGGTAGATTAACAGCGATGGGTTAATTTCAGTTGTTAGAGCTAATTAGAGACATAGGTCAAACTTTCTGTAATTAATATAAGCTTCTGTGTGTTTGGGACTGGGAGGACTGGACAAAAGAAAAGCTCTGAGTACATTTATAGTGCTACTCCATTTGAGGTTCACTGTTACAGCAACTCCCAGGAGCTAACATTGGTGGTAACCTAGTGGGGCTCCCTGCAGATGTGTTTCACATGCACCTACTTCTCAAGCAAACATGCCAATCATGCACCCACTATGGGTCCTGAAATATGCTGCAGTCAGGGTTGCAGAGCGGATGTGACCACAGTCCTCTTCTCGTGAAGACGATGGCTCACAGTCCATATATATGCTAACTCCACAAGTAACACGGAAGTGTTGCCATAGTTACCACAGGTGAGATGCCATTCCACAGGTGAGGAATCCTGGGAACAGTGGCACATCCTGGCAGAGGGACTGTCTGTGTGCTTGGAGGAGATCGGGCTGGGCGGTCCAGGTAGCACAGAAGATGAGGCAGTTCCTCCAGGAGGCTGAGCCTGGGCCCTGGGGCCTGGGCCCTGGGGCCTGGGGCCTGGGGCCTGGGGCCTGGGGCCTGGGGCCTGGGGCCTGGGGCCTGGGCTGGAGGTGAGATGGTGAGGTAAGGTGTGCACTGAGCTGCTCTCTGTGGCTGGATACAGAGTTCTAGAAGTCAACTAGGAAGGAGATGGGAGGTCCTAGGGCTTAGGAAGGACCACTTTGGTTGTATATACATATACACACATACATATGTATACATACATACATACATACACACATACATATACACACATACATATGCATACCTTTGTATGTGTGTGTATATGTATATATACCTAGGTGAGCCGAGGTAAGGTAAAATGCCCCCAGAACAGAGGGGTGTTGTAGTGTCTTTTTATGTCTTAGCTCTGTGACAGGGGTCTTAGGGAAGACAGGGAATCTGAATTGTTGACAGGCACGTCAGCCTTGACCACTTGGGTTGCCTTAAGACCCAGTCCCTCTGTTTTAGACAAAGCACACATGCACACCCTGGACGGATACACCACCAGCCACCATGATTACTTTGCCTGAGGACCTGGTTTCAGTTTAGGGAGATGGATTAGGAGTTGGTTCCCCAGAAGCAGGAGAGATCAATGGCTCAGGGTGGGGAAGGAGAGAAAGAAACCAGTAACTAACTTAGAAGTCTGAGTTAGTTACCACCTGGGTGACTGGGCCCAGTTTTGCTGCAGACTCCTGAAGAATCTTGATCAAGACACTTAGAAACTGCCCTCTGAAGAAGAGATGGGTGTGATTATCTATCAGCTCCCAGGCATTATCTGAACGTTAGCCCTACGTGGGGAACGTTCTACAACATTGCAGCAGACACTGGAACACAAGGCAGAGTTCTAAGATACCAGTGAAAGCCAGAACCAGCCTTGCCCATGGAACTGTCCGCGAGTGCAGTGCTGAAATCTGCCTCTGGTCTGCCTGTGGTACTCTCCTTGACTGACTTCAGACGCACACATGTTCCATGTTGCCCACTCCTCACAGACTCATCAAGGCTGCACCCAAAGGCATAAGCTATGGAGACTTGAGAATCTGCTAATTTTTCTGCTTTCACTGGTCCTGAGAGGTGGGAACTGAAACCTGGCATTTCTCTCCTCCACTTGCTTTGGATTTCTCACAGCCTTCATGCGCTCCCTGAACTTCTGACACCAGGGCCTGGCCTTGAGGTAGTCAGATGAAACAGAGAACACCAAGAAGGTGGAGCATAACCTCCCAGGCATCATCAGATCAAGTTCTGCTGATCAGGGTCACCAATTAGGGGTGTCTCTGCCTCTAAGGACACTTTCTTCTTCCTGCTGGAGGGTTTGACAGATAAGGTCTAAAAGCCTTAGGGACACTCACATAAATGTCTCCTTCTCTGGACTCAGGGCTCCAGTCTTTTTTCCCTGGCTTCCCATCTGAGCCTAGGAGACCTGTTAATGTGATATTCAGCCCCCTTTGCCATCCTCCACCCAAATATAACTGCAGGCCTGAAGAGCAGCACCCACCTGCTCTTTGGTCATAGACGATGAGGTCATTTCAGATGCTTCCATGGAGGAATTCTGGCTTTGAATGCTGCTGTGGCGGTCAGTCTGACTTGAGTGTGTCATCTTCCACCCTTGAGTCCAAGCAGCTAGAAAACACAGCACAGTCTGTTCTTCTAACCGATCTGCTTGCTTCTACACACATGGTTGGTGGCTACTTCCAAAACCCAGCTCTCTTCACACCTGTGCCTCCTAATGCACTGTCTGCTACTGAAGAAGAATCGCCGTCACCTAAGTCACGCCAACACTTCACTTGTTAACCTGAGTGATGTAGCTTAAGTAACATCAGTGAATACATCATGATGAGGTCGTTGTCAACACTTGACCAGATCCACACTGAAGATTCTGGGCCAAGGATTTAGTGCTAAATATTTTGAGGTGTGCGGTGCGTGCCAAGTATAGCTAAAGTTCTTTCCTCAGGACTCCATGGTACTCTATCCTGTAGCCCACTCTGGGATTCCACAGGAGCAGAGCCTCTGTTTAGAATCTGAGTCCAGCTAATGTCATGGCTAGCTGATACTGAGGAACAGAGGCAGGGATGACAGGCATGGGACATGGCAGGAAACTTCACTGAGATGCCGGCAGCTGTTTAGCTGAGTTTCCACTCTAGGGAGGATCTTGTGAACACCACACACCTCTTCCCACTCTCGTGCCTCTGATGGGAGTGAGGCTGAGCCCTTCACCCATCCGTTTCTACCCTTGTATTTTCAGGTCGCCTCCAGGGTAATCTCTCCCTCACCTCTGGGCTGCGCCTATAGAAGGTGGAGTAGTCTCCATCGACTCCAAGAAAGAGCTACAGGTCCTCCATGAGCTGGGCAGAGCAAGAGTGGTTGAGATCTGTCCACCACCGTGGAGCTGAAGTCAGGCAGGTGGAGGGGTTGTCCTGCAGGATGAGGGTCTGGATCCCAAAAGCCGCCAGAATGCTCCCCGCCTTCTCCGAAGGCTGGAGCTTTCTCTACTGTCCTCCAAGACTTTACTTTTCATTGCTAATCCCCCCCCCCAGTCCCTATGTCCCATGAGTTTGCATTCTTAGGGTCACTTGGCATCTGTACCCAGGATGCGGAGGGTAGCACCCAAGCTGGACAGCTGTTGGTAACCTGTTGTTGGTTCCTGTTTGTGTCAGAAAAACACTGGCCAACCATTGTACGGTGCGTGAAGAAAGTCTCACATTGAGCCCCGATTTTGCATTTTGGTTGAGTAGTCAGCTAGAACCCCAGGGGATGTCAGGCCAGGATGCTGTAATCTCCGGCTGGGATAAATAGCCACTGTCCCAGTTTTCTCAGTTTGGGCTCCGGGAGAGGAGTGTCAGCTGTTTCATCAAAAACAAAGCGCTCCCCTGGGTGACAGCAAGCAGTCCACCTATGAAGGGTATTGCCTTCCCCTCCGCTTCTGAGAAGTCTGCCCTAGTTTTCTCTTCGCAAGCATCGTCCTTGAGTTAAACATCTCCCCGCCAGGGAAGAGACGGAATCTCGCCCTTCGTGAATGGAGGGCTGAGGAGCACCTGCCAGGAGCTGCAGAGAGCTCTCTGAAAAATGAGCTATCGGTGTGACCTTGCTGATGGTGGATCCTCCTCACTGACGGGCAGAGAAGTCTGGGTGTGGTGGAACACATGGACTGAAGGGGTACTGGTGAGCAGGGGGACCTTGAGCTGGGGATCCTAACTCTGTACCGTGTGCAAAGGGGGTGGGTGGGTGGTAATTTTGACACCAGTGAGGGGACATGGCTGGGTGGAGAGTGTGAGGATACAGGTCAGCCCAGGGTTGAAATTGATAATTTGTGTGTATGTGTGTGTGTGCACATGTGTGTGCATTTCTATGTAGTGTGTTGGTGACCTGCGAGCATGTGGAGGCCAGAGGTTGACCTCCGATGTTATCCATTGTATTATATTTTACTTTATGTGCATAAGCATCTTGCCTGCTTGCATACCTGTGTACCACGTGTATCCCTGCTCCATGTGAAGGCCTGAAGAGGTATTAGGTCTCTGGAACTGGAGCTATAGACGGTTGTGAGCTGCCAAGTGGGGTTCTGGGAATCGAACCTGGGTCTCTAGAAGTACAATCGATGCTCTTAACTCATCTCTATAAATCCCCGCCATCTTAATTATTTATTATTTGAGAAAAGGTGTGCTGGCCTGCAACTTCAAAATTGGATAATCTGGTTGGCCAGTGAGCTCCAGGGACCTAGCTGTCTTCTCCCCGCCCCCCCCCGCTGCCCCCCCCCCCCCGCTGCCCCCCCCCCACCCCCGCTTCCAGCACTGTGACTTTCTTGCTTGACAAGCACACAGGCTGCACACCACACACACACACACACACACACACACACACACACACACACACACACACACACACCCTGGCACCTTCAGGCAGCAGCTAGGGATGAAAGGGTGGCTTCAGACGTAGGGAGCTCCAGGAGCGGCCTTCTCCTTTGATCTGTCTGTTTAAAAAATTCTGTCTCCGCAGTAGCCTCCCTTCAGGCCTTTTCAGTTCTGCAGGATTTCCAAATCCTCCTTTAAATAAAGATCAAAAGGGAGCCAGCTGCTGGCCTCTGCTTCTCCTTCCTGCCGGCCATTAGTCTGTTGGGATTTGAGTTGAAAGTCCAGGCGGAGGACCCCTGAGGATGAAGAATACTAGGCCAGGAATTCTAAATCCATCAGAAAACCTGGTCATCAGCTACGGAGTCCGACCCCAACCTACCTTTCTCTGAGTTTCTAGAGAACAGGTGCAGTGGCAATCATGGGCCAGCACAGGGATGACGGGGACACCCTTGCAAATCCCTGCAAGGTCAGTGACTGTGATGATGACTTTGTTTTGTAGGCTGGGAGCTGAGACTCAGAAGTGAGGAGGCTTCTCTAAGATCACACAGCAAGTAAAGTTCTGGTCTGGGCCTTGGACTCCAGAAGTTTGGATTCTGACTCATGTATGAAGCCACTCTGCTACTTTGTCTGGGGACTCACTGCTCTGCGCATGGTCCAGGATGTTCCCTTTTTAGCCTGTCACAGACTCCTATGCTCAGTGCTGTTGGGGCATTTTGGATTCTCAACACATTTCAGAGACAGTGGTATACCTGTCATGTCTGGGGGACCGGGACATGGAAATGAGCAGTCTATAGGTGTTTGGGGACCTGGTCACCCATTGTGACTGCCCAGTGTGGGAAGAGGACAAAGGGGTCTAAGAGTGAAAACCAGGTCCTGTGTCACGGCAGTGTAGGAGAGTCTGGAATGAGCGGAGCCTGTGTCTTCACAGACAAGCCCCTTTTTCTCTGGAGGGTCTCCTTGATTCTGCCTTTTGCTCCTGCACCTTCTCAAGAAGGGCTATTTCCTGCCTCCAGCCTCAGAGTGTTGACCTCCTGCATCTGGCCAGAGGCCTTTTGCTTTGCAGGTGGCTTTCCTGATGTATCTGCTATCTTCTGCTGTGTAACAAGTGGCCTGAATGCACAGCTGTTGTATGCCTGCGAAACACAGCATTGGTTATCTGAGCCCATTGCCTCTCCGTGGGCTGGCTAGTGGCTGCATGCTCTAGCTTGGGCAGACTGTCAAGGGAAGGAAGGGGAGTATGACTGGATGTTGACCAAGCCTTCTTGTTTTTTCTACACACGACCTTTGTCTTTCAGAATGCTTTCTTGGCCTGGACACTCATGGCCTTACAGGTTGCAAAAGTCACAAGTGGGGAGGGTTGGGCCTGGGATATGTCTCAGCTGGGAGAATGCTTGCTTAGCATGCACGGAGCCCCAGGTTCAAACCTCAGCATTGCATAAACCAGCCATCGTGGCACACGGCAGTGACACCAGCCCTTGCGTGGCGGAGGCAGGAAGATCAGTTCGATGTTATTATATTCTACCTAGTGATTTCAAGAACCCTCACCCCCATCTAAAACAGAGTAGAAAGGTCCCAAGAGAAAGGCAGAGGTCAACTTCCCCGTTTTGAGAACGTGGGCTTGAGTGAGGGCTTCCCTGAGAGGCTGGGCTTATTGGCAGGCTTTCAGAGTGTGTGAGACTGTGTTGATTAAGTTCACACATATCCTGAGAACCCTGAGGGTCGGGTCCACAGCACCGCTGTGGGACCTAGGCCTCATCCCGCTCATTGAGCAGGGGAGTGGAGCTGCTCCCAGTCCCTGGCAGCTTACCAGTCATGGTGACAGCAGCTATCCCTTCAGCCCTCCCACCATCAGGCGGTGGGAATCGCCTCTGCTTCGGGACTATGCCTTTAGTTTGGATTGTACAAGACAAATTGAACTTGTTCACTGTGCAGAAGTCTTGGTGGCCAGCTGTCTATTCTGTAAACAAAGGTATCTGGATAAAGACCAGAGACACAGACCTATGTGAGCCACCGGATCTCATGCTTGGCTGAGAGGTAGGGACATTTTTTGATCAGCTGCCTTGCAGGCTGTTAGTGTGCAAGCCAGCTTTTGTTAGATTTTGGAGCCCAAGTTCTTATCTCACTAATTTGATGCAATGAAGCCACTGTACTCTGAATGCCACCAGGGAAGCGCTTGTCCAGGAAGGTAGAGGACACATATGAGGCAGAAATGCATGACCTATGTCTTCAACCAGGATCACAGCTGCCCTGCAGGCCAGCGTGTCCCACTCGTCTGGTTCTGCTAGCTCATGGCTCCCTCCCAGAAGCAGCCTTCTTTGCTTTTGCTTCTTGCTCAGAACTTCTAGGATACCCACGGTCCGCAGGGCAAAGAGGGCCATTCTGCTAGTGAATCAAGGTCTTGCAGCCCACAGCCTGGAGTCTCAGAGGGAATGACTTTCTGGGCCACTGGCTTGGGAAAGCACAGCTTTGTCTAAGTTGATCTTTAAACACTGGATTTTACAGTCTGATGCTGCCTTGGGCCACTCCTTGATCACCTGGGGCAACTGAGGCTCAGAGAGGACCAGCAGGCTGTTCAAGTCTGTTTTGGCTCATGTTAAAGGTCACCGATTCTTCCCCTGTGTGACTGCACACAGGGATGAGGCCTCTTGCTTTGTTACGGTGTATGAAGCAGTTATTGTTTTCATTTAGGCAAGTTTCTTTTTGGAGGTCAGAGTGATATGCAACGAAAATTCATAGATGTTTATCTGCTCTTTCCTCACCCACCTGTTTACCCTTCTGAAGAAGAAGGGTGGCTTAGTTGTTCCCGGCTGTTTAGCCCCAAAATAATCACACAGAAAGCATATTATTTGCAATACTGTTTGACCAATAGCCTAGGTGTATTTCTGGCTAACTCATATCCTAAACTAACCCATCTCTATTAATCTGTATATCGCCACGCAACTGTGGCTTACTGGCTAAAGTTCTGGTGTCCGTCTCTGGCAGGGCTACATGGCTTTTCCCTGACTCCTCCATCTTTCTCCCAGCATTCTGTTTAGTTTCCCCCACCTACCTCTATTCCCCTATAGCTCTGCTATAGGCCCAAAGCAATTCTTTATTCACTGATGGTAATCACAGCATACAGAGGGAAATCCCACATCACCCTTTCTCCCATATATTCATGCCTGTCTGTCTATCCAGCTATTTATCCACCCACCCACCCATTAATACATCAACCATTCACCCAATCTTACTTCTATCCTGCTATTTACTATCACCCACCCAATGCTCCAGCAGTCATTCATTTATCCATCCATCCATCCTTTCATCCATCTGTCCATCCATTCATCATCCATCCATCCATCCATCCATCCATTCGTCTTTCCATCCATCCATTCATCATCCATCCATTCATCTTTCCATCCATCCATCCATCCTTCCATCCATCCATCATCCATCCATCCATCCATCCATCTTTCCATCCATCCATCATCCATCCATCCATCCATCTTTCCATCCATCCATCATCCATCCATCCATCCATCTACTCATCCATCCATCATCCATCCATCCATCCATCCATCCATCTTTCCATCCATCCATCCATCCATCCATCCATCCACTCATCCATCCATCCATCCATCCATCCATCCATCCATTCAACCACCCATCCATCCATCCATCCATCCATCCATCCATCCAACCAACCACCAGTTGCCCATCTATCACTCTTCCACTGTATTTGGATCATCCATCCATCCATCCATTATCACACAGAATCTGTCCACACAGCAGAAGATGTAGTGGGGAAAGGTGGAGTGTCTCGGCTTCACAGACGGCACAGGTTTTGGGTATACTGATTGGGATATTCTGGAAGGGTTTTTTTTTTTCTGAGCAAGTGCTTTCCCTGGGGCTTGAAGAACAAGAAGGTGCCAGTCATCTGGAAAGAAGAAAGCCCCCTGAGTTATTGATTCTTGTCCTGATAGAGCATTTTGTAGGTTTCTTGTCCCTCTAACTGTATTGTCTCCTTTATCTCATGACTGTCCTTGCCCCACTCCTTCTTACCATCCTTGTGACAAGATGTCCAGAGGCAGCTGATGCAGAGCTGGCACATGACCCTTGCTTCTTCCATTTCCTTCTTCCTCCTCACAGTAGGTGCTTCGGTGCTTTCATCCTCCAGGTGATTGGTACATTGAGGCCAGCTACTGCATGTATAACCCAGGGATTGGACACAAGAGGTAAAAACTCTACCATCTTTTGAAGGTTTACCTTGTGAATTTGGAGGAACACATTCCTTAGGGATTTCTGTCCATATGTATTTGATCAGGCTAATTTCCACAGTCCTTTCCTGGCTGGCTGCCAAGGAGGCAATTTTCTACTCTCATTGTGGAAGTTACTGGGGGCACAAATTGTGTCCTCCTGGCCAGAGCTCTCTTCCTTCTAGTATGGGTCACTTGACTTGGTAGATATTGCCATACTGATGGTGCTTCTGCTCCCCCTCCACTCCTGCACCATTTCTGCAACCTTGAGCTGCCGGAGGGCTGGCATAGCCTCTGTGTCCTTTCCTGCATTTCTGGTCCCCACTGGCTGAGCAAAGAGGCTCTTTCACATGGCTGGGTGAGTGGTCCCTCAGCCCATCCTTATTTCTTGCTTCCTTGACACCCACTGCTTGTTTTTCTTCTCTGTTACCTTGATTTTTTTTCTTGTAGAATAGTTTGTGGTATTACTGTCCCAGAAGGGAACAAACTAGGGTCACCTGGGAAGAGGGAAGTTTTGAGGGATTGCCTCCTGCATTAGATTGGCCTGTGGGATAAGCCTGAGGTGGCTTCTTGATTAATGATTAGTGTGAAAGGGCCCAGCCTACTACAGAGAGTGCCATTCATACGTATGTGGTTCTTGGTTGCCTAAGAAAGCAGGCAGAGGACCCATAAAGGACAAGTCAGTAAGTGGTATTCCTTCATGGTCTGTGCTTCCATTCCTGCTTCTAGGGTCCAGATTTGAGTTCTTGCCACACCTGCCCTTCAAGATGGACCATAGGCTGTAAACTGAAATCCCTCTGCCACGTTCTTTTTGGTCACAGTGTTTATCACAGCAGCAGAAATCTAAGACATACACAGATCTCAGTTTGACCTATACCTTAGCGCTTCTCAAACTGAAGAGGGAAGATGCCCCCGACAAATGCCTTCAGAGCTTGCTGTCCTCTCCCTCCTGACTTCTTGTTGAGGTCTCTGGGGTTGATTTGTGGGAGGGGGCATCCAGAGGTCATCACAGGGAGAGAGTCAGGGGCTGTCAGAGAGGATGACGGTTCCCAGCAACTTTGTCACCTCCAACAAGAAAGATGCCACCTATCAAATAAGCAGAAGCTTCTCTGCTCTTCCATGAAAGTAGCCCAGAGAAGGTGATGGAGATACGGCAGCAATGATGCCCCTGACCCCGTGGCTTCCAGCTGAGTCCTATGGGGACCTGGTTTCTAGCTGGTCTCATATCTTTGAAATCTGATACTCATCAAGCATCTCCATGCAGTGTGGCCTGTCAGAGATCCCGTTTCTCCACAGTGTCCTTGGATGGCCAGTGTGGTAACAACCTGGTCAACACAAAGGATGAGTGCAGGTTTTATCACAAGCTCCGGGATAGCAGGAGGAGGCTGTGGCCTGAGGGAGGGGCTGAGCCTCCCCATGACCGCCATCATTACTGTCCTCACAGAATCAGGGCTCAGATTGAAGCTCTCTCTCCTTTATAGAGAGTGTTCTGGTGCAGTGGCCAGGAGAAGAAGGACCCTGGTGACCCTCATGGGAAAGATTTTTGGGGAGACTTGGACAGGAAGGCTCCAAGTCTCCCCATAGAGGTGAGGAAAGCTGGGTGATTGCAGGGAACCTTTGGCAGGGACAAAGGGCAGCTTTCTCTGAGCAGGTATGGTGCCTATTCATGGACCAGGAGGCCCAGGACCCTGGGGACGAAGTCCAGTGGGGAGAGATGTGGTCGTGCATTTCTTTCAGGCCCTCCAGCTGAGGTGGACACTGTTGGGCTCATCGGTGGCTGCATTCCTGGGAGGGCAAAGATTCTGGAGCCCTCCCTTCAGGGCCCAGAGGTGGGAAAAGTCCCCACTAAGTTGCTGGAGGTCTGGAGCCCACTCAGCTCCTGTCATCTTCTGTGCCTGCTGACACAAGGGAGCCCTGCCTCTTGGGTGACTGGAATGTAGGGGAGGTGGGGGTGAGTCAATTCCCATCTCTGGGCCCAGACTTTAGGGAAGAGCTGCCACTGAGAGTCACCACCCTTCCCAGCACTGTGCTGGGCTTCATAACATCTCCTGGCTAAACTTAGGAAGCAGCACATGGTCCCCCAGAGAGTCTGTGACTCAGATAAGGCACAGGCCCTTAGAAATTACTCTGCAAGTCTACAGACAAGCTTTGTTTTAAACTCAGATCCACAATCCTCCAGCACGTGGAGCCTGAGCCTCCAGCCTGTTTCCTAACTCAGGCCCACAATCCTCCAGCACCTAGGTCCTCCAGCCTGCTGTTCCCTAACTCAGGCCCACAATCCTTGAGCACCCAGGTTCTCTAGCCTGCTGCTCCCTGAGCCTTAGCCAGACACCCAGGCATCTTTACTGGGATCTGTTCTAGGAGGCCGCTTGTTTGTTTCCTGGCTGCCCAGACTCAGGAAATAACCACACAGAAAGCTATATTATTTAAGTCACTGCTTGGCCAATCACTATAGCATACTCCTAGCAAGTTCTTACAATCAAATTAACCCATTTCTATTATTTTATATTTTACCATGAGGCTCATGGCCTACCGGCAAGGTTCCATCTTTCTCCTCTGGCAGCTCCATGACATCTCCCTCACTCCACCTTCTTTCTCCCAGCATTCAGTTTAGTTTCCCCTGCCTAGTTCTGTTCTGCCCTGCTATAGATCCAAAGCAATTTCTTTATTCATTAATAAATAAAAGCAACACATATACAGAAGGACCAGGGATCCACTGAGGTGGTTCAGGAAATGGCACCAGCATCAATGCGAAGGTTACTGTGTGGTGCTTTCTTCTTCCCTTCTGAAAAGATTCCAGAGTGGACATTCTAAGACCATATTTGTGCATCAGACCCTGGCCTCAGACTGTGCCAGGTAATGAAGACTTCCCCAGCTTGGAGTTTGTGACAGTTGGGTAGTTTTGCAAAGCCCAAGCCCAAAGGCAGCACCCCAGCCACTTAGATCAGAAGCCTACAGCATCCTTTCTCTCCTGGACCTCACCCCAGCCACTCAGATCAGAAGCGCACAGCATCCTTTCTCTCCTGGACCTCACCCCAGGGACTCAGTCACAGGGAACCAGAACAGCACACACCGCCAGGAAAGCAGTCTGAGGCTGAGGCAGCCCTTTCTCACAGGCAGGTCCTATTGAACCCAGAGCCAGAGGAGCCCACCCGACCTGCTCATAGCCTGACACATCCAGAAGAGACCTCCAGGCCTTGTCTATGGCATACCCCGTTCCTTCCTATTCTGCAATGGAGATTCCCTTTTTCATGGTTGCTGTGAAGTGAATTTTAGGTTTCTTCTCACAGGCTGTGCCTGCCCTTCAGCTCCCAGACACCTAAAACAGAAAGTATTGGGGTCACAAAACCCTATTAGGAGTGAGGACAAGGTATATCATGAACCTCTCTATTAACACGATCAAAATATATTATAGACATATCTGAAAATGCCAAAAACACTATTATGTATAATTAATGTACATTAATAAAAACAAGCAAAAATAGATTCAAATTGAGCCCACTAGAGAGACACTTCTTAGCCGCTGAAAGTAGTATGAGCTTGCAATGTTGAAAAATTCATCAAAGGGCTTCCTTTTATTGTTTACAAGAAATCAGCTTCTTTAAATAACTTGATTATGCCTTTTACAAGTGCAAACCCATTTCCAGGATATTATTTCTATTCATCAGATTTTTCATAAGATAATTTTCCCTTTGTTAGTAGAATGATTGTCGTTCAGTGTTTGTTGGTGTTTTATTAGGAAAAAACAAGATGCAGCATTGGACGCCACAAAAACAAAGCAGCAAAAAGCAAAACAAAACAAAACAGCCCTGGGATTGGTGATACATCCTATAGTTTCAGGCTTGGGAGGCAGTGGAAGTGGGAGTTTAGAGATTTAGAAAAGACCTTGTCCAAAAAATCTAAAGCATGCACACATGAATGCACATGCACACACATGTGTATGCACACACACACACACACACACACACACACACACACGCCTTAAATCTAGCCCTCCCTATGACAACAGCAAAAACAGTGGAACTGTTTGGAGCGATGGCTCAGTGGTTAAGAGCAAGGACTGCTCTTACAAAGGACCTGAGTCTGGTTTCCAGCACCCATGTCAGATGGCTCACAACTGCCTGTAACTCTAGCTCCAGGGGACCTGACATCCTCTTCTGCTTCCAAGGGCACCAGTATGTATGTGAATATACCCACAACACACACACACACACATGCACACACAAGAACACACACATGGAGAGAGAGAGAGAGAGAGAGAGAGAGAGAGAGAGAGAGAGAGAGAGAAATATTAAAAATGACAGTGAAACAGAATAATCTTTTGAGTCCCTACTGGCAGGCATAGATATGATTAAGTTTCTCCCTCGGTCCCTAGGACTGGACAGAAACACTGCAGTTGAGGAAGGCCAGGCTACACCCAGGGCAGCTCCTAGAAGCCCCATCTTTTTCTTCACTGTTTCCTCTGGCACCTTCCAGGTATGCCAGACAGTCGATGCCAAGGCAGGAAAGCTTCCCCCAGAAAGTCAGGCTGAGGTCTGGACCACCAAGAACTCCCTCCCAGGACAGTGAGTTCTGTTTCAGGGTGCATTCCCCTCCCTCAACTGTTGGTCACTTCAGAGCCTTAGGGAATGTCTATAAAGTTACCCTGCCTTACTCGTTCCCTCCCTAACCAGGAGGATGTGTGCTCTCTGAGCAAAGGGCTTCTACCTCTGCTTGCTCTGAGCCTCCTTGGGGGAGACTCCAGAGGAAGCACCGCAGGAACACCTAGGCAGAGCCCGCTCTCAGAAACTGCCTTTTTTTTTCTTGTAGGTAACGGGCTGCTTGCACAGGGCTTCTAGAAACTGCCACTTCAGGGCAGCATGGGGACCACTTTTCCCATGCCCTACCTATCTCCTGGGTAGACCCAGCCTGAACTTTCTCACCACTGTGGCAAAATACCATTGTAAGGAGCAAAAATCAGTTTGGCTCACAGTTTCAGAGGTATTGTCCCTGCTGGACACCAGCCCTCAGCTGCCACTCTCCTTCCCCTTCAGTGCTCTCTGGGCCCCAGCCTATAGGATGGTACCACCCACATCTATGACAGGTCGTTCCCTACTCAGGTGACCCTATCAGAGCTGCACCTCACCAGCCTCCTGGGATGTTCTAAGTCCAGTTAACTTGACCACAGTGACAGACCATCACAGTGTCCTGTGGTCACACAATGCTTCAAAATGCTGAGCCTTCTGACATAGCTGGGAGTTCCCATGGAAACAGACCTATGCCCCATGCTGCTCTGCTGACAGACAGACTGTGCTGGGTGGGCAGGCGCCAGGGCTGCCTTTTGTTTTCTTGCAGGATGGTAGGGAAACTGAGGCCCACAACTCTGGGAGCACAGGCCGGTAGGCATTTGACTGACAGAAGCCACTGTGCTCCTCTCTCAGAGGCTGCATCCTGTAGCTGGCTGCCAAGTGGCCTTCCTGCCTGACGTATTTCCCTCCTAAGATGAATAAATGCGACGTTATGGGAATTTAGCAACAGGATAAGCCACAGATGGAAAATCAAACACTTAGAAAAATCATTTAATGTTTTTATTTACTCCATACAAGACGCTACCAGCTTGGGCTGCAATTGGAGTTGTTACATAATTTATGGCCACAAAAACCGATCCCTAACGTACCATACTCACAGGCTTTGCGGGTCCCTGAGGCGCCCAATTCATATTCAGTTCTAGTTGGGCAGGATGAATGGCAGAAGGGTGCAGGGAGGGGATCTGCCTTCTGGAGAGAGCTGAGGGGAGGTAGGCAGAGACACGCAGAGGCAGAGTGCTCTGCCGTGGATGGACTGAAGTCTGTGTTGACACTGGTGTTGTGTTATGCAGCCAGTGGAAAAATAAGCCCCATCGGCAGGGAAGAGAGACCTCTTGCCTCACTCCTGCTTGATGGCGCTCGCCTCACAATTGTGATAGTCTGGCTGTAGAGAAGTTTGTTCACGTGTCCTGACCACACGCATTATTAAATCCTTCTTGAACAAAGATTGGCCAGCATCCAAGGGCAGGACTGAGACTGGTGCTCCTTAGTGGGGATTATCCTGGGACAGGTGGCCTTAGCTTGGGTGCAGATGGGTACCTTATTGCCAGCCCTCGTTCCCTCCCCCTCTAGCCCTCCCTCTCTCCCAGCTTCCCTCCCTCCCTCGCTCGCAGCTTTCCTTCTTTCCCTCCCTCCTTCTCTCTTTCCCTTCCTCCCTCCCTCTCTCCTTCCCTCCCTCCCAGATTCCCTTCTCTCCTAGATTCCAATCCCTCCCTCCTTCCCTTCCTCCCACCCTCTGTCCCAGCTTCATTCCCTCCCTCCTTCCCTCCTTCCTAGTCTTCCTCCTTCATTTCTCCTACCTCTTTGTCTCTCTCCCTTCTCCATTTCCTCAGCTTCATCCAGGGCTCATGTGCACACGCTTCTAATGGTTTACCCTGTAAGACAAGTGTCATTGATCTTAATTTTGCGGATGACAAACAGAAAGCCCTGCCTCTGAGGATTATGGCTGTGTATTCAACAGGAACCAGTGACCCCCATCCACAATTTCCACGTGAATCTCTCCCGTCTTGCTGACTCCTGGTGGGGGTTGAATCGTGTCCCCTGAAGTCAGCACGAACTTCTTTAGAGATAGGGTTATGTGATCAGTCAAGGCATCAGTTGGAATGAGGTCATGGGGGGAGTGGGCTGGGCCCCGAATCCAATGGCTGATGCCTTTGAAAAAGGAAAATAAACACATGTGCCCAGTGAAGGTAGAGATACGGACTGAGTGACCAGGGCTGTCCAACAGCACCAGAAACTAGGGGTGGTGTGGGATAGACCGTCCCTCGTAAGCTTCAGGGGAATCAGCTTCAGACATCTGCTCTTGCAGGCCTCTGACTAGACCAGGCTGCCCTGTCTTGGGGATCCAGTCTCTCTGTGGTTCCTACCCAGCTCTGACCCCTGAGAAAGTCACATGACTTGGACTGGACAGGAGGGGCTAGTTCTTGAAAGATTCATGGAGGATCTGAAATGGGCCACCTCAACAGAGAGAAGGGACAACCACACTGATTGAATAGTGCCTTCAGGTTGTGGGTGGGAGGGAGAGCAGGGCTGGCCTTGTGTGATGCTACACGGAACTCACAAAGCAGGAGCGTCCATTCATGGACAAGGACACCTGAGAACAGTTTTCCTTAGTATACCTTTGGGGAGGCTCTTGTGTGGGGCTGCTTAGATCCCTGAATGGTCTCTGGTACCAAAAAGATGAAAATCAAAATATCTGTTCCAAAATGACATGGAGCTCACAGATACAACACAATGAAGCCAAGATTTTCTGAGTGTTCCTAGTTGCAAGGTTAGAGCACGCTGGATTCTGCGTTTAACACGTTCCTCGGGTCACCTAACACATATGAGCCACTTGGGTGGCTTAAAGTCACCTCACAACCCGCTGTGCCTGAGACTCTGAGTCCCCTTTACGTCCCCTCCTGCCACGACTCTGATTCTCTGCTCAGTGTTCAGGGACAACGTTGTTGGATATTCCTAATCTAACATGCCTGACCTCCTCCAGGACAGGGATATCGGTGGCCAAAAAGATGGACAAGTAGCTGGATCTGAGGAACCAATGCTGATGTGTATAGCTGGGCTCCTGCCATACAAGGCAGTCCCTGGGAATGACAGTGGGGTGGCATGAGGGACAGTGACTTTCCTGTGCTCCTGTACAGCCGTTGGAGTGACTTCCTCTTTTGGAGGTCAATGATGGGTCCTGGAGTTGCTTTTCTGAATGGCCACAACCTGGGTGGTCTAAGAAACTAATCTTGCACTCACTCTGGAGTTGTAATGGGTGCTCTGGGAGAGGAGCCCCCTGCCACTTCTAGATGCTGGAAGTTTACAGTGACTAAAGCTTCTTGGATTCCAATTGCCTCACTGTGGT
The DNA here is from genome assembly GCF_018167655.1 of Microtus oregoni. Taxonomy (NCBI): domain Eukaryota; kingdom Metazoa; phylum Chordata; class Mammalia; order Rodentia; family Cricetidae; genus Microtus; species Microtus oregoni. The sequence goes on from NW_024543064.1 coordinate 2,712,101, forward strand.
CTCTACCTCCAGGGTCACATGACCATCTCTTCTCTGTCATTTGTCTTATGAAGACATTGGGCTTAGGGACATGTAACCATCCAGCATGGCTTCATGGTTTCCTTAACGAATCTCTTTGCTAATCCCCCTCCACACTAGCTCCCATTTACAGGACCTGGGACTTGAGCAGAACTTTTGGGGGCCACCTTTCAGCCCCCTGTCAGTGAGATCTATGTTTTGACAGAAGCCTCTTGGGCCTCTGTCCATGGTGCAGAAGCTCATCCTGTCTCAGTGGTGCAGGAGAATTGTCTATATTCTGTCAATCATATTTTAAATAAACGCTGATTGGCCAGACAGGAAGTATAGGCAGGTCAACCAGACAGGAAGTAGAGGTGGGGTGAGGAGAACAGGAGAATTGTGGGAAGAAGGAAGCCCATTCCCTCCAGTCCTGCCCAGACCACGTAAGAAGCAAGATGTAATCTACCCAGCTGAGAAAGGTACCGAGCCATGTGGCTAACATAGATCAGAATAATGGGTTAATATAAGCTACAAGAGCTAATAAGTAGCTTGAGCTAATGGGCCAAGTGTTTTATAACTTATGGAGACCTCTGTGTGATTTTCTTTGGGGCTTGCTTGCTGTGGGGAACTGGGCAGGACATAAACCCCAACAAGCAGGCCCTTCATGTTACAGAATGGTGCCTACATGGATAACTGCATCCATGGAAAGCCTGAGAAAGCTTGGGAAAGAATAAAGCATGTTTTTTTTTGGTAGCAGCAATTTCCCGGGTGTGCTCTGCTTGCTAGAGGCAAGCGCTCTCATCTAAGAGACGCTTCCTGACTCAGCTTTAGCTGCAAAACCTTGCAGCTCTTTAAAGAAGGCCTGCCAAGAAACACTTAAATAGTGCTGATAAAAATCTGACTGCATGCTTTTTGATTTTCAGTCATAGCAGGAAAAAAGCTGCGCCATTTTAAAATGCCAGCTTTCTGGGCCATCCTGCCAGGGCAAACTCTGACTCTTTCAAGCAGGCAATCCTGACTACGGAACTTTTGAATGTTGTTTAACACTGTTGCAGCTTGCTTCCTGGCAAGGACCTTGAAATGCCATAGAGTTGTGGCAATAAAACGTGGCTACAGTTGGTACCCCAGCCATGAGGCTGAAATCTTGAAAAGCTAAGGAATGGTCTGGATCTAGCTATCAAAGCCACGACTTTAATCCTCTCCTTAAAGACTCCTGTAGTCAGAAAAAGAGATATATACAGTAAAGAGACATTTAAAGAAAAAAAAACTCTAAATGGTTTACAGTGTGTTAAAAATATATGCAGGCTTAAAAGAAAAAAAAAGGTTAAAGTTCTTAAAAAAGAAAGAGAGTAGTTGGGTGTAGTGGTACACACCTTTAATCCCAACACTTGGGAGGCAGAGGTAGATTGACCTCTGTCTCATCACTTAGATGTTCAGAGGGGCTTGCCATGGAGCCAGGTCTGCTGGTTGTTTTGCCAAGGACACAACCTAGGGTCATCTGGAAAGAGGAACTTCACCAGAGAAAACACCTCGATCAGATTGGCCTGTGGGCATGTTGGTGGGGCATTTTCTTGATCAGGGATTGCTATAGGAAGGTCCAGCCCATGTGGGAGATACCATCCATGAGCGGGTGGTCCTAGATTGTATATATAAAAAATCAGGCGAAAGAAGCCACTAGAAGAAAGCCAGTAACCAGCATTCCTCAGGGCCTCTGCTTCAGTTCCTGCCTCCAGGTTTCTGACTCCTCTCCGCGATGGACCATTGTAAGCCGTAAGCTGAAGTAAGTTGCTTTTGGTCATGGAGTTTGTCACAGCCATGGAAAGCACACTAGGGCTCCCAGGAATTGCATTTTTCAAAAGTTTCTGGCAAATTTGCACAAGGGCAGTGACCTCCGGGATCAGAGTCTGGAGACAAGCAAAAAAACCACACCAACGCCAAATCTCTCTCTCCTTCTCTCACTCTATCCTTCCTCTCGTTTTCCTTGAGTCTTGCTCTGGAGCCTGGTCCTGATGCTGAGGTTCCAGGTTTGTACCATTTGACCAAGAAGACATGTTCAGAGTGTGACCGTGTCTTACTGAAGGCGTCTTACTGTGGCTGTGTGGCCACCGGAGGAGAAAGGATAGAGTCAGCCTCAGAGTCTGAAAGTGGTGCTCTTGTGAGAAACTTCCAGAAGTAGAAGAGAAATACACAGAACCATGCAGATGGGCTGAGGGCAGAAGCATGCCTGGAGACAGAAAGATGCTCAGCTAGGAATCTCAGAGTGGCAGGCAGCTGACTCTGGCAGCCCACACCAGTTTCTGCCTCTCCCATGATCTCCGAGGAAGAGGGGTACCTGGTGTCTCTGCCGCTTAGACACACTCCCTGAAGACACGCCCAGGCTCAGTGGATACTAGCGGGAGTTTGAGCTTCCGTATGGGAAGGTTTAGGAATGCACGTGTGTGCTTATTTTGCTTACCATTTGTTTATGTGTGTGGCACAGCCACAGCCAATGTGGATCTGTGTCTAATTAAGATCAGATGAGCTCCTCCAGCCAGAATAAAATAAAAACTGTGATAAGAAGGCTACCTGTCAGTTTAATTGGCTGCATTTTTTCTTTCTTAGTGGTCCATAAAATAGCAGAACGTTTTTCTGTCAATAGGGCCCTAAACTCAAGAAATGTTCTAGGAAAAACAGGGGGCTCTGCTAGGCTGTGTTCATTTACTTTTCCTTCTCCTGGCAGCCTTAGGCGGTAACAGGTGAGAAGGGAGAGGCTTAACCAGGGCCTCCATGGGGTGGGGTTGGACTGCACTTTAGAGTGAGGTCATCAGGGGAGGACGAGGCCTTAGGAGGGAGGCTGGAGGCAGGGCCTGAACCTGAGGAGGGATTGCTGCTCTGGGAGTGGTTGCTTGGTTGCAAAGCATCCTGTTAGGTTTAGCTGTCAGCACAGTAGAGTTGGGGGATTGCCCGGATGAGACTGAGGAGTCATCTTGATTACTGATTAACGAGGGAGGGTCCAGCCACCGAGGGTAACCCCACTCCTAGGCAGGTGGACATGGTCTGTGTAGGACAATCCCTGGGCGGGATCCGCAGCAAGCCTTGGAGTGCTCCAGTAAGCAGTGTTCCTACATGATTTCTGCTTTGGGTTCCTGCTTGGAGTTCCCCCAGTGACTGACTGTGGCTTGGATGTGTAAGCTAAAATAAACCCTCTCCTCCTTAAGCTGCTTTTGGTCATGGTTGTCTACCACAGGAACAGAAAAGCAGGTTAGAACATGGGTCTCTGGGGGGGCATTGGGCTCTGGGGGACACTGGGGCTCTGGGGCTCTGGGGGGCACTGGGACTCTGGGGCACTAGGGTCCTGGGGCTCTGGGGCTCTGGGGCACTGGGGTTCTAGGGCACTGAGGTCCTGGGGCTCTGGGGGGCAATGGGGCACTGGGGTGCTGGGGCTCTGGGGTCCAGGGGCTCTGGGGCTCTGGGGTGCTGGGACCTTGCAATAGCCACGGCTAGCATGAGTCAAGTGGCCCTACGGCATGTCCCCGTGGTCCTGGGAGAAGCTAGTACTGCCTGGACATGTGTAACAGAGAGGAGCAGGCATGCTGCTGCCTGAAAGGCATGAAGCTGCACTGTGGACAGGATTCTCTTTTGGGACGGTGGGGGCTCAAGGCTCTGAAATGAAAGAGAAGGAGGGGACAGAGGCATGGCTGCGCTGAGGTTCCATTGTCCACACTGGGTGCTCTGGCCCCTGCTGGGGGCTATACTCCTGTCCTTTGTCAACTGGTGTGGTGGCAAGAGTCTACCAGGCAAGCCATATTGCTGGTTCCCTATCTCTTTTGCAAGACAGAGTCTCACTCTAGCCCAGGATGGCCTTAAGTGCATGTGTTCTGTCTCACTCTCCCAAAGTCCTGAGATTGTAGGTGTGAACCTCCATGCTGGATGGTTTTCCTTATATGAGGATGGAAAGGGGGACAAAGGACCCCCTTTTATGAGAACTTAATTATCTCTCATAGCCCCTCCTACCAAGGTGGGGTAGTGGTGGTGGACACAAACCTATGAATCAAGGGGGTGAACACTTAGTCTTTAGCAGACCAACAGACTCTCCAAGGACCAACAGACACTGTACCCAACTCCTAGCCAATGCCATCCACTTTGAGCTATGGTCTCCCTTCTCTTTCAGAGTGCTGTGATGCAGGAGTCCCCTCTGTGTGCTGTGATTACCATTAATGAAGAAAGAAACTGCTTTGGACCTACAGCAAGACAGAACTTAGGTAGGTGGGGAAAGCTAGGCTGAATGCTGGGAGAAAGAAGGGTGGAGTCAGAGAGACGCCATGGAGCCACTGGAGATAGACGCTGGGAACTTTACCTGGTAAGCCACAGCCACACCGTGATATACAGATGATTAGAAATGGCTTAAATTAATATAAGTGTTAGCCAATAAGAAGCTAGAACTAATGGGCCAGACAGTGATTTAATTAATACAGTTTCTGTGTGATTATTTCCATTATAAGCTAGTTGGGTGGCCAAGAACCAACAAGTGACCTCCCTCCAACAGTGCTGGAGCTGACAGGGGGCTAGAGCTGGGGTCCTGATCCTAGGGCTGTAGAGTCCTGGAGTACTCAGAGGCTGCTTCGAGAATTTCTCTTGAGGGGACTCACAATCCAAGCTACTTTGGGGACTCAGAGACTGTTGTTTACAATGACTCAGGATCTTGGTTTCTATCCTTTCCCTTCCATCAGGCCTGCCTCCTCCCTGAAGGAACTGGGGGTTGCTCCTGCCTACGACTCTGATGGTCTTGGGCTCACTACTGGTGGGGCTTGTGGGGAGCAGCAGGGATTGTGGATTTACCTGATCGTGTTTTGTTCCCACATGGATGGCAGCAGCACTGCCCTGTAAGATGCAGGATACGGTGAAGGATAGTCATAGACGGGACCCAGGGTGGATGCTGTTTGAGCTCTTGCTACACATAGGCTACTCGGGGTTGTTCATCTGGGTCAGTTCTCCCTAAGTATATCTGGGGGCAACGTGGCCTCTGGGGCTACCGGAAGGACTAGGAGATATGGCTGCACAAACTGTGGCTAGCTACAAGTCAGTCCAGAGCCTCAGGCCATTTGACACCGAGAGGGCAGCTGAGAGACTCCCAGATCCCCAGGTGTCCAGGAGAGTGTGTTCTGCCATGTCTTACAGCCCGCAGTCTGGCTGAGATGCACTGCCGTGCAGAGGGAGTGGTGAGTGTCTGTGGGCAGATAAAAGGGCTGGAAACTGCAGGGGAGGGATAGAGGACTGGCAGCCACTGTTCTGGCAGAGCAGTCCCACTTTGGCCCCGATCCCAGACCTGAGGCCCAGGAAACAAGATGGTGCTGCATGGAGCACTGACTGACATGGGACCCATCCATTTGCCCACGCTGTCACCCTCCTGCACCTGAACATTGTCCAGGACCAGGCTCAGAGCCCAGCCTTTGGGTAGAGTTGCAGGGAAAGCCTCAGAGACAGAGTCTGCTTCTATTGATTTTCCTGCTTAACCTCAAACTCCTCCAGAATGAAACCTTTGCTCCAGGGAGCTGTGTGTGTCTAGACTGTTGGGAATCACTTGTGCCCCTTGGACTCACCTCTTCCCCACCAGCCCTCTTCCCATGCCCAGACTATGGTCCCAGTCTTCCACTTGGCTAGCCCACCAAGTTTTCCTTTCCTAGCCCATAGAGACCTACATTCAGAAGTCAGTTGCCCTATGAAGATACCTAGGTGGTACCTGAAATATTCACATCTTCTTTCTGTATAGAAAGATGGTCTAGTGGTCCTTTGAACACAGCAGGGACTTTTCTATGGAGCCTGCTCAGTAGGTGCATGTGGGCTTCTTCCTGCCCAGGTTGCCAGGCTGGGGGTGGGGGGGGGGTCTGTGGTTTGACCCTGGTCTATAGTTACAGGGGCAGCTTAGGTCACCTGTGAATTCTCTCGGAACCTTTGCTCCAGAGAAAGAAGAGAGTCACCAGGCTTTTTATCCTAAGGCATGGGTACTGTCTACAGGACAGCAAGGGACAACTTGCAGCAGGCATGGGGCAATCTCTTGTTTGCTACCTGAGTCCCCATTGTGGCTATCATGTATCCCACTGACTTGGCAGAGCAATTCTCAGTAGTTGACAACTTTATTCCTTCATCAGCGAAATAAACCAAGGCCAAGAGAGGAAGAGTAACCTCAAAGTCTCATAACTAACACATGGTAGCCTGGGGATTTTAACCCACATTGCTGCCAATGCTGGGCTGGGTCCTGGTTCTTTGGTTTGGGCTCAGGTATCTGTCCTAGGGACAGTACTGACCCAGAGTGATAATGATGCATCTCTGATGGTTTATCCACAGACCTGACCTACTGCAGGACAGGTATACACAGATAGACTCCCTCATGTTGTGTGAGGCTACCAGGCATGAATCTCAGGAGAATGGATTTACAGCCTGCCGGGGGCAGAGATGGGGGTACATCTCCCTTGAAACATACCTGCTGTGCTAAATATTTGAGTAAAGCATGAATAATTCATGTTCCAGAGACATACTGTTACTGATGGACAAGGCCAGGGACTTGTAAGTGGTAGGCATTTAACTAGGCTTTGCCTTGCAGCCATGGGAGCTGCGCATTTCAGTGGGACCTGAGGAGTTTGACTGTGCAATGGAGGGGAGAAAGCTGGGAGGGAGGATGGGGGGGGGTCTCACCTTCTTGACCTCTGTATGGGAGGCGTTAGGGATGCTGGGTGAGGGAGCTAGACATCTGGGCTGAGGGGCTCAAGATGAAAGCTATAGGTGCAAGACCCTGTCTCCCGCTAACTCCCCATCTCAAAGAGCCATGTGCAGAGGTGGGACCCTCAGGTCAGTGCTGACATCACAGGTCGCTATCTGAAGCTGCTACTTAAAGGCTACTGGGGGGTGGAGCAGCTCTGGGTCCAGCTCCTGCAGACTTCCCTGCATTTGAGGGAGTCCCTGAGAAGGGCTCTTTCTGGTCCCATCTGGGATCTGTTCACGAGACACCAGCTTTATCTCACAGTTCCCCAAAGGTGTGACTCCAGAAGGGGCTGAGGCCAGGTCCTGGCTCAGGTTCTTACATGAAGTGGACATTGGGCTGGCAAGTGGGGTGGATCTGGAGCTGTGAGTGGTCATGGGAGCAGCAGTGACAGCAGCAGGTGGCAGAGGGGCAGTGGCAGCACAGCTGCAGAGCCCATTCCATAGCCCTTCTGTGACTGTCAATGGCTCCTGGCTTCAACTCCTTTCTTGATGATCACTGGGTGATGGTGGTGATGTGTGTGTGTGTGTGTGTGTGTGTGTGTGTGTGTGTGTGTATGTGTGGGAGTGAGAGAACAGAGACTAAGCACATCATAATCTGTGACTCAGTCTTGGAAGTAACATCATGACTGTCATATCCTAATGCTCACACAGACTAACTCCTTTGCAGTAGGTGTGCAAGGTGTGCAAATATGTGAGTAGCAGGAAGTGGATGACTGAAGCCATCCTGTTGGAGGATGGCCACCTCCATGCCCACCCTGAATTGCTGCTATTGCCAGCCCCTGTGACCGCCATGTACAGGGAGGGTTGGCAGTCCCCACAGTGGGCTGTGATATGAAGACCAGGCATGGCAGAGGAGGGGCTAGTAGACATTTTTTTGCTCTTTGCATCCTAGCCCCTAATTTCCATCCTGTCACAACTCTGTGGTCTTAATCACTTGCACCTGACCCCTTTGCTGACCAGAGTTATAGCTTTTTGGTGGGTTTAGGAAGTTGGGGTTCCCTAGTCCTGGGCAGCAGCTGCAGTAGAGCTACTGGCAGTGAGATGTCCAAGACTATTGGCCTTTACAGCAATTGCCCCTGCTGTTGTCATTGCTGAGGTCGCTGCCTCTTCTCTCTGCTCTTGGATCCTACTGTTGTTGCCTTTACTGGCTCTGCTGTTACTCCTGGGCCCAGCTCTGCAATGCCACAGCCATCAGATCTCCCCACCGCTAACATGGTAATAATACAGCAAAAGAGGACATCTTCATGCCAGCAGAGAGTTAGCCAAAGAGCCTGCTTATGTAGTTAAGAAAGAGTGTTTGTCCTGATTGTAGCCAACCTTCGTGCAAATGAAGGCTTACATTTACACCAATCACGGTGGACATTCATGCAAATAAAGGGTTGCATTTACATCAAGCACAGGTAGACTTTTATACAAATGAAGGCTTGTGTTCACAGTAGTGACAGCATTGTCCTCTTTGTCTCAGTCCCAGCAGTCCCTCTGCTGGGCCATCAGGGAAAGTGCTCCCACGGTGGCCTGGGTGGCCTGGGTGGGAACCGTTGTGAGAGTCTGGTGCATACAGCTGGCAACAGCCAAGGGCTACACCTGTGGAGCCAGAGCTGTGCTAAGGTACTAAGTAGCTGCAATTGTTGTGGAATTGTTGGGCAATAGCTTCCTCAAGGCATCTGTAGAATGTCCAATATGGTGGAGTTAGCTCTAGGCTTTGTCTGGCGGGATTCTTGACAGATGGTCCCTTGTTTAAGGCAGCCAGGGCACCAAGAAGGGGGCGTTCAACAGCTGCCAATTCTGGAGTCAGAGGACCTCATTGCTCAAATATTTGCTTATTTGCATGCAAGTAAACATGAGAAGAAAAGGTTATAATGAGAACTTAGGATTCACACTGGTGCTTGATAGTGCTAGACCAATACTTAACCCCTGGCTGGTGCCTCAGGGAGAGGTGGACCCCTAATCTGTGACTGGAGTGTACAGATGAGAAGCACCCTGTGTCCCTAGTCTTACCTGCCCAGTTCTCATTCAATTTGCCTGTCCTTCTGTCCAAAGTGTGGCTCTCAAGGCTCCACCTGGAAGTGGAGACTCTTTCTAAAGGCAAAGGGTGTCCAAGAAATGAGAGGAACCCAATCTCTTCTGGAGCTGCCCAGAAAAGGATGAGTGTGCAGTCATCAGGGCCATGGAAGCATCCTGGACACAGAGGTCCAGGAGAGGTGCTGGGAAATGGGGCTCTCTCCTCCAGAGCAGGCTGCAGCTTCGACACGGGCCTTCCTGATAACATGTTGGCCTGGCAGGGCTGGCTAGCCCAAGGTCTTATCTTCTGAAAGGTAGAAGCTTTGCTATTCTGTGCGCCAGTGGCACCCTATTCTGTGTGTACAGGTGAACACAGTAGAGGCTGAGGGCCAATGCCAAGAGGCCTCCTTTGCCACTCTCCATTTTATATTTTTGAACTGAAATTATTTATTTTTACTTTTTTGTGTATGAATATTTTGTCCAAGTGTATGTATGTGTACGTAAGTGCATGTCTGGTGCCTGCCGAGGCCAGAGGAGGGCCTTGTGTTCCTTGGAATAGACGTTACAGACTATTGTGATCCACCAAGTGCCTGCTGGGAACTGAATCTAATCTCTCTCTCTCTCTCTCTCTCTCTCTCTCTCTCTCTCTCTCTCTCTCTCTCTCTCTCTGTTTTTTGCAAGAGCAGCAAGGGCTCTTGATTCCTGAGCCATCTCTCCAGTCTCTTCCCTTGTATTTTTAGACAGGATCTGTGATTATTGGTTTTTATGCTAACTTGACACAGGTTAGAGTTGTTTGGGAAGAGAGAATATCAATTGAGAATGTATCTCTCTAAGATTTCCCATGGGTAAGACTGTGAGACATTTTCTTGGTTAATGATTGAGTGCCCAGCCCATTGTGGGTGGTGCCACTCATGGACAGGCTGTCTGGAGTTTATAAGGAAGCCATGGGGAGCAAGCCAGTAAGAAGCACTCTTCGGTACTCACTCATAAGTGGCTTTTAGACAGGAAGCAAAGGAAAACCATCCCACAGTCAACAACCCTAGAGAACATAGACAACAAAGAGGACCCTAAGAGCGACATGCAGGATTCTACGTAGGAATGAGAAAAAGACAAGATCTTCTGAGTAAATTGGGAGCATGGGCTCCACAGGAGAAGGTAGAAGGGAGGGGGAGAAAGGTATGGGAGCAGAGAAAAATGTGCACCTCAATAAAACAATAAAAAAAGACGTGTTCTACCATGGTCTGTTTCAGTTCCTGCCTCCAGGTTCCCGCCTTGAGCTCCTGCCCTGGCTTCACTGGATGATGGATTACACCTGTAATCTGAAACAAACACCTTCTTCCCCCAAGTTGGTTCTGGTCATGGTGTTTTATCATCGCAGTAGAAACCTGAACTAAGCCAGGGTCTCTCACTGAGCTCGAGTCATTGATTTTGACAGGCTAGGTGGCTAGAAAACCCTGGCGATCCTGTTTTCACATTCCCAGGGCCAGGATGTCAGGCCTGCATCACCATGCCTTATTTCCCCCCATGGGTGCTGGAGATCTGAACCCAGGTTCAGTAGAACACTTGCTATACAATCGTGATCTACTGACTGAGCCACTTCCCATGGCCCTGTACTTCCTTTATTAAATTAGCAGAAAATTATTAGTGTAGTCTCTATAATGGAAGATTGGTGGGGAAGAGAGAGAAGCCTCTGCTTCAATCTAATCCAAGTGTTTGAGACTCTAATTACATTGAAATGAGCACCACCAACTCTGTAAAGAGAGTTAATTTATGCACTGTCAGAGTCTCGCGTCAGAGCTGTCTAACTGGAGGGCACTCGGTGACGCCCTGTGGTTGAAGTTGATGGCGCAGGTGGCACCTGCCTTTCCAGGGCTGCTAAGGGTGAACGGCATTTCCATCCCTGAATCCCCTTGGCCTCCTCCTCTGTGTAGCATTTAGGGATGAGCTTGTATAGCAGCTTATCTTTTGAAGTGATGTCCAAGTTATTCATGGCAGGGAACTGCTGCTTTTTTGAGGCTTCTTTTGGGGGTGTGGGGACATCGGCTATGGGCAGGAAAACAATGAAGAAGGTGAGAAAAGAGGAAAGCGTTATAAAACTCTCAATAACAGAAGATCTAGTCACTAGACATGTGAGTGCACCTGCTGCTGCACTTCTGTAAACACAAACAACACGAAGTGGAATGGGGGCACACATCAGAGCTGTGTGATCGCACAGCACGTGGATGGATGGGGACGGACATAGAGTCTGGTCGGCATGGCGAATGAGCTCCCCCCGTTTCTTGGGGCAGGCACAGGACCTGCCTTTGCCTGTGCACACACCCAAATTCTAGAAATGGATGATACATTAAACAAGCTCCAATAAATTCTTAGGAATCAACAAAATAACTGCCTTGTCTAAGCACAAAAAATGAGATGGCCTGGGAGCTAAGAGCGCTCGCTGCTCTTGCAGAGGACCTGGGTTAGATTTCTAGCACCCACCAGCATCTGTAACTCCAGCTTCAGGGGATCTGATGCCCTCTGCTGCCTCTTCAGGCAGTCGGCACACGCGTGGTACATATGTAGCCTAACATGTAAACACACAAAATAAAAATAAATAAATCTTAAAAATGAAATTGAAACCAAAGAAAGGACAGGTTTTTTTTTTTAAAAAAAAAAACTTGAGAAACAGGAATTTTTATCAATAAAATTTGCTTTTGTAAATAAACACTTGGAAATGATTAAGGAAACTAAGAAACATTTAGAATAAGTGATAATAAGATGTCTTAACCAGATGGGTACACAAGAACAGGGGCAAATGGTGGCCAAAGGCCTCTGCCACCAAAAACCAAGTCTGGAGGACTCTGGGGACTTCTGTAATATTCCCTTCCTTCTTTCCGCCCTCCTTCCCTCCCATTCTCCCTCCCTTCTTCTCTCCCTCCCTCAGTCCCTCCCTCCTTTCCTCCGTTTCATCTTCCCTTCCTCCCTTCCTCCCATCCTTCCTTCATTCCTCCCTCCCTTCCCCCTTCCATCATCCTTCCTTCCTTCCTTCCTTCCTTCCTCCTTTCCTTTCCTTTCCTTTCCTTTCCTTCCTTCCTTCCTTTCTTCCTTCCTTTTGCTCCCTTGCCCCTACCCCTCCACTCCCATCTCACTTTTTAGAGACAGGATCTCATATAACCCAGGGTAGCTTTAGATTCTCTGTAGTTGAGGATGACCTTGAACTTCTGGTTACCTTCTGGCCTTCACCTCCCTGGTGCTGGGATCTCAGATGTACAGGGCCACAACTGACTTCTGGGGTCTTTTCTAGGAGCAATTTCTGTTTTTATACAAAGCATTTAGAAAGTAGAAAAAAGATAAAAAGTTCTTTTTGTAAAAGCAGTACAAAAATCTGAGTTAGTGGAACCTGCTACTGGACTAAGGAAAATAACAAGTCACGAGACAGGAGTGATCCAGGGGCAACTGGGAACCTCTCCTGTGTTCACCATGGGACAGGTGTGATCCAGAGCAGATGAGAACCTCTCCTGTGTTCACCATGGGACAGGTGTGATCCAGAGCAGATGAGAACCTCTCCTGTGTTCACCATGGGACAGGTGTGATCCAGGGCAGATGAGAACCTCTCCTGTGTTCACCATGGGACAGGTGTGATCCAGAGCAGATGAGAACCTCTCCTGTGTTCACCATGGGACAGGTATGATCCAGAGCAGATGAGAACCTCTCTTGTGTTCACCATGGGACAGGTGTGATCCAGGGCAGATGAGAACCTCTCCTGTGTTCACCATGGGACAGGTGTGATCCAGGGCAGATGAGAACCTCTCCTGTGTTTATCATGGGACAGGTGTGATCCAGAGCAGATGAGAACCTCTCCTGTGTTCACCATGGGACAGGTGTGATCCAGAGCAGATGAGAACCTCTCCTGTGTTTATCATGGGACAGGTGTGATCCAGGGCAGATGAGAACTTCTGTGTTTATCATGGGACAGGTGTGATCCAGAGCAGATGAGAACCTCTCCTGTGTTTATCATGGGACAGGTGTGATCCAGAGCAGATGAGAACCTCTCCTGTGTTTATCATGGGACAGGTGTGATCCAGAGCAGATGAGAACCTCTCCTGTGTTTATCATGGGACAGGTGTGATCCAGAGCAGATGAGAACCTCTCCTGTGTTTATCATGGGACAGGTGTGATCCAGAGCAGATGAGAACCTCTCCTGTGTTTATCATGGGACAGGTGTGATCCAGGGCAGATGAGAACCTCTCCTGTGTTTATCATGGGACAGGTGTGATCCAGAGCAGATGAGAACCTCTCCTGTGTTTATCATGGGACAGGTGTGATCCAGAGCAGATGAGAACCTCTCCTGTGTTTATCATGGGACAGGTGTGATCCAGGGCAGATGAGAACCTCTCCTGTGTTTATCATGGGACAGGTGTGATCCAGGGCAGATGAGAACCTCTCCTGTGTTTATCATGGGACAGGTGTGATCCAGAGCAGATGAGAACCTCTCCTGTGTTTATCATGGGACAGGTGTGATCCAGAGCAGATGAGAACCTCTCCTGTGTTTATCATGGGACAGGTGTGATTCAGGGCAGATGAGAACCTCTCCTGTGTTTATTCACCAAGGCCCCAGCCAGGACAGGAAGTGCAGAGGACAAAGCTTAATGTCTTTGTCTTGGTTGAAGTACCGCAGCTTGAGGCACAATCAACAGAATTTCATCCTTCATTTCTGAGGGCTGGGAATCTGAAGTCAGAGAGCTGCATGTGGCAAGATCCATCCCGCTGCCTCAGTGCCTGGCAGCAGTGTGAAGAGAATAAACAAGGGGCTGGACTCAGCCCTTTCCTAGGGCTCTGACCCCCAGCCCTGTGGGATCCTCAGCTTTCTTATCTCTCAAAGGTCTCATCTCTCAGCATGGCGCTCTAGTTGCTGTGTACCCAAACACAACGTGATTCCAGGAAGAAAGGGTTTATTTTAGCCCACAATTCCAGATCACATGCCATCATTGTGGGGGAATCACCATAGTCGGGACTTGAGACTTATGGTTACGTCACACGCACAGCCAAGAGCAGAGAGAGAATGAATGCATGTATGCTCACTTGCTTGTGCTCAGGTCCTCTTCATCCCTCTAACCCAATCCAGGACCCTCTGCCTAGGGAATAGTGCTGCCCACAGTGGGCAAGAGATGGGACCTTCTGCCTAGGGAATAGTGCTGCCCACAGGGGGCAAGAGATCAGGACCTTCTGTCTAGGGAATAGTACCACCCACAGGGTCAAGAGACTAGGACCTTCTGCCTAGGGAATAGTGCCGCCCACAGGGGGCGAGAGATCAGGACCTTCTGTCTAGGGAATAGTACCACCCACAGGGTCAAGAGACTAGGTTCTGCCTAGGGAATAGTGCCGCCCACAGGGGGTGAGCCTTCCCACACCGATTAACAACCAAGGCAGTCCTCTATAGTCGTGCAGGAGGCCAAGATGATCTAAGCAATCTCTCCCTGAGACTCTCCTCCCAGGGGATTTTAGATTCTGTCAAGTGGACAATTAAAACTAATGATCACACGTAATCATAGTGAAAACTAGATTATGTGTGCATCCGTACAAACACCAAACCAAGGCAGTATCTATCCATGAAAAGATAAGGGGATCGTCAGCTTCCCGCAATACATTCATTCTGAACCCCACCTGACACCAGGTGCACAGCTGGATCCTGGGAGGGTCGTAGTTCATGCACAAAAAATAAAGACAAAAACAGAGGAGGGAATCCTATTCCTCATGAATAGGTACGTCTTCAACAAATTCCAAAAGCGTTTGCCACAAGGAAGCAACAGATGCATTTCGGAGTTAGATTTCCCGTCAAGGAAGACAAAAAGGACAGCGGGAACACAGCTGAGCATGCAAGGAAAGATGTCTGTGGTTAAACACTGATGGGGGAGTAATATGCACTGCATGCAATTAACAAAAGTGAGGAGATAAACCTCAGTGGAAGCCGAGGAGGAGGTGTGGACTGTGATGAAGAGGAAATGGAAGAGGCTGATGTACCCATGAGGAGAAGCCCCAAGTCATTACCAATTAGACAGATGCGGACCAGGCTGCAGACATCTGCAAAGGCAGGTGAGTCATGCTCTACCCTGGGGGCCGCAGGAGAGCGCATGGCAGTGAGAGCCCAGGAGCAGGTGAAAATGACAGTAGAGGGCTGGAGAGAGCTGCAGTCAACAGGACGTGCGGCTCCTTCAAAGGACCCGAGTTCGGGTCCCAGCACCCAGGTCAGGTGGCTCTCAACCACCTGGATAGACTGTAGCTCCACAGGAATAGGACACCACTTCTGGCCGCTGAAGGCACTTGGACTCGTGTACACACACACACACACACACACACACACACACACACACACACACACACACTTAAAATAAATCTTAAAAAAGAAAGAACACACTGCAGTTGGTCCTAAAGTCACCAGAATGGGAGAGCTGGCCCTGCCCCTCACTGGCTGCAGGACTCTCTAGAGTGGGCCTTGCACCTCACTGGGCAGCGCAATAGAGCTGACCCTGTTGACAGGGGCACAGGTGATCTGGTTCCAATCTTCATCTGCCCTCCCCATCCCCCACCTTCACTGCCTGTGGTGGGTGGAAAAGCTGGCCCTGAGGTCCTGAGAGTGAGAGACCTGGCTCTGGCCCTCACTGGCTGCCCCACTCTGGAGAGCCGCTCCCGGACCTCCCCCAGCAACGCAGTAGAGCTGACCCTGTTGGAGCCCGTGCTGGTGCAGGTGAGCTGCCCTGGTGAGAGCAGGAGAAATGGTTCTGCTTCTTTTTGCTGCCTGCAGTAGGGAATGAGCTGGCCGGAGCAGTGCTGGAGAGCTCCCCCTGGTGGTGACAGTGAACCCAGCTACCACCCAGGCCCAGAACCAGGACTAGGGGTATCCCACCCAACATCCACCTCATCTAGGAACTGTATGTGAAGGGGCTGGCCCTGAAGAGTCAAAGCTGCAGGATCGCTATGACACAAGAACAACAGGCTATTCAAGAGGAGTCCCAGTGAGAACCCAGCATCGAAGGTGTAGCAGGAACCAGAGGCCTCAAACTAGATCAATGAACACTTAGAAGTAAAGATGTACGGTCTAAAGGGTGCACTGTGGATCACTGTGACACACCACCACACTACAGCTTCCATGGTACTTTTATTATTATTATTTTAGTTCTTTTTCTTTTAAATTTCATTGTATTTTTGGGGGGAGGCTGCGAGGGCAGAGGGTGGATACGGAAGGACAGAGAGAAGAGCGGGATCAGGAATCATGATGTCAGATCCACAGAGAGTCAATAAAAAGTTGAAAGAAAGAACAAAGGCCCTGAAACAGGCTGTCAAAATGGCTACGGGCTTATTTACATTGAACTAACACATTTTTGACAAGGGGTAATTTATGTAATTATCATACTTCACTTTCTCTATTTAGCTATTGACGAGGCAGTCACGGGACCTCTCAGTCCCTACAGGAGCACAACAAGGTGTGCAGAGGGATGGGGGGTCTGGGGTCCTCTTTAGACGCAGCAGCTCTGCAGGTCTTTGTGAAGGCGAGGCCATGGCCGAGTGGCACTGTCTGTCCCCACACTGCCCTGTTCTTAGTCCCACGTCCCCATGGTGTGGCTTCGACACAGTTACCCTGGATCTGGTGGCTCTGGGCCACTCGATGCCCCAGATGCAACTCTGCATTAGAATATTTCTGGGGCTGTGATCAGGCCACCCCAATGGCACCCACATCCTGGATACTTTCGTTGACAAGGCCAACCAGGGTGACAGGTTGATGCCTGGCTTTGGGGGACTTCTAGAATGAGTGATCTAATCTTTAAAAAGAGACCACGGGACCCACACTGGCTGTTTCCTTCAGCCCACAGTTCAGGAAGGCACAGAAATAACATTTCTCTAGGGACATACAGCAAGTATGGGGGCCCAGTCTAGTGACAGCCAATGCTTACCATGGATGATAGCCTTCCACAGTGAGTCTGACTGAACTTCAGGGCCAGCAGCTGGGCACATGTGTGCTTGATAGCTTCCTTGGGCAATGAACACTGAACTTCATTTTTCTTCCTAAGAGTTCCTGACTAGGGGCTGGAGAGATTGCTCAGTGGTTAAGAGCATTGCCTGCTCTTCCAAAGGTCATGAGTTCAATTCCCAGCAACCACATGGTGACTCACAACCATCTGTAATGAGGTTTAGTGCCCTCTTCTGGTCTGCAGACACACACGCAGACAGAATATTGTATACATAATAAATAAATTTTTTTTTTTAAAAAGAGTTCCTGACTAGAAATTAGTCATGCGGCCTGAAAGATGGCTGAGCATCTGAGAGTGCTTGCCTCTGGTGGGGGTGGGGAGGACCAGCATTCTGTTCTTATCACCACGGCAGACATCTCACAGGTGCCTCTAATTCCAGCTCCAGGAAATCTGATGCCCTCTTCTGGACTCTGTGGACACACCTGTACACACCTACCCACACCTACCCACAGACACACATATACACATAATTAAAGTAAATATTCACAGCACTCTCCAAGGCGAACACATGTAAGGGCACATCCATGTCAATGCACATGCATGCAAACACATCCCTCTCTTGAGTGCACACACCAGCATGCATGCAAAGGCACACGTACACACAAAAGCACACACAAAGCACCCATTTGCAAATGCCCGGACACAGATAAACAACACATAAACACATCCATCTCCTGCCTTGGGAGACGGGTACAGAACTCAGCAATCCTGCCGCACTTTGAGCTAAGATAAGATAATATAGACAAATTCTTCCATTATTTAGTCTCTTTGATCAAGCACGCCAAACTCTAGGAGATGAATTATGGACGCGGAGGCTTGCCTGCGATCTATCATTGGGAATGCAAGTGCCTCCAGCGCAGGGCGCTGCCAGAAATCACACGCTGATGGGCGGCTTGCTGTTCTGCCTCCGAAGGACGCCTTCTCTGAGCCAGTCTGCAGATGTGCTCACAGATCTGACGCTTGCCAAGGTTTGAGACAGTGGGTGCTTGGACACCTACCGATGTGCTCTACTTACTCAAAGGCCATGTTTGCAAGTGACAGATTTTGTGGCTTGGTGTCTGCGACAAGGAGAGAGACTGGCAATATGTGGAGGGTGGAGCAGGCTGGGGCTTCCTGTGGTTGCTGCCCTCTTGGCTGTGACACGGCTATGGCCAAGGCGATGTCCCCTACTCTAGTCGAGTCAGCAAACCTGGAATACAATGACTGTAAAGTCTAGGGTGGCCAACAGCATCCATCCCTGTGGTGGCCCTGATTCCTCCTTGAGCTGTGGAGATGCTTCAAGCCTTCCTAAGGCAGAGCAGCGTCCTCATGGTCCCAACACCTGGCTGATGGTGGGAGCCACTCTTCCATCTGTCCTTGAGGGCATCTCTCTCTCTCAGTGAGTTCATGATTCGCTGACCACTAGGACTCCAGAAGCCCTGGTTTCTCCCCCACAACAACAACCTCCTCTCACAAACTGGCCTGAGCTGTAAGTTCCATGGTCTGCCAGCCTCCTCTTCACCCACTTCCAGGGCTCTTGGGTTTCACCTCAAGTCTTTTGACTCAGTCACCCACTCCCCATCTAGCCTTGCTCCTGACTGAGGTGCCCACACTTCTGGACCCCTTCCTGCGTCTTTCCGTTAAGACCGACCAAACCATACTATACTCCCTACTATGACCCTGCGGATATTGTTATCTGCCTAGGATCTATGTTGTGCAAGTCCTGGCCTTCCAGGTCTGACCTCTGACCTGTGCACCTACCCAGGCCACTCCTAGGTGGGGAGTGTGTCCTAGATGTACCCAGTGGAGCAGGTTCCATGGCAGAGCTGGTTGGTGGCCAACACAACACCCAACTTGACTCTGGGTCCTTAATCTGCTCAACTCGCCCTCTTATTCCACAGTTCTGATTTCTCAGTCTGCTGAACCCGCCCTCCTATTCTGCAGCCTCACGTCCATGAGGCTCGGGAGGACAAGCCCTCACTCCTGTCTCTCCCACTCCACATCATGTTCTCTCTCCATCGCCTTTGGAATCCATCTGTGCCTACAGTTTTGCTCTTGAAGAGGACCTCACCTGTTGTCTTTGCCCTGCATCTGTAGTCGGAGCCCTGGTTTGGATGTCTGCTCCAGGTGGACAAGCAGTCTGCAGGGGTCTGGCTCCTTCCTTCAACACCCACCTTGCCGGAGTCTCCCACTGGCTCCCTCTTCTCTACCCTGTTTTGTACATGACCACAGTGATTGTGATCCAGATGAAGTCACCTTTTCCTGGCTGCCTCACCATCTGCAGGCACAGATGGATTCCAAAGGCGATGGAGAAAGAACATGATGTGGAGTGGGAGGGACAGGAGTGAGGGCTTGTCCTCCCGAGCCTCATGGACGTGAGGCTGCAGAATAGGAGGGCGGGTTCAGCAGACTGAAATCAGAACTGCTTTCCTGGCCTTTGCGGTCCTAGGAGTCACCCCCTCCTCCCTCTGTAGAACAGGCAGGGAGGGTAGAACCATAGAGAGAGTCTCTGTGGCAGCTGGAGTCTGAAGATTGTCTCAACATAGAACTCTAACCTTCAGAGAACCCCAGTCTTTTCTCTTAAGTCCTTCAACTGACGGGATGGGGTCAATCACACTGTGGAGGGTGGCCTGTTTCACTCAGAACACACTGATTTAAATGTCAGTTTATCAGATCACACTGTAGCAATGGCATCCTGTGTGTGCACCAAGAATCAACGACAACACAAGCACAGCCCTCAAGCCGGGAACACATGAACTCTTGGGGTTCCCTTCCTCTCTGTAGGGTTTCATGTAGCTCAGTCTTACTCCAGATTTGCTATGCAGCTGAGGATCTTCAACCTCCTGATCCTGCTCCCAGCTGCTGGGGCTGCAGGTATGCCATCGCACCTAGTTTATGAAGCACTGGGGCCCCAACCTGGAACATCTTGCCTGCTAGCAAACACTCTACCAACCGAGCCACACCTCACCTTAAGATCTGCTTTCTTGGCCGGGCGGTGGTGGCCCACGCCTTTAATCCCAGCACTTGGGAGGCAGAGAGAGGCAGGCGGATCTCTGTGAGTTCGAGACCAGCCTGGTCTACAAGAGCTAGTTCCAGGACAGGCTCTAAAACCACAGAGAAACCCTGTCTTCTTGGTACCCTGGGTCTCCACCATCATGAGTCTGCTTCCAGGGTGGGTATTGGCAGGGACAGGTGTGAGGGTGGGTATCAGCAGGGAAAGGCATATCTGGTGGGGCAGGATCAGAGTGCAGACTGAGATCCCACAGGCTTGTCCTCTGTTTCCTTTTTTGGATGGGGGTGTCATGATGACATTGCTTTCCTGCTCCTCCTCCTCTTCTTTTTCCTTCTCCTTCTCCTTCTTCTTTTCTAAATTCAAGACAGGATTTCTCTGTGTATCTCTGGGTGTCCTGTAACTCACTCTGTAGACCAAGTTGGCCTTGAATTTACAGAGATTTGCCTATCTCTGCCTCCCAAGTACTGGGATGAAAGGTGTGCACCGCCACCACCCAGCTTTCTTTTATGTTTTAAAGTCAGGGTAAAGGAAGCTGCTAAACAGAGGACCAAGTGGCCCTGTTCAGCCCACTGGACAGCTGAAGTAGAGACAGACTTGCTCATGGGCTTCTCTGGAATCCGATTTCCAGTGCACATTTTGTGCAAGTGATGTTTCCAGGATGGGTCGGGTAGGGCTGGCTTGTTCTGCCCATGAGAACAGTCAGCTTCGGGCTGAAAGTCAGATGATTATGTGGAAATGTATCCCGGGCAGCCTGTGTGGACTCCTTGGAGGCAGGCTCAGGGTCTGCAGTGAAGGTGATGAGTGCCCAGGGAGTCGAGAGGAGCCTCTGATGAGTGGGCAGAAGGAGGCAGCAGAGGAGAATCTGGCCCTTAGGCTGCCGAGAGATGGAGGAGGAACTGGAAGGGCGCCCTCAGGACTCATCACAGAGGCAGAGGAGGAGAAGGGCACCTTGGGAAGAGCATTCACCGGCATTTGAGCACCAGCGCTGCCGCCTGTGAGAGAGACGCCCTGACAGCGGGCCGACACCAGAACTCCAGGGGACTCGCTCTGCCTGCGCTGTGGGCCAGCCTGGTGTGGAGGAATCCCTGCTTCTGCAGCTTCTCCACAGCTGGAAATGGTGATACTGTGCCGACTCAACTTTCTTCTGGCAGCTGAAATTAATTTCATTTTATTTGGATTGTGATAGATTTTTAGCGCGAGATAACAGCAAACCTTTGGCAACCTCAGGCAGTTTAATAACCAAAACCTTTGATTAAAAATTTTAATAGTCTAGAGTGATGGAATCACATGAGACAGAGAAAAATGAAGCCTGGCCCTCATGCTGGTACACACATTTTCTGCCTGAGACAGGAAAGCTCTTCTCCTAATTTTCTTCCCCAAAGGATTGACGACCTCAAAAAACCTCTCTCAAACAAGATTTCCTCACAAAATCACCCCCTCTGCTTTTGTGGTGCTTTCTTCTTTGGCTCTGATTATAGCCCTGACTGGTTGCTCCAAGGACACGTTGGGTTGAGGCTGGGTCTGATCTGGACCTCTGTGGACTTTCACCAGAGTGTTGGGTGGTCTGTGCAGCCACCATGAGGAATCACCTCAGACTGGGTACTCCAAGCACCCAAGATATGTCCTCTCCCTGATCTGTGAGGCTCTGAGCAGTTGGGAGGCATGTGACCCTGGGCTGGGTTCCCTCAAGAAAGCCATTGCCTCCTGAGCTTCTGGTGGCTGTGTGTTGACACTCCAGGCTCAGCTACCCTCTCTCCTCACCGTAGGAAGGGCACTTGCCAGTGGGTATAGAGCTATCCATGGGAACACAGCCTTCTGGGTACCGTTCTACTCACTTGAGTCCTCCTTTCACCTTGGGACAAGGGAGGCAAGCAGGGACTCCAGGCCTCCCCGGCTTAAGAGAAGATATGTGGCTGGATTCACAAAGCTTCCATTTCGAGTGGTTGGTACTGCCCATCTTGACACAAGTGGGCAGGAGTCTTGAGGACAGGTGATGCTGTCTACCTGGCCAGTGGAGAGGGTCAAGTGTGCAGGGAGATGGGTGTCTGTGTCTCCCAAGTTCATTTATGGGACCCCTGTCTGCAGTGCAATGGTGTGAAATCAGATGGGGGTGGTAGATGAGGTAAGGGGGCCCACAGTGGGATTCAGCTGCCACAAGAAGAGGCCCCTCCATGGCCCTCCCATGTGGGGTGGGTCTTAGAAGAAAATGGCTGCCTTGTGACCAGGAAGAGCTCTATCAAGAACCCAAGATGCCAGTACTCTCTCTGGACACCCTGAGTTACAGAGCCACGAGGGTCTTAGAAGCCATGTTGACTAGAAGGGAGGAGGCCATCTTTCTTGAGTGAGAACAGATGCCTCAACTTCCCCTCAGTTCACCTCTGGGCACTTAGTCTTTCTCCTCATCTATAATCTATCTGTCTATCTATCTATCTATCTATCTATATCTATCTATCCATCTATCTACCTATCTGTTTATCTATCATCATCACATTATCTTCAATCATCTATCTGACTATCTATCTATCTATCTATCTATCTATCTATCTATATCTATCTATCCATCTATCTACCTATCTGTTTATCTATCATCATCACATTATCTTCAATCATCTATCTGACTATCTATCTATCTATCTATCTATCTATCTATATCTATCTATCCATCTATCTACCTATCTGTTTATCTATCATCATCACATTATCTTCAATCATCTATCTGACTATCTATCTATCTCTATCTATCTATCTATCTATCTATCTATCTATCTATATCTATCTATTATCTATCTATCTATCTATCTATCTATCTATCTATCTATCTATATTTATCTACCTATTTATCATCATCATCTTCTCTATCTATCATCATCATCATCTTCAGTCATCTGTCATCTATCTATCTATCTATCTATCTATCTATCTATCTATCTATCTCTATCTATCATCTGTCTGCCTGCCTGCCCGTGTGTCTCTCTGTCTTTCTCTCTATCCCCCCCATCCACCCATTCCCTGAAAGGACAAGCAGCTGTGACTCAGTTGAACCTCTGCTAACTCACTCACTCTGAGGAACACCCAGGACAGGTTCACACCCTGAGGTGGGATTTCCCTCTGTATACTGTGATTACCATTAATGAATAAAGAATTTTATTGAGCCTATAGCAGAGCAGGGTGGGGTGGAGCAGAGCTAGGCAGGGAGGACTGGACTGAATGCTGGGAGAAAGAAGGGCGGAGTCAGAGAGAAGCCATGGAGCCGCTGCCAGAGTCAGGCATGCCGAAACTTTGCTGGTAAGCCACTGCCACGTGGTGATACACAGATTAATGGAGATGGGTTAAATTAATATGTAAGAGTTAGGCAATAAGAAGCTAGAGCTAATGGGCCAAGCAGTAACTTAATTAATACAGTTTCTGTGTGATTGTTTCAGGTCTAAGCTAGCTGGTGGCTGGGAACCAACAAGCGGCCTCCTCCTATAACACCCTAGCTGCTAGCTGCACCATGGTCTTTAATACTGAAGAGCAGGTAGTGCTGGAGTGGGTTTCACAAATGAATGGGGCAGCCGTGATGTCACAGGACACGTGGTGACCCAGGAAGTACATGTGCAAGGCAGCATCTGGAGGCAGAATCATGTTAACAGCCCTTCATCCCAAGGGGCATGGTCACCGGTGACTTGTATGCACCGTAGTATCTGGAGGTTTGATCTCCTCCATCACACAGTTCACATTTGTGAGGATCTCGGACACAGAGCTGGAGTTTTGGCCTCAGAGAACTCCAGTGTCTCTAGGGTAGGGAACATACACAAGCAGTGTTCACGGTACCATGGGCTTGTGACCAGTCAGGGCTTGCACAAAGTCGTCTGTGGCAGAGAGCTCTGTAGCAGAGGCAGGAGTGACGTCCTCCAAGCTGGCTAGGGTGTGAGGGGCACAGAGATAGCGAGGAGGGTGGATTAAATGAGGGTCAGTGGTCAGCTGGGTGGGAGCTTGCTGTGGCGTCCGATAGTCAACTCGGAGTGTTTAGGTTTGGAAGATTAGCGTGTGCACTGAGGGTTCTCCCCATGGTTATAATGACAGTCACGTGAACCCACACACCCACCATCTCAAGTGGCCCTGAGATCTCCTTCAGCTCAGAGTCCAGCACCATGTTGCTAAACCTCGTCGCCGCAGGATGTTAGGTCACAGTCCACAAGCTCTGCGGTTCTGCTCTCCCCTCTGCTGCAACCACTGTTCACTCTGGCTCTCTGCTTTACTCTTCTTTTTCTCCAGGTCTCCGGGCATGGATTGAAGACACCATCGTGGGCCATGGATGGCTGGTGATTTTGTTTCCCTGGGGCGGGGGAGCTGGCCACTCTCTTTCCTTTGTTTTTCTTACTCTCCTTCCTCTTACTCCATCTCCCTCCCTCCCTCTGTACCTCCCTTTATCTTTCTCAGGGTCTCATGTAGCCCAGACTGACTTTGACCTGCCTGTGTAGCTGAGAAGGACCAGAAACTCCTCATCCTCCTGCCTCTTCTCCCAAGTACTGGGATTATAGGTGTCCGCCACCAAGCCTGAAAAATTGTTGCATCTTCAGTGATGATGTGAACATGTCACATCCATATCCCTGTAGAAGTGTACTTGTCCTAGTCTGCTTTCTGTTGCTGTGATAAACACTGACCAAAGCCACTTTGGGAAGAAAGGTCTCTGTCTTATACTTGCAAAGACCATCACTTAGGGAAGACAGGGCAGGAACCTGGAGGCAGGAACTGAAGCTGAGGTTACTGGAAAAAACAGACACCACTTACTGACTTGTTCCTTGTGGCTTTCTCAGCCGGTTTTCTTATACAGCCCAGGACCACCTTCCCAGGGTTAACATCTCCCACAGTGGGCTGGGCTATTTCATTTTAACCATTAATCAAGAAAATGTGCCACAGACATGTCTATACGCCAATCTTATGGAGAGATTTTCTCATTAGGGTACCCTCTTCTCAGATGATCCTGGCTTGTGTCAAATTGACAAAATCTAACCTGTGCAAGCCTGGAGGGGACACATCTGTCCCCTTGGTACAGAGCCAAGGCTGGGCAAAGACGCCCAGTACCTTCTGTTTCTCTACCTGGCATACATCACTTCTCTGTGACATCAAGCCCCACCTTGTGGGCGGAACATTTTCTCTTGGAATACATTTAAAATCTTCAGGGCACTGCTCTTGGAGACGCCCTGGCCTCAGCGGTGGGGTCTGACAAAGAACAGGCTGGGTGTGGTGCTGGCTTTCAAAGCCGACACCTTGGTCCCCATAGTGGGAGCAGCAGGAGGCTGCACAGCCTTGTCCCCAGGGAGATGGAAAGCTGCGTCCCCGTCCCCGGGGAGCACGCTCAGCTGGACTCTCAAAGTCACTCAGTGAGAGTGGACCTACTTTAGCTGAGTCTCCAGAAAATCCTCTCAATGCCCACAAATGGATTCTGGGACCTGGTGACCCGAAATCGCCCTCAGCTCTTGTTGGGAAAATCACTTTCCCGTGAGAGACTGGAGCCGCTTACCACATTTTATTCTGTCGCCTCTGCAAGGCAGGATGGGGCGGCAGAGAAAGAGGAAGAAAGGAGGGAAATTGAAGGAGCTTGTCCTTGGGAACTGGGTTCAGCAGAGTCTATTTGTCTAGGGCGTGGTTTTCCATTACTCTTCCCTAATGCTCAGCTAAACAAGAGGGGAAGAGGCAATACCAGCCCGCTCTGGGTTTGCTTTGCCGCTCCATATAGAGCTTCCTTTGTGGTCCTCTTGAAGGGCTTAGGGTGGCATGCCCTGTCTCAGGCAATCCTCCCATGGCTGACCTCAGAATTTCCAAGGATGTGGCAAATTTAGTATGAGGATGTTGGTGTCTATGGATAGGAGGGTGACTGGACCCAGGTCCAGCACCTCATGGTCTCCCTGCAGGGTCCTTTGCTGTATGCCCACTTAAAGGCATGGTTTGTGTGGCAGAGAGCTTGCTTGAGGCTCTTTGTAGCCAGGAGCTGTGTCTGCAGCCCAGCTTCTGGTTTGGTCCTTCCTGCTCCTCCCTCCTGAACTGAAATTCTTTACTGTCAAGCCACCAGGAAGCAGGCTGCATCTTCCAGGATAGGGACAAAGGCTGGTTCTAGGACTCAGAGCCCAAACATCTCCTTCCAACAGCCCTGGAAAGCGGACCTGACAGTGTATAAGAGGCTGGACCCTGTAGCCTATACCTTCCAGCCGGTCTGGGATCACTGAAGGGGACTGAGCATGTGGAACCCCAGGTGTTAGCGGGAGCCATAGAACATCTTCAGCCAGACAGGCCAAGAGTAGCTACAGTTGCCTGAAGGAGCATGACTTCTGGAAAGGCTTGGCATTTTCTTCCTGTTGGCTAGCATCACACGGGTCTGGTGGATGGCACTGACTCCATTCTGTAGGGAGCTGAGGTCGTCTCCCCTCTCATCCTGCTGCATCAATTCCCACCCCTGCCAGGGTCAGACCTCTGCTCATCTTCGGGAGGATGTCATATCAAACAGGCCACCCACAGCCCCGCAGGTCAACTCTTCATGATGTTGGCATGTACTGCTCCTACAGAGTGCCGTGCTCCCTGGTGAAGGAGCCTTTGCCTCTCTTCTCCTTCCCTCTTGGGATCTGGGAGCTGCACATCCAGGGCTTCATTATGTTTCTGCTTGCCTTGGCCAGGAGCCTGGGTTCTGGGTGGGACAAGGAAGCTGGGGCTCTGGGGATAGATGCTGGAGCTCTGAAGATGGTTCGAGAAGTATGATGATGGCTCAGTTAAGCCTCACCGTAATCTCAAAGTCAATTTTGTCTGGATTTAAAATGGGTCATGTGCTGTGCTTGTAGCGGCTCTGCCTCCTCATTATGATTAATTAAGCCAATTCGAGCTTAGCTTGTCCTTACCAAGAGCCTCAGGTGATTCGGAGCCCAGGATGGCAGGAGGGATCCAGCTTGGTGGCTGAGAGCATTTAGGGAGCCACTGACAGGTGATCTGACCTGATGGGCCCCCCGACCTGGGGCCAGCAGGTCCTTGTGCCTCTGGTGGCTGGGCCCGGGGAGGCTCTCTGTCCCCTCTGTGTGAACCCCAGCACTCAGTCCGTTCACAGCTCTGCAAAGCACAGGGGCCTGATGCTGACCTCTGGGGCTCAGACACCCAAATCAGGAAATTGTATTTTGCTAGCAAATGAATCCCTGCCCCTGGGGTTCTGCTCTCTCTCTTGGAAGGCTTCTTTGGAGAGCGGGACATCTCAGTGTGCGAGACATCCATGCACAGCCTGCATGTAAGGGTGGACACTGACTGGGCTTCTTCCTCTCAGTCAGCAGCACCCCGTCCTGGAGAAAGGCAAAGGGCATGCGCAGGACACAGGAGCTTTTAAGGCTGCTGTCACTGGCAGACAGAGGGAGGAACCTGGAGAAGCCTCTGCTGCTCAGGGACGTTGTGCTCTGGGGCAGCCTCTGGGCCACCAGTCCCTGGAGATGGCCCAGCATGCAGTAGGTGCCAGCATATGAGTTTCATACCAGTGCACCCAGCAGGAATTGCTGTGGCCATTGCATAGAGTTTATAAACCCTTTCCTAAGGGCACCATGGCCTCTCCCACCCGAGGAGAGAGCATGCTTCTGCCCACACTGACCAAGGACAGCTGTAAGGATCTGTGGGGCTTTGAGCAGCATCCCGAGGTGGCATCCAGGGTCAGTTCCCTAACACTGCATCTATGACATTGAGGAGCTGGCAGCCGAATATAATCACATGAGCAGTAATAAGGGGGCATCTGTCTGACCGTGCTTCCCTGCCTGTCTGGGGCTCCTGTGTCCCTCGGTCCTGGGCCTAAACTTTGCCTTCAGCAAGAGGTTCGACATGGATGCCTCTGACTGCTGACTTATGAGCAGCAGGGCAGGTCCTGTGTGCAGAGCTTTTCTCAGTACCACTGGCCTAGCACCGTGCATCTTGAGTTTGGCTGTCTAGCCAGGCCTGGGAGCTGAGCTATATCAAGAGCAAGACTCAGTAATCCCTCCTCAGAATCACATTCCCATGGAGTCAGGCAAGCACAGGGAAGTTTGGCTTGGCTTGAGATCCACACTCACAAGGAACTCAGCAACTTGGGGTTCCCCACCTACATCGAGATGAACACGTATCACTTCCCATCAAAGCCTTATGGTCACTGTGACCTATAGTGTCCTAGAAACCCTTAGTAACTCCCCTCCCATGGTGGTTTCCATTCAGACACATCTCAGACCACGTCTGGGAACTAGGGGCTGTGGGCTGATCCAGGCTGGACTGGTTTGGGATGTGTGTTCAGGAAGGTGAACTGTTTTCTTAAAATAAACTTTTAGAGATAACTCCTATGTATTATCCTATGTTTATGCATGATTCAGCTTGAGTTAAAATCAACTGCATCATGGGAAAAAGACATTTGAGGTGAAGAAAGCCTTGTATAACTCAAGTCTATCAATTACAACAGAGAAATAATCACACTGCCTTGCCCAGCAACCAACTCCTCCTCCAGGGCCACAGAAGGAAGTCCAGGGCAGTGACTGGACCCTCTCAAATGCTCCGGTGTAGAAGGAGCTGCGGGTTGCATTCCTGCCGCCTTGCTCCCAGCTGCCTGGCTAGCTTATGCCCCGAAATAACAACACACAAACTGTATCCATTTAAACACTGCCTGGCCCATTTCTATTAATGTGTGTAGCACCAAGGTGCGCTTACCGGGAAGATTCTAGCCTACGTCCATCCTGGGTCGGAGCTTCATCATGTCTGCACCAGAGAGGAGAGCTATGGAGTCTGAGCTTACTTCCTCTTCCTCCCAGCATTCTGTTCTGTTTTACTCCACCCATCTAAAGGCTGGCCTATCAAATGGGCCAAGGCAATTTCTTTATTAGCCAATGACCTTCCTCCATCACTCTGTCTCATATAGACTGCTTCTCCCTTGAAGCAAATCTGGCCTAGACTTTGCTTTTGCGGCTTTGCAACTTACGTGTGCTGCAATTCTTTGAACAGATGCTGTATTAATTGATGTTTTGCTGCTATGATAAAACACTGTCTTAGGTTCTGTCACCATTGATGGACACTATAGCTGAATCAACTGCCGGAGGAAAGGGTTTATTTCATGTCACACTGCCAGGTCACAGTCCATCACTGAGGGAAGCCAGGTCAGAACTCAAGGCAGGAACCTGAGGGTAGGAAGTGCAGCAGAGGCCATGGAGGAGTGCTGCTTTCTGACTTGCTCCCCATGCCTGGCTTAGCCTGCTTTCTTATCCAGCCCAGGAGTGGCACTGCCTCTGGTGAGCTGGGCCATCCCACATCAGGTATCAGTTAGGAAACTGTCCATGGACTTGTCTGCAGGCCAAGCTGACAGAAGTGTTTTCTCAGTTGAGGTTCCCTCTTCCTAAATGACTCCAGAGTGTGTCAAGTTGACCAAAACCAAACCAAACCAAACTAAAGCAGACAAAATCAAACAAAAACAAAACAAAACAAATACTCCAGCCCAGTTAACCCCTTGTCAAATTGCTACACATGCATCACTATTAAACTGTAACCTTTCTTTTCTTGTTTATCCCTCAAGAGCTCATATTAATATCATTGTAGAAACAGCATGAGTTCAAACATTCCAGTATTTAAATTTTTCATTGCTTAAAAGTGCAAGATCTCCTCAAATCCAAAATTTCTTTAAAAGCTCAAAGTTTCTTTAAAATACTCAAAGTATTTGGGCACGAGTTCCTTAAAATAAAAGAAAAAAGGGAAATACTTCTTACTCCAAGAGCGAAGAACCAGGACACAGTTACAGTTAAGTAAAACTGAAACCAAACTCCACAGTGTAAATAGCTAATGCTTGACATCTGGAACTCACGGTCTCGTGGGAGTCAAAGGTCTTGGTTCTTCAGGCCTGCCAAGCACAGCACACATCGTCCATCTCACAGCCTTGGGCTGGCTCAGCTCCTCCACTGCTGCTGTCCTTGTGCTTCTCATGGTGCTGCCGTCCACCCCTCTGCAGCTGGTCTGCGCCTGACTAACAGTGCACAGTGCACAGTGCACAGTGCTGCTCTCTCCACTGCAGCTGGGCTGCGCCTGACTAACATCAGTTTCTCCTGGGCTCTCTTCAGGGATTCTCTCTTCCATCACCTCTGCTTCAGATCCTGTCCCGACTTCCCTCAGTGATGGGGTGGGACCTGAGAGCTGTAAACTGAACTAATCCTTTCCTTCCCATGTTGCTTTTGGTCATGGTGCTTTATCCCAACAATAGAAACCAGACTAAGACAAATATGAACAAGTACCGCAAACACTTATAGCTGAAAGTGTTAATGTCAGCTTATGGTTCTAGTGGGAGAGTCCGTATTTGTGGAGGAGGCAGGGTAGTAGGCGTCCTGCTGGAGCAGAAAACAGACTGAGCAGCTCACCTTCCCATTACACACAGGAAAGAGAGGGAGGGAGGGAAGGAGAGACAGAGACAGAGAGAGAGAGAGAGAGAGAGAGAGAGAGAGAGAGAGAGAGAGTTGGAACTGAATTGAAGTTATACACTCTCAAAGCCCACCTGTAAGGATGTACTCCCTGAAGCAAGGCTCTACCTCCTACAGGTTCCATAATTTTCCCTAGCAGGCCAAGTGTTCAAACACACGTACCTAAGGGGCACCTTTCTCCTTGAAACCACAGCATTCTGCCCTTGATCTCTCACAGGCTCATAGATACATCTATATAAAATGTGTTTAGTCCAACTTCAGAAGTCCCCATAGTCTTGACTGTGTCAACACTGTGAAAAAGTTCAAAGTCCAAAAAACCTGGAAATACCTAGTCTTGATATATCTATGAGAAACATCGTTGCCATGGTTTTAAAGCCAACATCATTTTGTGTTTTTATCGCACAGGGCCTCAGCCTCCCTGTGGTCTGGACCTCATTGCTATCATGTCAGGATATTGAAGAACTTGGTTCCAGTAGTATCCAGACAACCTGAAGGGACCCAAGGGACGCCTTCCAACATCTGGCCAGGTCGGTGCCAGGCTGCAGTCTCTTGTGTATGGAGATGTCACAGGGTCCTCAGAGAACAGAGGCAGAGACAGTGAGTGATCCTGTAGGGGGAATAGTCTCCACTGGCCTGTGCGTGACTCAGTTCCCTGGAGGAGAGAGGGAGAGCCTCAGGGGGTCAGACATCAGAAGGAATGATGGAATCTTTAGGATGGAAGTTTCTGTCCTGCCCGGCTCCACAGCCATTCAGTCCCAAAGAAACACATAGAGATTTATATTAATTATAAACTGGTTGGCCTATTGCTCAGGCTTATTACTAATTATCTCTTACAACTTAAATTAACCCATAATTCTTGTTTATGTTTAACAACCATGTGACTTGGTACCTTTTCTCAGTAAAGCATTTTCATCTTGTTTTCTCTGCTTCTGGGTTGCAACTGACTCTCTGCCTTTCCTCTTCCCAGAATTCTCCTACTTTGGTAGCCCTGCCTATACTTCCTGTGTGGCTACTGGTCAATCAGCATTTTATTAAACCAATACCAGTGACAAATCTTTATAGTGTACAGGAATATTATCCCATAGCATTTTCTCTTTTTTTCTTTTCAAAACAAGAACTCTGAATCTAATCTCCCTTGTTTACCTTTTCCCCTGACCATTATCCATAAAACCTTGTAACCAACACTCTAAACAAAGACAAACATCTACATGGTGATTGTGGGATGTGGGCTTGCTTAGTGTATGAGGACCTGAACCTCATCCCAGCATCCTTCCTGCCCTTGGGACCCTATCTAACCCAAATAAATGGCAGCCATTTATTGGAGTGACATTTGATTCTGGAAGTGCCATAACTGTCTCAGAAGGTTGCCTCATGGAAGCATCACCACTCACTTCCGGCACCTCCCCATCATTTTAGAAGTTATGGG
This sequence comes from Microtus oregoni, assembly GCF_018167655.1. Taxonomy (NCBI): domain Eukaryota; kingdom Metazoa; phylum Chordata; class Mammalia; order Rodentia; family Cricetidae; genus Microtus; species Microtus oregoni. The sequence continues at coordinate 2,743,682 of NW_024543064.1, forward strand.
ATACCGTTGCTTTGCTGCTTGTCTCTGATGACTCCTCAGAGCAGTGAGTAGAGGGCAGACATGGCTGTCTAGTGCCTACTCCCACTCGTAGTCTAAGGAACCTTCCTTCTGCACGGTTCTTTTCTTGCACTTGCTGGTGAGTGAGAAATTGCGCCCTGCCTCTATACAATGTGATCTGCTTCTGGTGGGAAGCTGGCCCTTCTGTGTGTTTCTTAAACCTGGCAAATGATCTTTCCTGCCTTGGAGCCAAAGGGGAGATTGTGTTGGGGTTCAGGGCGGGAGCAGATGACAGTAGGGTAGCAGCTGGTCTCAGGGTGGCTGTAGGCAACTGTAGAGCCTCTGACTGTAGTGCCTCTGCCTGGTCGATGTACCAGTGACTGTTCTAGGTGACTCCCTTGGAGACTGCAGAGGAAGGGTCACAGGCTTCTAACACAGAGCTGGACAACCCCATCTACTCATTTGCTTGTTTTGCATACCATCAGCAAAGGCAACGTTATATCTGATTGTGTCCCCTAGGCGTGTTGAAATCAGATACCAGGAAGATGGCACTGGAGGTAGGCACTTGTGGGTGATGAAGCTGTGAGAGTACAGTATGCAGCCACATAGCAGACACCCCAAAATCTGGGCCAGGCTTCTTTACCCTGGGAGGATGCGTGGAGATGACTATGGACGGAGAAGCCGTGGGCCTTCTCTAGATTTGGTTCTACTGCACTCTGACCTTGAACCTCTGACCCAAAATCTTGGCCTGGTTCCTTTGCCCTGGGAGGATGCGGGGAGATGGCTGTGAACTGAGAAGCTGTGGTCCTTCTCTAGATTTGGTTCTATTGCACTCCGACCTTGAACCTCTGACCTAATATCTGGGCTTGGATCCTTTACCCTGGGAGGATGCGGGGAGATGACTATGGACGGAGAAGCCGTGGGCCCTCTCTAGATTTGGCTCTACTGCTCTCTGACTTTGAACCTCTGATCTCTAAGAGCTATGGGCGTGAGGGTCTAAGTGCATAAGCCACTGGGCTGTGGTGTCATGCTACAGCAACCCTGAGGGACTGAGGCAGAGGAACAGGGGTGGTTATTTGTCATAGCATCAGTACATGTCTGTGGAGAGACCATGCCTGTGTCAGGTCCTGCTTGGCGAGCTGGCCCTCTCTTTCCCCTTACAGGATACACGGAACTGAGAGATTTGGGTGGTGCATGCAGAGATCCCTTCAGGAAGGAAGACTTGTCCTGGGGAAAGCAGAGGGCATGCTGTATCCTGTCTTGTAAACGTCCAGGCAGGGATTGCTTTGTCAGACACTTCAGGGAGTTGGTTACCAGGCAGCCAGCGAGGGGAGGATGACAATTTACATATGCAAATTATGCAGGACCATGGCAAGTGATCTCACTCAATGCTTCATTTGCATTTTAGGAGTCCTTGTACAGGGGGACGGAAATGACCAGTTAGGGAGTATCGTGTTAGTAACGAGGCAGTAAGATACCGGACAGCCAGGTCCATGGTGAGGTGACCTGTCTTAAGACCACAGGCATCTGCTACCCTTCACTTTGGATGTGAAGAAACTGAGGCTGGGAGTCTGGCTGGGTCTCAGAGCCCTGTCCGTCCTCACCATGATGGACATGCCGGAAGGTTAGAGCACCCTGGGTCCTCACCTCGCAGATTCACTTGTGGGAGGCTTTGCTTCCTCTGCTCCCATTCTGATAGAAGCCAACTGCGCAGGGTATGAGTGAGCTGCTGAGCTCTGTGCCAGCCAGAGGTGTGGGCGGCTGCCAGCGCTGCCCTGCTGTAGAGTCCGGACAGCAATTAGCTCGGAAATTGAATTGAGAAAACTGATTTCCCTAATAAAGTGATTGCAATGCTCTCACTCGTTAGGGTCTGGAGCTAGAAAGAGATATTTTGTGTCACATCACGGCTGTCTGTCCTCACCCTGGCTTTCCCGTTGAGAATCACATGCCGGCCTTCAGACTATGCTTCTCTTCCTGGGTCAGGCCAGTCCCATCCCAGATCTCTGAGGATGCTCTCCAGGGCATAGGTGGTTATCCTGGGAAGAGTCCCTTGTTGCAGGCACTTTCATCGGTTCAGGCTGATTGCACAGCCCAGCCGATGGCACAACCTGGCCGATTGCACAGCCCTGAGCCCTGCTGTGTGACGGTGCTACCTTTGGCAGGACTGGTGCCAAGGCCAGAGAGGCTGTCATGGTAGGAAGAGGGTCTGGTTCATATTTCAAAACGCACAAGGCCGTGGAGATCCCAGGACATAGGCCCCGAATCCCAGAACCACAAAGCACTTGAGAAATCTAAGGTAGGCTGGAGATGGCCCAGTTGGTAAAACACTCATCTTGCAAACACAAGGACCTGAGTTCTAGCCTCAAAAACCACACAGAAAGCTAGCATACATCTGTAATTCCAGTTCTGAAGGGTTAGAGACAGGGCCATGCCTGAGGTTTTTGAGGGAATCAATCTAGCTGAATACCAGCAAGTTCTAGGTTCGTTGAGTGACCCTATATCCATGCATGCACGGAAAAGTCAGTAGCCCCCAGAGTGAGATGCTTGAGCCTCAGGGTTCTCGATCTCTGGTGGTCTGCCCTGGAGCAACAGCTGCCCAGGCTTTCCCTGGGGGTGGGATGGGGTCAGCCTGTCTTTGGACAGCTTTGGCATCAGAACGGTCAGAATTCTACACTTTTGTAGAATCGAGCCATAGTTTGGGGGTCCACCTACTGTAGGCTGCAATAGTGGGGTCTGGAAGCCAGAGTCTCTTCTGAAGTGGCTAGATATATGACAAACCCACTCTGGCATCCTCCTGCTCCCGAGACTCATGGGAAGGGCTCCCTCAAGGATGTAGCTCCAAGCTGGTGACCATCTTTTCGGAAATAAGAGGCTGAACAAGGCAAGACTGTGGTACTAGATGGTTAGAACCAGAACTGGGAAAGTCTGGAGATCTACACCTTGACCCCTGACTCATTCTGTGCTTTCCAATGTTAGAACAGATTCCAGGGACTGGAGAGAAGTCTTAGAGCTAAGAGCATTGGCTGCTCTTGCAGAGGACCTGGGTTTTATTCCTAGTACCCACAAAGCTGATCACATCCACTCATGACTCCGGTTTTAGGGGATCTGAAACTTTTTTCTGCCTCCTCAGGCACCAGACATACACACAGTGCATGGAGGTATATATATATGTAGGCAAAACACTCATACACATAAAATCAAAACCCCTGAAGAAGAAAAGTTTCTGATGGAAAATGCTTCAAGGGAGAAATATCAATAAATAAACCCATTGGGACAGGTCACTCTAGAAGTGTTCTGGGGCTCGCACATGCTGGTACAGGTCCTGCCCATTGAACTTGAGAGTCCCCTGGGTCCCAGGCTGATGGCTGAGGGCAAGTGTTGGAGCTTGGACCTTATGGTGACAGGACATGGTCAGACAGGGAGGTCCCAGGCACTATGCTCTGTCAATCTTAGGTCAGCCTCTACTGTGGGTCCATTCCACAGCTTCCTATTTCCTTGCCAGAAAAGTCCTTTCTGGAAGAACCAAGTGGACAGGAGTGTTGGGCAAGTAGCACTGTCTTGAAGCCATGGGCTCCAGGACCCTACAGGTACCACATCTTCAGATGCTCAAATACCTCATGAATGATGGAGTGTTAGCACACACATACTCTGCTCTATACTTTAGGTGGGTTATTTTTTTGGGGGAGAGGGCTGCCAGATTGGATTTGAGCTGGACCCAAGCGATTCTCCTGCCTTAACCTCCAAAGTCACTGGGTTGACAGGCATACACTGCCACACTCAACAGTCTGTGTCATCTACAGGTTTTGTTAGCCTAGCACAGCAAAAACTGCGTGACCCAGATGACTGAAGACTAATGCCAGGAGCAAGGGTCTGTATGTGTTCGGTAGGACGTGTTCCCTTCTTCCTGTATAGTCTCCAGCTGTGGATGACTGAGTCACAGATGTGGAACCTGATGTTGCAGAGAACTAGCTGCAATTTGTCATGGCATCAGGGAATGCAGGCCTTATGTTCGTCCACTCATTCATTTGTCCCCACTAGCTGCACCTCGCCCCATGCTGTGAGCATCTTATGCTGCAGAATTAGAGATGTACCACCTCAGGTGACAGGCCTCCTCAGGACTTGGGGGAAGCCAGCTTTGAACCTCTTCTTTGTGACCTGGCCTCTTGACACCACCCCAAAGTTGTGTAGGAGATAAACTCTGGATGTGGCTGTGAGGGTGTTTCTAGGCTGGGTTAACAGAGGTGGCACTGGCTCATGGGTGTGGGGCCCCAGACTAAATAAAAAAAGCAATCAAATTAGTCACTCCCATTCATCTCTCTGCTTCCCGTATCACACTGTGGATACAGTGTGATCAGCGCCTTAAACTCCGCCCACCATGCCTTCCCCACCATGTTGGAGTGCACACTTGGAGTGTGATCTGAAGTCAACCTTTCTTCCTTGACTTGGTTTTGCCAGGTGTTTTGTAACAGCAAAGAGAACACCATCCAAGGCAGCTCCTTCAGGGTGGGAGTGGGGTGTGAAGGGTTTCCCCCACAAATGATATCACACTGCTGTGATCAGAGGCTGCTGGGAGCCCAGGGAGGGGATGCTGGACATGAGATGAGAACCGTCACTCTGTGTGAGAGGAACATGTACGTGCTCTTCAGGTTTCATAATAGAAGGTGGTGAGGCTGGCCTGGGGGTCCTCACGGTGCTAAGTGAGAACCCAGGGATTCAAGAAGGGAGTGGACATTTCTGTAAATGATGCCAGCATAGAATGCCAGCAGCCAGAGAACAGATATTACCAGTTGAAGCAGAGCACACAGCCAGCATAGAAAGCACAGCTGTGCCACCCAATCAGGTTACTAAGAATCTTGCACACAGCCAGAAAGTGAAGACAGTCCCCAAGCAGGCTCCCTGGCACAAGGGTATTCCACCCTGGGTAAGGCATGCAGCGTGTCCTTTCTGGATCTCACAGTGTGTCTAACTCTCTGGGATCTGACAGATGGTATTGTCTATAAAACTCTTGCTTGCCAGCCACTTAAGTTATAAGAAAAAAAAATTGCAAAAACCTTCTGATGTTCTAAGCATGTCTGTGATTTTGTATCGGGATACATGCATAACTCCATTGGGCCACATGCAGCACATAGGTGTGAGCTGTGCTCATGCAAACATTCAGATATCTGGAGTAGGGTTTTGCGTAGGGTCTTGAGCTCTGTGTTCCTCAATGAAACCTGGAGGTAGAACCAGAGCTTGGGGTTGAGGGCTTGGAAGAAGAGCCTTGGGGACCCCATGATCTTCCCTCGCAGGGGAGAGGTCAAGAGGAAGCCTCCTGGGGAAGGCTAGGGGGTACAGCCTTGTCTGCTGAGGTGAAGAAATTTTTGGCCTGTGGTGAGCCCCCGGCACAGAGTGTCCCTCTGAGACACCACTGGGCCTGGAACATGGTAATATCGTTCAAAAAAAGACCGTGACTGAGCTCCATTTATCTTATGAAAATTGTCCCCATTCTTGACACGCTGTATAGGACACATTTTTTTAAAAACAAAAACAGGGCTTTGAGCGAAAAAGCCCAATTTGTTGAAAACAACCTGTGGAGTTATGACAGATGTGATTTTGACTAAGGAGAGCCAACTGGATGGGAGCTGGGTATTCAATTATGGATGAGCTAATTACAGGAGCCGTTGCATTTAGATTGCCGCCACAGCTCTGCCTTTCTGCCTCTGACTGGCCCAGCCTGCTAGTTAGGATAATTAATGAGACCTAGGTCTTGCATTATTTTGCCAGGCACAACCTCTCACTTAATTTCCTGACCCGCTATTTACCATGTGGTTTGCCTGTGGGGTGAAGGAATCCAGGTGGGATTAGCTATCCCCTTGCAGGGGTCTTGGGGTTCAATGAAAGCCCCTTGGAGCTTCGTAGAACTCCCTTCCCCATTTGCATGGGGTGATCTTAGGTCAGATTTCCAGAGCCCCCTGCGGACACTGGTCACCAGGAGCAAGCAAGGCTAGGTTAAAGGCAGACGAGGTTGAAGTCCTTGGTTGTAGCTGTGTGAAAAGCTACCTCCAGACAGTGGCTGTCACCGGATCTCTGAGTGTCTGCTGAGGGCTGGCTCCTCTGGCGTTGTTAGCCTCTGGAAGCACCAATGAAGCCTTCTTTACAAAGGTTAAAACAGTGGCTAATTACATCACACGTTTACAAAGTTTGGGCATTGAGGTGGCTTACCTGCATGTTCTATTTTATCCCTGGAAGCTCCGTGTTGTCAGGTGCCGGGCAAATGACTGAATTCAGGCAGAGAGGAGCAGAATAATTTGTCTAGTCTCTTAAAGCGTCTAGCCTCAGAGTCTGGAGAGGATCTGAGACAGTCAGACTTCAAAGTCCCCGTCTTAACCATCCACCACACCACCTGCAGAGCTGCGTGGACCCCACTAGAGAATCGGCTACATGCAAAATAGCAAAGCTCTTTCCTCCCCCTCATTTGCTCCTGGGAAGGAAGTTTAGTGCCACTCCTGTGGTTGGCTGCCCTGGAAGTGTAAGCAAATCTTCAAGGGTCACTCTAGATTGACTCCAGAACCCAAGGTTAAGATTGACAGACCACATCTTTGTCTTTGCAGCTGAATAAATGTTGCCCACTCCAGAGGCAGGCAGTGGATTGTGATTTCTCTTTTCATACAGACTCTCATTTAAAGGGTCTGACCCCTTTATTTTGCTTGCACGACAGGTCGTTAACATGTCTTAAGATCCCTCCAGTCTCCTTGCAACTGTGACAAGTCTCTGGGATTTAATTTAAAAGCCCTCAGGTAATGTCCCCCAGTTCTGCCATTTTGCTGCCAATGATGGGATGATTCTTTCCGTGGCTGAATACTATTCCAGTGTGCGTGTGTGTGAGATGTGCTCATGGTGTCTCTTTTGCTGTTTTGAGAAAGGGTTTCATGTAGTCTGAGCTGCTTCAGATTTACTATGCAGTTCATCTACCTTGGATTCCTGATGCTCCTGTCTCCATATTTTGTCGCTCATTCTCCTGTTGATGGCATCAAGACTGACTCAGAATATCTGACGTTGTGGAGGCTGCAGCAGCAGACACGGGCAGCAGGGGCCTCTTGGCATTGTGTCCTTTGGGTGTACACTCCAAGGTGGCAATATATTATATTTATTATATATTTATGATTTTTTTCACTGTATGTTTGTGTATGTGTCTCTGTGTGGGTTTGTGCACATGAGCCCAGAGGCCCTCAGAGGCCAGAAGAGGGTACTGGGTCCCGTGAAGCTGGGATTACAGGTGGTTGTAAACTGCCAGGCATGAGTGCTGGGAAGCAAACTCAGGTCCTCTGCAAGAACAGTGTGTGCTGGACTCTGGGGATCCACACTGCATTTGGTTAGTGAAGGGTGTCTGTTGTTAGGATCAAATACAAACAGGTGAGTTGGATGTAGAGCTCCCTGGGGCCAGGGAGAAGGCCCCATCCCAGAGTTTCTCCTGCATGGAGGCAGCTGCTCTCTGAGGGTGAGTGTTTATCTGCAGGGTGTCTATGATGTTACCCAGCCCTGCCTACTCTGGCAGCTCACTGAAAAAGACCCCTCATTTCTCCACAGAGGGGGAGCTGAGCACTCCTGGCCCTGTTCCCATGGTACGTGTGGTGTTGTTGAGCACAAGGAAGTGTCAGAATAACAAACTATGGGATCACTAGGTTGGGAAGCTGATGAAAGTTGTCTGAGATGCCAGAATGAGTCTCTACTTCTGCAGCAGGGCATGCTTTTGGGGTCTTAGGGGTGGTAATGGCTGGGCCCAGCTACAAGTTCTCAGCCAGTGATGAGTCTGTGATTCCCTTGGCTCAGCAGGAGAGTAGGCTTTCAATGCTGGCCCCAGATCACATGCCAGAGACTTACAACTTCACATGTCACTCTCAGATAGACAGAGAGGGGAGAGTGGAGAGGAAAGGAGAGGAGAGCAGAGGAAAGGAGAGAAGAGGAGAGGAAAGGAAAGGAAAGGAGAGAGAAACAGAGAGAGTCAGAGAGACTAGAAAGTAATATACATGAGAAACACAAAGTAGAAGAGACAGAGAAGCAGAGAGATAAAGAAATAAATGAGAGACAAAGCAAAACACACACACACACACACACACACACACAGAGAGAGAGAGAGAGAGAGAGAGAGAGAGAGAGAGAGAGAACACTTGTTGCAGTCTGCAGAACCCAAAGCTCGAAGAACTGTCAAGATCTCTTGTTTCTAGGAAGAAACAAGACTCTCACCCTCTGCCTTTGCCCTCACCCCACAGGATGCTGATGGGATGAAGTTGGTGGCCCCAGGGCTTGTGGGAGCCTTACCTCTTGGTCATTTTCCTACTGAGCCCTCTTGGGCCCCTCTCACTCCCCTGTGGCAGGGCCAGGAAGATTGTGCCCCTCACCACACCCAGTGGCCCCTACCCCCACCCAGCATCCCTCCTCTACACACCTCCTAGCTCACTAATGCCCCTGAGACCTGTGTGATTACATTCTCCAGACATGGATGTTTTCACGGCCATTGCTCGCGGCAGTGGGAGGCTGGCAGTAAAAATAATTTATTGGGGGGCTGTTGATAAAGCCCTGCTTATTGCAAACAGTAAATTAGAGGTGAGTATTTCCACCTTTATTCTCCACCCGGGGAACAATAGCGGATCACAGTAAACCCGAAGGAGAAGGAGGACAAGATACGGAGCAATCGTTCAATCCGCCGGTCTTTCCAGCCACCTCATAAAAATTAAGGAATAATTTTTCAAAGAGATAAGGGCTTTAGGGACAAGAAAATCAAAACAACCAAATTGTTCCTGCCCGGAGGAGGTACATGCAGAATGGGAAGGGATTTCTTTCCCCATTTTTAATTTACAAGAACCTTGTAAACCACAAATTAAAGGAACAACAGCAATTCCAAAGGCTTGATTCATTAAGCCTTTATTTACCCCAATGCCTCTGAAGAAAAATCATCTGCCTACTGGGTGTGAGTTATGGGCTCTGAGCTGGTATCTTCCAGGGTGGAGAGGCCATGTGCCAAGCAGAGGTGGTGCCTAAACGATGCTCAGGGCACGGGGTAGAGATGCTGCACGCAGAGCAGGAATGATATTTAACAGATGCTCACGGGTCTCTCCTTGAGGGAGGACAGACTCAAGACCCAGACATTTATTCCCAACCTCGGAGGTTCCTTGTCAATTCTCATATTCTTTACTCAACTGGCCTAATGCTACCACTGTCCTCCCTGTCCGTTGCCTTTCTTCCCAATTCAATTATCTGTGAGAAACCTTGGCCCCAAACTATTAAACAGAAAATCCCATCTCTCTCTAGTCAGCTTGTGAGTGTCCAGAGGCAGAGCCTTCACTGGTGCCCTGCATCCTAATATGACAGAGCCATGGTGGACTGTGAATAGACTCTGCCAAAGCCCCCTTTTTCTGTCTAGCCTTGGTTTGTCCATCTCTAAAAAGAGCAATGCTCCTGTCCTTGGCTTGGGAGTGTGTGTGGAGTGCAAGCTTTTCACCCAGACATGCAGTGAGCTGTCAGGATACGGATGGGGTAGGGATGGAGATGCAGGTGAGCAGCTGGTCTGGGGAAGGGGAGCATGAGAAGTGTCCATTTCCAATGGAGGCATTGGAAGCTGAGGTTGGAGGCTGTGAACAGATACAGGGTGTGGCCATGGCCTCGAGGCTGTGGGCAGATCCGGAGTGTTGCCATGGCTCCAAGACTATGTCCTCATGTCCCAGAGTTCTGGGGATTCTCATAAGCAAGTTCACAGTGATCCTGGAGTTAGACAGATGGGAAACAGCTTAGTTCTGGGTCCCAAGGGCCAGGTATCAACTTCCTGAGCTCAGGCGGCCTCCTGGAAGGTGCTTCCCTCTTGGGTTTTCCAGAAGGATCAGGATAGGTCAGGTGTTTGAGTCTGTGGCTGCTCGTGGTTCCTATGCCATGCTTCTTTTCCTGGGGCGCAGAAGCCTCTGGATGCATGCGTTCCTGGCTCCTGGATCCCAGGGAGCAGCCTCAGTCACAGCCAGCCCTATCCTCATGCCTCCACCATACGTGTGATTAAGTTATTACCCCATTTGTTTTAAAGACTTGTCTTATCACCTATTTACAAGACTTATGGGTTTCTCATTACAGCCTTTGATGGCACTCAGGCTAAAGCACTTTCCGCTCACTCCAGCCAAGCTCTGCCTATAAAACGAGACAGTGAAAATGGGATGAGAGAAGAGGAACTTCTGGGCCTCAGGGCTGTGCGGGCGGCGTCTGCCCATCAGCTTGAGAGATCTGTTATATGCCCAGAGTTGCTGGGTATCTCATGCCCGGGGCAAGCGGGACCAAGTCATACAAGGCACAGCGAGGGGCAGGGGAGGTGGCTCACGGTTGAGAGTGCTTGCTGCTCTTGCTGAGGATTCAGGTTCGGTATCTAACACCTTCACCAGGCAGCTCATCGCTGTCTGTAACTCCAGCTCCCGGGGGTTCCACACACTCTCTGGCCTCCATGGGCTCTGCAAGCATGTGGCACACATACAGACAACAGACACACATGCGCGCGCGCACACACACACGCACACATACACACCAGTGCCCTTGTCCCTCCTGCAGAGCCCACATAGGGGTGCCCAACATCCTGTGGACCCCTAGTGCCTTTAACATCAATACTGGGGCTGCCGAGGGCCAGGGGGCTCAGGATCCAGAAGTTGTCACTGCCAACTGTGCTTTGCTGATGGGAAGACAGGGTGGTCCTGATGGGGTCCCCTGTCTGTGGCTGTGTGGAATTTCCCTGTCCTGAGGAGCCCCAGCGGAGCGTGAGGAGTCTGGACCACTGATCATTTCCTGCATTTAAATGCCTTTTCTTCCTTAGTCATTTCTTGTAGCTTCATTAGCCCTTTTTGGGGCTTGGTGCTTTTCAGGCACCATTGACTACAAGATCATTTATTTTATTAGGCAATTTATTTTCCAGTTACATTTTTAAAGGTCAATTAATCAATTTGAGAGGAGGGGTGAGAGATGAGACTCCACGCTCCTGGGATTGGCCCAGCCTTGCTGGCCCCTTGGGCTGGCGTGGGCTTCTTTTCTCTTCTGCCTTGGAGAGGCGAAGGGAGTGGGAAGCCTGAGCCAGCCAGGGTGCCTTGGTGCACAGTAGGGAGAGGCCTGACTCTCCTGTGCCCTGACCTACCTCGGAGGTGGCAGTCGCAGCAGAAAAAAGAGGAGGAAGTGTTGACTGAAGCGGGTAGGAGGGAGCCTGTGGTTCCTCTAGCCTCTGGGTCCATGCTGAGACAGTCTCCACAAATGCTGCTGATCCCCATCTGCAAAACCCAGATCAGCTCAGCCTCCCTCGTGCCTCGTAAATAATAAATAAAACAGCAGATATTCAACCAGAGAGAATAACCCTTTGAGCCAAAATGGAACTGCCAACCACTGGCTTCATCTACAGCAAACACTGAAGAGGACCCAGGAAGGGATGAAGTTGGAATCCCTCTCTGGCTGGGGTGGGGTGATCCTGGATCTGCCTTCTAACTTCCCTGTGGGTGAAGCCAGTGTTCTCTGGGAATCCTGGACCTTCCTAGGTGGGCAGTTTCCTCTGGGTGCTGAGTGTTGTTAGAGATGATTTACACTAAGAAATGGTCACTGTGTCCAGGAAGAGAGACTGGCTCTGTACTTGGGACCCCTGTCCCCCGTCCCAGATGTCAAGCTGATCCAGTTCCTGTCTTACAGCCATTGACTTGAACTCATAGTCTGTGACACCCCCAGTCAGTTGTTGGTCTGCAAAGACATGACATCTCCATTTTGCTGCCTCTAAACAAAACCAGGACACTGCCACAGTCTCAGAGACGGTGGGAGCTTGCCCGTGAGTGGTCTGCTGACCCTGGTGTCCCTGTTTAGTTCCCTGGTAATGGAAAAACGTATAAAGCTTTTGTTTCATTTGCATGGCTTTCTAGGAGCGGCACTATGCTTTTAATAGTCATGTCACTCTGCAAGGCAAGGCAGGTCTGGGCAAAGCGTGGGACATTACTGCTAAGGTGTTGTGTTCAAAATTAAAATGAATAGTCATGTTTATGTTATTGTTTATTTATTTTTTTGCCAACATGTGTGCTTTTCCTCACTTCTGATGGTGGACTGCCCTGTTCACCAGTGGGGTTTTTAAAGGGAGGACACAATTAACAATGTGGATGGAAACGCAAATGCCCCTGCTTAAGATAACCAAATGGTGTAGGCAGTGTGAGCTGGTTCCCATACACAGCGGGTGTGTCTCGGATTTTGCATACACAGCAGAAGAGGAACTTGAGAGAGTGTGTTGGAGAGCTGGTGAGACAACCCAGCAGGTGAAGGTTCTTGTTGCCAAGTCTGACGACTTGAGTTCAGTCCTCAGAACTTACACGGTAGGACAGCCCTGCTCCACAAAGACGTCCTCTGACCACACATGGTAGGACAGCCCTGCTCCACAAAGACATGCATACTCTGACCACACATGGTAGGACAGCCCTGCTCCACAAAGACGTCCTCTGACCACACATGGTAGGACAGCCCTGCTCCACAAAGACGCCCTCTGACCACACATGGTAGGACAGCCCTGCTCCACAAAGACGTCCTCTGACCACACATGGTAGGACAGCCCTGCTCCACAAAGACGTCCTCTGACCACACATGGTAGGACAGCCCTGCTCCACAAAGACGTCCTCTGACCACACATGGTAGGACAACCCTGCTCCACAAAGACGTACTCTGACCACACATGGTAGGACAACCCTGCTCCACAAAGACGTCCTCTGACCACACACACACACACCATGCATACTCTCAACAAACAAACAAATCAAAATAGCATTTAAAATAGATCCTAGAAAAGACTTGGGTAGCTGGGAAGGGGGACTTGGTTTCTCCTCATCCTCTTTCCAGACCTGTGGATGTGTAGTCCTGGGAGTTCTCAGTTCAGTTTCTAAAGGGCAGAGCGACAGCTCTGGTCAAGCCACTGAGCAGTTTCTCAGCACACAGTTGATAAGTGATCCCATTTGGAGGCAGGAGCAAATAAAGATGGCAGCCAGGATAAGGCTATGGTTCAAATCTGCACACCTCAGGCAGAGGCACACACCAGGCGGCTGCTGAAGTGTTTGAAAAGCCACTGACAAGTTCCAGGTTTAGTCACACCTGCAGAAGACGGGACATGTTTGTCTGTAGTGTCTGCTACCACTGCCTTGGGAACATGGTGTGCATGAACATCGCTTACAAACTGCACCCCAACAAGCTTCTTACGGTGTGGGTTTCTCAGTCCACCATGGTGGATAGAGAGCTTTGGGTGGCCAGAAATGCTATTGCGTGTTGAGTGAAGGCTGTGAGCTTGGAGCCGACGCTTCACTGCGGTTTTTCCTTAGGGTGTACTAGTCACTTGTGCATCAGATTGAATCCTGGTATGCAGTTAACTCTGGAGGAATACAGAAGCTGTGTTCAGAGGGACAGAGGACAGCATATGCCCAGAGAGAGGGACAGTGGTTTGAACACTGGACTTCACAGGGTGCCGAGACTACTGGGAAGTGGGCTGAGAAAGCAATTTTTGTTTTTTTTTCTGTGGAAGCTGAAAGGTTGGTGCTTGAGAAAGCATTAGAGGTAAGACATGGGGGAGGAGAGCTGGTCACCACCCTCCACCATCGAGTAAGTCTGGTGACACCATGGCCACCAGCACGATGAAGGCTCAGGGACTGACCTGGATAGCTCTTCTCCAGGAAACAGCCCCCATGCCTCAGGCTCCACTTTTAGTCAACATGAAAAGTTTGTCTCCGCCAGTTGGAGTGGGAAATTGATGATGCATATTGGAAATACTCAAGTATGCCATACAATATTACATCACGGTGTGAAGGATCCTGGGAGCCCAGGGCCATGACTCGGGTCCCTCCTTCTTTCTCTCAGGCATGGGATATTCATGCCACCAGCCTTTGATCACATGGCCGTGTCACATCGCTTGGTCTTTGCTGAGCAGCTCATAGTCCTCACACTCTCTCTGCCTCTAAGCAGTCCTGAATGGTTCCCAGGGACTCCCCACTACTGTAGGAAGAAAGGGGAGGGACAGTCCGGATGTGGGGTTGTCCAGGGTTCAGGAAATATTGCTCTGGAGCTCATGAGGGTACACACAGACACACAGACACACAAACACACACATAGATATACTCACATATGCACGTAGATACACACAGACACACACATAGACACACAGAGAAACACACAGACACAAACACACACATACACATAGATATACTCACATATGCACATAGATACACACAGAGACACATATACACACAGAGAGACACACAGACACACAAACACACACATACACATAGATATACTCATATATGCACATAGATACACACAGACACACACATAGACACACAGAGAGACACACAGACACACAAACACACACATACACATAGATATACTCACATATGCACATAGATACACACAGACACACACACACAGAGGCTCACTCACCTGACATTGTCTGTTGGTGTCATTGCCACCAAGCTGACCATCACTGATGTTCACTAACACAGCTGGTTGGCGGGAAGATCAACGTCTATCATTGTCTCTACAAGTCTGGAATCTCGCTGAGTTGTGTGTGCTGACAGCACAATGGGCAGAAGAGCATATATTTGGTGCTTCATGTATGCCAGTTATCAAACAACCACTTTAAACAACCATGAATTCCAGCATGGTGACACATGGTGGCATAGGGAGCTGCCTACAACCGTCCTGTAGCTGAGCTCAGCCTCAAGTTAGAATCTCTCCGCTCCCTGGTTAACTCCAAGGCCACAGGGAACTCTCCACAGGCACTCAGGTCTCCAATTCCCATTCTTCCTCTGTTCCTCCGCCTCACCTCTCTCTTGGCTGACCTTTGCAGCCATCCTAGCCTCAGCTACTGCTAAGCCCTTCTGTGGTTCCAGGAGCTCATTCCCGGACTCCTGCACCAGAGAGCTTCCCCAGCCTTCGGAGTTCCAACAAGCTATCTTTAGGACCTGGGAAGCCAGCGGATCCTTCCCCAGCCAGTACTGGCAGAAGATTGTCCCTAGGCTTAGATGTCCCTTCATTCTGACCACTGATTGGTGTTTGCGGAAGGCAGCTATGAGGACCGCAGCCATCCACACAGCAGGACTCAGCTATGGCTCCTGCCCTCTGTTGTCTGCCCAGCACAGCAGAGCATGTGCCTAGAACAGGCTTCCAAGTCACACACTTCTACCCCGTGTAGCCGAAGGAACAGAAACAGCTTGTTCCAAGACAGCTGTGGGACACTGAGCCGGGGATTGGTGACCCTTCTGCAGGAAATCTGGCCACTCCCCAGCAAGCCTCTTGCTGTAGTTTTCCCAAAGGTGTGTGTTGTGCAGGAGTTTGGACCCTTGGATGGTCCAGGGAGGCCCAAGGAATTAGCGTCAATCTATATTAATGGCATTTTAGATTAGCCACAGCTGTGCCTGGCTTGTGTCCTGTACAACAGGGACCCATCTTTGAAGGGGACATGCTAAAATATAAATAAATAGTGAAAAAGACAAAAAAAGATGATGCTAGTGTGTGCAGGGAAGTGGAGAGGAGGGAGGAAAGAGGCCCGGGTGCCCACCCCCACCCAGATCACAGGTTCTTACTTCAGTAGGGCCCTGGCTAGTGGAAGAATTGTTGTAGGAGGCTGCTCATTCACTCCCGGCTGCTCAGACCCAAAATAATCACTCAGAAACTATATTGTTTGCAATACTTATTGTAGGTGGAATCAGACACAGGGTCCAGCTTGTGAGAAGAAATGGCTGCGTGAAACCACAGTCTCCCACCCCAGCACTGACTCTGAGGGCTTCTCCTGGTGATGTCAGAGTCCTGACTTTTCATTGTGCATTTGTGGGAGGGGGCGTCTTTAGAAACTGTAGCCCACTGGGGTGGGCATCTGAACACACATACCCAAAGCCCATGTATGAGTTGCCTTACTGCGGCTGTGGTAAAATGCCATGACCAAAAGCAACTTAGAGCAGAAGAGGGTTTATTCTGGCTTACGGTTCCAGAAGGAGAGAGTCCATTATGGCGAGGGAAAGTTATGCCAACTGTCTGAGAAAGTATGGAAGAAGGAACAGAAAGTGAAGAGACTCAAGAACCCCAAAGCCCGCCCCCAGTGATGAACTTCCTCCAGCAAGCCTCTGCCTCCTAAACCTTCCTAAACAGCCCCACTACCAGAGACCCGGTGCTCAAACACATGAACCCGTGGGAGCATTTCTCATTCAGAGCACGGCACGAGTCTTGCCCTGTGCTACTAGGGTCAGCCTGGTTGACACTGCAATTTTGTAGGAGACACCAAATACATTTTTCAAAATCCCGGAGCCAGTGACCCAGTGGCAGAAACACATAGTGACATACGCAGAAGTGATAACTTCCTGGCTCTCATCTCTAGGGTTTTGTGGAGCGTGGCCACCACTCAGCCTGTAGCCAGGACACCTGTATCAGTTTGCACAGCTGACAGTGGCTCGGGTCTAGGTCCTTTCTGAGTAGTCTGGATTGCCTCTCTTCTGTGTTGGGAGCAGTATTGGGCACTGGGCATGCTCTCTGTTGGGCACTGAACACGGATGTGTCTGCACAGTCCCCCGGGTTAGTCTGTCTGCTAAGTCTTCAAGTGTGGAGCCAGGCCTCTTGTCAGCTTGGGCTTTTCTGCGTACCTTGGAGTAAGAGAGACTTGTAGGGGAAAACCTTGTACTTCCTGCAGTCTCCTCCTGCCTGGATCCCAGGGACTGTTAGGAACATCTTTCTTCTAAGACTGTGATGGATGGGACCCCAGCAAACCATCTATCCAGTGTGACAGGGCACTGAGGAAGGTGGACCCTGCCCACAGTGTGAAAGCTTCCTGAGCCGTGAAATACGGGCAGAACTCACCATGACAAACCCCATTTTCCTGCGGGCTCCACTCTGTGACCCGTGATCTCCTCTGGAGCATTGGCATGCTTTGCTCTTCAGATCAGCGACAGATGGATGAGCAGGCAAAGAACCATAGCAGAAACACTGGGAAACACTGAGGCCTGGCGGATCACAGATTCAACTGTTGTAGGAACCAGCCGAGGGGAAGCAGGATTCAATGAGCATGGCAAAGGCGCTGATGGAGCCATGTCTCCCAGGGTGGTCCCTATGTTCACTGGAGTTCAGATGAGGGGATAAAGCAGGGGCTTGGAAGCTTGGAGGATAAGTCCCTCACAGTGGAAAGATCTGTAGAATGTCATTCGGCCTGGGAAGAGTAGCTGTGTGCCAGGTGGAGCGACAGGGCTGGGGTGGCACTGAGGAGGAGGAAGGACGATCTGGCAGGTTGACAATGACCTTGGCTCTGCTTGGCTGGGAAGCAGTAGGAGCAAGTCTCCCTGCAGAGCTGGACCAGGGGGAGCCAACAGGGCTTCCTCTGTGTGGGCTGGAGCTACCTGTGCAGTGGGCGCCATTCTGGGTGTGAAAGAGCAAGGGCGCGGATGAAGACAGAGGAAAGCTCTGGGTGGCGAGGAGATGGCAGTGGGCTGTCGCTCTCCACTATTCTATCAGGGGCTAAATGAACGAAATGATATGTCCTGCTGCAGAGCTCAGAGCTGTGACGTCAGCAGCCAGGACACGAAGCCGTGTAAACTCCAATTCCCAGGGTTTGAAGCTGCACAGACAACTCCAACTCCAAGGGGGGCAAAAATCAGAGTGATCCACATCTGGCCCCAGCAGCTGGCTGATGTGGGATTCCCCTCTGTATGTTGTAAATATCATTGGTTAATAAAGGACCTGCTTTGGGCCTATAGCAGAGCTATAGGGGAACAGAGCAAGGCGGGAAAAACTAAGTTGAATGCTGGGACAGAGAAGGGTGGAGTCAGAGAGAAGCCCTGTAGCTCTGCTGGAGACAGATGCTGGAACTTTAGCCAGTAAGTCACAGCCATGTGGCGATACACAGATTAAGAGAAATGGGTAAAATTAATATGTAAGAATTAGCCAATAAGAAGCTAGAGCTAATAGGTCAAGCAGTTATTTAATTAATACAATTTCTGTGTGATTATTTCGGGAGTCTGGGCAGCTGGGAAACAAACAAGGGGCCTCCCTCCAACAACTGGCCAAGCTTGTTTGTCTTAGACTTTGGCCAGCCCACAGAGGCCCATTCCTCTCTCCCACTTACACTTTCCCCGATAGCCTCGTCTTCTCGGGCTCCTTGGCAAAAGGCCCTCAGCCTGGACAGTTTGGAACAAGAGAAGTTCATTCTCTCACAGTTCAGTCTGTAGAAGCCCAAGGCCAAGGAGAGGGGGCTGTGGTTTCTTTCTGAGGCTGTGAGGACGACCTTTCCAATTCTAGCTTGTCTCCTGTAGGCTACAAACATTCCTTCTAGAAGCAGTTCCCTGACTTCTGCCTTTATCTCCATCTGGTGTCTCTCTGTGTGTACCTGGCTGTCTCTCTGCCCTTTTCACAAGGACTCAGTTACTCTGCTCTCCTGAGCCTCCCCAGTCACCTCTGCCAGGCCCTTCTTAAAGTAAGCGCACACTCCTAGGTGGTGGGAGCTCAGGTCCCAGTACATGTTTCTTATTCTTCACCCTATAGTCCTGATATTTTCCTTCAGAGTGGCCTTCCTTACTGCGTTTGACTCCAGTCTTGTCCAGGGGCTTCCTTTGGCCAGGAAATGCGAACAGTCGTGACAGTCTCCCACCAGAAGACTTCTTAAATGTGTGTCTGTAGTCTAGCCCCACCCCTTCTGCTCCTATTCTCCACCAGGAGAAGAACAGGCACCTCCAGCTAGTGTTCTTGGAAAACAAAACCAAACAGCGCTCACAGGGACCTTCAGAGCGCCAGCCCATCAGCAGCTCTGCTGCTTTCAAAGAGGAAGCTTCCTTTTGGTACAAGCTCCCGAGGTATCTGGGCTGTTTGTCCCTGCGATTCCAGCTGACTGTTACATTAATTGTCAGCATAAGTAATGGCCGCGGGGAACAACAGATGCTCCCGGAAGCCGACATGACAGAAGTACTTATAAACTCCATCACACACTATGAACATATTCTATTATTTTAAATACCATTACTGCTAATAAGAGCCACGCGGCATCAGCTTCACTGTGATTTGATTAGTGATCCGCGTCGAGTTAGGCGGGTGATTCTCAACTTACTGATGCCTGGGGATCAGGCACAGCGCTTTCTACTGTAGGGAGCAAAGGGGCGTGGACTGTGGGTTCAGCAGGGCACCCCAACAGAACTGGAGCTGAGCCCGACTTCTAAAGAAATAAACGAGATGCCAGATAGATGCCAGCTTGGATCTGGGTAGGTACTGGGAGCCCTGGACAGACCCCAGGCCCCAGCAGGGCCTCTTGCTCTGCTGTCTCCCCACAGTGTGGGTCAGTTCTTCTAGTTCCCAGGGGGTGTCCAGCTCTGGGGGGTTTGAGTCGGCACAGGACTCATCCTCTTGCTCTGCTGTCTCCCCACAGTGTGGGTCAATTCTTCTAGTTCCCAGGGGGTGTCCAGCTCTGGGGGGTTTGAGTCGGCACAGGACTCATCCTCTTGTTCCTGTCTCCTTGTCCCAGGCTTGCAGTAGCAGCCGGGTCTTTGGCTCTAGTGTAGAGAGCTATTCAGAATAGATCGTGTGGACGGTGAGGAGAGACAGGGAGAGACTGTCACCTCTGGGGCTAAATGCTATTCCTGAGCTCCTAAGAAGGACTCAGAGAGGAATATCTCTCACTTTTTACTCTGAGCTGTGATTCCATTTGCAAAGCCAGGAGGGAGGCTTGGCATTGTTAGCAAGAGACGATGGCACCCACTTCATAGCAGGGCAACCAAGAGATCACACTACTAGGTCTATGGAGACACCAGGATTTGATCTTGGGTCTCTCTGGCTCCAAGCCCTCACGCCATGGGTTATGAGTTGAGTGGATGGTGAGTGAGACTTTTAGGGACCCAAGTGTCTCTCCTCTCTGAATTCTTTCTCAAATTTTTGCAGAGATCAGATCTTGGAATAAGCTGGATCCATAACTGTACCCCACCCTGCTGTCTCCGTTCTGGGATGTTTGGCAAACAGATTGCAGAGAAGAGCATGATGGTTCTTGGGTTGGGAAAAGGAGAGGCTATCTGCCTCTGACTCAAGGGGTGTTAAAGGGTGGAGGGTCTGAAGGGATGGGGGGCCTTTAGGCTCAGAGGGTGAAGCCTCAGTGCCCAGAAGACACAGTGGAGATAGAGAGGTGAGCAGGGAAACCGGTGGCCACTGAGTGCTTGGGAGAAGTGACTGCCGCCTCCTTCCTCGAGATACATTTGGCCCCAAGTGCTCATGGGCAGGGCAAGCTGACTTATGTCAAGAGCCAGTGGGAGTGCGTACTGCCTCTCGGTGCTAAGGCTGCCAACCAGAATCAGCACATCAGGCAATGCCACAGAGCTGAACAGATGTAGGTGGAAGGAGAGGCCTGTGGTGTCTGGGGACCAGGAAGGAGGGTGAGGAGAAATGCCTCCCGCTGTGAAGACATGAGTGATGTCAGCCTTGTGAAGGAGGCTTCTCTGTCTGCCTGGCTCTTTGCAGCTCTGAGGATGAACAAGGAGTGAACTTTCTTCAGGTTGACTTGTCATAGTCATGTGTTTGTGTTCGTGTGTGTGCAGCTGTGCCTGCACATATACACATGCACAGGATCCAGAGGTGGCTGTCAGGCATCTCCCTCAGACACGGGATCCAGAGGTGGCTGTCGGGCATCTCCCTCAGTCACCCTCCGCTGTACTTTTTGAAGCAGGATCCTTTACCCTGGATTTTCTGCGTTCAGCTATCCTGGAAGTTGGGGGATAGATTTCATTCTTGCGGTGCTGTGATAAAGACTCACACCTGGGGACCTGGGGACCTGGGGCCTGGGGACCTGGGGACCACAGACACTCAGTCTTTCTGGGAGTTTTGGGGTAATCTGTCCTTGCCACACTTTGGTTCACAATAGATGTGGTCTTTGTAGCTTCTTGGATTACAAAGTCAGTCTGGTTTTGGCTCTTTCATCATGTGACCTTGGCCTTGTGGATACCCCTCCAAGTCTCTGGTCTGTTTTACCAAGACACCGTCATCAGGGTCCCTCATCAGTGAAGCCCCACCTTGCTTCATTGATTCCCTTCCAAGGATCCTGTGCAGAAGCAAGGCTATGGTCAGAGGAGCTCAAGCAGGCACACTGTTCAACTCAGTGCGGGGAGTGAGGCACGGCATAGGCATAAGGACTGGCTATGAATGCAGTCTGCTTTGTAGGCTTGGGCACTGAGTCAGAACCTTGCTTCTCTGATTAGATTCACCTTGAAACCTCAGATAGGGTGAGCTCATGTGGCTCAGACCTCACCTGGTTCAGGTGGACAGAAAAAACAGATCCTCTCTATCCATCCAACGGCTGTGACCCGGACCAGTCCCCATCCCATTCCTGTGTATTTAGTGCATCTTCTAGAAGGCTCTTCTCAGGAACTGATCTCAAGAGATCAATGACCTTTGCTCAAAGCCTCCTCCAGGCTCTGCAGCTCTCCACTCTGTCTCTCAGAACCCAGATTGGTTTTCTGAACTGTGGAGTGCAGATCAATATGTTTCCGAGGTGTACGGTCCTGGGAGAGCCCTTTGACAGCATGGCTTATCAAGTGAGGCTCACTACTTCAGCCCACTCAACCTGTTATTGGAGGCTGGAGGGCCCTTGGAGAGGTGGGTGCCAGACACATAGAGCCGGATGGCTGCAGAGCCAACAGAGGGAGAAAAGCTGTCTTCAGGCTTTAATTGAGAAACTGTCCAGGCCCAGCGGGTCTGCAGCTGTCTGTCCTTCCATTTAACCTGAGATAGAGGCACACAATTCTGTCAGAGGCACTGCTGGTCATCCCAGGCTGCAAACCTCTTAGGAAAGACAGCACAAAGGGAATCTCAGATCAAAGGTCACATCTTAGAGATTAGGGCATCCTGATGCTGTCGTCTGCATGTACTGTGAGTATCTGGGAGAGGCTTACATGGGCCATTGTAAGTTCAAGGCTAGCCTGGGCCATATAGTGAAACTCTCAAAAGAGCAGGGTCTCAGGTGTGACCCAGCAGTGGAGGACTTGTCTAATACATACAAGGTTCCGCTGGTGTTTGTTTCCCAGCCCCAAGACTTGGGAACAGAGAAAAGAAAACTCCCAGGCCCCTGACACAGAGGAGCTGAACCTCAGAGCTACTCAGCATCTCCTGGTGTCTTGGGAATGTGGAGGAGCTGGCGAGGAGGAAATGAGCAGTTGGGGATCTGGGGCCAAGCAGCTGTCCTCAGGTCCCAATTTGGTAGCGTGTCAGAGTGTTCCGTATCCTCGGTGCCCCTAGAGAGGTATATATCCAGCCATCACACGCCATTGCCATTCTGAAGCTATACACTATTATTTTTCCCAAAGCAGGTAACTTCCCTGGGAAGTTCTGGAAGACAGCTTTGGGTTCTTACACGGAGAATGACTTGGAGAATATCAAGTCAACCCTGAGGGTAGAAACGGCTCCCTAGAGTCGTGAACAAATGGAAGAGAATCAGTGGGAAGCAGGACTCTGGAGTGAGTTCACTCTGCTCGCCTTCATTAGCTGGTGACCGCGGCAAACTGCCCCTCCTCTCCAGCACCCAGCGTCACCATCTGTAAGACGCACGTGGTGGGTGGTACGGCTGCTCCCCTTCCCCGTGGCCGGAGGGTCAGGGTGGCAGGGCTCCCACAGCTGGCGAGTTGTAAGATCCACTGGAGCGTGTTCTGCGGCTTCTGTGACCAGCGGCCTGTGTGTTGCTGGAAATATTGATTGGCCTGTGATGGTGTCAGAGGCATCACACCTTGGCAGAGAGTTATCCCCGGAGGCCAGGGCAGAGCAGAATCCAGACCTGAGAAGGCGAAGGCTACACTCAGGGCTCCTGTGAGCGTGCTACCAGGAAAGACCGGCATGGACTGTCACACAAGTCGACACTGGGCCACTCCCAAGTCTCCAACCATCTCCAGGACAGACCCACAGCCGGACCTCATGGGGTTCTATGATACACATGAACAAAATGCCTACCGATGGCTGAGTATCCCTACCTCATCCTGCCGCTGGTGGTCTGTCATTGCTGGGATTGTCTGTTTTTCAGCACCAGGGAAATGTCAGCTATCCCTGGTTAAAATAGAGGTGTTGAATAACTTCCATGCCCTTTAGTGGGGTCCTCTTGCCATGAGGGAGAAGAGGTCTGGGCTGGGTCCAAGTCAGCTCCGTCAGGATGCCTGCCGGCTCCTCTAGGCTGGGAAGTTTCCGGGTTGGGGTAGAGTGGGAATATTTGGGAAGAGGAAGCCAGAGGCCACTTGACCGCCTCTTCTCTGTGGGAATCCTGAGTGATTGCTATGGTCTCTTGAGTTCAATGGAGCTGGAGGCAGAGCAGCCTGGATCCAGACCCTTCTGTTCTTTCTTTAAGAGGTGACATACTGCTGCCTGGTCATCCTTAGGCATATGCTTACTGCGAACGTGGCTGGTTCTAAAAGGGCAGACACTTCCACTTGCTGGGTAGCTGCTGATGGGAGTGGAGTGGAGACCCTTGATGTACCGTGTGTCTGTGTGGTGACTGACAGAGGGACAAGCTGTAGCTGTGAGGCTGGGTGCGCTTCTCTGGTGTGGAGAATGGGAAGGCAGAAAAATGTATGTAGTGTCTTGGAGCCCTCCCCACAGCAGAAAGGAGTCCCATTTTAGCCATGAAGTCACAGGTCTGCAGGCTCAGCCATGCCCCAGACTGCGGACTCACGGCAGTTGGTCTAGGTCTCTCTGCTCAGACAGTTTATACTGGTGCCTTAGTACGAAGGCTGAAAGATACGCCCACAGTCCCCAAAGATGAACTGGGTTTAAAAAAAAAAAAAAGAACTGTGAGGGACTTCACGCTTCACCAAGCCTGAGAAGCCCAGGTCACAGAAATGTGACCGAGTTCTATTGCCTCTTCCTGAAGACCTCTGGGTTCTCTGGGGAGAGCAGGTAGCCTACCCCTCTACCCCCCGACTTCAGAACATTCTTGGTGAAGAGTGAAGACAGTCAACAGATTTGAAATACTGATCTGGCCAAGTTCCCGTTACTTATTTACTCGTTCGGCAGTCTCTGAGGACTCCAGGAAACCTGGGAATGGGTGAGTTCTAGGAATGGTTGCTGTCCGTGCTCCGTCCTCTGCCCCTGGAGGAGCAGAAGGCAAGCTGTACAGGACAGTGCTGTCTCAGGCTGTGATAACAAGTCAGGCTGTGAACTTGGGTGGAATCCTGGGGCAGCAGGAGGTTGTAGGAGACGTGGGGTAGAGGCTGCCTCCCTGGGGATTAGACCTGTGGTCTGTATCTGCACGGGGAGGAGCCAGGGGATCTGAGCACAGTGTTCCTTCAGGAGATCGCGGATAAGAACACTGAAGTAGGAAGGCTGGTGAAGGCATATGAGGTGGAGGTGCTGCAGACAGAGACGTGTTCTGTGTGTGTCCTGTCTTTTGGGGAGTGGGATGTCCCTGGAGGGGTGCTGGGAACCTTCGGAAGTGTGTGTTTGTGTGTGTGTGTGTGGTGGAGGGGGAAACAGACAGAACTTGAGCCTGGTGGGATGGCATCTGCTTAGGGCTTCATCTCTTGGCCACTGGATGGCGCTGCTCATCTCTGGATTTCTGCTTTTCAAATGGGATTTAACCTTGACCCCATAGCCCCTGGCGTACCACGTCTGTGCACGGGTTAGATAACTTGTACTCATTCACAGGTCACTATACAGACGTACCAGGTAGACTCTGAGCCTGGTGAAAGCCCCAGGCTTTGCATTGCAGGTGATCAGGTCAGACGGGGCCCATTTTATTTCTCTGACCTCTAGGCACACTGTAGCTACATGCACAAGAAGACTACAATTCCCAGCCTGCCTTGCAACAAAGATTTCTCAGGACTTGGCTTTGTCTGGGAGTAGATGAAGGAGGACTGACATAGGCACTCTGCATATATGCTACAATTGTGTAGCTTGGTCCTCTTGTGGGACTCATAACGATGGGGACAGGGGCTGTCTCCAACTCTTACTGGCTTTTGGTACTCTATTCCCATCCTGGAATGCCTGGCCCAGGTTCAATACATGGGGAGGTGCTCAGTCTTTCTGCAGCTTGAGTCCGCCTCGTTTTGCTGCTCACTGGAGACTTGCCCTTTCCTAAGCAGAAATGGAAGAGTGGATGTGGGGGTGGGGGAGGGTTGGAAAAAGGAGGCAGGGTGGAGGGAGAGACTGGGAGGAGAGGAGAGAGGGGAAACTGTGGCTGGGATGTAAAACAAACAAACAAACAAACAAACATTTATTTAAAACAGACAGTCCCAGGCTGAGGGAGGTGCCCTAACAGAGAGTCTGCCCAAGCTGTGGAAACTTTTTTAAATATACCTTTGGGAGCAGGTCATGTGGCTTCTGCCTTTAGCCCCAGCTTGACAGCTGCAAATTTGAGGCTATCCTGGGCTACACAGAGAAACTATGTTTTCCAGTTTCAACTCTGTTGCTACAACTAAAACACTGGCTAAAAGCGGCTTCGGGGCAGGGAGGGTTTACTTCTGTTTACAGCTTTAGGTCACATTCCATCATGGGGAAAGTTGAGGAGAACCCACTTACTGCTGACCAAGGAACTCACTTCACCTGAAGAAGCTTAAACCACAGAGGACTCAGCTCCA
Source organism: Microtus oregoni (assembly GCF_018167655.1). Lineage (NCBI taxonomy): Eukaryota > Metazoa > Chordata > Mammalia > Rodentia > Cricetidae > Microtus > Microtus oregoni. Next base: position 2,769,241 of record NW_024543064.1, read on the forward strand.
AGCCGTTTCACAGGTCGGCTGAGCTAGTTCCTTCTACAGTTCAGGCCTAGGACCTACCACTTCCAGTGGGCTGGGCTTTCCCACATCAATTAACAAGGCAATCACTGACCTGCCTCAGCCCAATCTGATAGCTCTTCCTTTGTGTTAGCAGTTAAAGCTAACCAGGACATGCATGTATCAAAAGGGTACAGGGCTCTTCAATCATGTGAAGCTGTACACGGTTTGGTACTCCTCTGAGAACAATTAGCCAGACGCCCCTCATTGGTTTTTTCCCTAGGTCCTGTCCTTCCAAGATGACCAAAGGAGTGACGGAGGACAGTGTGACCAGTGTCAGCACTTAAAAAGTTAAAGGAGAGAGATGATCTCATGGTCTCACATCAGGAAGAGGCCTGGATCGGCTTTGATTCTTCTATCTGTCCTTCTAACAGTCAAAGAGGACACAGCGTGATGAACTAGCCTGCCTCCATTTTGGGCTTGAAAGCCATCTTATAGTAAAGACAAAGTAGGTTCATTCCTGGTTATGATTAAACCTGTTTCTCAAGGGTTGAGCTATGCCCCACCTGTAACCTTAGCTACAAATGGTTCCACACTGCTTGTTTCAGGAAACGGCAATCATGTCTTTGTTTAAAAAAGTTGTGACCACCTTGCCACTGTACCTTGTTTCAAAGGGTTATTATGACTACCTGCTGCTATGGCCACCTTGCTATGTTCTGTTTCTGTAACCCCACCTATTTGCCTGCCAAATCCCCCATCTGGAAACCCCCTACCCTTGAGCTATGAAAGCCTTGCCTTCTCCATGTCCAATGCTGACCTTTTGAACCTTGAGTTAGGGAGAGACAGTTTGTATACACAAATAAAAAAAACTTGGTTTAATTCATTGCTTGCTTTAATCAACTCAGCCATGCTGATCTGGGTCCGTGGTCTTTCCCCCCATATCTCTGGAACTGACAACCAGTCCTCAGGTGTCATCAAGGGATTATTCTAGACCAGTGTGGCTGGCAGAGTCTTCCCTTGTAACGGCACTGTGTTTCTGTAGCCCACATATCCCTATCAGCATGTTCCATGACCCTTGATGATCTCATTGCCTGACACCACACACAGACTGTGTGACCAGCTGCAATTCAGGGAGTAAGGACAGAGAGGCCCATATTCTCAATACGGACGTGTTGTCCCCTGCTCAGTGCAGGACAAGAGCGAGAGCCTGACGTCTGGTTACAAGGCGATGGGCCTCCATATAGTTTTCCCGTACCCTCTTTGTTTCACTCCCCCACTCTCTTGCCTCCTTTATCCTCTTATCCTCCCTCTGCTCAAACCCCAACCCCCCAGTATTCCCCTATCCACCCTCCTGTTAGGGGAGGAGCGATACCATATTGTGGGGAGTCGCTTTCCGCGTCTCCCTGCACAGCGAGAGCCTGATAGAGCTTTACTTCCTAGCGGCCCCCTCGCTGTTCCGCCTGTGAGAGGATGGCTGCATTTCAGAACAGCTTTGATAGTCAATCTGTCACAAATGTTGTTTTGTTTGAAATATATGAAGACAATATGGTTTCACGTAGACCTGAGGAACAGGGGGCTGTGAAAGCTGTTTTGGATGATCGTAGATTTTTTTTTTCTGCCTCCATGCTAAAATGAACACCAACAAGTGGCCAATTCTAAAGGTTGGTTGCTGTGTGGGATGGGAGCCATATAGATAATTTTTTTCCTACTCTGTCCCATAAAATCTCGTTCTTTGAATGGATTATTTTTTTTACCTGTGTGTGATTTTTAAAGAACGTACTTGGGCAATGTGGAGATAACGTTTCTCTGTGCTTTGGAGCCTCTTCCAACACCAGCTCATTTCCTAACTCAATATCAGGCCACCGCACCCATTAGCATCACCACCTTCTATGTCAGGACCCCTTTGGGTATCGGGCAGCCATCAGGCTCAGGGGTAGACACAGTCCTCCTGCACCCTTGCTTTGCTTGGGAAATGGAACGCTAGGACTGAAAGGAACACTGTGGGTCTCTTTTATTCAAATGACAACCTCATTTCATACACTTTGGGGAAGTGTGGCCCAGGTCTGAGTAGCCACAGCATGGCTCCTGGCAGCTCTTTCAAGTATAAATTAAAAATGGAGCTCCCAGAAGGACCTTGCTGAGCTCATGACTCCAGGCTTTCCCCAGACAAATGTTCTCCTCTGCCTTGAGCCCATGGTGTTTTATGCATAGCTTCTGTTTAGACTATGGAGTGTTAAAATGATGTGAATCCAGGGTGGATGCTTTGGAAATGAACGCCTTTTGCTGGCTGTCAAGCCTAGGCCATGCTGTGTGCCCATAACTCCTCCATCATCGAGGCTCCGTGACTTTACTGCTTGCTTATAGGATGTGTGTCAGTGATTGGCACACTCTGCTCACCAGACACAGGGATCTGGCTGGGGACAGCTCTGCCAGCCTGTGGCACCAGTGTCTGGAACAATGGCCTCTGAGGCTGGTTCTCCTGGGGGTGGAGCGCTGGAGGGCTTATTGCAGGGACAGGACAGATCTGTGTGAACGGACACATGTAGACTCAGACAGGGATTGGTTTACCCTTCTTTGTAAAGGAGGGGTCAGCTGGATGGTCTCCCGCGTCCTTCAAGGGAGTTTCAGGTATATTCATGACACTTCTCGTCACTATGAAAATACATGAGAGAAGTGGCTCAGGAGAAAAGGGTTTTAGATCATCACAGAGCAGGAGGCATGGTTGTTGGAGCTCAGCCTGTGGTGGGGGGAGTTTGCAGAGCCGTTTCCTGCAGCTGACTGGGAAGCAGAGAGCTCAGGCTGGACGCGGAGTTGGCTGTAAGTCTCCTGGCCGAAACCAGCCACTCCCTTCCCCATGCTGGGCTCTGTCTTCCATATCTCCACAATCTTCTGAGATCCTTGTTTTCCAGAGTGGCCTTCGAGTTTCCTTCTAAATAGCTACCACTGTGTACACGTACCAACTGAGCACCCATTCTCATTCTCTCTCTCTCTCTCTCTCTCTCTCTCTCTCTCTCTCTCCTCCCCTCTCACCTCCTATATCTGTATACACATGCATATTTATAATTATCTTAGACGAAGGCTCCTTCCCAGGGTGGGCCCAGGCCCAGGCACCTGTGCGGCCAGGTCTATAATTAGTACAGGCTCAGGAAGTGCTGAAGTGAAAACCCTTCCAGAGAAAACGTATCTGGGAGAAGCAGAGGTATGTGTTGTCTCTGTGGTCGCCATGCTGATGCAGGGGAGGCCTCTGTAGTAGATCCAGGGCTGTGGTATACCTCTGTTTCCTGAGCTCTGACCCAGGTGCTTCTCCAGCCTAGTGTTTTCTCTGGCAGACCATAGCTGCCAGTTCAGCACCAAGGTCAGAGGCCATCGCGGCTCCACCTCAGAACCAGTTCCCCAGGACCAGGTGTGCTCTGGGCTCCTTCTGAGGCCTCTCCTGCCCTTCTCCAGACTCCATATATGGCTTTCCATGGGTGAACTAAACGTCATGACTGACACCAGCTCGGGAAGGGAAGGATTTATTTCAGTTACAGTTTACAGACAGTCATGAAGGGAACTCAGGGCAGGAGCTCACGCTGAAGCAGAAGCCATGGAGGAGCACTGGCTGGCTGCCCCTGCTAGGCCTGTTTTCTTATAGCACCCAGCACCACCTTCACCACCCAACACCAGCAGGGTAGCGCTGCCCACAGTGTTTTCCTGCATTAATTATTATTTAACAAAATGCCCCGCAGACTTGCCTAAGAGTCATTCTGATGGAGGCATTTTCTCTGTTGAGGTTTCCTCTTCCCAGATGATCCCAACTTGTGTGGTGTGGACAAGTTAACCAGTGCACGGGAGTTGTTCTAGTTTCTGAGCCCAGACGATGTCCTATGACTTTTGGGATCTCCATGAATTGTGTCTCTTTATGAAATACATCATGGACCAGCAGAGACTCGGCCAGGTTCTTGGGAACTCATGCGCAGGGGAACCTGTAAGTAGCAGTACGTGGCTCACCCAGCCTGGGAGACAAACACATATGGTCTACCTCCCCTTCCCACCAGCTTGGCCCCTGGATGAGAGCTCCCTCCCTGCATGCCCTTGTCAGGCGTACGCTCATGATGCGAATCTGTTTTCAACAAAGACAAGAGCTTCACCTGAGGAGTGAACTGATTGTTCTTCAGGATGGCTCAGCCTGAAAAGTAGCTGAGAGGGTGACAGATGAAGAAAATATACAAGAGGTTTTGCCGTTCCAGAGTCTACCTGCAAAAGAGATGGGTCCTGAGCCCGGTCCCAGGGACCAAGGGCACCTATACCTTTTCTCCTTTCCTGTCATGGCGTGCCTCTTCCCCATTCCCTCCACCCTCAACACCCACTTGTTTCTTCAGAGGCTTGTTCTTAATTCTGACAACTCTTTGAAAGGCATCTCTCTTCCTCACTCCAGGAGCTAAACATGGATACTGTCATTAGGAAGCTGGGGTTTTCCTATAGTCTCTCTGGGATGAACGAGATGATGCCCAGGTCTTGGAAAAGCAGAGAGACCAGGAGACTGGTAGCATCAAGGCTTCCTGGGAATGCACAGGACCACATGTCTCCTCCACCTCCATTTTCTCCCTATCCATCTCTTGACAACTTAGCTCTTAATCCCCTTCTCTCCTTGGTAAAACATGGTCCCAGACGTTAGCAGCCCCACCTGGCCCTGAGCCATCCCCGAGGGTCAGCATAAGGGGATCTAAGGAGTGACATCCGTTACTGAGGCTGTCTGAGGTGTTCTGCCGTAGACCTTGAGGGGCAGTCACTCTGGATGGATTCTGCACTTTCGGGGACTTGCTTTCCTCCCCTTTGTCTGCCGATCTGCTAATGAGCCTCCCGTGGAACACACTGCTGCCCAGTCATGGCCTTCGGGGCTCTCCAGGATGGACCAGAGCCTCCTGAATTAACCAACAGAGACCCAGGGCGCCAAGTCCTTTACTGTGGCTGAGCAAGGCCTTGGAGCTGCTGAAGGGGCATTAATCCTCATTTTATGTGGGGGACACAGAGAGGAGGAAAGGCCTGCTTGCAATTTAATGTAACTAAATGTCACTCCACGCCCCCTGTATTGCGGCTCAATTGAAAGCAACGGGGATCGGGGCAGAGGGGGACGAAAGGAATTGCATAACCTGATTCATAACCCCGAGTTCCTATTTATCATAAAATCATTTACAGCTCCATAAAATGTGTTAATTTGGCGGCTGGTGATGTATGTCTTTGATTTAGGAGCTGACACTTGTGCCCAGTGGCTGCTCAGCGTGGGCTCCACAGCACTCTATGAGGATGGAGAAGCAATCACGTTCGGGGGCTGTGCGGTGGGCTTGTTTTCAGTGACATGTTTGGGCTGTCTTTGCACCCTCTGGGGAACCTGTACACAGGGAGAGGCACAGGAGGTCTGGGGCATTTGATACACAGTAGTGGAGCAGATTAGGTACAATTTTATCCCAAGGCTGAGGATTAGGCAGAGTGCTGGCTGACTGTCCATTCCAGACCCGGAATTCTGCAATTCATGGAAATTCTCCTGGGATATTGGGAGACAGAAGCCAGGGCCCAGTACATGAGCGCATTCTACTTTTAAGCCACAGCATATTGGAAAATTTAAATTTTTTTTTTTTACTTTTTGAAATTAAAATATAGCAATTTCCCCTTCCATTTTCTCTTCCAACACTTTCCATATTCCCGCCCACTCTCTCTCTCAATTCCATGGCCCTTTATGTCTTTAATTGCTGTTGCATATTAGAAATTACAAACAGGACTCTCTCAGAGGGCACCGACTGCCTGATGAGGGTCTGTGCACCTGAACTTATGGGGCATTTCCTATGGGCCAGGGCTGTTCAATACAGCAAGAGACTAGCATCCAGGAAGGTGGGCTTCTGCCTACGGACCTCCCCACCTCTGGCTTAGTCCTTTTCCCTGTGTTTCAAAGGCCGACTGAGGGACAGAACTCTTGGTGGATCAGCCTCTTTGTCCCTAAATGAAGAGGACAGAATTCAGACCCCCCCCCCCCCCCCAGCCGCTCATTCATGGACAGAGGCTCTGAAGAACGCATATGGAAGTGTGTGTGGTTCAAACACAAAGAAAAAGAGCTTGTTCACCCAGCGGCGGGACGGTCTCCTGGTCACATGCGTGCATTGTGTCCCCTTTCTCTGAGCCACCTCTCTCCCTGCTCCACGTCTGACTTTTCCTTCTTTTCCATGGTTTCTTTTTAATAACTCAAAAGGTAAAAGCCAACCTTCTCCCAGATGTCATCTTTCTCTGCACCCCACCCCCGGTTTATTAAAAACAGGAAATGCTCAGCAAATCACTTTTATGAGCGATTAAGCACCAGTGTGTACGTGGGGGGCTCATGGCGGGGCTCAGATGACAAGAAGATGGGCGTCGAGGTTGGGGGCCTAGTGAGTGGGTTCCCTGCCTCCTCCCTGCTCCCATCCAGTGTGGCCTCTGCCCCTGCTCCCCTTGGCGGCTGAGGTGAGTATTTCCATTCCTCAGTCTCAGGAGGAAATGGTAGTTTATAGTCTGGGCACCAAGCGGTTTTATTTGCCAATATTTCCTCCTCTCCATAAGAACTGTAGGTTCATAACTTTCATTATTGCAGAATATTATTTACAGATCTCAGTGTAAGGGAAACCAGCTGGGGGAATATTTGTTCGCCCTGCTCCCCCGGCCCCTCCCCTCCCACAAGTCTCTAAATAAACTCTCTGTTGATTCTGAAGGGCGGTATCCATCAGCCTTCGCCGGGAGCACGATGGAGGAGCCCATTTCATTCCTCTTTTCGGAACATTTACTCTTCATTTGCGGCCCTGAAGATGGAGCACTCCCATCAGACGCTCACACACTCCTGCCAAGGACCTGCTCACAGTCACCCAGAAGTTGGCTGCTGGCTGGCCAGCCCCTGAGCACGGGTCTGGAGGTAGCACACTCTCCTGTCCATTAGTGTTATCAGTGTTTTCCTTGAGAAAGGAATGCAAGAGCATCCTTTGGAACCCAGATGTTGAGGTGGCACTCTCTGAGATGGGATTTATTCATGCATGTGAATTTAACTCAAGAATTTCAGAATCAATGACTTATTTCCACACAGGGTAGGGCCCACTGGCATTCCCTCATGGGATGGGGAGGGGCCAATGAGACTGCTCCTATCAGTGAGGATCTACAGACAGTTAAAGGCTGCTGTGGGTAGGTGCGTAGACATTTTCTTCAATGGTGTAGCCAATGGTAAGATACTCATAATTCCACACCCATGCTCCTGTAACTCTGATGAAGCTCTCTGGGCCACAGAAAAAAAGATAAAAGACAAAGTCTTGAGAGTGGAAGGGTGATTCAAAGGGATGAGGAAGAGGAGGACCGGAGAGAGTGGGAGGAGGATAAAGGGAGTGGGGGGTGACAGATATATTATATGCATGTGGGTGGATGTGTTATAGTTGGGCTATCATTATGTATAATGAATTTATGCTAATAAATGTTTAAAAATGAATAAAGAATGGGTGATTGAGACCTGATTTGGAAGATCCTAGCACTGTGGCTGCACTTGCCGTGGGACCTGATCAGCTACTGATAGCTGCCCGACAATGGTAGCTTTGGCTTCCGCTCTCATTTGTGGGGCAGATGAAGCAGGGGCCATCCTTGGATCTTGGGTGTGAGCTGTTCCTAGAAACAAAGATGCCATAGGCTCTGCCTCCTTGGGTTTCACAAACACCACCGCGGGTGGAGATCATTACTTCAAATTTAAGGAATTGTTACCAGCCTTTGGCAACCATGGGCTCACTGCTCTGACACCTCTAGGCTGTGGGGAGTCAGAGTGTCGTGGTGGGGACGCACAATGGGGCAGAGGTGCTCACCTCGGGGTGGCCAGTAACAGAGACAGCATAGAAAGAGGCTGGGGACAAGGGTCATCTTTCCAGGGCATGTCCACTGTGACTTACGTCTCCTGACAAGGTCTTATCAGAGCCTCTCTATGGCATCTCCAAACTGTGACTCCACCTGGAGATTAAGTCACCCCCGAGGGTGAGGTGGAGATTAAACCAAACTCCTCCCCAGAGCCCCAGATCTGGACACCACTGTACACCGGGCACTCAAACCTTCAACTCAGGCGTTTTGTAGGGAGGGGACGCGTTGTATCTGAACTATGACAGGGTTTCTGGGAGCAAACGCTGGGACTGGTAGTGTTTCTGCTTCTGTTGTTCTCAGAAGCAGTCTACAAAAACGAACAGCGACCTTGAGTCAGAGGGAACCTGACACAAACGGTGTCCCTAAGGGTGGTGTGGAGACCCTGGAGGGTTAAGGGCAGAGTCTGAAGGACATGGTGCTCCCCAGCTCTGAAACTATCCTCCCTCTTCTCATTGAGATCTTAGCTGGCTACTGTCCTCCCTCCCTGCCGCCATCTGTCTCCAGCCCTGTTTTCTTCTCTCTCCCCCTCTTCCCCTCCCTTCCTTCTGCCTCTTCTTGTCCCCATCTCTCCTTGCTTTCTCTAGAGACCCATTTTTTTTTTTTTGCCAAGTCTCATCTCTGACAAATCAAGCTGCCCTTATGTTACCCTCAGCATCCCGTACCGCCCACCAGGCCTATTGCCCCTTTCACAGCCTTTTGTCTGTCATGGCTGCCCCCTTTCCAGCCACACTTCTTAGAGCCTGATCCCCAGCTCCACTTTCCTCTGAACCAGCTACTTTCGGGGTGATGAGGGACCTGGGGCTGTGTTCTGTTTCTCTAACTGTGGGCCACGTTTGTACTGAAAGATGGTCACAGAGTTGGCATGCCTGGAGGTTCTCCGACAGCCCGGCTGCTCTTCAACCTTCCTTTCCTCTGAGAACAGAGAGGCAACGATGCCAGGAACTGGTTGTTTATTCTGAGCCTTCCCTCCAAGCATGGAGTTCTCGGAAGTTTCTGGTCTTAGAAATGGCTGTGGGGTTGGTGGGAGGCATGGTGAGGGATGAGAGTGGAGACAGGAGCTTTGGAGAGGAGGGATGCGGTAGAGAAATGAACCAAACTGTGGTCTTGGTGACAAGGCATGGGGGTGGTGGTTGCTGTGGCTGAGTGTGAGAGCTGCCAATCACACTGTGTGCTCTAGGCTTCAGGATAAACACACTGCCCTCTTCATTCTGCTGGAGGCACCGTGGGCCCGAGGGACTGTCTTAGTCAGGGTTTCTATGGCTGGGATGAATACCATGATTAAAAACAACTTTGAGGGGTAGGGTTTATTCCACTTACAATTCTAAGTCACAATCCGTCTTTGAGGGAAGTTGGGGCAGGAATCCACGACTGGAGCCTGGAGGCAGGAACTGAAGCAGAAGTCATAAAAAAATGTGCTTACTGGGTTGCTCTGCCTCTCTCAGCCTATGTTTTTATACCACCCAGGACCACTTGCCCATGGGTGGCGTTGCCCACGATGAGCTGGACCCCCACTCATCAATCACTAGTCAAGAAAATGCCTGAAAGTCTTTGCCAGGCTGATGGAGGGATTTTCTCAGTTCAGGATCCTCCTTCCCAGATGACCTTGGCTGGTAACAAGTTGACAAAACAAAACAAAACAAAAAGAAAAACCCTAACCACCACAGGGAGATACATCATCCCTTCCCGCCCTAGGTGAGACCTGGGAAAAGGTGACACTTTTCTCTGACTTTCTGCTCTATCACCTGCTCACATGGCTCCCAGGAGCCTGAGGCACAAGGACTTGAGGGGGAAACTGGACATCAGGCTGGGGCTTCCACTGCTCCAGAGGAACCCACTCAGGGCCTTACCTCTGTACTTCCTCGTCCCTTTGTGAGTGAGTGGAGCATCAAAGGCCAGACAGTTCCAGTTTGCGGTACCACTTGGTAACATTGTTTATTGTGTGGATAAAGAAGAGGTCCCCCAGGGAGGACAACGGAGACCTCCTGTTTAAAGTTGGCTGCTGCAGGCATTGCTCTGTCTCTGGATTGGCAGAGGGATGGGGAGCCTGTCAGATGGGGCTGCAGAATGATGGCTCAGTGGAAGCAGGGCACCCTCAGCTATTGGTTTGGGCGTGTATTTAGTTTCCAGGATGGTCTTGACAGAAAGGGAACTGCCAGTGATGAATCAAGGCCAGGATGTCTGTAGACTGCTGTTGTAGAATGTCTTGTCTGATTTCTGGGATTATTACTGGAGAGAACAGTGGCTTTCTAGGAGTCTGACTGGCAAGAAGGCTGCCTCACAGCCTGATGACAGTGGATAGCATGTCCTCTGGGTTGGTGATAGTGGATAGCGTGCCCTCTGTGTTAGTGACATGGATAGCGTGCCCTCTGTGTTAGTGACAGTGGATAGCGTGTCCTCTGGGCTGGTGACAGTGGATGGCGTGTCCTCTGGTTGGTGACAGTGGATAGCGTGTCCTCTGGGCTGATGACTGTGGATGCAGTATGACCTTCTGGGCTCCTTGCTATGGGTGATGAGTTACGCTCCACTTTGTCCATTGTCTGTGTACCCAGCACGTCTGGTCCTCTAGTCCCCACTTACCCATTGATAGTGAGGGCAGAGGGACCTGATGCAGTGCGGTCTCTTCTCTTCCCCCTGAGCTCCCGAGTTCATAGCTGAGAGCTGGGGCTCAGCCTAACAGTTCAGACATAGTTGCTCACATGCGGTCCTGCACACATGAGTTCACAGATTCATGTTGAGGTGTTGTAAGAATGTGCCCTTTTATCAATACCTCAGCCTCAGGACCAGATGAGGTGCAGACCTCTGGGAAGCCAGAGGCTCTTTCCGAGAGCTCTGTGGACCAGAGTCCCACATGTATAGTAGGGTTTTAATGCTGCTAGACCCTGGAGGATATGTTTGGGATGAAATGTAAGTAAAGCAAATACATTGTCACTGGCAATGTCACAGGGAGATGCTATCCTGACATGGCATTTGTGTGCATGGGCACAGATGTCATTCTCTTCTCCTTTCCCTCTCCCTGCATCTCTGTTCATGGTTCTCTTGGCTTCCTCCCCTCCCCGCCCACCTCTATCTCCCCAGTGTTGTGTTAGAACTAGTTTGACACTGGTATGGCGTCAAGCTTTTGGAGACCCAAGGCTCAGGTGTGTGTGTGTGTGTGTGTGTGTGTGTGTGTGTGTGTTGTGGGCTGGCTGCCAGATGCCCTGGACCCTGTAACTGTCTTGTGGAACTTTGAAACCCACCTCTGGGCTGACTATACCATCCTTCTGCAGCCTCATCAGGAGCCAGATCGGTGAGTGAAAGAAGGAATGAATAGCAGCCGGAGGAAGAAATGCAGAGAGGTGGGGTCATGGCTCTCAGGGCATCCTTCCTCCTGGTCTTCCCCCAGGGCACCAGCCACCCATGTTCTTCCCAAGAGGCACCTTACAATCAATATTCCACATGTTCTTTAAAAGTTATCCCTGCCAGATTTCAGGCTGCCTGTTCTCTGTCCTGCTATGGGGCAATCCTGGAGACCCCTGTTTCCATTTGCTGCCCCTATGACCTCGTGAGGCTTTATGCCCAGCCCAAAGGTGACTGGTGCCCTCAGTAAGAAATCCTAGCCATCCAATGGCTCTCTTCATCCCTCATCTTTAGAAAGGAAGTGGGAACTAAGTGGATCTAAAGGGAATGGGGATAAGGGAGAGCAGCAGACGGGACCATCTTAAAGAGAGCTCAGGAGGGCAGAGCCAGGCAGGGACCAGTGAGCAGATGCCTTGCCTGCCCTGTGGGTTCTCAGGAGCTGCCATCCCTCTGGGTACATGATGAACCTGGTGCTCAGGAGCCTCCATCCCTCTGGGTGCATGTTGCAGTTGTGTTACAATGACCCCTGACCTTTTCTAAAATTGCAGTTGTGACCGTTACTGCTCTTTCACTACTGGCGGGTGACTTGGGCCTGAGATGTCCAGGTCCTCAGCCTTTCCCAGACCCACAGCCACAGAGCCAGTCTCCAGATGAGGACACATGTCCACGGACACTAAAAAATCCTCTGGGGTGCTGTTTGTGGGAGATAATGTTTGGAGGTGTGTGGGGCTGGGAACAAAGGAGAGAGAGGGTTGTGCAGGTGGACCCACCACCGCCTCAGGCGAATGTATTGTGGGAAAACAGGAAAGAGTAGAAGTCACCTCTCCCACCTTGCAGGGACAGAGAAGATGGGGGATAGCAGCGGTGTGTCCCCTTCCTACATTATAGCAGCTTTATTGAGATATAATTCACCTCTCGTACCATCCACACATTTAAAATGCACACTTCATTGGCTCGTGGGACACTCACAGAGTTGTGTAACTGCCACCACCATCCATTTTAGAACATTCTCATCACCCCGCCCGAGATACAAGCCCGTTTGAAGTCACTCTCCATTGCTCCCCAGCTTGTTCCCTGCCTCCGGGTCCACTCATCTGACTTGTCTGTGTGGGCTTGCCGCCCTGGACATCCCTGGAGTCCATCCTGGTAGCGATGATGGATCACATAGCCGGGGTCGTTTGCAAACAGAAGCCCTCTGCTACTCTGGTTCTGACGGGTTCCAAGACCAACCTGTCTGCATCCGGCAAGGACCATTTGTGTGCAGGCTCACAGTGCCAGAAGACCAAGGCTTTCTTTTTATAGACTTAAAGTTTATTTTTTTGAATGTGTAGTGTTTTTTAATTTATTTTTTCAATCTCAATTTTCTATTGAGCCGTACATTTTTGTCCTCTCCCCTCCCTTCCACCCCTCTTCTCTCCTACTCTTTCCTGTGACCCCCACACTCCCAATTTACTCAGGACATCTTGCCTTTTTCTCCTTCCCATGTAGTTCCATGTATGTCTCTCTTAAAGTCCTCTTTGTTGTCTAGGTTCTCTGGGGTAGTGGCCTGTAGGCTGGTTTTTCTTTGCTTTATGTTTAAAAGCCACTTATGAGTGAGTACATATGATATTTGTTTTTCTGGGGCTGGGTTACCTCACTCAATATGTTTTTTTCTAGATCCATCCATTTGTCTGCAAATTTCAAGATGTCATTTTTTTTTTAATACCACTGAGCAGTACTCCATTGTATAAATGTGTCACATTTTTTTTTTATCCACTTTTTGGTCGAGGGGCATCTAGGTTGTTTCCAGGTTCTGTCTATTACGAATAATGCTGCTATGAACATAGTTGAGCACATGTCCTTGTGGTATGATTGAGCATCCTTTGGGTATATACCCAAAAGTGATATTGCTGGGTCTTGAAGTAGATTGTTTCCTAATTTTCTGAGAAAACACCATACTGATTTCCAAAGTGGTTGTGCAAGTTTGAACTCCCACCAGCAATGTTTATTTTTATTTATGTGTATTTGTGTGTGTGTGCGCGCGCGCGCGCGCGCGCGCGTGTGTGCGCGTGCGTGTGGGCCACGCACATGCACATTTGCATACAGTACCTTCTAAGGCCAGAAGAGGGCAGCATATCATCAGGAGTGGTTTACAAGTGGTTGTGAGCCACTTGACACTGCAGAGAACCAGACTCAGGCCCTCTGGGAGATGCACTGTTAATTGCTGAGCCATCTTGCAGCTGCAGAAGGCCTCTTTTACAAACACCAATCCCATTCAGGTGGGCTGAGCCTTCTGCTTCTTCCACGCCACAAACACTTCTGTCCTTCTGCAGGGTGCTGACTGTGCCCCACCCCCAAAAGATGTGCTGTCACTCTGAACCTGTGATGGGAGAAAGGGTCTTGCTGGGATCAACAATTTCAGCATCCTGTAGGCCATTAGTCCACAACAGGATGCGATGGTCAATATGGCTGACTTGAATCTTGTGTCTAGAATCACCAGGAAACAAATGTCTGGGCTTGTCTCTGAGGGATTTTTAGATTGGATTATTTGAGGCTGGAAGATTAGGAAGTGGGGACACTGTGGGCCGGAGTCTTGTACTTAGTAGGAGAAGGTAGATTAGCTCCTAGCTGTGGGCACAGTGTGACCAGCTACCTCACGTTCCTGCACAGCATCCCTAAGGCCACCTGTTCCCTCCAACCGTGAGCCGAAATAAACCCTTCCTTTCGCTGCTTGTGTCAAGTGTTTGCCTCAGCAAACCAGTAAGCAGCAGAAACAGAGATCCAGCCTTGTACAGCCCGAGGGCGGGAGGGCTCAAGGTGAGCAAGCAGAGTTTGGGGGCGGCGGGGATACTTCACAGCTGAGACCCCCCCTCAGCTCCTGGACCCCTGACTGCACCTGAGTGGAGCTGGAACTGTCTCGTCTTCTTGCCTCAGTACCTCTGAAGAGACCCTTTAGCCCTTATGTCCTTTATGTGTTTCCTCTCGGGACAATGGGACCTAGAGCTCCAAGGGCAGTTTAAGATTCTCACAGCAGAAGGCCATCATCTTGGTGAGAAGGGCTTTCTGCTCTCTGGGGAGTGGAAGCTTAGGAGGGGCTCAAAATCGTGCTCTGGATCGGTGCTCCAGGTCCGGAACTCCACCCCACACCTGGCTCTGGAGTCCCATTCTCCTAGTCTCTGGATTATGTCTCTCACACAGCGTACAGTCTATACCCATAGCTGGGCACTGCTCCTGGCATGGGAAACAAGCCATCTGCTGGCCCATTCCCACCATCAATGGGTCTGTCTGGGCACACTCATCGCCAGCTTGGTGGAAAGAGCAGCAGACTCCATATGTCCATAGTCGAACCTCTAGGCCCATCAACATGTGATTTACAAGGCTGATGTGATTGATTGGATGGGTGCCCTGAGGAGGGGATCATTTTTGGGTTGATTGGGTGGTCAGTATGATCACGGGGCCCTTAGAAGGAGGCACAGGAGTTGGAGTCCAGAGGAAAGAAGGACTGTGGAGAAGAGGGTAGGGTGAGTCACTTTAGAGACAGAGGTGGGGCTGCACACTGGGATGGGCATTCTAGAGAAGTATTGGGTCTCAGTTCCACTGGTATGTTCTCTGCTCCTGAGTGTTTCCCTCACCTGAGTTCCAGCTCTGATTGCTGGGACAGGTGGGCAACTCAGGCACTTCCACGGTAGTGCAGGGTTTGGGCTCCCTGTGAGGGTAACTGGGGTACTATCCCTGGGCGACTATGGGGACTTTTGTTTTTTTTTGATAAAGGGTCTCATTATGCCACCATGGCCTGCCTGAAACTTGTTTTGTAGAGCAGGTTGGCCTTCAAAACCTCCCTTTGTCTCCTGAGTGCCGGGACTGAAGGTGTGCGCCACCTTGAAGGGTTTCGCTTAGAGTCCTTGGGGAAGGAAGCAGGTTCTGGAAGCATTTGTCATACCCAGGTGCTTCCAGGCACTCTCTCAGAGGGCAGTGGCCCCCTGGCACTCTATTAGTCATGTGAAACGCATTCCCCTTCCTTCCTGACTGCCAGGGAAGGGGGACTGTGGTGACCCTGTTGCTCACACGGCCCTCCATTCTATTTTTGGCTGCTGAAATGCTTCCAGCATGGGCTGTCCCAAATGAAAGTGTCTCTCCCCTCCC
The DNA here is from genome assembly GCF_018167655.1 of Microtus oregoni. Taxonomy (NCBI): domain Eukaryota; kingdom Metazoa; phylum Chordata; class Mammalia; order Rodentia; family Cricetidae; genus Microtus; species Microtus oregoni. The sequence continues at coordinate 2,784,580 of NW_024543064.1, forward strand.
CTAATATCCTTTTCTACTCCCCTTGCCCTGCCCCTATGGGCACCATATCCTTGGTCCCAAGGATAGGCAGTCCCAGGTTCCTGTGATGAGACTGTCATAGAGGGAACTGTGTAAGAAAGTCACATATTAGTGAGGGCGAGGGAAAATATGCCCTCCCTCCTTACCCCTGCCACTGTGGTGGGGGAGAGAGCTGACCCTCCTCCTTACCAGCTGCAGCACTTGGGGAAGTGGCCCCTGTACCTCTCCTGGGCAGCACAGTAGAGCTGACCCTATTGGTGGGTCTGAGAACGTGAGTGTGGGAGATCTGGCTCTGCCCCTCACCTGCCAGGTGGTGGTGTGAGCAGGGGAGAGAGCTGGCCCTACCTCTCTCTCATCAGCTGCAGCGCTCAGGGGAGTAGCCCCTGCACCTTCCCTGAGAGACACCGTAGAGCTGGCCCTGAAGTCACAGGTGTGAGAGAGCTGAGCCTGAAGGTGTGAAAGTAGAAGAACCGGCCCCGCCCCTTGCTCATCCCCGCACGGGGTTGGAGAGCTCACTGTGGTGGTGAAAATGGGGATGGGAGCTGGGCAGTGGTGGCGCACGCCTTTAATCCCAGCACTCGGGAGGCAGAGGCAGGTGGATCTCTGTGAGTTCGAGGCCAGCCTGGTCTACAAGAGCTAGTTCCAGGACAGGAACAAAAAGCTACGGAGAAACCCTGTCTTGAAAAATCCAAAAAAAAAAAAAAAAAAGAAAAGAAAAAAAAAATGGGGGTGGGGGTGGGTGGTGGGTTGGGGGTTGGGAGATTGTGTGTGTGTGTGTGTGTGTGCCAGTGGTCAGGTGGGCTGACCAACCCTGCAACCTTGCAACTGCCCAGGCCCAGAACCAGGGTTATCAGATGGCTCACCCCAACATCCATCCCATCTATGGTTTACTGGAACATGTGAAGGGCCTATCCTACAGAGTCAAAGTTGCAGCATCTCCAAGACACAGAGCAACAACATGATCTCCCACAGAAGTCCCGGTGAGGACCCAGAATCGATAGTGTAGCAGAAACCTGAACTGGCCCCGAACCAGACCAGTGACTCTTTACAGTGAGCACTTGCAAGTAAACATTCAGGGGTAAAAGGGTTGACTACGTGACTCACTGTGTCACACGACAGCTTCCATGACAAGATTTCCCCCCTTCTTCTGTTTTTCTTTTGTTTTCTTCTTAAATTTTATTTTATTTTTATGGGGGAGGTTGCAAGGGCAGAGGGCGGATAGGAAGGGGTGGGAAATGAATGGGGATCGAGATGCCTGATGTGAAAGACACAAAAAATAAAAAGAAAGTTAAAAAAAGGAGGGTCGCATGTGTAAACATGTGTACGTCTGTGAGTGAGCATATGTACAAGCATGTGTGCATCTATATGTGTTGTAATGGCACATGCACATACATGTGTGCTGTTTTTTCCATCACATCTGGAGTCCCACGGCCATCAGCATTCAGGCAGAGAATGCTTAGTCACCCTAGAGCCTTACGCCCTACATAATCTATGCATGACGTGGCTATGCAGCCCCTGTGTCCACTGGCTGAACGGCCTCAAATAGTGAACACGCCCGCTCCCCCACTCTCTCACTACGTTGCCTTCAGGCAGGCCTGTGCACCCCCCTCTTTCTCTTCCCTTTTCTTCATCAATAAAACTCTTAAAGTGGGCTCTGTTGCGTATCTTGTGGTCTGTTCTCATGCACAGCAATATCCATGTGCACACGCACGTAGCAGAACATCCACGTGTGTGAATATATGCACATGTATGTAAATACCTGGTGCTGCTGGGGAAGCTGGGACCATCCCTCTTCCTGGATCCTGGCTTTTAAAGTTGCAACCCAGACAGTCCTGCGGGGGGGGGGGTGTCCAGTTCTGCCTGCTGTATTGAGACCACTTGGGTGTGACTTGTCTTAGCTGCCACTGGGTGTGAACTGTCACTGCTCCTGCATTCCGTGGTGTCCTATCCCAGCTATGACCTTTTGGGTCATAGCTTGTGTGATCACTCAGAACTTTGGAGAGGATGGCACACCTTAGGGAAACCTCTTCTGGCCACAGGTTACCCTGACAACAAGCCTTATCCATCTTCCACTCCCCACTGGATCCAAGATACATGGATGCCATTTTCACAGTTCATGGTTCACGGAAATTTACATTCGATTCCTTTTAGCGAATAAAAGAGTGGCTGTTTCATCACAGGCTGTACAGGGCCAAGAAGTGTTTGCATAATTTAAATACTTAAAACTGTAATTTAAAGGCTTAAACTAAATATTCTGGTCTCCAACATCTGACCACTGACTCACAGGTCAGCGGAGGGTTAGCCAGAATCATCAGGAACGGTACGGTAAAATGGGTCAGCAGAAATCCCATTACTTAATGCCCCATGGATGAATGGCTGCACAAACAGACTTTTCCCTAGCATCTGTGAGTTCATGTGATGAGTCCGCACCCACTCCAGGCCTGGTGCCAACCACATTTTCAAATCCCCTTCCTCATCGTTGTCCCCTTCCCAAAACAAACCCCTTGCCGCTGAGCGCAGACCCAAACACTCAAGGGTTATGGGCCTTGTGCTTCTGAGTAACCTGAGGAGCTGATGGAGAAGTGTGACTGGACTGTCCTTGGGCCTGAGGACACCCAGTTAAGCCTCCTGGTGTTCTCTAATTTGATGCTGGGAGGCTCCTGCTGCCTGGACCGTAGGAGGAAGGGCCATGGGCCCCACCACCACAAGAAGACAGTAGCACAGCTTATCCCTGGAGCAACTGCCTATGGATCAGCTGCCCTTTTGTCAGGGCAGGTGTCTGACCTGGACCAGCATCATTTAATGAAAGCCTCGGTTTCCTCGTTGGTGGGAAATGTTCCCACATCAAGACGTCAGCAGGAATAAACGAATGCACCTTTAAACAGTGCAGATACCTGGTGAAGTGCCCAGCTGTCACATTAGAGTCCCTGTCACCCTGACCATCACCACCGTCACCACCACTGTCATTGCCATTACTCCCACAGCCATTATCACCATCACCGCCATCACTGTTACCTTCACCATCTTCATATCATCATTATTGTTATCATCACCACCCTCACTGTCATCATCATTATCAATTATTCTACCATTCTCCTCATTGCTGTCTGTATTGCCATCATCAGCACCACCACCATCAACATCACCACCACTATTGTCACCACCACCAACATCATCACCACCACTATCACCACCACCAGCACCACCATGATCAACATCACCACCATCATCACCACCACCATTAGCACCACCACCATCATCACCACCACCATCAACATCACCACCATCATCACCACCACCACCAACATCACCACCATCATCACCACCACCATCATCACCACCACCACCAACATCACCACCATCATCACCACCACCATTAGCACCACCACCATCAACATCACCACCATCAACATCATCACCATTGACATTACCACCATCATCACCACCACCATTAGCACCACCACCATCAACATCATCACCATCAGCACCACCACCATCATCACCACCACCATCAATATCACTACCATTGACATCAGCAGCAGCATCACCACCATCACCATCACCATCATCACCACTACCATCAACATTACCACCACCATTATCACTACCATCAGCATCACCACCATCAGCATTGCTACCATCAGCATCACCATCACCGGCATCACCACCATCACCACCATCAATAACACCACCATTGGCATCACCATCATCATCTTGGTTACCACAATGCATTGCTTGGCTCTGTGGTTGCTGTGGAGAGATTTAATCAACTCAGTATCAGAACCGAAAGGCGCACTGCTTACCCTGGGAAATAATAATGAAAATATTTTCATTATTATCTGCCAGTACCCACCTCTACTCCACAGACGCAAAGCTGAAGCACAGAGAGGCTCTGTACTTTGCTAAAGGGCACACAGAGGGGCCAGCATGCCAAGCTGGGAAACCCTGATGAAATGCTTGTACCTGAGTTGTTTAATTCTTGAGGGAGGCTCACCTTGCAGGGTAGCTACAGCAGGTTCAAGCGCCAGTGAAATGGGAATTCATGGACACTATGTTTTGGGGGACAAGCTCTGAAACAGAGAGCGATCTGGGTGAGATACTTTAAAACATGCTCCCAGATTAATAAACAAAGACCAGGGGGAGAGACAGGGCCTGGGCCAGATACTGATGGGGCCAAATCTGCATCAATGGATACTAGCGTTTCCTAGGCCCAGGGAGGGCTGGCTGCAGGCAATTGCCTTGCTGATGCTTATCTAAACAACCCTCCTCTTGTTGGAGCCAGCAAACTCCTCTTATCTAAACAACCCTCCTCTTGTGAGGAGCCAGCAAACTCCTGGAGAGAAGCAAGGGGGACTGCCCTTTCCCTCACTAGAGCATCCCCATTATCTCCTTTGTCTCCCAGCTAGTTGCAGGATTTCAGTGTGGTGGTGCAAAGGAAATGCGCCCCAGTACCGCAAAAGGACCAAGATGCTCATTTAGTGTCAGGATGACAGATGCTTCAATTAGCAGACAGGGCCATTTCTCCCCAAAATAGATAAAGATGAAATTTTTATAAGAGCATGCTGTTTGTGTGGATGGTGCAGCACTGTTCGAAGCTGTCGTTACGATATACATTAAAACGAAAAACTCCCATTTTGGTGGTGGCTAACCAGCCTGCTAATCATTTTGCAACTCAGAACCACAGATCATCAAAGCCCTGCTTCCCTTCACCTCGGAGGCTCATCTCGGTTGGGGATGTCATCCGTGTAAGCAGCTCTCACTGACACCCAGACGTCCTTTTCAGGGAGAAGCACGGAGGCAGGTGTTGAAGCTGTCATTTGGCTGATGCTCTGGGAGATATTTTTTGATATATTAAATTTTCTGCTGGTTCAAAATACTCACTTGGTGTGTTACAGGCTGGGCGGGGTCTGGTGAAGCCTGGCCTCTCCTTGGCCCATGTGGCCAAGTTCTAGGGTTCCACACTAGCATATGACTGCAGGAGGGAACCCCTCCCTCAGCCACAGTGAAGATCATCCTAAAGCTCCATTTTGTTATCTGTATCAAGGGTTTGCAGCCTCCAAATGAGATGGGACACATTGTTCTATAACCAGAGATCGCAACAGGTCTGTAAAAATACTTGGAGCGGCATAACTGACATCAGTTCCAGGAAGACCATGGACACAGATGGTGGAGGAGCTTCTAAGATGCAGAGAATCTCAGATAAAATACAGGTCTTTCAGGAGGAGAGGGACAGTTAGGAAGATTGAGGGAAAAGAGAGAGGGAGGGAGGAGGGGGAGAGAGAAAAAGAGGAAAAGAGGAGAGGAAAAAGGAGGAGGGAGATACGAAGAGGGAAAGTAGAAAAGAAAGAGAGAAGAGAGAGGGGAGGAGAGAGAAGAGGAAATGAGGGAGGGAGAGGTAGAGAGAGAGGTAGAGTATGGGATTAGGGAGAAGAAGACAAAGAGAGGAAAGAAGAGAGAGAAAGAGGAAGAGATATGGGGACAGGAAGAAAAGAAAGGGAGAGAGGAAAGAGGGAGAGAGACATAGAAAGAGACAGAGATAGACACACACACACACACACACACACAGACAATGACACACAGAGAGGCAGAGACACAGAGGGGCACCTAGGAGACAGCTAGTGGGAACCCCTCCATGCATTTGGACCCCAAACTTTCACCACCCATATGGTTATCCATGTGGAAACCATGTAATGCAGGAAATGTACATATCAGGGGAATCTCATGAGCCTTACATTCTGAAAGTTTCCCTCTAGAGGGATTTCTGTCTTTGATTTAGGTTGCTTCAGCATTCCTGTTTCTGCTGTCACCAGAGGGACATCACCCACTTGGGGGCATCATCTTGAGACATTTGACTCCTTAAAGGCCATTTCTCTGCCTGCACACATGAAGTCTTCCAGAAGGGTGGGGCTTCCGCTGTCCCTCATCTGGTGCCCCAGGAACTTGCTAGGCTTCTGTGTGCATCCCTCGATCCTGCTTGCAGAACCCTTGGCCAAGCTTTACACAGGACTTGCCACTTGCTTTTGAGACGCCCCCACAGCCGAGCGTCCCCTTGAGCTGTTCCTCCTGCTTCACCTCATGAGTGCTAGGATTATAGGTGTGCACTTCCCTCCGTTCCCAGTTTCAGGAACTCGTTTCTCATGAATTCACAGGAAATAAAGACGGAGAGAATACCTTTTATCCGGTCAAGTTTTGAAATCAATAGCTGTTTCCCTTCCCTGTGTGCCAAGATTCCGCCTCTGCGCATCTGTGGAGCCCTGACATGGAAGGTGACGCTCTTAAACAAAAGGCTTTTAATAACGAAGATTCATCACCCTCTGCCTCTGTTCCAACTGTCAGGCCCCTGTGTGCAGCGGAGGGGGTGGTGCAGGGCTTGGGAAGCGCTTTCACAGGAGACAGGAAAAGATAATTAGAGCTGCGAGGAGACAATGGATGGGGACACCAACAGGAAGGAGGCAAGAGGGTGAAGGCTGGGAGTGGAGAGGGCTGGCCCCAATGTCACCAGGCCTGAATGAGAGACAAAAGCTGAGGGCCCTCACCTGTCTGCCTGCTGCACCTGCTGCTGGAGAGGATTGGGTGGGAGGAGCTGATGGAATTGCTCCCCTGCACCCACATTCCTAGAGAGCAGTTTGCTCAGTCTCCCCGAGTCTGCAAGGAAGCCACCAGAAGAAGTAGAAGGAAAAGGGGAAAACTCAGAACCCCAGAGAAGGCTAGCAACCTGCCCCAGTACTTACAGCAGACACGTGACAGGATGGAGCGGTGTTCAGGGGCAGTCATTGCCTGCAGGGCCTTTAAATATACCCAGGAAGTTTCTTCTTTTTCTTTATTTTCTATGTCTAATGTGGGGGTAGCCAGCTACAAATTAGGATGAAGCCTGGGGCGTTCTGGAAAGATATGTTAAGACAAGTTCTGCTAGGCCATGGGCCAGGGTGTCTTCGCTTCCAAGCCCCAGCCATCCTGCATCCAGGTTGACAGTTGAGTCTGTATGGAGAGCAACCTGTGTTGGTGAGAAGGGCACAGGGCAAGCTACAGAACTCTTTCTTACTCCCATGGGGCCAGGAGTAGGTTCTGGAACATCCCGGTGGGAGACAGAAGACCAGGAGCCAGACTGAGGGCAGCCGAGTTTATGGATGTTTGATCTCACATAATCTAGGCATGGGTCACCTTTCAGCTGACCTTGGGCTCAGATGTCACAGCATTGCGAGCCACTCCTCACTCTAGCTCTCCACGTGCGTGGAAGACACTCAGAACGGCATTTCTTTCTACTCCCCTCCCCTCCCAAGGCAGCACATCCTGGCTCAGTAAAACTCCCAGTATCATCATGAACTTAAATTTGGAAAGGCCGGGACAAGCCCTACAGGAAGAACTGAGCCTGGAGTCAGAGCCATGCATAAATTCCGAGAGAGGTCTGGGGGCCTCCTGAAGTCTTGGAGCTCCTGCATAGCAGGGTCACCGCCTCCTCACGTGGCAGCCCAGGTGGATGATAGACTAATGAATGAGGCTGGATGACCTGGGAAGGCCTGGACAGGTGGGGTGGGCTCTTCCTCCTGGGAGCCCACTGCCCTCTCCCTATCTCTGGAGAAGTGTTTGAAGAGGGGCGTAAGGACCAGCACCAGCTCACGCCTGTGCTCCAAACCTGAAAGGACCTTGCTCCACAAACCCCATTAGTCTTCTTATTGGCGTTTCATCTTGGGCCATGGAGTTGAGAGGACAGAGTGACCTTATTACAGGCGATTACTCTGAGCCTTTTCCCTGCATTAGGGAGAACTAGGAGAGCTGGCTGGCTTGTCTGGTGAAGTCCCAACAGCTGCCTCTTTGCTAATGAAGGAGGCTTGCAGGGAAGGCTTGCAAGAAGGAGCCATGAACCAAGAGAACTCGTGAGTCTGGGGTCTGGCCACTGGCGGCCAGCCGATAGTAGTGACAGCAACTGAGGCAAGCCTGCAGCCTGCTGGAAGAGGCATCACTCCGTCTCCTTCATACTCATGATCTTAGTGTCCCTCAGGGCATCAGCTGGGGGATGGCTAAGAGAGTCCCCAAACGTACTGGGACCTCCAGCCCCCAGCATTGCCCTTGTTAGCCGAGGCTGGAAAGTTTGCGGCAGCCAGCCCCTCATGCGGCTATTTGCCTTGCTTTCCAAACGCCTGCCATGCGTTGATTTAGCTGTGTTTGCCTACGAATCAAACCCAACGATATTCTATTTAATTTCCCTCTCTCAAATATCATGATGCTTAATGTAAACCAATTACTACAATTTTGCTTTCTAAGAAACCAGGAAATGTAATCAAGGAGATAAGATTTGTCTGCTTTTTGTGAAATATTATGGGATGGTAGTGACAGCAAAGGCAGGAGGTGGCCTGGGAGGGCTGAGAACATATATGTGAGCATATATGTTTGTGTTTGTGTATGTGTATGAGTCTGTGTGTGTGTGTGTGTGTGTGTGTGTGTGTGTGTGTGAGAGAGAGAGAGAGAGAGAGAGAGAGAGAGAGAGAGAGAGAGAGAGATGGGGATTTGTCTAGGTGGCTTCATATAGCCCATACCCTGAGAAAGCCTGGCATAGAGAGGGAACTAAATGCACAGGCCTTCACAGACGTGTTTCACAGAGGCTGGTCTCACACTAACTCAGAGACCATGGGACAGAGGTGGGAGCGGGTTTGCTTCTGGGCGATGGCCGCACATAAATACTGACAGGACAGAAGAACCGGCCTTTGCTATGAGTCACCTCCTTTCTTCTGGCTCTCACTTGGAAGGGCGGTGTGAGGCTGTGACAGCTGAGTTAGTCTTCAGATGGGGTGTGGCTGCTCTGGGAACCCCGGACACTCCCGCTGCCTTCCCTACAAGGAGCTGACCACATCCTGGCAGGCTAAGAGGGATAATCTTCCCGGTAGATGGCTCCTCTACACCTCAGACTCTGTCTCTGGTGTCTGCCACGGAGGCTTCAGCAGGCAGAGAGGAGTCTGCTCACCTCCCCTCCTGCCTCCCATTGCCTTCCCCACATCAGCCTCTGTCGTGCAGACTTAGGAATGGGAGCTCCCGGCAGCCTAGAAGAGGCAGGAAGAGGTAGTCCAGGTGTGTTTTCCATCTTGGACATCTGATCAGGACACAAGGCCCTATCTTTGGAGGTCACACACACAATAATCCCCAGGGATTTGAGCACGTCTTTAATTCTTTTTGTTTGTTTTTGTAGTCTTGGTTGGCCTGGAAGTCACTATGTGCACCAGGAAGGTCTCGAGGTCACAGAGATGCGCCTGCCTCAGCCTCTTGAGTGCAGGGATTAAAGGCATGCATCACCACGCTGGGCTTCAGGTTTTAACTATTTTCTCTTTTGTTTCACTTTGAAAGGAAGTGGAAATCTCATGGCTTAGTCATTTCAATAGATTAGTAATGTCAAACTTTATGGCTGACAGAAAGTGCACGCATATACTTACAGAACAAGAGCGATGGGGCCTTGTGTAGCGGCTGGAGGAGGCTAATTAGTACGTGTGTCACTGGCTCTAACGGACATTTCCATGATGATAATCTCTCTTTAGTTTCAAAGCCTTTGTCATCCCCGAGGAGGCCAAGTCTTGCCCACTTCCTAGATCATTATCATCTGAGGTTCTTGCCTCTGAAAACCGAGACCAGCCAGTTTCACTGCCCCTCCCCTCATGGCCAGGATCCCCAAAGTCAGGACCCTCGGGTGCTGGGGCAGACTCTGGGCCACCCTCATTTTCAGGGCTCTCGTGTTTCCTTCCAGAGCAGGGGGGATTCTCTGTGGTCCTGCTTGGTGGAGATGGACACAGTCCAATGAGGAAAAGTCGTTACTTGTGAAACAGGTGAGCTCAGAGGGCAGGTGCCCCTTCACAGCGGGGTGATGTTGGGAAGTATGGCAGGGGATTCAGGAACCACATGACCAGGTGCCCTGTCTTCCGCCACTGGTCCTGAAGCAGAAGAGCAGTGACAGTAACTGTTCATTCTGGTTTCCCTGCATTCCCCTTGGAATCTGCAGTCTGGAGTGGGTGTGTAGGTGTGTGCAGTCTGGAGTGGGTGTGTAGGTGTGTGCAGTCTGGAGTGGGTGTGTAGGTGTGTGCAGTCTGGAGTGGGTGTGTAGCTGTGTGCAGTCTGGAGTGGGTGTGTAGCTGTGTGCAGTCTGGAGTGGGTGTGTAGCTGTGTGCAGTCTGGAGCGGGTGTGTAGCTGTGTGCAGTCTGGAGTGGGTGTGTAGGTGTGTGCAGTCTGGAGTGGGTGTGTAGGTGTGTGCAGTCTGGAGTGGGTGTGTAGCTGTGTGCAGTCTGGAGTGGGTGTGTAGGTGTGTGCAGTCTGGAGTGGGTGTGTAGCTGTGTGCAGTCTGGAATGGGTGTGTAGCTGTGTGGCAAAGAGAAGGCAAAGCCAGGACCAGCTGCACCCGGCCTGTAGGGAAGTGTGGATTCCAGTGTCCTGGCAGTCTCTGGCTCCCCACCTCCCTGTCTGGAGTTTCTGGCTCTCTGTGGCGGGCTTCTTCACACTTTCCACCCCTGACTTCTGAGGCTCAAGCCAGCATGGAGGATTTGAGCCCTGTCCATCCGTTACTCTTTCCTTTTAGGCAGTCTCCAGGAAGAAGAGCCCCAGCTGCAGAAGTTCAGCCAAAGTTGCCCACGTCTGATGTCTTCTTTCTCAGCTTTGACTGTTTGGAAGCCATATTTTTACCTCAACTTTCTGGAGCTTCAACCACCTCAGCCTAACCTGCGTCAGTGTCTTCTTAGGGTTCCCTGCTCAGGGACAGGCTCCTAGGGGCTCAGGCTCATATGGGGATGCCCTGGTACTAGAGATTCTGCACCAATACATACTCCAAACATGAGTGTGCCCTCGCCACCTTGACCCCCTCGTGCCTCCTCACTGTGGTTAAATCTTCTCGCAGTTCTAACGGCCTCTCTGAGCCACTCTGCACCGAGGTCACAGTGGTCTCTCAAGACTGCCCATTTCACCATGTTACACCCAGCTACACACCTTTCCAATGTCTCACACTGAACGCAGACGTAGACTCGACCCTCCAAGTCCTCACACTGGCCTTGAGCACAGGCAGGCCCTCCTCCGCTCGGTTTGGCCTTACCCAGAACCTACGCCCATGGGCTCACCCCAAGTCCCCATACGAACCCACAGGCCTATTAGGATTTATCCTCAAGGCCTACCTCCAAGTTCTACCTCCAAAGGTTCTGTCCTCTGACCGCCCCAGGCCTGGCCCCAGCTCGGAGTCCCAGCTCTGAGCCATGGCTTCTGCACTTCCATCACCTAGAGCCCTGTTCTCCCAGGATTTCTCCTGTGTTGTCCTTTGCATCCCCTTTCTCCTCTTCACCCAACTATGTGCATACACATTGAGACCCTTTCCTGATTCTACCTTGAGATAATTCACATCCTCAGATTGCAAGGCCAGGCCTCCACTCTGGAGTCATGGTACTTTCTAGTGTCTACTGGGTTTGCAGACCTCCCTTGAATCTAGAAGCTTCTCTTTGAACATAGAAGATTTCCAGTTCTAGCCTGTCCGTCATATTTTCTCATCAACAAGGACACCCTGGAACTCCCAGACCCTCCTTGTTGCTCATCTGGCGGTGAGATTCCCTGGATAGGCGTCTCAGGTGAACCCTCGTGGCTGAGAAGATTATTCAGAGGCCTGGCAAGCTCCCATTTCCCATCACGTTCAGGGACTCTGGAGCGGCCTCTTCTGCTGCAACATCACAGATCTGCCCTGCCATGTACCCAAAGGGGACAACCTGTTGTCTTTAGTACATTTCAGGACAGTTTAGCACCAGGCCCCTAGAGGTCATCCGTCTGACCCTGGAGTTCTCCACTGGATAGCCAGCTGCCAGTGCCTTCTGAGTGCACACAGCCGCATTCACACAGAGGTGGCATGGGAAGCTGTCATAGCTGCCTCTCCGCACTGTGGTCTCTGTCAGGCTCTGTATCCCTTCTGAGACTTCCTGGACCTCAGGGCCAGTGCAGGCATCCTCTCTCAGTCTAGCCTCTTAAAGATCTCCTGTGTGTGGTGAGAGACCTTGGTCCCGGGGGTGCTTCTAGCCCTTATGATGCTCGCTTGCCTCTGAGCTCTGCCAGGGGTTGTTTGTCCCAGGGATGGGGACACTCATCTTTAAGGAGCATAAGGCAGATTGTCCACTCACACTCCCAAAGTGTGCCTAGTGGATGATGAACACCATCATGACCCCAGGCAAGCGCTGTCCCTTTTCTGCCTGTCTTTGCTGTTTTCTGGTGGTTGTCTTCCATGGGTCCCTCTGACTGTCCCTGACTAAATTCCCACCTCTCACATGGGGGGGTCTCCCTTTCTCTCTAGGCCTTTCTCTTCTCTGTCCCAGCCAGGTGGGTCCCCTCTGGGGTCTCAGCTTCCCCAGCCTCTTCCTTTGGTTTTGGGTGGGAGGCCACACTTCTGTCCCATCCCCTTGTTCTCCTGCAGGACTCACTGTTTCCTACACGTAAATCATTGCCTTCAATTTACTGCCTTCATTCAGCGAGCCCGAGAATAATAACACCACAGCCTGTGTGTTAGATTCAAGGAGCGCTGGTGTCAAGGGCACACCCTGCAGGCTCTGCATGCGTGATTCGGTGAGGAGGGGCAAGGGGCAGGATGTGGGCTAGAAAGAAGAGCCTGAAGCCAGAGAAGCCAGCATCAGGAGGGCTGGCAGCTGTGGTGGGCACTAGGAGCCACTGCTTTCCTGTCCTGTCTAGCAAGTTCACCCATGTTCTCCCCAGCACACTGACACCTCCGCCCTCTCTTGCCCCCCCTCACTCCCTTGTCTCACTATGCCATCATTTGCCTGTCCCCAGAAATCTCCTGGGATTGCGGGGTGTTGGCCACCTGTTTTCCCCTGTTGGTTAAGAAAGTTGAGGGCCATAGTCTTGGGTTCTAGCCTTGCAGCTTACTGGCTATGAGTGTGGACAAATGCACTTTAGAACCCTTTGGTCTCCTCCACCTCGAAGGATGGACGTTGAGCCCTGCTTGCTCAGGCTTTGCAGGAGATGCCGAGGCAGTGAGCACTCTTGTTGTTGTCATGAGTTTTCTTTCACAGTCTCTAAAAGCTGTGATCTGAGGTGAGTCACCAGAGCCAGGGTGACAGACACCCCGGCTCCACAGTGTCTAGCATACCTGTGAGCCGCTGGGTGGCCACAGCAGGCACGTGTGGACAGAATCACACCAGACTGTTGTTTGTTTAAAGATTCCTTTATTTTAATCTCATATGCATGAGCATTTGGCCTGCATTGGTATCTGTGCACTGTGTGTGTGCAGAGGTCAGAAGAGAGCATCAGATCCTCTGAAGCGGAGCAATGGACGATCCCGAGCCACGGCATGGGTGCTGGGAATCACATCATGGTCCTGTGGAAGGGCAGCCAGTGCTCTAAGCTGCTGAGCCTTCTCTCCAGCTCCACACCGGACTCTCAAACTCAGAACTTCCTCAGACGGGGATGTGAGGGGATGGGTAAGCCCACTGTAGAATGGCTTTGACTTGGTCCAGAACACATAGCTTGTGACTTCAGCTTGGTTTTCCCTGTGACATGGCCCTTCTAATCCCACCCTTGTGTTTTCTCTTCGGCCACTGGGGCAGCTCCTCTGCCCTCTGAGCATATTTCAACAGGAAGTTGAGACCACGCCATCTCTCAGTTAGTGCTGGGAGGCTGTCTTAAGAATTAAGACCAAATAGCTTCAGATGACAAGAATTTGTTCTCTCTAAACTCTGGAGGCGGAGTCTGACATCCCTGTAGGGCAGAGAGCCCTGTATGTACCCTTCAGAGTTCTCGGGGGGTCGCATTCTGCCCCTCTCAGAGGCTTGTAGCTCCAGTCCCTTGGCTTGTGGCCACATCAATCCAATCCCCATTATATCCTCATCTTCCTTCTCAGATGTTTCTGCCTCCTTTGCTAACGAGGATCCATCTTAGTGTATGGAGAGTTCCAGGGAACCCATCGTCATGAGGCTTCATCTGCTAGGACCCAGCTCCATAAGGTCACATGAGGGGCTGGAGAGATGGCTCAGTGGTTAAGAGCATTGCCTGCTCTTCCAAAGGTCCTGAGTTCAATTCCCAGCAACCACATGGTGGCTCACAACCATCTGTAATGAGGTCTGGTGCCCTCTTCTGGCCTGCAGGCATACACACAGATAGAATACTGTATACATAATAAATAAATAAAAAAAAAAGGTCACATGAGCAGGTATGGGGTGGGGTGCTTTAGAGGGTTACAGTTCAACTGATAATAAACTTGTGTTTCTCTGTGCCTCTGAGGGATGCTCTAGTCTGCCAATGAGAGGGGCAGAGGGTAGTCCTGGTAGCTCTCATGGAGGGGCTGGCAGGTTCAGCCTTTCTGAGTCTGCATCACTGTTGGGCCATTGCTATAGAGTAGCGGCCCACATGGGTGACTTCAAGGACAAACAGGCTTAGGCTAACACCTTGGGGAATGAGGAAGTAGTTCTGTGGCCTACTCACTATCAGTGTGAGCAGTGGATGCTGAGCCCAGGAATGAGAAAGTGGTCCTGTGGCCTCACCATCAGTGTGAGCAGTGGATGCTGAGCCTGGGAGTGAGAAAGTGGTCCTGTGGCCTCACCATCAGTGTGAGCAGAGGGAGGCCGAGCCTGGGAGTGCTGAAGTGGTCCTGTGGCCTCACCATCAGTGTGAGCAGTAGATGCTGAGCCTGGGAGTGCTGAAGTGGTCTGTGGTCCCACTATCATTGTGAGGGAGGCATGCTGAGCCTGGGAGTGAGGAAGTGGTCCTGTGGCCTCACCATCAGTGTGAGCAGAGGGAGGCTGAGCCTGGGAGTGCTGAAGTGGTCTGTGGTCCCACCATCATTGTGAGCGGAGGGATGCTGAGCCCAGGAGTGAGAAAGTGGTCCTGTGGCCCCACCATCAGTGTGAGCGAAGGGATGCTGAGCCCAGGAGTGAGGACGTGGTCCTGTGGCCCCACCATCACTGTGAGCGGAGGGAAGCTCAACGCAGCTTGTGATGTGTTTAGCACAGTCTCCATGTCCCTGGTCCCTTTCCTTGGTCTGCAGCTCCTCTTCATACCTCCAGTGGGGATAAAAGGTCTGGGGACCCCTCTTTAGTTCCTCTCAGGGTGAATGGTGTCTCCCCATGGCTGGCAGGCTTCCCCAGTTCTGCCATTAAGGTCTCACGCCTCTCATCTGCTCATTTCACAGCCGTTCATTTTAATCATGAAAAGGTCAACTTGTCAGCACACAAATGTTACACTTAATTCGTTTTCTCCAGGCACATCCTATCCATGATAATTCGGCCCAATTTTCAGTCATTTGGCAAGGGGAGCTGCAGTGGGGAGGGGTCGCAGCGGCAGCACCTGAGAGAGACCCACTGAGTGACTCTGGAGCACGATGTGGGGCAGGGGTGCCGGTGCCAGTCCCAAATATCTATGGTAGTACCTGGCAGCCACTCGGACTGGGGTTCAGGAGTCCTGGGGGTTACAGACTTGGAGGAGGTCCCAGCATGTATCTCCTTGCTTTTCAACCTCCCCCACCTTGGTCCCTTTTCCTTTTTCTCAACTTTCTTCATTTTCTGTATGCTTCCAAGCAACCATAGCAGAGTCTGGGAGACCACCCTGAGTTCTTCTCCCTTCCAGAGTCTTCCTGCGTTGTGGGAGGTTGCTCCTGAACACGGTGTGAACTTGTCCTGGGAAGATGAACAAATGCGTATTCGGGATTTCACTCCAGTCCATCTTGGCGAACCAGTGGGCTTAATTATTTACACGAGTCTGCGTGAAGGGTCCCCTACAGGTGCACAAGCAACCAACAAGCGAGCAGCTGAACCTTGGAAGAAAATGCCAACCCCGCAACTGTTACGGATCTGCAGGGAGGGTCTGGACCTCATGAGCCCTTCCATCCTCTGTGGTGGAGAATTTATGGGCCAATCTTGTACAGGTCTCCCGCAGATGGTTCCAAGCCTCTGAGAATTAAAGAGGACAATGGCCGTGCCGTGTCTGGAGGACAGTGGATCTAGGTGACTAGGACCCTGGGGAAACTACATGAGTTACCCGTGTTACACGACTCACAGTATTGGTGCAGACCCCAGGAGCAGGCTTGCAGACTCAGCATCACCCTGAGGGTGTATCAGAGAGACTTTCTCCATAACAAGCCCTGTAGTCCCTGGGCTGGGCCACTGAAACGTTTTGCGGTGTTAGCTGGAAACATCGCTGCTCTCAGACACATCATCTCTTCTTCTTCCTAACCAGCTCTCCTTTTCCACAAGGCTTTTAGAGGTTGCGTGGAAATCCCGAAGCAGGGGTCCCTCAGTGCTGGGAACCCGGATGATTAGAGCGGAACTGACTGCCCAGTTTCTCCGCCTCCTCTGCCTCCACTATCACCCAGTTTGCACCTGGCAGGTGGAAGGTCTCCACAAAGGATCATGGGACAGGCACAGGCAGATTGCAACCAAGGATGCTCACTCCTAGATTAACTGACGACGGACCAAGAGGTACTGAGCCGAGTGCGTTCTGTGATCACAGGGGAGTGCTGGGCAAGGAGGTACTCAGTCACTGGGGAATAGAGCCAAGGGAGCTGAGGGGTAAAGGAGCCCCCCATTCCCCGCTGACCCCCTCATCCTGTCAAACACATCAAACAGCAACAGTAGTATCCACCCTAGAACTGGGGAGTCACTATGGGCATTGCTACCCGAAGCACCGGCCAAGATGAAGGTTAAAATAGCCTGGCTCCCCATCTCAGGCAGACTTGCCAGCTGTGTGAGCTGAGGAAATTATCTGATCTTTCTGTGCCTCTTCATCTAGGCTGTAGTGTGCCAGAGGCTCATTAAAGCAGGCACTTAAGACCCTGATTGGATTGGGCTGTGGCTCAGTCGGTAGATTGCTTGCACAGCACGCACAAAGACCTGCGTTGGATTTCCGGCAATGTGTTACAAAAACCAAGCATGGTGTTTAATGCTGTAATACCAGCATCTGGGAGACAGGGGCAGGAGGGTCAGAAGTTCAAGGTCACCTTCAGCTAGTTAGTCAGTAGGAGGTCAGCTTGGACTGCAGGGGATTCTGTCTCCTAAGAGCTCTTGGGATTTCAGTAAGCTTTAAATGAGTATTTTGTCTTCCTTCAGCTGGTACAAGGGAGCACCCCTTGTCTTGGGGGAAGACTAGTGTTTGACACTCACTGAGATGCCTGGCTGTGGTCCTCAGACCTTGGGTGTGACAAGGCACTCTCTTCCGGAACCATCTCTTCCTTCCTTTGGTCATTAACACAGACACTCCCTGCCAAGTTGGGCTCTCCTCAGAGCTGAGTGAGCAAGGCCAGGACACGCTGTGTACAGCAGTAATGCTTTGACAGGGAGGAGTGTAGCCAGGCTACAGAGAGTGACACTCCTTTCCTGTCACCTACTTAGGCCTCAGGAGTCCCTGATGCTACCAGATATCCATTCTCCATTCCTTCTGCTCCTGTGTCTCACCTCTCGGGGAGCCTGAAACCTTCACGAGTCCACTGTCTGGAGCAGGAGGAACTGAAGCCGGAGGTGGTGCAGAGGCAATCGGATCAATAAGATATGTCACTGAGAACCCACTGCAGCCCCCTCTGGAGAATGTATCTTGCTGACAAACTGAATGTGAGATCAATTCTGAGCCCCTCAGAATGTAGCTGTCCCAAGGGGCGTAATTTTCCTGTGGGTGACACCTGCAGAATACAAATTAACCCAAATAGGCAGGTGTGACCAGCGACAGGTCCCTTTCCTGGGTGCCAGGTGGTGTGAAAATGGCTGTGGGGTCTCCCATGCAATGATCAAAGCTCTGGAGGGGGAGCATCCCTCTGGACTCTGAGGTCAGGCATGCCCTGCCTCAGTTTCCCTGCCCTCTTCTACAGCCCTCATATCTCACAACACTCTAGGAGGCAGTAAATCAATAGAGATATCTTTGGTGGGAAGGTCCTTGGTTGCAGGGATATAGGTGTGCTGATGGGTCTCCTGTGGAAAATGTCAGATGATGATTTGTCTTCCAGGACCGGGTTGATGGACTGATGCTGTCTGGGACTGCACCTTGCTGATTCCAGAGCCAGCGAGCGAGAGGGAAGCCATTGTGAGCCTGGCAGGGAGGCTTTTGTGGCTCTAAGGTGCCCAAGGCACACGGTGGTGCTGCCCGCCCAGTATCCCAGCACTGAGCTTTCGTTTGTCATGAGAGATGGAATCTCTCAAAAATAACCCGTGCGTGCGTGGCTCCGACTTGCAAAATGTCTTGACACTGCCAGCCTTTAATTAGCTGTGCTTTGCTGTCAGGGATGCTGCAACCGCCACTTCGCGGGCTGCAAATGATGTCTTGAGTCACCAGAAGCGAGAGGGAAGTGAGAGCTGGGAGAGAGGCCTGGGTCACCTCGGTCAGTGATCATCTGCAGAGCCTAGGGATAGCAGCCCTGGCTGAGGTCACAAACTGCAAAAGACCGACTAGATCTGGCTCTCGGACCTGATGGAGCTCCGTCCACTGCCTTAGGCTTTGCATTCTGCAAAGCGAGCTGCCATCCTCAGGGACAGAGGAACACACACACACACACACACACACACACACACACGCACACATGCACACACTCACTCACACACATTCATGCACACATGCATACACACACACGTGAACAGACACACACATATACACGCGTGCACACATGCACACACTCACTCACACACACACTCATGCACACACACTCACTCTCTCTTTCTCTCTCTCTCACACACACACGCACACACACTCACACACATGCATGCACACTCATGTACACATGCTCACACACACACACACGCACACCTACCATAACACATCATTACCACCACCAGGAAAGCCAGCTGGCTAACTAGAATTTAGAGATTGATGCCCTGGGCCCAGACACATTTCTGAGGTTCCCATGAGGGTCTGAGCTGCCATCTTCATTTTAGTTAGCATTTTCCTAATGACCTGTGACGCTGAACATCTTGTCACAAGTGTCGGAACCTCTCAATTTCTTTGGAGAGACGTGTAGTAAAACCTTTAACCACATTTTTTTTTAAACTGAGAAAACAGGCTTTATTTTTTCATAGCAATTTAGGTTCACAAGAAAAGGAAGAGTTCGCACAATCCCTTTCTACACATGGCACAGCCCTTGCCAGTGTTCACATCCTTTCCAGAGCCATCCATCTGTCCATCTGCCACAGGTGCTGAGCCTGTATTGTCCTAGCCAAGCTCTTGGGTCTCATCAGCAGGGCTTATCCATCATACTTGTTTTTATTCTCTTTTATTGGCACGTGGCATTTTGGTAAATATGTGTGATTACAGCAGCACTGATTTTCCTTCCCCACCAAACTTGGTTTGGAATCACCTAGGAGACGCACTTCTTGGTGTGTCTCAGAGGGCATTTCTAGGACAGTTTATGTGAGAAGGGAAGATGGTGAACAGCAGCATCCATGGGCTGGGAAGCGCACTGAACACTGCGGCCAGCTCTCTCTGCTTCCTGACTGTGACCCAGCTGCCTCTTGCTCCTGTTAGCGTGACATCCATGTGACGAGGTACTGTGCCCTTAGACTGTGAGCCGGAACACACTCCTCCTTCCTTAATTGCTTCTTCTCAGCGATTTTGTCACCGCAGTGTGAAAAGTAACTAAAAGAGGAAATTGGGATGAGGAATGGGTCCTTCTGTGATAGCCCTCACCGTGGCTTAGTCTTCACTGGTGTGTCAGAGGACTGTGGGTGGGTGGGTCTGCACCTGTGGTCTAGCGGGGCCCAAGGCATCTGTAACCAGAGTGTAACGGGCCATCTCTGTGGGAGTGTGGGAGACGAGAATGCTGAGGGAAATGTGGAAGGCAGAAGCTTGGATAATGAGGTTTCAGAGGGGATCAAAAGCTGAATCAGAAGCTAGGCTAGAGGCCATTTGGGTTTATATTCTTTCAAATAATCTGACTTTCCTCTGCTGGTGTCCTGAGAGCTTGGGTGAGGCCAAATTCTAAAGCAGTGGATTGATTGGTTTGGTGGGGGAAATTTCAAGATGGAATAGCATTTAGGTTTTGACACGGAGGCCGTTTAACTCTCCAAATATGTGAGGGAGATGGAAGTGTGTGTGTGTGTGTGTGTGTTTGTGTGTGTGTGTGTTTGTGTGTGTATGTGTGTGTATGTGTGTGTGTGTTTGTGTGTGTGTATGTGTGTGTGTGTATGTGTGTGTGTATGTGTGTGTGTGTGTGTTTGTGTGTGTATGTGTGTGTGTGTTTGTGTGTGTATGTGTGTGTGTGTGTGTGTGTGTGTGAGAGAGAGAGAGAGAGAGAGAGAGGTGGGGGGTGTCTGGGCCACTCTCTGTCCTCTGAGCCTCACTGCCTTCCTACAGCATGGCCCTTTCTGGATGTAGGATGCCGCGTGCATCCCTTGCTACACTTGGGTTTTCTGGGACACTCCTGGGGACTTCCTGTGTCCTTGGCTATCTTACAGAGTGGCAGCATCTGGGTGTGTCAAGGGGCAGCTCCTGCCTGACTGTGTGCTTCCACTCCTCACCCTGACTCCTACACGTGCCTTTCTCAAAGGAGGTGGCTTTGCAGGAGCCTCCTGTAGCCGGCAAGGGTCTGGGAGCCTTCAATGCAGTTAAGCTGCTGTTAGGGCTGGCTGTGGACAACGCATCCACCCCACAAATCTCCTATTGTTCTCGCACACCACGACAGTGCAGGGCTTTCCCTCCTTAGCCCCCTCCCCCCAGTGATTAAAAGGGTGAGTTTCTGGGAACTAAACGGAGCTTTATTGTTCTTGACTCAAATCAATGCTGCCACCTCAGACAAAGCCAAGGTGGGGGTGAGGATAACAGGTCTACAAACATTTTTCTTGCCAAGTTAAGCTGACCTCCAGGGATGCGTGCATCTCGGCTCTCAGAAGTCAGCCCTCTCCAAAACTTGTTTGCGAGAAGTTTCTGTGGGGAAAACTTTTTAATAAAGGCCTTGCAGAACGAGACACATTCAATTTCCTCCAATTACACATGGAAAGTAACTTTTGTTCACTGCGTAGTTTTCTCCTTTGCCTCGGGTCTTTTCAGGGATGGGCTTAGCTCAGAGCCTGCATATGCGGAGAGAAAAAGCTTTATGTTTTCTTGGCTGAGAATAGCTCACAACAAATTAGAAAGAAATGAAATATTCCCGTAATACTGGGGCCTCCCACATCAGCAATTATGCTTCTTGGCTTCTTATATCACAGGACTGTTCTTATTTCCCAACTTGCAGCTCTGCATTGCAGGCTTCGGTTTCGTTTGCTCCTGACTGGGGTTCCAGTCTGGGACCCTGAAGTTCTTTGGAAGAACCAAGCTGGCCCCATTCTGAGACTGTTCATGCCTAAGTGACCCAGGCCAGGCAGGTGAGGTTTCCTGGGTGCCACATTTAAGGAAGTTCTCACTGTCTAGTCTCAGTGAGTGGTGACGCTGCCCTTACAAGGCCTTGAAATGTAGACCCACCTTAAGAGTGCAAGGCTTTCTCACTCTCCCTCCAGTGCAGCCTACTGCTCTGGCCAGGTAAGACTTGGAATGGATTTGACCACCTGGTTAGCTCAGCCCCACCCTCCTCTCTTCAGTTTGCACAGGCTGGCCCTCAGAGCTTGCAAGTTATATGACTGACTGGGGACAAGGAACAGTCTCCTGCTGGGGCTTTGTGTAGGGTATGTTGCAAGTTCAAATTAAAAGGCTGCCCCTCACATTGTGGCTCCCTGACTCAAGTCTTATGTTGAAGTATGAATCCTTCAAATCTCGACACGATCTCCTTTGGGACAGTAGTGATGAAGTCACGGACTGTTGGGTGAGCCCTAATCTGTGTGTCTATGGATTGAGAGAGAGAGAGAAAGAGAGAGAGAGAGAGAGAGAGAGAGAGAGAGAGAGGAGAGAGAAGAGAAAGAGGAGAGAGAGAGAAGAGAGAGAGAGAGCGAGGAGAGAGAGAGAGAGAGCACCTACACGGAGGTCAGAGGTCAACTCGCAGGTTGGGAGACAGGATGTTTGCTCTCCTGGGAGTGCAGCTTAGCTTGCTGCATGCCCAGTTCACCCCAGAAGGACCTCTGTGCTGACTGTGCAGCTCCCACTGCGGGTCTACCACTACATGCTCTTGGGGCTCTGTCTTCTTTGCAGACAATGTCTTATTTAGCAACCATGGAGGGTGTGAAGTCCCAGCTTGTGCTTGTAACAGGAGTCAGCTCCAGAGCTACAGTCTGCTCACTGGGACAGAGGACAGCTCTGGGAACCTGCCCTGGCTTGTTCCCCTCACGTCCAGTGTTCTCCAGGGTGAGGGTTTTACCCTTTTCCATCTGCTTCAGGTTTTTGCCCTTGATCCTCTTCAAACGTCAGGAGAAAAAGCAAGTTGTGACCCAGGGCGTGTCCCTCATGCTAATGATGCAACAGCTGCAGGAGGAAGAATGCTCTGAACTTGGTACACAAAAGCGTGGGAAAACTGGGCACTGGGTGAGCCATGGTCATCTGCATGTCTCTGGAGAAAGGCCAGTGTGATTCTGGAAATCCAGTGGCTGGTGGATGCTGTTTAAGGTTTCTGCTTTCGTCTCTCTGCCGGCCACACTAGAAATGGCGAAGGATGGGTGAGAGACTGGGTGGTGGGGCTCAGCTTCAACAGACTGACCTTTGTGTTGGGACAACAGCCATTTGCAGAGCTAAGGAACTCCATGGAGACGGCCTTTCTGCATGAGGCCACTGTGCTGATGCTCAGGACGCAGCACCCCGCCTCCTGTCTCCTCACACCAGATTCCCGCAGCAAAAGCAGGTGTCATGCTTCTCTGGACCTAGGTAAATCACACGGGCATTTCCACGTGGTGAAGCCAGGACCTCCGGGGCAATGCTGTCCTCTCCATGCCTCATCATGGATGTGACCTTGCTCCAATCCTTGGGGAAAGTCACAGTAACGGACAGAGGAAGAGATCGGACCTGACTCCACTGTGCCTGGATCCAGCTGGGAGGAGCCGAGGCAAGCACAGCTAATTCCACGGATTCTCAGGTGTGAGCTTGGCCTGCTCACTCCATGTGCGGCTGAAAAACAGCTTTTACCTGTTATTTCTCTTTTAAACAGGGAGAGGGAGATCCCAGACCACAGAAGGGCAGAGTCCATTCCGAAGAATCAAGAACAATGGCTTCCTTGTGTTTCTGATCAGCCGGGCAGTCTGCTCTGCTTGGCTGCCATGCCCATCATGTGGGAACATTGCTCTCAGTTTGGTTGTGGTGCGTTCCCCCTTGAATATGGAGGGGAGGAACTCAGAGTGCTGTGGGGTCTAGTCCAGGATCCATGGAAGTTGTGGACTTGAGTTGCCTCAGGGTCTGTGTGGGCCCAGAGTCTTCCTACTGCCCGTGTTGGCCTCAGAGATTATTACTGGTTCCCAGACACCTTAGGTGATGTTGCCTTGAGTTCAGACTCCAATTCAGGGGCAGGCTGCTTCTCTGAGCCATCCACTGTCTGGATGTAGGTAGATGTGGGAGGCAGGCCAGGCCAGGCACTGGCCACTTTCAGGATAGGACAGCCTTGCTGTGGCTCTCCTTCCCTCCTCAGGTCTGTAGTGTCCCTGGGACTACTGGGTCAAATGCCCACTCTTTGTCTATTAAAAGACCAGAAACTCAATCCTCACAGTCTGGGGTCAAGGCCGGCTCTTTCAGAACAGGCTTTGCTTGTCCTGCCTCTTCCAGCTTCTAGGGCTTTACTGGGAAAATGTTTACATTGGCTCACAGCCGGACAGTTCCAATTTGTCCCTGGTGTCACTTGGCAAGCTCGATACGTATCTTCTTGTAAAGGATGCTAGTTTCCTTGGATTAGGGCCATACCTCCCCAGTGTGCCCCCAGTCTGCCTCACTGTCCGAGGAAGCCTATGCTGCAGGCGCTCTTGGAGAGGCCTGATCATCAGGGGTTGGGTAGTCTGACCCCATGGGAATCCTTCTCCCCTTCCTTGAGAAGAACTCACCCTAGTGGCCATTCATGGGGACTCTCAGCCTCCCATGGCTCTCATATTCCTGGTCATCGCCCTTCTAGACCTATGTATGGGGTTCTCAGGGGCTATGTACTGAGGTGAAGAAGGGGGCAGTAAGCTGTGGTTCAGCCATGGCTCAGAACCACGACCACCGCCAGTGTTCTGCCCACAGGAAGTCCATGCATCTTCCCTTCTCACTTGCATGCACCTAAGAAAACACGTGTGTCCCAGTGAAGTCTGACACAGCCTGTTCTAGGCCTGCACCAGCTGTAGGTCTGCCTTACTGATGGGTAAGGTAAGACCCACCCTGACAGGGTTCAGAGATAAACTTGTGTCGTGGTACATTGCACGAGGTGGCATCTCAGTTTGCTGGTACACGGAAGCTAAATGGGACACAGGATATAGTTGAAGTGATTCCTTCAGTCCACAGTCCCTTGCAGGCCGGTCAGTGTGTGCGCCCTCATACACATGCATTCAAGCAGAATGACGCTCCAAGCTGGCTCTCTACCATGTCCCCCAGTGATGTCACTGTCTCTCTGTGTTAAGGCGCTGGTGTACTTACACGGTTTTGCTCAGACACTGAGCCCATCACTAAGGACACACTGGAACTCACTCACCATCGTTACTTTGGTTGAGGAGAGCTATGTTTAATATTGATTTATAAAATCATCCAAACTTGCACTACTCCTTGGGCCCAGGGTCATATTCGAACTTGGAAGAAGAGTGATTTGAACTCTTCCCTCTAGGAATGAACGCTGCAAGAAGCCTCCAACGGTGTAGTATTCAGTTTTAATCTTCACTACCCAAGCTTCCTGTAAGATAACTCACTGGAGGGTCTGGTTAATTTCCTTCTGCCATCCGTCTTCCAAGCGCCCCACCCGGGCTTCTGTTGCTGTGACATTTTTGTGTCCCTGTGCCTCGCAGAGAGACACGGGAAGGACGACCATTGAGAATGAGAGCAGGCATGGCCTTGAGGTTAGAAGTTAATGAATGACAATGAGCAGGGAGCCTTGGAGGACCCCAGGCCGATGCCAGGGAACCACGGGTCTCCCCATCAGAGCTTTTGCGGATCTGTAGCAGCTGCCAGTGTCCCGCAGGTGATCGCGGATGGCCGGGAGCTCTGCCGCAGCTCTTGGCATTACTTCAGGGGCTCCTCTGGTTCAGGATTGCAAGCGTATGTCATAAGGACATGCCAAGTTGGAAATGTGGGGCACTTTCACGACACACACCCTGGGATCGCTGTGTTTATTAACTCCAACTTGCAAGGTCAGCATCTTTTAATTAAAGACAGGAGCCCCTCCCCCGCTTCCAGTGCTCAGTAAGAGGGAGCACACAGCACTGCTGGTAGGAAAGATGGTGGCAGGCACAGGTCTCCAGGGGCAGAGTGACATCACCAGGGATGACGGTAGTGAGGGGCTTGTCTGGTAATAGCCTCTCTAGTCTAAGATGGGATGTGGATGGTGACCTTGGTGGGTAGAGGGTGTATCCGGACATCTGGCTCTCCTCACGATGCGGGGGAAAGTCTGTTTGAGATTCTAATGGCTAGAGCTGTCAGTCAGCTCTGCAGAGCGGTGGATGTATGTCCACCTTGGAGGCCCAGCTGCGGACAGCTGTATTAAGTGCAGAGTGCATTTCAGTGGATGAAGCTTGGCACACAGGCCCTGTGGGTGAGGACCCGAAGAGTTATCAACATGGAACCTCTGCTCATGGCAGAAGTCAAGTCTCCAGCCAGGGGATGCGTGTAGCAGTGTGAGCCGCAGTAGCAGCCGCGGATGCTGTACTTCCATGCTATCCTATGGTCCTACTCCCACGGACAACCATGGCTGTGAAGGTTTGCTGAGCATCTGCTCCCAGCAAGACACTTCCTTGTTTCATGTGTGTGTGTGTGTGTGTGTGTGTGTGTGTGTGGTGAGCACATACATGCACAAGTCATGTGGAAGTCAGAGGCCAACTTGTGTGTCATTCCTTTGTTGAGACAACTTTGTTTCTGGAGACAAGGTCTCCCGTTGTCCTGACGTTGTTAGTTAAGACAGTCTGCCCAGGGAGCCCCAGGGATCAGTCTACCCATCTCTCCCTCTCTGCCATTGGGACTGCAGGCTCACACCGCCATGCCCGGCTTTTTAGGTGGATTCTGTGGACCCGAGCTCCGGTCCTCAAGCCTTGCACGGCACCCCACTGACTGAACTGTGTCCCCTGCACTAATGTGAGGCTTTCTCCTCACTTGGTCTAATTGTCTGCGAAACATCTGCAGAGGTCAGCCTGGCCCGGATCTCTCCACGGAGTCCCACAGTGGCGACCTGTTATCCTTACCCACCAATCATGGTTGCTGTCATTCTAGACAAACCTGAACCCCCTGGAGAGATATGAGGTGGAACTGCGATCTTCTGTGAGCACTGAGCACTGTCTGGGTCTCCAGCAAGAAGGAAACCCCAGCAGAGGGCTTCAAGTCAGGCACAGCTGTTGATTGTCAGTTCCTAATGGGAAAGCGAATTAGAAGCAAGGATGTGACTCTTTGGGCTGCTCACCTAATTTGGGCAGCCATAGAAGTCAGGGTTGGAAGTGGTGTTTGAAGCCTCTCATTTACCCTGGCTGTGGTGACTGACCGTGGTCTCTCATTGCATAATAACGACAATGTGATAAAATGCACACAGCACAGAAATGACCCTTTTCAACTATTTTATTCTGTATTTTTGTGTGTGGAGGCCAGAGTTTGAAATCGGGTGCTTTCTACTGACCTCTGGCTTCTTGTTTTTGAGACAGACAGCTTGCTCAGCCTGGAGTTCACTGATTGGCTAGGCTGGATGACTGGCCAATGAGCTTCAGGAATTCGCTGTCTCTGCACCCTGCTGGGGTTACAACGCTCTCTGCCTGCTGGGCTTCTAGTGTGGGATCTGAGCTCAGCCCTCTCCACTTTTCCCACTGAACCATCTCGCTGGACCCCTCCTCCAGCAGCCTCAGTACCCCATTCTATGGTCTTAAGTATGATTCCATGGCTGTGTGGACATCACCAGCACCTGCCTGACTGATTTAGTCCTCATCCAAAACTTTTCCAACACAGCCGTGGGTGCAGAGAACAGGTTTCTGGCTCCTGTCTCTGCCTGCTGCACTTACATCTGATTTATTTACTAACTGTCAGGACTTCTTATGTCGTATCTTTGAAATCCACAGTGTTTTGAGATACTTCATGTTTGATAAAATGGTGTTTCATATCGCTTGAAAAATTATGTTTTATCTGCTATTCGGGGAAAATTTAAAGGACTGCAGCTACATCGATGTTTTCATTTATTTCCTCTATAATGCACCATTTAATAAAGCAATAGTGGCACAAATGGCATAGGAGCAACCAACCACTTAGTGGATGGATTTAAGGCCCACTCCACAGTTAAAATCCATACTGGTACCATTACTGGGCCGAGAACCATAGCTAGACACACCATGGGACCTATGGGAGAATCCTGCATTATTCTGGTGAACGGACAACCAATGACTCCTAATGACTATCATTGTAACTGTAGATCACCGTGTATTTTAACCTTCATCAGACAAACTTCTTTCTCCAGTAGATGGTGACTAACACAGAGTCCTGAAACCCTCCAAGGTGCAGAGACTGAGAGTGGAATGTTCAACCCTAAATGGCACATCTACATAGGCTCTCCCTTTTCCAACGCTCAGGAGCTGTTGAGGAAGAGAGCGTGGAAGTGTATGAGCTAGAGACAGTGCGTAACACAAGGGGGCCGTGTCTTCTGGACACAGCAGAGAAGCTGCATCCGTGAACATGAAGACTAGTGCAGACCCAAGCCAAACCAAATCGTGGCGTGGCGAGGGAAGGTAGATAGGAAGTCCCACCCCCAGCCGAGGAGATATTGGCAATTGACAGCTGCGGGAGAGGGAGAGTCAGCTTTCTTTATGAGTGCAAACTCTGGTCGGTCAACCACACTCCAACGGAAGGACACACATTCAGGTGTACAACCTGGACTTGATGTGTTAAAAGAGCAGAAGACACAAGTGGTTGGGCAGTTAGGGTGGGACAGATCTGGGAGGAGTGGGGGTGAATATGACCAAAATACATTTGACAAAGTTAAAACGAACTAATAAAACCTGCAAAAAATGGGCCGTGATTTGTTTACGTTCTTTCCTGATTGGATGGGTGGAGTCTATTTTCGGTCTATCATACATTTGCCTGGCTGTTGGGAGGTTAAATATTCCTGTGTCCTGAGACCTCTGGACGTTGTCTGTCCCTTCTTCAAAGGTATTAGAGGGGTTTTGGCTGTTGAAACACGCGCACACAGCAGGGATGGATTTTCTGTGTCATGAAATACACTCCCTTCGAAACCACACGCAGCACTTGATTAGCCAGTGCGTGGAAATGGCTTCTACATCTTCGTTCATTCTCACGCTGATCTAAGGTTTTTACCCACCCCCATTGTGTCAGAATCTCCCCTCTCCTTTGTGGGGCAATTTCCTTTTCGTTTATAGTCTCTTAAGCAGTTTTGTTATTACTTTTTAAAAAGCTTGGCTTGGTTTGTTTAAAATTGCCTGTACGCCATTCTTCTTGGTGCCTTCGGAGGGTGGAGGAGGCGGCTCCGGAAGATTGATTTAGTTTTCCAGTGTGCCTCGGCTCGCCCAGGTTTTTCTGTCACGTCAGTTAATGTTTTCATTGGAAATTATTTATTTTTTTCAAATGTATCAGAAAACCAATGAAACTTTAGAAGGCAGCGAAATAAAAACATCCTGTTGCCCTCAGAGAAGGTAGACCGACTTAAACAATATGTAAAAATTAATGGCCGCTATAAAGGAAACTATTGATGGATTTAGCTACATTAAAATTGTAGATTCCTGTTTTGTTGGTTAGCTTTTTGTCAACTTGACGCCTGCCAGGTCGTCTGGGAACTTGTACTGAGAGAATGCTTCCACCAGGTTGGCCTGTAGGTAAGCCTGGAAGGCCTTTTCTCAGCTCATAATGGATGTGGGAGGGTCCAACCCACTGTGGGCAGTGCCACCCCCGGGCCGGTGGTCCTGGGTGGATACGAAAGCAGGCTGAGCAAGCGTGGGTAGCAAATCAGCGAGTCCTGTTCCTTCCTGGTCTCTGCTTCAGCTCCTGCCTCCAGTCCCCACCCTGAACTCCTGTCCTGACTTCCCTCTGTGATGGACACAGAGCTGAAATAAATCCTTTCCTTCCCACATTGTCTGTGGTTTTTTTTTTTCCTTTATTACAACAATAGAAAGCAAACCCAGAGATTCTATAGACTGAAAAAAAATCAAAACAGAAGAGAAGAAAAGCTGTGTTTGGGAAAAGAGGGCTGTAATGGTAAAAGAAAAAAGAAGGAGAAAAGGGAAAAGAAAAAGGCTCCTCTTAGTCGAGCAGAACAGTGGTCCCAGAAGAGACTCCCACGCCTCAGAGCACAGGCAGCTCCACAGGCTGGGCCAGGGAAGTGTGGGTTCCTACCTGGTGACATGCTCATCCCCCAGACGAAACATCCAGCAGCCGAGCGCACGGGAGAGCCAGCTGGTTGGCAGCCAGGGTGAGGGCTGCTCTGAGCGACTGAGAGACTTCCTCACAGGGCTCCAGAAAACTGACACGGACATTGTAATAATGGGATGGGATCTCATTAGTGCCCAGCTCGTTAGTGTTGACCGTCAATTTGACCCAACCTAGAATCGCCTGGGAAGCGAGTGTCAATTCATGCAATTACTTCCTCAGGTTGGCCTATGGACCTGTCTGCGGGGGCTTTCTCTGATTGTCAATTGAGTTGGGAAGACCCACTCTGAACGTAGGTGGCACGGATCCACAGATGGGGTCTTGGGCAGGCAGACAGCTCGGACACATTTGTGTCTCTCTGCTCTCGACTGGATTTCACGTGACTAGGCGCTTGGAGTTTTTGTCTTGACTTCCCCAAATGATGGCCTATAACCTGGAATTGTGAGTCAGATAAATCATGTCTGCAGCCTTACCTGTTCATCTGAGTGGAACTGACTAGATCAGACTGGGCTGTGACACATCTGGGATGATTGTCTTAATTATTAATCAGAGGGCCAAGCCCACCATGGGTGACGCTATCGCTAGGCAGGTGGCCCTGGGTTGCATAGGAACGTTAGCTAATTGTGTGCTAGCAAGGCAGCAGTGATTCTCAATCTGTGGGTCGCAACCCCTTTGAGAGGTTGAACAGCCCTTCCACAGGGGTCACTTAAGACCACTGGAAAACACAGATATTTACATCATGATTCATAACAGTAGCAAAATTACAGTTATGAAGTAGCAACATAGATAATTTTATGGTTGTGGGTCACCACACATGCAGAACTGTATTATTAAAGGATTGCAGAATCAGGAAGGTCGAGAACCACTCCAATAAGGAAGCCAGCCAGCAGCGTTCCTCCACAGTTCCTGTCTCAAGTCCCTGCCCTGACATCCCTTAATAATGGATTGTAACTCGGAAGTGAATTCCGAAGACAGCCTTGTCTCCCTTAAGCGGCTTGTTGTTGGGTGTTGCGGCCCAGCAACAGAAGTGAAATTAAACTAATGTACACCACAGTGCAATCAGGGAATGTTGGAAGGGCACCTGCTGGCCACATCTGGGGCAAAAAGAACACCAAAGTGGGCAAGGAGAGCCATGCAGAAGTGCAACCGTCTGGGAGGGTGAAAAAATCCTGATGGGGAGGGACGGGTGAGCAGAGGGAGGGGAGGCCATCGCAGAGGGCACGCATCCAACCTTTAATATATACTTACACGAAAACTTAGAGATAAATTTATCTTTAAAGTGAAGGTAGGGCGCTTGCCTGCAGCTATGCAAAGAATAGATAATGAAGCTAACAGTACTGCCACCCAGCAACCTGGGCTGTCACTCCAACACAGGTCTGCATACCAGAGAGGATGTAGCCCCCTTTTCTGGGTGACCAGAGGGTAGTCATCAGATTCTAAGGGTCAGCTTCCTCTGGATCAGAGGGAGCTTGAGTCTCCAGGACCCCTTGCAGTCCCATCGCTGTGAGAGCAGGGAGTAACCTTTTATGGGGACTTTGATTTTGTCTCTCCCTCCTAGTAGAGAATGCTGGTGGTGGCAAGAGAAGGATCTGGTCCATGTGTGACATCGGCATGTAGGTGCTTTGATCAAGCTCTGCTCCTCAGAGGACCTTAGGAAAGAAAGAGCCGGGGCTGAAGAGGTAGCTCAGGGGTTAGGAGCACTGGCTGCTCCTGCAGAGGACCTGGGTTTGAGTTCCAGCACCCATGTAGTGTGGCTCATCCCATCTGTAATTCTAGTCCCAGAGGGATCTGACACTGTCTTCTGACCTCCAAAGGCACTGTATGCACCTGGTGGATAGACATACATACAGGCAAACACGCACATAAAATAAAAATAAATAAAATCTTAAAAAAGAAAGAACAGGAATGGCCTGTGGGGCCAGAGGGGTGTCTCTTCCATACATAGGCTGAGGGATGGCTTGTCTTTGAAATACTCAGGACCAGAAGTGTTACAGATTTTGGGACAGAATATTCACATACAGATACAGCAGGATCTTAGGCATGAGACCAGTCTAAACAGGTAGCTGCATTTCATGTACACCTTTTGTATATATGCTGATGGTAATTTTAGATAGTAGTTTTAGTGTGTCTGTATTTTGACTATAGTCTGTCACTGAAGGTCGGGTACAAAAATTTCTGCTTGTGATTTTGTGTTGGTTGTAAAGAAATTTGGAAGTTTTTAATATTTCAGGGTTTTGAACTTGGGATTAGGGACATTTCATCTACAATAAAATCCTAACCAATATGTACGTGCAGAGTTTGGAGAAAAAAAAATCAATGTTTTGTGACAGTCGTGGGAAAACTGGCTGGGAATTCATCGGTGGAACTAATCTGGGCTAGTGAGGGAGGGAGGGACGTGAAGTATGTCCTCCCACATGGAAGTCACACAGGCAGATTGTCAGGTGATCAGAGTTGGACTCATGAGGAGAGAACTAGCTGGGAGAGTGGGAGACCTCTATGGAGGCTCTAAGAATGGGGCTGCCATAAGACATCTACACCAGGACACAGCAGAAAGCCATTGTCCCACCTTCTCCTAGGAAACAGAGACCCAGGAGGTGTTCCGTCAATGGAGACAAAGGAGACATGCAACCCCCAAACTGGATGGGGTCCTTAGGGGAACCTGCCACCAAGGCTGTCGTCAGGGCAACTGAGTGAGCTGGGGCGTATCCCATGGCTACCAGATCATCTCCAGGAGAAACCACTGCTGGGTGGAGCTGTGTGCTGTCTTGCCGAGGACAAGCAAGGCAGAATGACATACGGAAAAGGCTGTGGGCTGAGGGGCGCAGCTTGTGCTGAAACAATCAGCAAACAAGAAAACAGATGCACATGGGTGGACATAGTAAACCTTGGTGAATGCAGAAAAAGCCAGGAGAGTTCTGTGTCAGTCTCGCAACAGTCCTGGACATTTATAACCATTTCAAAGTTAGACTTTAAGAAAACAAAAACAACAAGAGGATACAGGGTGTTTGGAAACAAAACTAAGTTATAACAAAGTGCAACCTAGTTTCAAAACGTGTGCAAGGGACTGGGGAGATGGCACCCGGGCTGAAGTGATTGCAAGCTTGAGGGTACAGTGACGTTTTATTTGCGTGTTAATAAATAAAGCTCGCCTAAGGATCAGAAGGGCAAAGCTAAGCCACTAGAGGCCAGGCAGTGGTGACACACACCTTTAATCCCAGGATTTGGGAGACAGGGTCAGATGGATCTCTGTGAGTTCACGGCCACCCTGGGCTACACAAGATCAAAGCAGAAACAAATCCAGGTGTTGATGGCTTACACCTTAAATCCCAGTCCTAGGGAGTCGCACACCTTTAATCCTAGCACTAGAGGGAATACGAAATGGGAGGAGAGAGAGGCCTTGTCTGGTTAGTTTACGGTTGCCCAGTCTTGGTAGAGGTGAGACTTCTTTAGTGACTTGACTGCTTTGCTTGTCTGGCTTTTGGGTTGAGCATTATTTATTAAAGCATAACTAAAATGTCACTATATGAGGGTCTGAGTTTGAATCTCCAGGACCTCCACACAATTCTAGGTGTGGTGACACAGACAGGCGACTCCAGCACCGAGGTCTGGATCCCAGCAGACCCTAGGGTCTTGCAGGACAGCCACACTAACCAAAACAGGGAATTTCAGATTTCGGTAGAGACCATGTCTCAGATAAGAAGATGGAGGGGGGACAGGTCAGGACACTCGGTGTCAGCCTTGGGCTCTGGCACAGACATGGGGACAGCACAAACATGCCCATGCAACTTTCATGAGCATATATATGTTGCATGTACCCTTGTGAATAAATCGTACTTGAAAATATGTTTTATTTATTGATATTTATTTAGCCCAGATTCCAGGTCCCTCAGGCTAGCTTTTAACTGCCATGTAGCTAAGGATGGCCTTGAATTCTGGCCCGTCAGCCTCCACATCTGGAATGCTGGCCTACAGGCATGAACCTCTGTGCCCAATGGACACGATGTTGGGATGGAAGCAAGGCTTTGCTGTAGAGCTGAAAATATAAAGCCCGAGAATGAATGCACACATCTCCTTCACACAACAATTTTTTAATTCTATTTTTTAATAGATGGAGAGACAGAAATTTAGGGATTCGGCAAGGTCAGAATTTGAGCCCAAAGCCTGGGCTCTACAGCCCATGTTCCTCCTCTACCTTTGTAAGGAGTCTGTGTTCAGACAGGAAAAAGGAAGGCAGCAACCTCAGCAGCTGTTTGCAGCTCTGTTCCCATGGCCTCCCACCCTCTCCCTGGAGGCATTGGTGCAACCATAGTCCACCAGGGTTTGGGGTTCCCTGGAGGCATTGCCCACCAGGGTTTGGGGCTCTCCTTCTGATAGGCCAGAGGCAGAGGGAAGGGAGGCTCAGCCCAGTCCTCCACCACCTTTCCAGTTGGCTGGAGGGCTCTGAGGACAGATTTCCTCCAATTAATTCCAATTAGAAATGAGCACCTGATGAAGGTGAACAGTCGGGATGGAGCGCTCTACGCAAGGAGAGCCGGACTCTCCAACTGCCAACTCACCCAACTCGTGGGTCTGCCGATGCCAAAAATAGCTGATAAGGAGCTCTGTGTGCACCTGGAGAGCGGGGATAATTGTTGCTGCCCTGTGGAACCAGATGGGTCCACATCTGCCCCCGTGTCCTCTCGTCCTTGCTCCAGTGTGGGTCAGCAGAAAGACTTCCTGTGTATATGTCTCTTGAGTCTTGGTTTTGTGGCTTTGCTCAGCTCACCGTTGGTTTTTGGCCTAATAAATAATTAGTTTCTAATTGGTGTTTGCGTCGGTGTTTGGGGCGGTGGGCGACTGTCAGGAGCTGATTTGGATTCCCTCCGAGTTCCCTCCGTCTGACGTGTTTTCATTCGCGCCCTCATTCCCTAGTGAAAACATATATGCGTTAAGAAATAAACACAGGTGTTGAAGGGGATGTTTTGAAACGTTCTCTTGTCCCTGACAGCTGCGCTTTCTGTAGAAATCATGAGATTGTTTCCACCGTAATTGCATGAATTTCCTCCAAGCTTCCGGGAATTTTAACATGCGAATATATCATTATGGAAACTTCACGCCCGAGAATAACGCATTACAGTCCATCCTGAGAGAGTCCCCAGAGCTCGTGGGATTTTAATGTCATTTCAGAAGGCGGCTGGGAATCAAGTCAGAGCACCTTTCTCATCAAAAGCTAATCCTCCCTGGATTGAGCAACTTGGCAGAACTCAACTCCCCTCCCCTCCTTCAAACCAGTGCCTGTCTCCAGCTGAGGAAAGTCTACCATTCTGGTAAGTTTACCATCAAGTGTGGTGTTGTGGTATCAGACTGTGTCCCCGGCTGCTCAGATCCAGTGCTGATTTCAAGTGTTTCGTAGACTTTGTTTGCTTGTTTGAAAATAGCTGCAGGGAGAGAAGATGATGCTTCTCTGCTCAGCTGCGGTCGCTGGCAGCAAGAGAGAAAAAATAACCCCCAAATGGGGAGGTCAGGAAAACACAGGGCAGAGACTCAGCCTTCCTTGCCTGCCCCCAATCATGACGCGCCCTTGGGACCGTCGCCTAGATACTAACACTAAAGGCATCTCTCCAGCTGTTATATTAAGCCCTGGGGTGACTGGAGCAATGCCTTTGGCTCTGTGGAGGAAAGAGAAGACAGAAATCTAATAAACATTGTAGCTCACACAGGTTACCACGTGCCTCCTGAAGGGGACCCCGAGACAAGGCCAAGAGTTGGGCTAGCATGGCCAATGGACTCAGTGACTTTCAGGCTGGTAGGTGCTATGGTACGAAGGTTGTGTCTCCCCATTCCAAAGAAGGATGAAATCCTCATTCTCCACAGAGGTGCTAGGAGGCAGGTTTTTGAGAAGTGTCTAGGTTTGGAGGGTTCACCCTCTGAATGGGATCACTGATGGACAGGGGCTCCAGAGAGACCCTTGGCTTTCCCACCATGTGGAGATGAAGCCCGGAAGCAGCATCTGTGATCCTGAAATGGGCCCAACCACATGCTGAACTTGTCTACACCTTGGCCATGATACACCAGCTCCAGAAATATGAAACACGAACAACCTCTGGGCACATGATGATGGCTCATGGTTACGGCA
The DNA here is from genome assembly GCF_018167655.1 of Microtus oregoni. Taxonomy (NCBI): domain Eukaryota; kingdom Metazoa; phylum Chordata; class Mammalia; order Rodentia; family Cricetidae; genus Microtus; species Microtus oregoni. The sequence continues at coordinate 2,820,063 of NW_024543064.1, forward strand.
GCCCGACCCCCATAGAGCACATCTTCTTTCTTCTTCTAAAGCAATACTGTAGTTTCATTTATATCCTTTTAAAGTCAAATTTGAAGGGGATCATATGCACAAGACCTGGATTTGGACCTTACAGAAGTGCCATTTATATAGATGAGTTCTACCTCCTCGGTGGCTCCACTGTCTTCTGGGTCCCTGCAGCTCTTCCTAGGATCTCAGGCATCAACCTCAGGGGTTGCTGGGTTGACTGCACACATCTTCCCCTGAGCTGGGACTCAGCCCATCTATTCCTCTCCCAGGAAGGCTCCACAGCTTCTCATTTCCTTAAGCAGATCATAGGTTCTTTCTACCGCAGAAGGTGACCCAGGAGTTCCCAGGGGAACCCACCGTGCCATCACAGAGGTTAAGGCTTCAGTGTGGTTCACGTGTTAATGTAGGACTCGGAACAACCTGAGTGTCTGCATTGAAACCCTTTCCTCTGTGAGGATAAATACCCAAGAGTTGACCTCTGGTTTAGTTAGTGCACCTACTCCTTGGCCAGTGACTTCTATGAAGGATGGCTGGGTTCATGCTGCATGTGGGGTCCCCCAGGGGACAAGTTTTTAACTATACCCCATCTGAAAAGGGGAAGTGCTTCCTGCTGGGGGTCCAGTCTGGACTTCCCCAGTTAGGAATAAGGTTGAGAGTGTTCAGGCATTAAAGAGCCATGCCTATGCCTGCTGCGCTCCTGTGTCCACGGCTGCTCCTGTGCCCACTGATGCTCCTGTGTGCCCACTGCTGCTTTTGTGTCCACTGCTCCTATGCCCACAGCTGCTCCTATGTCCACTGCTGCTCCCATGTCTACTGCTGCTCCTGTGCCCACAGCTGCTCCTGTGTCCACGGCTGCTCCTGTGCCCACTGATGCTCCTGTGCCCACTGCTGCTTTTGTGTCCACTGCTCCTATGCCCACAGCTGCTCCTATGTCCACTGCTGCTCCCATGTCCACTGCTGCTCCTGTGCCCACATCTGCTCCTGTGCCCACTGCTGCTCCTGTGCCCACTGCTGCTCCTGTGCCCACAGCTGCTCCTGTGCCCACTGCTGCTCCTGTGCCCACTGCTGCTCCTATGCCCACAGCTCCTCCTGTGAGCCACTATTCCCTAGTTTTGCCTGATTCTCTGGAAAGTTGATTGATAACTTAGTTTTTCAGTTCATGAAAGGCAAGAGCTCTTATGTGTAACATCTGCCCCACCCTCCCTCTCCCCTCCAATTCCTCTTCCTCTCCCCTCCCTCCTTCCCTTCCTTCTCCCTCCCATCTCCCTTTCTCTTCTCTCTTCCTTCCTCCCTCTTCTACCCTCCTATCTCTTCCCCTTCCTACTTCCTGTCTCCTTCCTCCCCATCTCTCCTTCTCATCTCCCCTCTGTCTTCCATTCTCCTCCCTCCTATTGTGTTAAAACATTTCATCTATTCCTTGACATTTGCTTTCTGTGTCCATCAGCAATTTGCTAGTTTTACATAAGCAAATTTTCACTCTTACATCCTCTAAGCAGGATAATGCACTTCCTAAAGTCTTTTGTGTTGGAGGGTTGTGGGGACAATGAGCTCTTTTGTTCTAAGTTTGGAAGACATTCACATCTTTGTTTTTCTGCGTCCACGGTAGTGGAGACGCGACTTTTCTCCTTGATAGCTCCTAAATTCACAACTTTTTGAATGTTGGTTTCATACACAGAGACTTCAGTTTGTTCTTCCAGTGTCAGCTTAGACAGTTACGTCACCAGGTATGACAGTTTCTTTTTTTCTTTCTAGTTATTTTATCCTTTTGTGCAGGGGCACATCCATTCGGGATGGGAATGGCTCATTCATTTCTCCTCTGCTCTTATATCACAGCATCACAGTGAGTCTGAGACCCTGAAGATTCGGGGATTTCTCAACAGCAAACAGGACATTCTGCACAGTGACACTAGGCAGGTCCTCTTATCCAGTCCAGTTCCTACATGGAGGTGGCATTGGATCCCACAGTGACAGCCTGGTCTCCGACATGGCCCCATCCTGGGTGCCGTTTTCACCTGTGTTTCTGACTGACTTCCCATTCATTTTCCCAGCAAACACGAACTGCCCACAGCTGTTAGGGGGGGAGAAGCCTCTTGAGTCCCCCTCCTCCACCAGGCTTTACATTGTATCTAAAAACTCTACAAGTTCATATCACTTCAGATTTTGAGTGAAGGTTTCTTTGGTTGCTCTCTATTTCTGTGGTAAACAAGATGAGCAGAAGAAGCTGGGCGAGCAGAGATGCCAGGTCACAGGTCCTCTGTGAAGGAAGCCAGGGCAGGAATTCAAGGCAGGAACCTAGAGGCAGGGACTGAAACAGAGACCACAGAGGAGTGCTCTGTACTTATTTGCTCCCCAGGGCTTGCTCAGCCTGCTTTCTTACACAACCAAAGACCACCTGCCCAGGGCCCTCCCACACCGGTTATCAATCAAGAAAAGATCCCACCCCACAGACTTGTATACAGGCAATCTAATGGAGGCATGGAGGCATTTTCTCATTTGAGATCCTTTCCTCCCAGATGACTGAAGTTTGTGTCAAGGTATAAAAACATCGTAGAACACAAGTGTGTCACCATTTTGGATTGGTGTTGTGAAGGTCTGGGCATCCTGGTTCATACATGTGACATGTGCAGCTGCTGCCGCGTCACGTGTCAACAACTCTGGGTAACCTGATCGGTTTACTGCACCTGGCGAGGCGTGTCTACTTCTGAACCTTCCTTGTTGTGTATTTGATTTCTGCTTCATTCTGTTTTTAAAATGTGCCTGATTTCTGTATCTGTTTGTTAGGAATTAAGCTTCTCTGTCCTTTTTGTTGACACAGGCCTTCTCCTTCCACAGGGTCCTCATGCTCTAAACTTCCTTCTGGTTGCTGTTAATAGCAACCATTCATACTGAAAAAACACACCCTTGACATTTTTGGCCATCATAGAAACATCTAGAAACAGGCCAGTCAGGGATATTCTTAGAGTCCAGGGCTCCCATGTGATGGAGTCACAGATGGAACTGAGTTTCCAGCCCCTGCCACACTGCGTGGAGGAGCAAGGACTTCTGATTCTCCATCTATTCTATGTTGCTGGTAGAACAAAGTACATCTAGGTGTCTACCACTCGCCCATATCCAAACTCCTGACTCCCAACAAAGATGTTGATATTGCTGTTGTTCCTATTTCTGCCTTCTTTGATGTCCAGCAAATCACAGAGCTTCAGAAAGACAACAGACACAATTCAGTCACAGGCGGATGCATCCTCACTCCCAAATGCTTGCATCTGTTCCCTGTGGGCTGAGCTTTAGGTGTCATCTCTAAATCTGCCCACCGGACTCTTCAGCACTGTGTAGACTTTCCATTACAGTTTCTGGGAAAAGAAGGCGCACAGGGTCAAAGGAACTCAGTAAGGCAATTTCTTTTTGCAAAAGGGGTACATCAGAACCTAGAGAGGGCTGGTGAGCATGCTCAGCCCAGATGACCCCTGTTTGTTACAATCTGCAAGTACAATCTGACACAGTTGGCTAATTAGTGCAAAAGGAGGTGTGTGGTTCATGGAATATGGTCTGTGGCTTCCTAAGTACCTTTGATAGAAAAAAATTTTTTTACATAGTAAGCTATTTTTAAAAGGCAAAATAGGAGTGTTGTACACAGTCAATAAACATCTGAAGCCCAGACTTCCTGCCTTCTTAATCCGGAATTGAGAGGATGATGAGTGGCGGGGTGCAGGTTCCTTTTACCTTGTTATGTTTAATTTTGTCTCCATATACTTTTGAAAATAAGTGCCATTTAAGTTTAATGGCATGCTTTATGTTGACACTTTGTACCATGGCTTTAATTTAATCCTGAGAGAATCATAAGTACTTTTCATTTATTTATTACAATATTATATGGTTCATTTTCTTTTAGTTTTTGATGCATGTGTGTGTGTGTGTGCGTGCACACACTCGAATGCACAGGTATGTATTGTGTGTACAAGAATGTGGAAGCCAGAGGCTAGCTTCTGGAGGCTTAGTTTCTTCTAAAGGCAGAGTCCTGTACTGGCCCGGAGTGAGTTCCAGGGATCCTCCTGCCTCTGCCTCCTCAGTACTAGGATAAGGAGTCCTTGCACTGTGCTTGGTAATTTTATGTGAGCTCTGGGGGTTGAGGTTCTTATACGTGCAAGGCTGCTCCCCTGCCGCTTCTGCACATTTTAAATCCAAAAGCAAAAAATATGTAAAATGAGATTAGCATTTCTTTTAAGTACTGTTGTATGTGTGTATGGGCATGTGTGTGGATGTGTGTTTGTGTGTGTGTACACACCACAGTGTATGCACGCCAGAGGACAGTTTCCTGGAGTCAGTCTGGGACCTGGGAACTGAACTCAGGTCATCAGGTTTGCATGGCAAGAGCTTTTACACAGTGAGCCATCTTGCTGGCCCAAATAGGGATGGATGTTTGGTTATGCAGCTTGGGGTATGGCTCAGCGGCAGAGCCTGTGCTTAGCATCTCCTGAGCTCAGTCCACAGTATAAACAAAAAGCGAGCCAATTGTTTACCCTCATTTGTAGGTGATGGCTCTTTTCTGGTTGGAGTGAGACTGATGGCCACAGTGCTCCTTGTCCTCCTGAAAGTGTTTGGCCTAAAAGCCTTGCAATTGGCTTACAAAATTATGGAGTTTGCGAACGGCAGGCTTAGGTGTGCTTGCTCATCTGCCCCACACTTTCTTTTGTGCCTCAGCTGACAAACTGTCTCAGCCAGACTGGTCTCTGGGTCATTTATGTGTGGGGTGGTCCAGCCCACTGTGTGTGCTGCTACTCCTAGGTAAGTGGTCCTGGCTTCTATAAGTAGCTGGGCAAACCATGGGGAACAAGCCACTAAGTGGCTCTCCTCCATGGTCTCTGCGTCAGCTCCTGCCTCCAGGTTCCTGCTCTGACTTCTCTGATGCTGGACTGTAACAGTAAACCAAATAAACCCCTTCCTCCCCAAGTTGTTTCTGGTCAGTGTTTTATCACACACGCTCACGCTCACACACACACACACACACACACACACACACACACACACACACGCCTTTTAAAACCCTGACTGTCACACATGACAGATAGCATAGTAGCATCTTTCTAAGTCTGGTTGACTTGGCTTAACCCCGTGACCTCCAGCTATGCTCCTGCCAATGACGCAATTTCATTCTTTTCCATGTGATGAAGCTGAGCTGTGGGTCTGAATACACACCATGCTTCCTTCTTCACTGGCTTTCTGGTGAGCACCTAGATGCTTCTGTCACTTGGCTGTTGTGAACGGCGCTGTCATGAATGCGGCTGTGTAGGTAACTCTGTGGCACTCTGACAAATGTCTTGGGGTGTCCTTTCAGATGTGGGCGTGTGTATCAGCCAGTGGTTCTGTTTTTAGAGTTTTGAGCACTAACCACAGGGACTCCCATGGTGGTTTCTCTCATTTCATGACAACCAGAAGTGTTTAAAGTTTCTCTATTAGCTACTTTTCAGTTATTCTGATAATCCCAACCAAATTTATAGAAGAGAAATTTTGTTTGGATTTATGATTCCGGAGGGTGAGAGTCTAGCATGGTGGGGAAACGTGGGGTAGGGGACTGGAAGCTGAGTGCTCAGACCCTAATCACAAGCTTGAGGCAGAAAGGGAACCAGAGTGGGTGTAGCCTTTAATCTCAAAGCTCTGCCTGCAGTAACATGCTTCTTCCAGGAAGGCCACACCCCCTAAACCTTCCCAAACAGTGCTACCAGCTACGGCCCAGGTATCCAAATGCCTGTGCCTATGGGGGACAGCTCATTCAAACCACAACACATTCGCCTTATGTCTTCACTGACATTTGATATCACTTCATGACAGCATCTTGACTGGGGTGAGGTGGAATCTCTCTGTGGTTTTGATTTGCATTTGTTGATGGCTGAGGATGCAGTAGACTTTCTGTTGGATTCATTTGCCCATTTATTGATCAAATGATTTGATTTTGCAGTGTTTGGGTGCTTTTTTTTTAGACTGTTTTATAGATTGTAGAAATTACTCTGGTGTTGGATGTGTAACAGCAATGATTTCCTCCTATTTCGTACCCTGTCTCTTTGCTCTGTTCATTACTTCCTTTGCTGCGTAGAATCTTTTTAATTTTACACAATCTCCTCCGTCAATTATTAGTTTTGTTTCTTGAGTCCCTTGCCAATGCCTATATCTTGCTTTCCCTCAGCAATCAGAAAGTTTCAGGTCTTACATCAATATCTTTGATCCATTTTGAATTGATTTTCATACACGATGAGGACCATAGTTAGATTCAGCTGTCAGCAGGATGCAAACTCCTGACCTGGGTGGAGGGACCATCAACTGAGAAATTGATTCCACCAGGTCGGGTGATTTCTTGCTTCCTAATTGACACAAGAGGTGACCAACTCACTGTTAGCCGTGCCACCCCTAGGCAGGTGGGCCTGAGCTGTGTAAGAAAAGTAGGTGAGCAAGCCGTTAAGAACAAGCCAGTAGGCAATGTTACTTCACGGCCTCTGCTGAAGTTCCTGTATTGGCTTCCCTACGCGGTGAACTGTGACCTTGGAGTTGTAAAGACGAAATAAACATTTACCCTCACAAGTTGGTCTTCGGTCCGTGTTTTATTGCAGCAACAGAAATCAGACCAGAGCAATGATGGAGATATTCAGTCCTCCTCCCCACCCCAGCAGCTGTCTTTGGCACCTTTGTCAAAACTCAGGTGGCCGTAGCAGCGTGAATTTATTTCTGGGTCTTCTGTTCTGTTGCATCCGTCTGTGTGTCTGTTTTTATGCAGGTGCCACGCTGCTCCCCTTTTGTGACTGTGGCCGCACGGTGTAATTTGATGCCAGGTACCGAGACACCCCCAGCATTGCTCTTTTTGCTCTGTCTTGCTTTGTTATCCCAGAGTCTTTTGTGCTTTCGCGTGAAATTTAGGCTTTTCTTTTTCTATTTCTGTGAAGAGCGTCTTTGGAATTTTGATGGGGGATGTATTGAATCTGCAAACGGCTTTTGTATTATGAAAACGTAGCCATTTTCATAATACTAATTTCTTCAAAGCATGCACAGAGGAAGTCTTTTCATCCTCCTCTCTTCGTCTCTGGTGTTTAACTTTGATCTCCTCGTTAGGTTTATTCCTACTTTTGAAGCCCATTGTGGCTGGGATTGTTTGCGGACTTCTTTCTTGGTGTGCTGGTTACCGGCGGATAGAAGCAAGCTGAGGTCTGTGCCTTGACTTTGTTTCTTTCTGCATTCCTCAAAGCATTTATCACACTTAGAAGTTTGGGGGTAGAGTCTTTAGTGTCTCCTAAGTGTAGAATTGAGTTCTCTCCAAACAAAGATAGTTTGACGTCTTCCTTTCTATCTCTGTCGTTGTATTTCTTTCTCTTATCTTATCGCTCTGTCTAAGTGTTCATGTAAATGGAGACTGTGCTTGCATTTCCTGGACATCCAGATCCAAATAATCACACAAAACTTCATTAATTACAACACTGGCCAATGGCTCAGGAATATTTCTAGCTAGCTCTTGCATCTTACATCAACCCATTTCTATTATTTTATATTTTGCCACGAGGCTTGTGGCTTGTTACCTCATGTCTTGCTTCTTTGGCAGCTGCATGGCGTCTGTCTGGCTCCTCCTTCTTTCTCCCTGTATTCAGTTTAGTTTTCCCGCCTAGTTCTATTCTGCCCTGCCAAAGGAGCTTCTTTATTAACCAATGGTAATGAAACATATTCATAGCATGCAGAGGGGAATCCCACATCAAGTTCAAGTTCTACACTGGCTGAGGGTAGAGAGTGGCCTTTTGTCTCGTTTCTGATTTTACAGGAAGTGCTTCAGTGTTGCAGGACAATCTTGGGGATAGTTCTGCCACAGGCAGTCTTTCCTATGGTGAGATATGTGCCTTATGGGTCTTGGTTTCTTTGAAGATAAATTCTGTCACTATCTATTGAGGTTTTCGCTTGGTTTCTGTAATTAAGCATACATATTCTTTTAATTTAAGCATTACTGTCATTATCAACGTGTGTGTGTGTGTGTGTGTGTGTGTGTGTGTGTCAGGATTATTTCTGATGCTTGATTCAGGATACTTTTGTTGCTTCCACCTAAAGAAACATACTTCTGTAAGTGCCTTGCACAATGACCAAAGGAAATGCAGGGCAAAAGGCTTATTTGCTATTACACTATCAGGTCACAGTCCATCACAGGGAAATTCATGGCAGGAACTCAAGCAGGGCAAGAACCTGGAGGCAGGAACTGAAGCAGAGGCCATGGAGGAACACTGCTTACTGCTTGCCACCCATGACTTTCTCAGCCTGCTTTCTTACAGCACCTAGGGCCACCTGCCCAGGGATGACACATAGGACCCCACATTCTTCCCTCAACCCCCCTTACATAGGACCCCACACTCTGCCCTCAGCCCCCTCCTTACATAGGACCCCACACGCTGCCATCAGCTCCCCCTTACATAGGACCCCACACTCTGCCCTCAGCTTCCTCCTCCTCCTTACATAGGACCCCACACTCTGCCCTTAGCCCCCCCTTACATAGGACCCCACACGCTGCCCTCAGCCCCCCTTACATAGGACTCCACACTCCACTCTCAACCCCCCTTACATAGGACCCCACACGCTGCCCTCAACCCCCCTTACATAGGACCCCACACTCTGCCCTCAGCCCCCCTTACATAGGACCCCACACTCCACTCTCAGCCCCCTCCTTACATAGGACCCCAGACTCTGCCCTCAGCCCCCCTTACATAGGACCCCACACTCCACTCTCAGCCCCCCCTTACATAGGACCCCACATGCTGCCATCAGTCTCCTCCTCACAGAAGGCCTGGGGAGCTTGTCAGTCAGAGCCAGTGCTGGTATCCCCTGGCCTGCCCCTCTTCTGATCACCTCAGTATCTTCACACACATTTTTTCCTGGGTGCCCTGCTTTCCCAAGGGAAAGACAAGGCTGCTCCTGGATGCCCCTCCGTGCCCGACATCTCTAAGACAAGATTCCAGCCTGCATTTCCCCTCTGTGAACACTTCAGAACCTCAGCATTAACCACCAAACACAAAGAGAGGACTCCCCCTCCTGTCATGCTTTGTCCCACCATCTTAATCTCCCCTGGGGACCCAAACATCCCCCTGCATCAGTCACTCAACTTGTCATCATCTTTCTTGCCGGCTAGTCATCACAGGCTGAACCACCTCCAGCACAGAGTGCAGCTGGCAGCCTCCTCCCTAGCTTGTTCCTCACTGTTAGAGCGTGCCCAGTGGTTACCTTGCCAGTGATTTGGCCCATTAATTAAAACAATACATGTATGGCTATGCTTGCTAGCATCTGCTGGGCATAGCTGCCTGCTAGGGACTGTTCAGTTATTTCCCTATCATCTCACTTAACCACCCAGACCTCCTAATGAGACAAACATGTTGACTTGACTGAAAGATCACATGACTCCGATGCTCTCAGAGGCAGTCTGGGATCCTTTCACAGGCAGCTTGACTCAAAAGTCTTTCTCTGCTCGTGGTATTTCTGCGTCATTCTGCTTATCACCATTCCCCAGGCTCATAACCATGTAGTAAAACCCCGCTCCTGTATATTTTCCTCCGTTCTCAGGTTATTGTGATCAACTCCTTCAAGGCTCACACAGGGCACAGAGGAAGCACCAGGATCCCAGGGAGCAGCAGCCACGCCGCCGTGTCTGTTTAGCTTTTCCAGGATGAGAGCCGTCCCGGTGATCCATTGCTGCTCTCATTAGAGCAATTATCCAGCTAATGGCTTTGATTTTGACTTGGCTGAGGCAGTCCCAGCAGCTGGGGAGCATCAGAGCACGAGCAGATGGACAACACAGAGTTCTCCAAAGGAAGGCTAGGGTTTGATCTTATGGCCACCGGCAAGGAAGCTAAGGAATCCAGTCTCTGGGCCCCAGAGATGCTCCTCACCACCAGCCAGCTGCAGTTAAGGAGGAGATTGTGTCCTTCCTCCTGCTCTTTGTTGATGTCAGCAAGCCAGAGGTCCTGGCAAGGTGACCCCCTGTCTGTGGAGACAGCCTCCTATCTCCGATTCCTGGGTGGCAGCAGCAGAGACACTCAGATCTTCAGCTGCCTGAATGACAGGAAGGCTCCAGGCTAGCAGGCTAGAGTGTCACCTGAGCTGATAAAGTGACACATTTGAGGGCTGTTTCCATCAGGCGGGGACGGGTTGTGCTGCAGTGCACAGCTGGATGGCGGCTGCTCAGCCTGGTGCAGGGCTGTTCTCAGAACCCCCCCATTGCCCTTCACTTGGCCGCACATCTGATTCCTGCCTTAGACCCAGGTAGCCTTACCTGGGCTAGTCAACCCCCCACCTCCCAGGGGTGGGAGTTACTTTGGTGAGGGAAGCCCCCTCTGGTCCTGGTAACTAATTAGAGACAGAGCCACATCCAGGGGCTCGGAAGCCTTGCCTAGTAGCAGAAGGGACATGGAGACAGTCTCCTCAAACCTCCGCCAAATGACTCTCAAGCTGGTACAGAAAACAGATGGATCCCGGATACCGTGGCTGCACAAGTTTCACCTTGACCCAGGAGTGGGCTTCTTGCTGCTACATGGGCTGGTGTCAGCCAGGGCAGGCCAGACTGGAAAACAGAGAAGGAGAAAATTCCAGAGATTAATGTACAAAAAACCACTCACGGAAGAAGATTGGAAGCCTTTAGCACCCCTGAGCTCCTTCCAGCCAAGGGAACAGGCTCAGAAACGCCCTCTCCAAGCCTGAGAATTCAGGAGAGGCAGGTGCTACCTATGTTAACAACCCATAAAAGGTCACTGGGGAGTCAACCTTTTCTCTCCCATGCCCTCTTGCAGCCAGGTCACTCTGCACCTCCAGGACCCTCTATCCCTCCCTTAATAAACTCTCTGCCTTCCTGCAGCGATTGGCATGCCTCTGCACAATCCATTGCAGAGAGACACAGATCCTGGGATCTTCAGCATCTCCCTTCCAGACTCCCTGCATCTGTGACAGCTCCACCCAGATGGCTGCAGTACCCACTGCGTGCAGTACCCACTGCGTGTAGCCTTTGTACCTCACAAGGATGGGTGAGCGCAGTTCACATTCACATGAGGGGGACGGCGTATCGATGGCTCACAGCTCACTGGAAGTGAGAGAGCAGTTAGAGGTGAATGTGTCGGTTGCCCTGTGGAACCATGCACTACGGAAAATGAAAGGACGACCCTTTAAGGCTTGGTGGACCTCCATGTCACTGTGTCCTTGGCTCTAGTAACCCGAGTCCGGCCAAGATAGTCTCTCCAAAGCGGAGCACAGTGATGCATGTCTCATTCTCTCCGCCTACCCATATTTACTGTAAATGCCCAATAGTAAGGAACTTAAGAGAGAAGGGGCTTTCTTTCTTTGTCAGCGTGCAGGCCAAACCCAAGTCTCCTTCCTCCTTGAAGCCAGGAAACAACCAGATGGAAAGTCTTTATGACTGCCGTTTTCCAGCAGGGCCTATCTCAGCTATCTATGCCGTGTGTACTCCATCAGCACCAGATGTGTGGATGAAGTGTGTTTAAAGCAGCAATGGGCCCAGCAGTGAAATCAGCCGTAGGCTCTCTCAGAGTTGCACAGGCAACTCCCACCAACTCTCCAGTGTAACAGGAGGGCCTGCTTTTTGGGGTTTCTGTCCTGTCCAGTTCCTGCAGTCATTTAGCCTCCCCAAAAAATCACACAGAGGTCTTCAAAAGGCAATAAACTGATAGGCCCATTAGCTCAGGCTTTGTATTAGCTCTTATTACTTATATTAACCCATTATTCTTATCTGTGTTAGACACATGGCTTGGTACCTTTTTCAGCAGGGCAGGTCACATCTTGCTTCTTCCGTGATCTGGGCAGGACTGGGGGGGGAATAGGCTTCCTCCTTCCCAGAATTCTCCTGTTCTCATTGCCCCGCCTCTACTTCCTGTCTGGTTGACCTGCCTATACTTACTGCCTGGCCAATCAGCGTTTATTTAAAACATGGTTGACAGAATACAAAATTCTCCCACACCCCCAAGCTGCCTCCCCTAGCCATCCCTCCTCTCAGTGACCTTGGCACCACGGATGGACGCTAAGGATGAGATGAGCCCAACACACCCAGGGTGCACATGGCAGCAGCTGTGTTTTACACACAGACAGCTTTTGTGAAGCTCCTTGCTGGTGACAGCCCGGCACCATTTCCTTGCAGGACTGACTGAGAGAATGTTTGTTGTGTTGGAATGACTATGGTGTGATACCTCACGTTTGTACAGAAACACACATATGCACATACACACCACAGATGCACACACAGGGATCTAGGCAGATGTGCACACACAGAAACACAAACACACACACGGTCTGCAGACACACATATGGATGTTGGCTGGAAGAACCATTTGCTGTGCTGTCTGCTAGCAGCGTGGTAGCAGAGTCTCTTCTTCAGCTCTCTCTGGAGCCCCAGGTGGTAGTTTATCAAGGTATGCATATTTTACCCACACTGCAAGGGTGTCACTGAGAAGGACCTCGGAGGACTCAGTCTCTCACATTCCCTGAGGTGAAAGTTCGGGTGACTCAGTGCTGTTCACACTCTGCCAGACGATGGCTCAGGAAATTTTTTGCTTGTGAGAGCCTGAGAGAAAGCTGCCTTCCTCTCCTCCACACGCTTGCCCCTTCCCTCCCTTTGAGCAGGAGCCGTTTCACAGCACTAAGACCATGTGCAATCACACTGTGTGTCCACTCTCATGTGTCCAGTCTCTCCGTGGCAGGATGCAGAGGTAGCTTTGTGAGTTAAAGGTGCATCCACATTGGACTATGAAAGGTATTGTCTGCGGAGACAGCTGAACCAAACTCCTGGAAACTCATGCACTCTAGACCGACAGCTGTGGAGCCTCCATGGGCCTGAACTAGGCCCTCTGTATGTGGGAGACAGTGGTGAAGCTTGCACTATCTGTGAGGCACCTGGCCGTAGGACCAGCACCTATCCCTGGTGCAGTGCATGCGCTAGCTTGCTGGAGCCCATTCCCTATGGTGGGATGGCATACTCAGCCTTAATGCAGGGGAAGGGCTTGATCCTGCCCCAGCTTAATATGCTAGGCTTTGTTGGCTTCCCAAGGGAACCCTTACCAGTTGGGATGAATAGATGGGGGGGGAGGAGCTAGGCAAGAGTAGGGTGGTGGGAGAAAGGGTAGGGGGAGAACTGTGGGTGGAATGTGAAATGAAATTAAAAAAATAAATTAAAAAGTAATTATTTCACTGCATCAAAAAAAAAAGAAGAAGAAGAGAGGCATTGTCAACATTTACTTCAAACATCAGTACGGGTTCACAGTCTCATGCCTGAGTTTTAGAGGGATTGGCTGCACTAGACCTTAGGAAGCTTAGGTTTCTAGTGTATGGAGATAATGACAGAGAAATAGAGGTGGGTAAGGGGACAGAGGAAGGACTGTAGTCTGGAAAGGATGGTTGGGGACATCTGAGAGGACAGGGGAGGGGCTCACGCAGAGAGAGAGGCATCACAGGAGACAAAATGAGAGAAAGGGCTGGAGGAAAGCAGCTGGGTTTGTGGGTAGAGTGGCCAGAGCAGAGAGACTTCCAGAAGGATGGGTTGAGCAGAGGTGGCAGCAGATGAGCAGCCTCGGAGGGCTCCCTCATTGATGCTGGTGTGCCTGGCTGAGAGGGAAAGTTGTTAGGACGAGGAAGAGAGGGAGAACACTGACTTCAGAATGAGAGGAGTCGTTCTGGCCTTGGAGCTGAACACAAACTGCTAGGGGATGTGGGTGCGGGTCAGGAAACACACGGGGTAGGGTGGGATGTGTGGACACCATGGGAAATGTTGATGCTGTGGTTCTGACACTAAGATCGCAGGATTTGCCAAGAGACTGCAGTGGTGCGTGCATGCATACGTGTGTGTGTGTGTGTGTGTGTGTGTGTGTGTGTGTGTGTGTGCGCGCGCGCATGCGTGCGTGTGTGCTAGTTAGAGAGATGCACAGGTGGCTAGCCAGCCAGCTAGACATATAAATACACATAGCTACACCAACAGGTGCAGAGATGGTGATGAGTGGATGGGCAGGGAGGTGATGGACAGACAGAGGATACACAATGCCAGCCGTGTGTTTGGAGGATGACGTGTTCTCCAAGGGCTTGTATGTTAAGGCTCCATCCCCAGTGTAGAGTCAGACAGGCCTTAAGGAAGTTGTTCCATCTCAAAGGCTCTGATCCTTCCATGAATTGGTCCACAGTTGAATTCACAGCTGAATGGATCTTTAGGAGTTGGGAGTACCTGGCTGGAGAGAGTGGATCTCTGGGGTGTTGCATTTTTAGAGACATTTTAAAATGTGTACATATGTATAGTTTCTGTGTGTGTGTGTGTGTGTGTGTGTGTGTGTGTGTGTGTGTGTTTGTGTGTGTGTGCGTGCACATGTGCACACATGCATGCCTGCTATTAGCAGATGTGTGTTGAGGTCAGAAGACAATCTCTGGTATCACGTAATTCTTGTCTTTTATACGTGATCCAACCTCAGGTCCCCGGTCCTTAGTGTCACAAGAGGCCGAGAGCACAGACTCAGGGCAGAATGTCTCCACAGACCTTGACACTGGAGACCCCGCATCTTGTCAGCACTGCCTATCACACAGGTCATCTCTGTTGGAAAATCAAACGGGGCAGTTGTGGTTTGATAGGAATTATAACAGTTGGCTCCCAGCAATGAAGACTGTCCTGGTGGGAGCCCAGCCATGTTTAGAGCCGGTACGAAATCAATGGTGGCCGTATTTCACTATGGATTATTTGGAGCTGCTTGAGGAGCTCACCCAGCCCAAGCCAGCAGGCTGTGAGGGCTTGAAAGCCGATGTCTCCGCATAATTAAGCAGTCAAGGGGACGTGCTTTGAAACAAGACGTCGGAAACACTCATCTTAGACAGCTGAGGGCAGAGTGGGCTGCCAGGCAATTAGCAACGAAGCTGTCCAGCTGACGTCTGAGCCTGGGGACAATTACACGGCCCCTTTCCCTACCGTCAGCATCCAGCCCAGCTGCAGAGGGCTCGGGCCCCTTGAGACTTGAGCAGACCTCACAGCACCTTCCAGGGTGCGTGGGTGCAGCAGGGTGCTTCTGGTAACTTCTGTTCCCTGTGGGCCTTTTGCTTAAGGGACCTGAAGAGGAGAGGGACAGAGGGTTAGTTGCTGGGACTTAAGCTGCTGGCCAGGTCAGGACCCTGGAACAGAGGGGCACCTGCTTCCCAGGACTTTGATTTCTGCCCACCTTCTCTAGTTGTTTCTTCTTAGAGGGAGTTACTTATCTCTTTCTTTCTGTTGTGGTTTTCAAAAAATACACAAAGCTGGGTCTCAGAAGGGCTCCCCACTGACCTTGGTAGCTAGGCAGGAGCTGCTGAATCACGTGGATGTCTCAGAGAAGTGAGGAAGTAGCTAGCTGGGATTGCAGGGTGAGCTTCCAGCTTGACCTCTCTTAGCTATTCCCTCATCTGTGTAGAACAGACACAGTTCTGAGGAACTGCTCTGATGCAGAGCAAACAGGAAGTCGGAGCAGTGGGTACAGGTCAGGCTGAAGGACTGAATAGGACAACAGTTTTGGACAGGGGCCTGTTGGAGAGAAACAAAGAGGTACTCCTAAGAAGAGGGGACTATTCGACTCTCCCTCCTGCCTCCTGTGGCCTCTAGCCCCTCTTACTAAGCCAAGCCCAATTGGAGACAGAGTCTGGGTGGTGTGTCCTTCTGTGACAGCCTGTAGTACCTAGATAAAGAAAGAGAAAAATCTGTAGACTCTTGGTAAGTCACCAACCTCCTCCTAAGCAGGATGACCTTGGTGGCCACACGGATGTGACACCAGAGTGTATTAGCTACTGGCCCGTTGCTATGACAAAATACCATGACCAAAAGCAACCCAAGGGGAAAAAGATTTGTTTTGGTTTATGGTTCCAGAGGAATAAGGTTCATCATGGTGGGGAAGGCAGCAAGGCAGGTAGAGCAGGGTGCTGCCTGGCCACATTTCAACTGCAAAAAAGAAGGAGAGAGAAGGGATGTGGAGATGGAAAGGGAGAGGGATGGAGAGGAGAGAAGAGAGAGAAAGAGAGAGAGCGAGCACAGGAACTGGAGCAAACCTATAAACGTTTTATAAAAGCTGCCCCCAGTGACACCGCCAGTGAGATACTTCCTCTAGCAAGGCTGCACTGGGGCCCAAATGTTCAATCACATAAACCTATGAGGGTCATTTCACACTCAAACTACCACAGCGAGTCAACCATCTTCTACAGTGTGTGTGCACAAAATTCAGTGATGATGTCTCCTGTCTCCATCGACTATGAGAGTCGCCAGATGCCTCCTGACAGGTTTTTTTTTGACTTAGCAGGCCAAGGAAGTAAGGATCAAATGATACTTGTGGCAGAGACTCAGAGAGTTGGAGGTCTGGTGGGAGGGGAAGGGGAGGTCATGGTGCAGGGCTTCTGGGGGAACAGGGTTTCTGAGGGAGCAGGGATTCTGGGGAGCAAGGCTTCTGGGAGAACAGGACTTCTGGGGATCTAGGCTTCTGGGAGAGCAGGGCTTCTTGGAAGCAGGGTTCTTGGAACACTTTGTGCTCATACTTAGAAAGCGTTACCACCAAGCTCTCTTTCCTCCACCCCACCCATAAAGGCATACACCGCTATCTTTAAATGAAAAGTTAAGACAATGCCTGCAGATGTCACTGGATAGCTGACTTAGACAGGATTTGCCCCATTGCTGTCCCTATGCAGTGTGGTTTGGCTTTGGTGCCTCTGTATGGCTACTGCAAAATGACCTTGTGAGTGTGATTGTGTGTGTGTGTGTGTGTGTGTGTGTGTGTGTGTGTGTCAGGGACAGCTTCTGAGAAGGGAGAGTACCATCCAGCCCCTGGGGGTCTAGGCTCAGGTTCATTAAACAAGTGGGAAGACTAGATGTGTCTTTGGGAATCTCCATCGGGAGCCTTGCTGGATGCCCACAAGAGCGAGAGAGAGAATGTCAGGTCACCAGCTGGGAGTAAACATCCCATTGCCCAGAGTTGTATCTGGTACCCTTGCAGCACTGAGGGGGTACATGAGGGGAGCAGTTGAGAAGGGCCCCATCTTCTTAAGAGATAAGGCATCTAAAACACAACAGAACCAGTGAGTTAGACCCCAGGTTGTCAGGGCTGCTGCAGGAAGAGGGGCAAGGAAGTGTCTAAGGACAGAGAGCGCAAACAACCTGGGCCTTTCTCCAAGGTGAAGGGAACATTCTAGAAGCTCATTCACAGAGTGGTCTCCACGGCAGCCCTGAGGACATCCCTGTGAGGACACAGATCTGGCCATGTGAGCCATCTTCTGCTGCTTCACACCCTGGGTCAGCGCCTCCTCCTCTGAACTCTAAGCTTCCTTGTCTCAGGCCTGCACTGATCTTAGACACTCTCCTCTCTCCCAGAACAAATCCAAATGCAGAATTAATGTAGTGAAACTCCATCCCAGGGGCTTTGAAGCAATAATCCTCCTAGATTCCACACTGAGGAGGGCGCACAGACCCAGCATGGCCCCACTCTCTGTTGTCCTTCGCTAAGTGAGTCCGGGCTTCGCGTGTCTTTGGAGATGGAGCAGTCTGCCACGTCTCTCTTTGAAGCTCAATTTACAAAGTGCCAGTTGATGTCAGGGAGCCTTGGCTCTTCCTTTCCAGTTCCCTTCCTCTGGCTCTCCCAGGGAACTAGACGGAAAGGAAGACGCTGGCCACACTAAAAGCAGAGTGTAGATGAGCCCCGGACTGGTTTCCTTGCCCAGAAACTCATCCTGGATCAGCCCTGTGTGCTCTGTCTTGGCTGGTCTGGGACCTGCCAGACATTTCCTTTGATTAAAAATGTTCCTTCTTGGGAAGGGAGCGCTGCAGCACCGTTGTCTTCTATAGCTCCACACTGGCTGTGTGGAAACTGGCCGTGGGTCCAGCCATTTGGAGGCTGGTTCGTTATTTTCCACAATCAAGCAGCTTGTGTGTCAGGCTGTTGCGGTCGTGGAGTCTCTGGGGCGTGAGCATGATCCAGTTACTCCCATTATTGAGACACAACCCAAATTAAGTGAATCGTAAATGTTTCCTTTAGTGGGCAGCTGGGAGCCAGCGCTCGGAAATCCATCAAGGGTTTTATTTTCCATGAAAACACAACACGGTAAATGAGAACGGTGGCCCTCAGAGGGAAGTCCAAGCGATGAGGGGCTGGTGTCTTTCAGAGACCCTGGCTCAGCGTCATGGAGGCTGCGAAAAAGGTGGTTTAAAGAGGCTGTGGGACAGGGCAGATGGATATGACTCTCTGTGACCTCACCGAGCGTCTCTAGTGTCTTTGCTCTTTGATGTGTGTCTCATCTGGACATTTTTTATTTTTTTGCAGGAAAGTTGTAGAGATCTTGCCAACTCCCAGCATTGCTAGTCTAAGAGCCAAAGGAGGTCCTTTACCCCGTTGCCCCGAGACCAACCTCGGGCGTGGCTGGGACAGGTCATAGCCACCAGCACTGCTTTGCTGTCCTTTGGTTTCTCCCCCGAGGCATCGCCCTCAGCCTAAGGTGGCTGCCGGTGACTGTGACCTGTACTGTCTTCCTCACTCCCTCAAGGATGAACATGAGCAGTTTCTTCCAGTAGCTTCCGCAGACACAGACACCACTGAGAGTCTGAAATATTCCTTTATCAGTATATTCTATAATGGATTTTGAACCAATCACTGCAGCTGTGCAGATGGGATGTTGACCACACTGATTGCATTCCTGTGGTAGCATATCCTGACCAAGGAAACTTAGAACAAAGTTTAGTTTGGCTTAAGATTCTAGAGGGCTGGAGACCATGATGGTGGAGCTAGGACATGGCGGCGGGAGCAGCTGAGAGCTCACGTAATGACCTGAAGCTGGGAGTCAGAAAAGAGCACGCTGGGATGGCGGGCAGTGGTGGCGCACGCCTTTAATCCCAGCACTCGGGAGGCAGAGGCAGGCGGATCTCTGTGAGTTCGAGGCCAGCCTGGTCTACAAGAGCTAGTTCCAGGACAGGAACCAAAAAGCTACGGAGAAACCCTGTCTCAAAAAAAAAAATCAAAAAAAAAAAGCATGCTGAGAATGGTATATCTTTTGGAGTCTCAGGGCCCACCCCCAGTGATGCACCTCCTCCAACAAAGCCACACCTCCTAATCCTTCCCAAACAGTTCTACCAACTGAGGACCAAGTATTCAAACATGAATGTATGGGAGCCGTTCTAGCTCAAAGTAGAGCAGCTATGACATTGGTTATCGAACTGGGGTTGGGAAAATACTCTTAAATACTCCAGGAAACCAGAGCCAGGCTGGACAGAGTGTGGGTGTGTGAGTGCTGAAATCCACACAGCTATTGCCTCTGCTCAATAAGTGGTTACAAACTGCCATCCCCACAACCTGTAAGGCCCCTTTCCAGGTGGAGCCGTACCTTGCCCTGTGGTTGGATAACAACTCCCCTGGAAGAAGTCACCCACCTCTCTGCCCAGAAACACACAGGAGCAGGGAGCCAGGAGAGAGTAGGTGTGTGTCACCTTGTGGAACCGCAGAGCTGTCGAGACAGCACGGATGATGCTGACAGAAAGCATACAGTGAAATCCATTGATCAGATCCTTCCAGAAGCCATGGGGGAGGGACATGCAGCTGGAGACAAGGTTTGTGAGGAATGGGGGCGCTGATGCTGCTATCTGGTGCTTCAGAATTCACTTCTCACTGAGGCTGGAAGATATGGGAGACAAGAGCCTACCTCAGGCTCACAGGAACAGCTCAGATGGCTCCCCTTGCCTGTACTGTAGGGCTGTGTCCCTTTGCAAACCATGTCCAGCCTCCTAGGGGGTGGGGGTGATGTCTCTCCTTGGCTCCTGTGTC
This sequence comes from Microtus oregoni, assembly GCF_018167655.1. Classification (NCBI taxonomy): domain Eukaryota; kingdom Metazoa; phylum Chordata; class Mammalia; order Rodentia; family Cricetidae; genus Microtus; species Microtus oregoni. The sequence goes on from NW_024543064.1 coordinate 2,839,874, forward strand.
TATCAACTCTGATTTTTCCTGTTGTTTCCTCTGGGTTTTTCTAGTTTTGTAAGACAACCTCCTCACACGGATGTTGCTGTGCCTTTCCCACCATGGTGGGTGCATTCGCAAGCTGTTAGCAAAAAGAAGAAATTCCTCTCTAACCTTAAGTTGCTTTTGTCAAGCAGTTTTTCATTGCAATCAGAAGAGTACCTAATACGACCCATTCCAGATCCTTCTTCAAGGCAATGTAAGACTTTGAAGTGATGAACTTCTTCTCAAGCACTGCTTAGCTGGGTAATTCAAATTTTATGTTGTATTTTTAATGCTATTAAAATTCCAATTTCTATTACCTTTTAGAGGTTCCTGTAGCTTCTCAATTTGGCCCACGATTATTGAGAAATTGTCTTGCCTCATTTTCAAATGTTTAAGCTTAACCCAAATCTGTATCCAATTCAAACATGTTGTACTCAGAGAGTTTCTGATTTGAGACTTTCTACAAATTCACATAGACTTGGTGCTAGCCTAGCATGAGGTCTATGTAGATAAACTTTTTAAAAGATTATACAATCTGCTGTTTCTGGGCATGGTGATCTGTAACCGTGGTGATGGCTGATGCTGTTGTTCTCGGCTTTTGTAGACTGTACAGGTGTGGTGGTCCATGTTCACTGTCAGCTCACCTGGATTTGGGAACTGAAGAGATACATCCAGGTGTGCCTGTGAAGGCCTTTCTCAATTACACGGAAGAGGGAACACACACCTGTGGTGATATTCTGTTTGTGCTGTAACAAATAAAGCTTGCCTGGTGATCAGAGTGCGGAGCTAGTCACTGGTTAGCCGCAGAGGCCAGGCCGTGGTGGTGCATGCCTTTAATTGGGAGATAGAGGCAGACACAGCTCTGTGAGTTCAAGGCCATCCGGGCTACACAAGATTGATCCAGCTTAAAAGAGAATCAGAGCCAGGAGGTGGTGGCTTTAATTAATCCAATACTAGGAAGTCACACGCTTTTAACCCTAGCACTAGGGAGGTGGAGACAGGAAGGGATATGGTTGGACAGAGAGAGGAATATAAGGCGGGAGTAGACAGGAGCTCAAACAGTCTGTCTGTGGATTCCTAAAGACAGGATCGCCCATTAGGTTTGAGGATTCGTTAAGAACTAGTGGCTGCTGCTCTGCTTCTCTGATCTTCAGGTTAAAGCACAAACAAAATCTCACGGCACACCCTCAGTGTGGGTATCACCATTCCATGGGTCAGGGTGCTGGAGGGGACTGTCCAAAGAGTGAGGGCAGCTGAGTGACAACATTCACTTCTGTGCTCTGACTGTGGGAGTCACATGACCAGGCTCCTCAGGCTCCTCCCACATCCCTTCCCTGCCAGGATGGTTTGCATCCTCAAACTCCTGGCCACATCAAATGCTTCCTTCTTAAGCTTCTCCGTGGCAGGGAACTTGTTACAGTAGCAAGAGAAGCCACTTTTACACCTGGTCATACATTAGAGTTTTTAAAATGCTATTGCGTGTGAAAAACGTGTGTTTTGCCTGCATGTGGGCACATGTGCCACTTCTTGCACACCAAGCGCATAGAGATCAGAAGACGGCATCAGGTCCCCTGGAACTGGAGTGACAGCAGCTGTGGGCCACCACATGCATGGTGCTGGGACGCGAACCAAGATCTTCCGAAAGAAGGGAAGTACTCAGCCCCAGGCTGAGTGGTTTTATTTAGTTATTTTTAAATTGTTTTTATTGAGCTATACATTTTTCTCCTCTCCCCTCCCCGTCTACCTTCTCCCATGATTCTCATGATTCCAATTTACTCAGGAGAGCTTGTCTTTTACTACTTCCCATGTAGATTAGATCTAGGTATATCTCTCTTAGGGTCCTCATTGTTGTCTAGGTTCTCTGAATTGTAGGCTGGTTTTTCTTTGCTTTATGTCTAAAAGCCACTTACGAGTGAATACATATTATATTTGTCTTTCTGGGTCTTGGTTACTTCACTCAATATGTTTTTTTCTAGATCCACCCATTTGTCTGAAAATTTCAAGAGGTCAATTTTTCTGCTATGTAGTACTCTATTGAGTAAATGTACCTCATTTTCCTTATCCATTCTTCATTTAGATTGTTTCCAGGTTCTGGATATGACAAATAATGCTGCTATGACCATAGTTGAGCACATGTCCTTGTGGGACAATTGAAACTTTTTAATTTTAATTGTTTTCATAGTTATTAGGGGGAGGGTTTTTTTTTTAATCATGTTCTGTGGTGCCTGAAGAATTGTCTGCCACCTTACCTTATGCATCGTGGGTTTTCAGGCTCTGGCAATTAGATGAATTACATTGTGATTAGTATGGCTTTGAAGTGAACTGGCCCGCGGTAGCACACTGTCTTGAACTCCATGCTCTACAGAGTCGACACAACCACTCTTCAGGCAGAAAAAATGTGAGCTATGACTCTTTTCTATTGATTATTTTGAATTTGCTTCTATACAAAGTACTTATCTTCAGCTAGAACATTGAAGCATGCTTGAATTTTCTTTTTTCTTTTCCTGTTGTTTTTATTGGTCTATACATTTTCCTCTGCTTCCTCCCCTCTCCCCTTTTACCCTCCACCATGACTCTCAGTTCACTCAGGAGATCTTGTCTTTTTCACGTTCCTAGGTAGATCCATGTATGTCTCTCTTAAAGGTTCATTTTATTTTTAATTCTCTCTCTGCACCTGTGCAGCTCAGAAGAGGGTGCTGGATCCATTGGAGCTGGAGTTAGAGGCAGTTTTGAGGTCCCTGATATGGGTGCTGGGAACCAAATCCAGGTCCTCTGCAAGAGCAGCTGGTGCCCTTAATCGCTGAGCCATCTCTCCAACCCTTGAATCTTGCTTTTAAACACCTTAAATTCTCTGGTTTAATTACTAACTACTGATACATTTGAACTAAGTTTTCCAATCAATGCATTATTTTCTGTTGGTCTTAAGCTCTGCACCCCTCTCTTCTTACTTCCTCATCCCCCCTCCATGGCACTTGAATTCCTTCAGGATTTCAGGGAGATTGTATTCTTTATAATTTCCCTAGCTTCTCAAAATTGTCAACGTGTATCTGTCACCAGACTTGTGAAGCTATTGGCTGCAAAGTCTTCAAATACGTTTCCACCCGTTCTCTCTCTGTTCTCCAGTTACTTATAATTCAGAGCCAGGCCCTGAGGCGCAAACCATTTCATTTTCAACATTTTATTCTTCTAAAGAATAAAATGGCTGATTTCGATTGATCTTGTCTCAACTTCACTGACTTCTTAAAAAGTAAAATTCACATTATTGTAATGAGCTTAACAAATAAAACACCACATGGGCAGATTAACGCAGCTACTAAGACAAACACTCTCCCAATCTCAAACAGTTCATCTCAGTGACTTTTTACAGCCCAAGTTGATGTTTCTGTAAAACCCGTCAGGTAAGTGTTCATTTCAGGTAGTCTAAAGTTCGGCTCCAGAGGCTTCATTTGGCCTCTTTTTTATATTCCCTAGTCCTGCTCTGAGATCTTTTCACCAAAAACGTTCAGGAAGCATCCTTTGTCTGACTAACATGGTCATGGTGAGCACCAGCTTTAAAGAACTGACCTGTTACCCTGAAGCCTGGATAGTAATGGAGTTGGTCTCAGTTGTTACCCATTTTCTTTGAGACTTCATCTCTCTTTTCAGGTTTGCGTTGCAAATTTGAATAACATTGGACATTGTGACCAGGAGGCTTGGAGACTCTGGCTTCTGCTATAGCCCGCTAAAGAGCACTGGCTGCTTTGTTTCAGTAACCAGTATATTTATTAAGTTGAACCTCAAACTCACTACAGACTGTGGCAGTTCAGGGTCTCAATTCGCTTTTTGATTCCCCCATATTAATGTGTTTGTTTTTCTCACCACTGTGATCAAATCGCTGACAAAATAAGGGAGTGGGGATATTTTGGCTCATGGTTTCAGGGAGATGTCAGTCATTCACTGTAGTGAAGGTGGGATGACCGTAGGTGAAGGGCAGTGCAGCTCAGTCTGTGTCCAGAAGTGAATGAGACAACTGGCTACATTGTGGCAGGCAGGAAGCAGTGTGCTCAATGGGAAGCGACTAGAAACAATGCAGAAACAATGTATGGACAAAGACCGGCCACCAGTGACCTAGTTTTTCTTGCTGGGGCCCACATCCTAAAGGTTACAGAGCCTGGAAGAGTTACACCAGCTGAGGGATGGTACAGTCTTCAAGCGTAGGCATTGACCTAACTGGGGTGACGGGATGCAGAACTGACAGACATACATGTGGCAAACCTGGGATGAGGTGGGATGGGTGCCCTGATGGAATCTCACCAACAGCCCAGGAACTCAGTGTTTATCGTATACAGCAGGAGAAGGGGGCAGGTTAGGGATCTAAGCAGGAGGTCTCTTAGAGGGCGGTCTCAGGTTGCAGTCACCCAGGAGGAGAAAGCTGCAGTTGATATTTTGGTACCCACTGGTTTTAGATCAAGGACCACCATTTGTCAGTATTAAAAGCTGGACCAGGGAAAAGCTTTGTTTTTCCATTCCCGTGGATTTAAGGCATTGGGGTCGCTGCAACGGCAATGCTTATGAGAATAATACACACTCACTTGGGACTTTGTCCACTCCCCATACGTGAGCCTGTGGGGGATGTTTTGCACCCTGACTCTCCCATGCTTTTTTTTTTTTTTTAACTGGCTGGTTGCTTCCTGCAATGTGAAGGACAGTTTGCCATCCACTCTGGCTTGAGATTGAATGAAAGATGCGCGCTTCCTAGAGCTCATTAGCAGCTGTGGCCAGCGGGATGATGTAGTTTTCTTTTCATCCAAGCCCCCCCCCCCCCATGCACTGCGCTGTGCTGGGATCAAGGTTTGACCTCACCCAAAGCCACAAATTGTGTGCTGTCTCCATCCTCCAAGGGGAGGCTTCCAAATCCGCCTGTGCTCTTCACTCCTTGGAGTCCTGGGTGGTTGGTTTGTTTGTCCTTAGCCAGAACTTAAAGCAAACAGCTGGATGGTGGGGTCGGTCTGTTGTGAACTGACTCTGCTGTGTGACCCCAATAAATGTTTAATATTTTGTGTAATTAATTTGTTAGCCTTCTCTTTAGCCCCTGGGAACTGGGGGCATGCGCCTCTGATTCTGCCAGAATTAGAACAGGACCAGAAAGGGGTAGGGCTGTGGAATGCAATGTGGAGAAAATACTTACTAGCAAGTACCTGCTTCAAACAAAACATCAGAAGTTATTTTATATTTCCAGTAGGGTTTACTGTGGCCTTCCCATCGCCTAACACATGTGTGAAATGAGGGGCGGGAAGATGGTTCAGCTGGAAAAGAGCTGACTGTGATATCATGAGGATCTGGTTCCACCTTGTCGCCCCTCAGCGGAGCTATCACGCACGACAGAGTGTGAAAGATGTCGCTGTTGCCAAGATGAAGTCTCGCAAGCTAGGTCCAGACCCTTGTGGGTTTTGTTCCAGAGGAGTCTGTTTCCATTTACCCTCAGATAAACAATGACAGACCAAAGTGAAGATTCCATGTGCAAACCAGAGTTTGTTGGGGTTACATACAGGATCATGGGGATATGATTTACCCATTTTATTGCCATGCTAAAACACCATAACCAAAGATCAAGTTGTGGAAGGAAGTGTTGATCTGGGCTTAGGTTCCAAGGGGATAAGTGTCGCTCATGGCTGCAAGGGGCAAGTTTGGTGGAAGAAACAGGAAGCTGAGAGATTACATTCTCAACCACAAGTAAAGAGCAGAGAGAACAAGCTGGGAGGAGGGCGGGGCTACACAATCTCAAAGACCGCACCTGTATGACACACTACCCCAGCAATGCTGCCTGAAGAGTTCCCAGATAGCACCACCTGGGAGCCAAGTGTTCAAATATCAAAGCCTGTAGAGCACATTTCTCATTCAAACCACCGCAAAGGTGGCCAAGCCAGCATCACAGCAAAGCCCGTGTCAGCATGCGCAGTGACGAGTGGAAAAACTGCACCCCTGGGGATCTCTGAACTTCCTCCCACTGAAGACCCCCGTCCCAAAGGATCACTGCTTCCATCACTCCTGGGAGGGCCCTCGGGAGGCTTGTGAACTCCTTGTGAGTTTCTTGAGTCCCCTCCCTTCTCTCAGGAGGTGGTTTACCCAGCACAGACTGGAGCTGGGGTATTATGATAGAGGGAGCTGCCACAGAAATGCCTGAGGTGAGAACTGTCTGAACGATTGTCTAAAAGCCCACAAGAACTTTCTCGTTTCTTCATGCAGTCCAGAGTTTGCACACCTTCCTCATTCATCTCACATGACTGCAGTTGATGGTTTTCAGAAGCCACAGGGATGCAGCTAAGATGCTCTTGCAAGGATGGTTGCCTGTCAGTCACACCTCCAAGGAGGACCTGATGCTGGCTCCTACCAGAGCAGGCAGGCTATGGAGAGCACCCCCCCCCCCAGCTGCTGTCTAACAGTGACATGAAGGCTGCCAGAGACTAGCCTTTGAAGAGACTCTTGCTATGCAACTTCTATCTAGGTAGCACAACAAACCTTTCAGCCAGCTGATTGATTGACAAGCTGAGAGCCTCTGTAAGAAGACTCAAGCCTCTCTTCTCTTCTCTTCTCTTCTCTTCTCTTCTCTTCTCTTCTCTTCTCTTCTCTTCTCCTCTCCTCTCCTCTCCTCTCCTCTCCTCTTCTCTTCTCCTCCCCTCCACTCCCCTTTCCTCTCCTCCTCTTCCTTCTCTTCCACTTTCCTATTCTCCCCTCCCCTTTTCTCTCTTCTCCCCTCCCTTCTCCTCTCCTCCCCTCTCCTCTCCTTCCCTCTCTTCTCATCTCCTCCTTTTCCCTCCCTTCCCCTTTCTTCTCCTCCTCATCCCCTCCTAAGTTCATCCTTCCCCAGTTTCTCTCCTCTTTTCCTTTCCCTTCTCCTCTCCTCCCTCCCTTATCAAGTCAACCCTATTCTTCCCCTCCTTTCCCCAATTCCTTCTCTTTTCTCCTCCCCCTCTTTCCTTTCTTTTCTCTTACCAACCCACCCATGAGGGCATCTTAATCTTGAACATCCAGCTTCCTGGACCATGAGAAACAAAAGTAAGTTCTTGGTCTGTATCACTCTGTCACGGTGACTCGGGTGATTAGTGAGTGGCACAAAGTTTACGAGCTGCCCCTGCGAGCCTGAGCCCAGATGTGGCAGAACACAGTAAGCTCTGGAGAGAGCATAGATGCCTTTTTCCATGGACCCCACGGGTGGCAGCACCACATGACATGGTGGTGATGAAGCTTCCACCAGAAGCTCAGGGGACAGAAGCCCTGTTCTCTGCTCGATCGCCTGGCAGGGAGAAGAGCTTATTTCACCTCATAGGTGAAAGAGATCCAGTCCATCTTGGCGGGGAAGGCTCAGCGTCGGGTGCAGCCAGTCACATGTGTCCACAGAAAGGAAGCAGAGGGAGATGGACAGATGCTGGTGCTCTGGCAGTGTTCTTGTTTTTGTGCAGTTTGGGATCCCAGCCCATGAACTGGCGTTGCTCACATTTGGAGTGGGTCTTTCCATCTCAACAGGTGTACTCTAAATAAACCCTCACAGATATGCCTAGGGTTTCATCTCCAAGATCATTCTAGATCCTGTCAAATGTTGATAATTAAATTAGCCACTGGGGGCTGGAGAGATGGCTCAGAGGTTAAGAGCATTGCCTGCTCTTCCAAAAGTCCTGAGTTCAATTCCTAGCAACCACAAGGTGGCTCACAACCATCTGTAATGGGGTCTGGTGCCCTCTTCTGGCCTGCAGGCATACACACAGACAGAATATTGTATACATAACAAATAATATTAAAAAACATAAAAATAAAATTAGCCACCACACAGGTCCAGTTCAGAGAGCATCCATATCAGGGAGGCCCTAAGCCCGCAGTGCCCCTGTTGTGTGGGAGTGGGTGTATCTGGGTGTTGAAAGTGTCCTGCCTTGGCCCGCCTAGGAAAGCTGGTGGGAATTACAGGGAAAGAGGAGAGGCCAGGAAGGCTAGGGAGCAGAGAGAGCACGTTGCTGGCTTGTCAGGTCCAGCTCTTGGCAAGGTCATCATTGACTGTGATTTTCCCAGCGCCACCTCGTAGCTACAGGCATAACAGGACTCGAGATTATTGGAAATCGATGTGAAAGTTGTGCTCCATGTCAGGGCTTTGCTTGTTGCTCCCAGAGCAAAGGAGGAGGAGGAACCTGGCAGAGCACAAGAAAAATGTTTAATTTCTGTTCAAGCTGTTCTATCTTTTGTAGCTTGGGGGCTTGGCTTCATTTGGGTGGACAGTTTAACCTTCTTGTGGGTGGAGATAAGTGAGGGAATGTATGGGGTAGACAGCTAGGCTCAGCCCAGACAGCCCCAACTGCAACCCCACAGCTGATCACCAATGTCACCAACCACCTAAGCTGTCCTTATGCGAACTTCCCATCTTACTCCCTAGTGATAAGGGGGGCAACCTGCTTAATTTCAGGCCTGAGACAACTGCCAGCACCCAGAAACTTTTGACTGCTGACCGAGATGAGAGTTTCCTGCACCAGAAAAGTGTCCCTTAAGAAGTTTTTGCTTTTCCCTGGGACCAGGCCACAATGCTGGGAACCAATTGGTGGGAGACACTCTCAGCATAGTGAGAGTCCTCTGTTGCTCTCCCAGAAACCCATGCCTGCATACGTGTGTGTGTGTGTGTGTGTGTGTATGCATGTGTGTATGCATGTGAGTGCATGTGTATATGTGTGTTTGTGTGTATATGTGCATGCATACATGTCTATGTGTGTATGTATGTATATATATGTATGTGTACACATGCATATGTGTGCATGTGTGTGTTGTAGCTGTTTCTTACTCTTTATTCTTTGGGGGGCCCACCACCCAGCTCTCAAATAATCACACCGAGACTTGTTCTTTCTTATAAATGCCTGGCCTTAGCTTGACTTATTTCTAGCCAAATTATTTTTAAGTTTTCCCATCTCTCTTTTGCCTCTGAGCTTTTACCTCCCTCCATTTCTGTATGTCTCTTCTTTCCTTCTTATTCTGTGTCTGCTGTGTGGCTGGCCCCTGACATCCTCCTCTCCTCCTTTTCTCACTCCCCGATCTTCTCTTCCCAGACTTCTCCTCCTATTTATTCTCTCTGTCCTTTCTCCTACCTAGCTATTGGCCATTCAGCAAGTAATGCAGCTTCACAGAGTTAAACAAATGCAACATAAAAGAATGTAATATATCTTTAACTAATATTACCATGACAGTGCATGTTTGTGTGTGCATGTGTATATGTTTGAGTGTGTGCTTTCATTTGTACATGTGTGTGCACATGTTCACAAGTATGGGTGTGTTCCTGTGTGCATGCATGTGTTCATATATGTATGTTTGTGTTCATGTGCATAGTTTATATGTGATGTGGGAGGGTCTTCTGTTTTGTGTTGATTTCATTGATTAATAAAGAAACTGCCTTGGCCTTTGATAGGACAGAATATTAGGTAGGCGGAGTAAACAGAACAAAATGCTGGGAAGAAAGTAAGTTGGGCAGACGCCATGCCTCTCTTCTCCAGGGCAGATGCAATGGAGCCAGCCACCAAGTCAGACATGCTGAATCTTTCCTGGTAAGCCACCATCTCGTGGTGCTACATAGATTATTAGAAATGGGTTAATCAAGATGTGAGAGTTAGCCAAGAAGAGGCTAAATATAATGGGCCAGGCAGTGTTTAAATGAATACAGTTTGTGTGTTGTTATTTCTGGGGTTAAGCTAGCTATGCAGGAGCCCTGCGGGATGAAAAGCAGGCCTGCTTGCTCATTACTACATATATGTATGCATATGTATGCATGCATGTGAGTGCCCATGCATATCTGCTGAAAACTTCTTGTTAAAGTTGCTGTGTTCACAGAAACTGGTGTGCTTACCTGCTAGATTGAGTTGTAGGACCGATATTAGCGCCAGACTCAGGAACAGGTAACATCCAGAGCTGTCTACTCACACTGGCGAAACTCAGCTTTAGTAAACCAACCGGCAAGCATGGGCTGGGAGGGTTTGTTGTGTTACACCCTGCGGAAGTCTGTTTCTGGGCACCCAGGTAGGGCTACGACTGACAGGCAGGTCAGTCCAGGTTCATTGTGGTGAACATGAGTTGGTTGAGGTTGCTCATGGTGCATGGGGACTCGGGCAGCTGTATCACCACAATGACCTGAGCTGTGAGGACCTGTGGAACCCGCAGGCAACCACACCCCTGAAGATCGTCTTTCTTCACTGAGTGGTGGTTCTGCTTCCGTGGTCTTGGGACTTTCAGAGTTTCATTAGCCACAGTGAGATGCCCCATCTCTCCACAAGGAAAGGTTCCAACTGGAGACACCAGCTACATGTTAATCGCCTTCCATCTGGCTAGCCGGGCAGGAAGGACACAAGACTTCCGCTGGCCCATGGGGTTAGTAGGTCCTAGGATACACTGAGTGTTTATCACGGATGAACAGATAAGACATGGGGCTCAGCTGCAGTTGCTTACTTGCCCCCTTAGCCCTGGCTTGGGGCTGGGCACACAAGTTTTGTGGTAACCATCGAGTCAACTGCAGGGGTTGCTTTAGTGCCTGGGAACATTTGGATATCTGCGACCTCTGCTGTTGCTGAAGCTGCGGCTTTGGTTTTCCTGAAGGAAGTGGGCTTGACATTTCCCCATATGCGCTGGAGAGCTGCAGAGCTGGCGGAAGGACCCTATCCAAGGTGATGTGGGGATACGCAATTCTCATTATAGGTACCTGTGTGAACACCCACCCATCCTTTCAGGCCCTGCTGGGCGATGGAGACCAAGCTGATGCCAAAGTGCAGAAGAAGGTGATTGTTGGTGATAAAACACGGCTGTTGCTCTTCCAAAGTCTGGGGACATTTACAAATCTCGGGGTAGGGAGAGAGTTCAGAGCTAGCTGGGAGGCCATGAAGTCCTAGCGCGGAGTGGCGCTTGAGGAAAACCATTCCCACCAGGCAAGCCCTGCGCCAGCCCCTGCAGCGTCTCTAGACAAGCATGCGGGGCTTGTCGGCCTTCACTTCTGAGGCTGGGATTCATGGTGGGACTTGTGTGTGGGGGGGAGGCTCCACCTGAGCTGATTTTCCTCCAGGCAACTTCATTACAACAGGGTTTTATGTGTCAGATAATGAGAAAAGCAGCTGTGGAATCCCAAAGGGATGAAATAATTTCCGAAGAGATGCTAAATGTCTCTTAGAAGAGAACGTGGCATGGATTTCTTCAATTGCCACGAAGAACATGCATTCCTAACACACATCTTAACAGGCATTGAAGACATTTTAATGAGCAAGCGATTTAAAAGTTGGTAAACATGTATCTTTTGTCTAAGCACAGCCGTGATTTTTTTGTGGGGGGAAGGATTGGGTCCTTTTATTGGGTGCCTCATGGAGCTGCATGTTTTAACAGCCTGAGTTCAGGCTGGGGTGCACACAGATTTGGGTGGCACACAGATATAAGTGGGTTTTGATGCCGATGAAGGACGTGGGTCTGCTGTGGAGATGGACTGGATTTGTCAGTAGAAACAAAACAAAACCAAACCCACAGCCCTCACCTCAAAGGGAATAAAAGATGTGTTCTGTGAGTGTCCAGTGAGCGGCCATGGCCCCAGAACTTGGAGTCAGGTTTCCACAAATACCACATACCGATGTCGGAACAGATTCACGAAGTTTTTATACTAATGGAACAAAGGCAATCACAAATCAAGGAACTCTGAGACTATGTTGGTAGCAGCATCAGGTAGGTGGCACAGCAGAGCAGGGGACGCTTGTGTAGGTCTCAGTCACTTTCTGATGGCATTCTCAGCTCTTGAGCTGGTGGCAGCTGGGAGTCTATCTGTACATTCCGAAAGGACATACCGACAGATGCAGGGCTGGTAGGTGGGACACTGAGATGGGCAATAACTGGCTCATCAGAGGGTTAATAATCCCTTCAGGTCATTAGGCTCCAGGGCTGCAACTTCCCAGCTGTCCATGGTCATTAAAGTGTCCGCCTGTCAATCAGCCTTGTAGAGAATGTTTGACGTAGGTGTGGCCTTTTAGCCTGGGAGCTTGAGTTTATGCCCTGAATTTTGGCACATCTGTACCCGCAGCCAGAACCAAGGAAACCACACACTTGACACTACTCCTCAGACTACGGGGAACCCAAAGGACAACAGTTGTCTTCAGGTGTAAAGCCATAAGCACTCAGATGTAAGCAGGTAGCCTTGGTTACAGGAGCCACGTGAGAGAGGTCAGACCTCAGGGTGAAGGTCAGACCTCGGGGTGATGGCTCTGGAGGCCTCCCCTGGCCGGGGAAAGTGGCTGTCTCCCTCCTAAGGTTGTGGTGAGCTACCTATCACAGGGACTGGGGAACAGTGACCCTAAACAGGTGGATCTCAGGCTAAGCCATGTGAACAGGGTGTCAGGAAGGTAGTGATTGCATTTGGGAGTTAGGTCCTCTTGTGAACCTGCATTGCATGTGGTCTCCTGCATGACTCACTGCCCTAGTTTCTTTCTGTTGCTGTGATGATTTCTACAGCCAAAATCAACCTGGGGAGGGAGGAAAGGGTTTATTTCATCTTACGGTCTACCATGGAGAGAAGCCAAAGCCAGAGCTGAATCAGAGATGGTAGAGGAATACTGCTGATTGGCTTGCTTCCTCTGGACGGCTCAGTCATTTTTTCATGGTCCAGCACACCTGCCTAAGAAAGGCTGTGCCCACCACGGGAGCTGGGTCCTCTTATACCAATTAGCAATCTGGTCCGGGCAATTCTTCAGTTGAGGTTCTCTTTTTCTGGCTAACTCCAGGCTTCTGTCAGGTTGACCGCTAAAGCCCGACTTTGCCATCATGACATTTGCTTTCTGTTTCTGCCTGACAAGTGACCATGAGTCCAGTGGCTTAAAACAACAATGCTCATCACTCTACAGCCTCCAGAGATCAGGACCCCACGATGGTATGGCTGGGTCTGACTTAGGATCTCCAAGGCTGCAGCCTAGGTATTAACTAACCTTTGTCTTTGTCATTGACCAGGGAGGACTTGCTTCTCAGCCCTGTAGGTCTTGTCGGGATACATTTTCTCATGGGATGCATTTTCTCACGGTTGCAGAACCCATGACGGCTTTATTCACGGTCAGAAGGAGATGCTCTGCCACTTAGGGTCTGTGGTACCTGGATCTGGAATGTTCTCTAAAGACATCCATGTGTTGGAGGCATGGACCCCAGCCGGGGCACTGTTGGGAGCCAGTGGAACCTGTAAGGAGTGCAGCCTAGTGGGAGAAACTCAGGTCATTGTGGGGGTGCCCATGAAGAGGATATTGGGGAGCTTACTCTTCCCCTCTCTTTGCTGTCTGGCTTCCATCATGGGAGCTGCTTTCGTCTCTGTAGTTCTCTGCCTCACCATTCAGCACAGCCAGCTGACACAGCCCAGAACTTCTGAAGTCTCTCGCCAAAACAGTATTTCCCCACTTTAAGTTGATCCCTGGTATTTTCATGGTGGCTGAGAGCTGCCACAGAGCTCTGGATGTTAGACAAAGCTTCTGGTCCCCAATTCAAAGGACTCTCACCTGAAAGGTTATGCCCACGCAGGGTAAATTCGTTGGATTATCTCAGAGTCACCGCCACCCCCACCTCCCTTAGTGACCTTCATCCTACCTGCAAAGTCCCTGCCACCTTGCTGTAGTCTGTTGATTGGAAGCAGATCACAGAACTCACCTACCCACCTTTAGAGTAATGTGACTACAGCCAGACAGAAACATAGGAGGTAAGAAACAAGAGGGAACACATAGGGCAGTGGTTCTCAACCTTCCTAAAGTTGCAACCCTTTATACAGTTCCTCAAGTGGTGACACCCCCACCATAAAATGATTTTCACTGCTATTTCATAGCTGCAATTTTGCTACTGTTATGAGTGATAAAATCTGTACTTTCTGGTGGTCTTAGGTGGCCCCTGTGAAAGGGTCATTTGATCCCTGTGAGGTTGAGAACTGCTGCCCCGGAGGGCATCCACACTAGGGTTGCTCACCAAACCCTGGAAACTGGATGCCGTGACTGTCTTCATCATGAGGAAGGAAGACCCTGAGACATCCACAGATGAAGATCCAGCCAAACACTGACAGAATGAAGATTTGGATCCCTCTGGCTCCAGCGCCCAGTTCTCGCTGTGCATCCCCCTGGAGGGAGCAATGAGACAGAAAGGACCCCATGAAAAGTCAGGGGACCTTGTCAAGAGGACACTGGTGTGGGATGCCCCTCTGGACACTGTGAATATGTTTTATCACCACTGGTTAATAAAGAAGCTACTTTGGGCCTTTGGCAGGGCAGAATAGAGCTGTGGACAGATCTCCGACCACCAGCTAAGAGGGAGAGTGAGCTTCCTATCTGCAATAATAGTGCCCCAGGCTATGCCCTGATGGGCCAGTATCCAACAGGCTATTGGCTGAATGAGTTTCCACAACACTCAGTGTCTCCTCTTGTGCTGCCACAGTCTGGAGGTTGGCAATACAGGCAGGGTGGGGGTTTGTGAAGCCGGTGCTGGTTCACCTTCTGATATGGGCCAGTCTGGGTCACCTGTTCATCCCTTGAGCTCACAACCAGCATATATCTGGTTTGCCTCTAGCTGGCTGGATGTAGCTTCCTGGATCCCCACAGTGGACACTAAAACCAATTCCGGACCCGGACGCGCAGAGTCTCAGCTTCCAAGCCATTCTCTCAGGTGAGGACTTGACATTTTCCTTCCTCGTTTGAAAGAAATTGGGACCATAAATAACATGAAAATCAGGCTGTTCCATCTAGCTCCCAGATCTTGCAGTGAGCCTTTGAAGGGTTGGGGAGGGCTCACAGAGGGCTCTGAGAGGAAGCATGAAGGAAGTGGGGTGGAGCCTCTTTAGAGAAGAAGGCGAGAGCCCATGATGATATGGATCCCATGTGAGAGACCATGCGTAGGAAGATGCCTGGGCGTGTGGGTGCATGACTTGGTGGGTAAAGTGCTCGCTGGGCAAGCACGAAGGCCTGAGTTCGGGTGCCCACCACTCCCACAAAAATGGACATGGTGCATACCTGTAACCCCAACACTGGGGACAGCAGAGGCAGGTGGATCCTGGGAGCTCACTAGCCAGACAGTTTAGCTAAATCACCAAAGTCTACATTCATCAAGAGTCCCTGCTTCAAAAGATCAGGTGCAAGGCAATTCAGGAAGACACTTGGTGCCCACGTCTGGTTTCTACACATATGTGCACACGTTCCTAGGCAGAGCACTGCCCCTCTCCCCTAGGAAAGATGCCTAAACCATGCATGAGGTCCACTCAGAACTCTGTGAGTCACAGTCTGTCCAAAGGGTTCCGATTGCCCATCCTGCTTTCAACACCTGGCCCCTTGGATCTGCCCAACACTGAGCTATTGAACATTGTCTTTATAGGAGCCAAGGTCACCGACTGCAGGCAAATCGTGTGAATCATGCATACTTTACGCAGGGCACAGCTGCCTGTGTCTATGCTGCTGTTGTCTTGACTTCCCCCCCTTCCCTCTCCTTCCTTGTATACATTTTGTGTGTTTGAGAAAGGGCAAATATGCGGGAGAATGAAGTCATCCTGCTTTCTCGATTTTTGCATGAGAAAGATGCCTCTTCAATGGCTAACCCTCACGGATTCCATCAGCTCCGTCCAGCCGCTGCCTGCAACCCACCCGCAGAGCCTTTGGCACCTGCGATTTCCCTCTTCTCCCTCCTGGGCATTATCTCTGCTCAGGAATAATGTGTGACACACAGAGGGTGGCAGAAATATGTTGTTTGATTTAAATCTGATTCCGGTGAAATCGACATTCAAAGGGAAGAGGTGTTGGATAAAATAGCATAATATTTCAACTCTTTAATACGGGTGAGCATTACCTGGGGACGCTTCCGCGACTGGAAGGGTGACATGCCGTACCGTGTGAGTGGATCAGAGATCTGGGAGGGGATGGGGTGGTCCTAACGATGCGTAAGCATTGCTATCTCATATCCACTACAAAGACACGCCGCTGCTCCTCGGTCCACCTGGTGTTTCCCAGACACCGAATATGGATTGTCTAGACTGACACACTACATTGAGACGGCAGCCCGCCAGAGTCGCCTGAGACCCGTAACAGACATTTGATAGGGTTCACCCCAATGAAACCCAGATGAGAGTGACTAGAGGGGTGACTTCTCCCCACCCCCATACAGACTCCGAGGGGAGAGCCTTCTGCTCTTTTATGTTTTCTTCCTCTCTCCCCCGAACGGGAGGTGATGGCTGAAGGAATGACATACACATAAGGGCACTGAGCAGGAAAACCATAGTAATAATTGGAGCCAAAGAGGCATGAAGAACCACCACTGGCCGTCCCAGCAGCCCAGGCTGCCCACTTCCCTGTGTGTGTTCGACGCGTTCCTCCCACCGCCAAGTTTAGTCCCTGCTGGAGGCTTCCCGTTTCCCACATCTCCTACCTGCAGCAGTAACTCTTCTCTTCTCCCCATGGCTGGGTGTAGTTAATCATCTTTTGTAAATATGTAATTCACAGCTCAGAGAAGCAAGTGGTGAGCTTCAGCACGCACGCCTTAGCTCAGCACCTCTACTGGTTTTATTTATTTATTTTTTTGGGGTTTATCAGACAGGTTTGTGGCAGGAGCTCCCTGGAGACTGTTTCACCAGGCCACACATATCTAGCACTGACTATGATAACATTGTTTTGGGCAGTGTTGTCTCGGAGGGCTGCCAGTCTAGAGAGCTCTCTCCTACCTTCCAGAATGCTCTCTGCTGGTGTGCAGTTTCTTTTCTGTAGAGGGAGGTGCCCATCATACATCAGTTTCCAGACCCACTCTGCATCATGGGCTTTCATTGACCTTGGTGAGCTGCTGTCTCCTGAGATTGGAGCTGAGAGAAGCAGAGACCAGTGAGGGTTTTGTTCTGGTGCTGTGGACTGAGCTGGGGACAGATCTTCCAACAGGACAAATGCAACCTGAGACGTTCAGAGGAGAGGAGAAATGGGGATGGGTATCATTTGGTACCGTTGCCAGGGAGGTGACGGAGATCCAGCCGATCAGGAAGGACAGCTCCCTCTAGGGTATTGGCTGCACTGAAGTCTCCCACCCACCACATTTTGCCTTGCTCAGTTGCTACCATCACCATCATCACCAGCGCCATGATTACCATCACCGTGACCATTATTATGACCACTGTCACCATGGGCATTCTCATCATCACATCACTGCCGTCACCATCATGATAACAAGTACTGTCCCATCATCATTATTGTTATCAACACCATCATCACTGTCATCTTCCTTACCATCCTCCTTCCCATGATGGCTTAACAGTGACGATGAGGAGGATGTAGTGGGCAAAGCTCTAACATAGGCACCTTGTGTTCATTTTGATGATGGTTGTTGTGATGTTGGGACATGATATCCCGAGCTTAGGCAAGAGTTTGGTAATACCTGATAGCTATCACTTGGTGTGAAGACCTTGGAGTATGTTACCTCCTTTCATCCTACGACAGTTGCACGAATTTGTCATGGCGCTGACCACTTGAGAGTTGAGGAGTGACGGGAAGGCCAGCAAGGCCAAATGAGCAGCTCAAACTGCAGGACAAAATGGACAAGTCCTCCTCATGTCTCTGGGCACCGAGGTGAGGCCAGAGATGCTACAGGAGGCAAACGTTTCCACTTAGCCTTTAACAAGCACCTTGGGAGACGCCCTGGATACAGAATCAGTATATCAGATCTCCTTCACAGGAGAGCCAAGACCAGGACATGACAAATTCATCAGGAAAACAGGCCAGAGATTGCATAAGGAAAGATCCCCAAGCCTGTGATTATGGCCCCATCAATCTCAGTAATATCTGGACGATCCATTCCCCAAAGAAAAGAACTCTGTGACTTTCTGAGGCCAAGGACACTCAAGATTAGCTCCCTGCTCTCCATATGCCTAGCTTTCCTCTGATTAACTTGGTCCCACAGCAGTCTCAGGAGGACTCTGTGTTTTGCTTGTCCCCAGAAGCACATCCCAAGATGACTGTTCAAGTGTAAGCTGTTTATTTGGGAGTGATACAGGAAAAGGAAGGTTTGACACGGAACTTTTGTCCTGGAGGCACTGGGGGTGGAACCCAGGAGTTTCTCTCTGCTAGAAAATGCCCCCACCCCACACACCCAAGAGGATGCTGTAGAGGAGACCCAGCAAGCCATTTCCACTACAGTATCTTCAGCTTAATCCCACAGGATCCTCTGAGAAATGGTATAAAGTGCTCTGCTAGGATGTACAAAGAATGGACAGGAAGAAGAGGGGGAAGGGATAATACTCATGATGATTATAGAGGTGGTGTTGGTGGTAATGGTGATGGTGGTGGTGTTACTGACTCTCCTGCTTTGATCATGGTGGAGGCAGCAGTGGTTATTTGAGGATGATGGTGATGATGATGGTGACTGTGGAGATGGTGATGATCATTTGGTGTTGGTGGTGAGGATGACATGATGACAGGAATAACGGCAGCAAACAATAATGCTGATGACAATAATGGAGATGGTGGCAGTGGTGATAGTGGATATGATGGAGATCTGATAACAGTGGTGGTGATGATGATAGGGATGATCATGGATTTGTATTTGATAATGGGGTGTGAAGATGGTGCCAAGTGATGCTGATGGTGACAATGAAGGAGGTGGAGATGATAGTGGCAGTATCATTGATAATGATATAATGGCAATAACGGTGGTAGTGATGATGATGGTGATGATGGTGATATGATGATGGTGATGAAGATAATGGTGGATGCAGTTGATCATGGACATCCGAAACTGGATGAGAAATAAAGTCTTCATCCTTTTCATAGTTTCTTTCAGATGCTTGTCACAGCAATGAAAAGCTGTCATCAATTTGCCTGCTAGGTGTCCTAGGACACCACAAATCCTATGTGATGAAGTCATCAAGAGCTTCATCTGGATGTGATATCAGCCAAGGCCCGGGCTGGCTTCTAACAGATACTGCATAGGTTAGTAGTTTCATGATTGGCCATTGTCATAGAACCATCTAGAAAGTAGACTTCTGTGTGTGTCTGTGAAGGTGTTTCCAGGGCTCTTAGCTTGACCCACTTGAACGTGAGGGGCACTGTTACAGGTGTGAGATCACTCAGAGATTCATCATGACCATGGAAGTATTTTAAGTAGAGACTTTTATTTAGATACTGGCACCAGGACCACACCTGAGAGCAACCCTAAGATTCAACATGTAGCCACCTTAGCCCAGGGCTTATACATGCAATAACCACAAAATTGCAATTTTGGCATGGTGTATCTCATATCCTGTCTTTTTTATCAGCAGGACTTGATTTTTGTAACAGGTATTTGCAGACACCCTTGGTTATCTTGAGTAAGAGAGCAGTTTTTATAAAAGCAAAACATAGTGGTTAGCTGCTACGGCCCATTATCTTGCAAGAACAGCCAAGGCATAATAAATTTCTACAAGACGGAGCAGCTTTTAAGAATAGGCCAATGATTTCCAAAACAGGGAGATGGACTGACAGGCCTGACAGGCTTTAGCCTGTGCAAGCTAGAGGTTTACATGCTAGAGGAAGTGTGTGTGTGTGTGTGTGTGTGTGTTATGCATAGTAATTAAAACCTTAAATGTAATGTTAACCATCACAACCACAACTCTAGTCTGAACACCAGCATCCTCGGCTCTCTGCTTCCTGACTGCAGACACTTTAGACAGTATGACCAGCACCTCATACTCCTGGCACCTTGCCTTTCCTGCCATGACGGATTGCGTGCATTCCTTCTTAAAGCAGGAGCCAAGATAAATCCTTCATTCCTTAAGTTTTTTGTTGGGTATTCTGACAGAGCAACAGTAACTAATACAAATTGTTGCTGAGACAGGCCAGGCACTACAGTTGGTCAAGCTTTGGGTATGAACTTGACCTTTCTCTAGCTTTGGTGTGAACTCCTTCCTCCTGCCTTGGTGTGTGAGGATCCCTCTGTATTGTCACTCAAGACAGACTTCTGCCTGTCCAGGTCCAGGATGCTGCACTCTGTGCCGTCCTGGGTCTGGCGGCCTCTTTACTCTTAGGTTCCTTGAAGACGTTTCTCTCACACATTGGGTTTTTCTGAGACGTGGCAAACAGAGCTCCCCAAAATTGATCTCCTGAGAAGGGGGTGCTTCTGAGCATGGGCATCCTCCATTTTCACTGTTAAATGTGGCACGCAGACAACTCCATTGGAAACAGAGCTGCAGTTGGGGTCCTGACTGGCCCTAGTAAAGAGGGCTTCAGCCTGAAGGGGCCAGGAAGGACCCCTCCCAGCAGGCACTGCTTCCATGGGGGTGTACTCTGAGTTCTTAACAGTGTGCTAGCTGGCCATGATAATATAAGTGTTCAGTCATGATGCTCAGGGATCTGTACATTGTGCTGAACCAGTTAGCCGAGGCAGCAGAGTTAAAGACCATTTAGTCAAGGAGCAAGAGAGCAAAAGGGATGCAAACTGTGTTGGGGACCATCCACCTCCCATCCCAACTCCAAGGGAGGAAGGGTGCCATCAACTCATCCATCAAAATTCTTAGCTACTTCTCCTTAGGGGTCTGCCTCTATGAGGAAATAATTACATCACTGAGCAAAATCTTTCCAAACCAATGCAGCAAATTTGCCCTATAGAGACTGTTACAAGGAAGTGAACCAAAGGCAAAGTTTTAAGTGGCTGTCTGGGGAAAAATAAAAGC
This sequence comes from Microtus oregoni, assembly GCF_018167655.1. Lineage (NCBI taxonomy): Eukaryota > Metazoa > Chordata > Mammalia > Rodentia > Cricetidae > Microtus > Microtus oregoni. The sequence goes on from NW_024543064.1 coordinate 2,860,542, forward strand.
CATAACTGGATATCCAAGCCTCTTCCAAGATGTCCAATCAGGTTTCTTGTTTTGTAAAGATGTGCTTAGTTTATTTAATTTGTATGAGTGTTCTGCATGAATGTGAGTCTAGGCGCTGTGTGTATGCTTGGTGCCCGGGTAGGTCAGCAGCCATTGAATCCCCTACCACAGGAGTTACTGATGGATTTTTTTAAATCTCCATATGGGATTTAGGAACTGAATCCAGGTCCTCTGCAGAAAGCGACAGGTGCTCTTAACTGCTGAGCCAACTCTCCAGCCCACAATCAACGTCTTATTCCTAAAGGTTTCTCCAATCCCCTTCTGAGAGTCAGGACCAAAGCAGGGTTGTCCATTCTTCACTGCGTCTGTCTTTCCACTTTCAGGGACTTATTTCCATGATTGACACCTGTCAATCTTCCAGCTCTTGCTCTCCTGTAACAGCGGGGTGTCTTTTCAGAAAACAAAATGAAAAAGACTGTGGGATAATCTTCTTGTCCACTGCAAAGCTGTGTCACTGTGATTGGTTTGACCAAGAATCTGACTGGCCAATAGCTGAACAGGATAAAGTTAGGCGGGAGGGCCAAATCGAAAATGTTGTGAAGGAGAAGGGCAGAGCCGGAGGAGTCACCAGCCAGGCACAGAGGGAGCAGGAGATGAATATGCCACGCCAAAGAAGGTACTGCCATGTGGCAGAGTGTAAATAAGGAGTATGGGTTAACGTGAAATGTAAGAGCTAGTTAGTGATAAGCCTGAACCATTGGCCAAGCGTTTACAATTAATATAATTCTCTGTGGTAATTTGAAAGTAGCTTCTGGGACAGAAAAACTTTGCCTGCAAAAAAACCAAACAAAAAAAAAAACCAACACAAAACACAAAAACCATAAGAAAGCCTTCTTGAATAGTACTCTAACCTGCATTGACCTCATTTGCTCAACAAAGTCCTTGTACAAACTGGTTCTGTTTGTCTTTGGGTCAGCAGGACATGGGATTAGGAAACAACTCCCTGGGCTACACAATGGCACCTGTGGAAAAGTGGCCTCCTCCAGGCTTCTGGCACTTGCCAGACTCCACTGAGCATCCATTCATGCTCTTTACCCGCCCACTCCACTGTCAATCTAACTAGGACCAAAACTGCTGCCAGGGTCTGGGAGGGGTCTGATGAGAATATTATTTTTCCCGGGAAATTGTAGGCATGGGTGAAGTTACTTCTTCCTTCCCTGGCTCTACCCTGCAGAGCCTGAGTGAAGTGTCCTGCCTCTCTTCTGGCAAACGTAGCTGATGTTCAACATGGTTTGTAGCTGAGGATGACCTCAAACGTCTGATCCTCCTGTCTCTATCTCTCAAGTGTTGGGAATGCAGGCAGGCTAGTGTCACCGCTCGTGGTCTGGGGTCAAGAGCCTGTCTGGGGGATGCAGGCTGAGGACTTGCCTGCAGGGTTGGCCATAATGTGCACATTACCAAGCTAAGAGAAAAATCTGGCTGTCCCTTGGCTGTCACCAGGGCTGTCACCTGCCTCTCCATGCAGGGCTCTCAGCACCAACATGTCCTTCCCCCTAGTGAGGCATCATGTCCTGTGAAGCCCTGCCCAGACAGCCGAGTGACTGACCCTTCCGTTGTCTCAGTTCCCGGGAGGTAGAGGGGAACTCCAGTCTCCTGCTTCCAACTGTACAAACAAGGATTGGAAAGTAGGTCCAGTTGTTCCTCCACCCCCATCCCCGTCTCTCCTCTGACCAGTGTGTCACAAGCTTTCCCAACCACGGGTGCACTTGGAGGAGACGCAGGCTGAGCTTTGGTGTGGGAACAGTTCAGCTCTCCATGACTTTCCTTGGCTCGTAAAACTGTCCTGTCTTCCCTGATGGCAAGGGGACAGTGCTGAGTAAGACCTGGTGGAGGCAGCATGGCTTTCGTTCTGAGCTTAAAGGTGTAGATGCCAGAGAAGATGACACAGAAGCCAATTAACAGCCACTGACTGTCTGGGTTCAAGAAGTCCCCACAGACAGGCCTGCTCTGCTGTCCCTAACTGTAAGTCTCTGGTTTGGGGACAGAGAGAAAGATTCCTGGAGCAGCCTGTCCTTGAGGCAATGATGGAGATGATAGGAAGATTCAGACCCTCCTCTGAGGCTGCCACTTCTTAAGTAGGTCTGTGTTGAACCCAGAGGCAGGCTCCACCACAAAGGGACTGGGGACAGTTTCTAGCGTTTTTATCCTTAGTCTACAGAGTAGAAACTAGGGAAACCTTATAGCCAGCCCCCCCCCTCAGCAGGGGGCTGTGAGTAGAAGCCAGGCAGTGGGAGGAGCTCTCTAAAACATCCCTGTTACTAGATCTGGGGTCCCTGCCTGCCAATAAGACGCCTGGATCTTCCCTCTCTTGTCTGAGCAGTGCCCCCAAGACTCTGAGCACCAGAGCTGGCAGATGGGCAGAGGCCAATATTCCATTTTAGTGGCGATTGGTTACATTGGGGTGGTAAAATTCAGGTGAATGCCATTAAATCACAAAATCAATTTGAGCACTTGTCCCATTCCAAGTACTCAATAAGCCTTATTGTCATTCATTTCTCATAACCTGACAATGAGGCAGCTTCTCTCTCTCTCCTCTCTCCTCCCCCCCCTCAATATCTTTTCTCCTTAAGTCCCCTCCCCACCTCCAACTTTACAGGTGCTGGTACCCCAGGCCATGGCCCAGCTGAGAATCTTCGTAGGTTTGTAATGACTTGTCCCCAAATGTCCCAGGGAGCCTATATGTCAAATACATCCAGGTTGGAAGACAAGAAACTCCCTTGGGTATCTCAAGGTCAGTCCAGGTCTTTTCAGGAACTTGGCAGGTGCATGGGAGGATGGGGAGGTCTCAGACCAGGGTCTCAGCCTCCACTGTGACATCCAGAGGAAGGTGCCCAGGCTCAGAGCAGTGCTGGATTGGACCCAGGCAGGGTTAGTAGCTAGCTTCTAGGGTGACCTGTCCCTGAAAGAGCAGAGAACATCACAGTATCTCTTCTGCTGTGGCCCCTCTTGCTGAACTGCCGTCTTGATTCTCCCCTGCTGGCCACCAGCTTCCCAACATCCAGGGTCTCCCACTCCTAGGCAGTTCCTTCATAGGCTGTCCACTTTACAGGAAGGCTGCCTGCTCTAAGGAGATTCAGGGTTAGTGGTCTATATGAAATTAGGGAGTTATGGGTGATATTTGGGAAGGATCAATGGGCAGCCACTGTGGGGGCCGATGTCCCTGCCAGAGTATTCAGGAAACCCAAGTGCCCATCATCAAATACTACCAACAATGGTCAGCTACTATCTAGGCAGCTTCCAGTGCTTTGCTGTGAACTTTGATGTGTGCCCAGTTTGGTGAATGTAGGTGTTCAGTAGTCTTGGGTGTACCATCGATTCAGGTTACTGTCGAGCTCTCTGGGTACACGCCGATTGGACTATATAAGAATCTGGCTCAGTTGGCAAAGTGCTTGCTGCACAAGTGTGACACCATGAGTTCAAGTCCCACAGCCTGTATAAAAGAGCAGAACATGACCTGTGCTTTTAACCCTGGCGCTGGGGAGGCAAAGATGAGCAAACTCCTGGTGTTCACTGCCAGCCAGCACAGCTGCTTCTCCATCTGGGATCTTTGCACACGTCTCTCCGGCACGACCCACTTCTTATGGAAGAACACCCACACTCATCAGCACCCACCCTTTCCTGGGTTATCTCTGTTTCCACCTTGTTTGATAGTGATGCCAGGTAGACAGAGGAGACAGATATGAGGTAACCAAGGGAACAGCAGATGCATCTTGGTAGGTGTGTTTTCTCATAGCCAGGATGTGCCTTAGTGATTAAGCATCTTTGAAGGAAACATCTTCCCACGGTAGCAGAGGTGAAAGAACCAGGGTATTTTCCTACTCATCACACACACACACACACACACACACACACACACACACAAAGGGTCTGTGTTCTTAAAGGACACTGAATATACAACATCTTTGTGTTGTGGGTTTGAACTCTCTCTTTATGTCTTATTTGTTTGTTTTTAGAGAATCATGAGAAGTGATAATTTAAAAGAGAGATAAGGTTCACCATAATTTTAATAGGAAATAAATATGTCCACCATCTCGTAAATATTCACAGAAGCATATTTAGAATCTACAGCATAGAACCCCCTGGGATGTTTCTCCTTTGGAGGGGGGAAGACCATGCCAGTCTCTCTATGGAGAACTGCTTAACTTTGCAAAATAAACTGCGTAAACTTTTTATTCTCTGTGTCTCTCAACTAAATTCATTTCTTTTAGGAGAAAAAAAACTCAGGCAGACTCTCTCCTGTCTTCCTGTAACAGGGGATTCTTTTCTGTAGAATCAGCGAGTTCCCTGTGGGTAGATACTGGTCAGGACTTCCTCTGGCCCTGCCATGCCTCGTGATTCATGGGCACCTGCAGATATACATACATACCCACCATGAAGGTTTGTCCGGTTTTAACAAGGTGCTGCCTGCCAGCCTCCTGAAAACACACATCAACTGCTTGAAACATAATGGAGAGCCATTCTCGTGAGCTGTGATAAAAATTCCACAGAGACAGACTAGTGGTATAGAATAGTTCTCCATCCTGTCCTGGTTCCCACCACAAAGCCAGGGAAGTAGATTTCAGAGTCATAAAGCTAAATGACAAAAAGAGAAGACAGTGGACAAAAGATAATAACATTTAAAAAATTGTAATGTTATATTAGGACTGGTCCATCATGCATCTGTCTCTCATCTCATCCATCTGTCCATCCATCCATCAATCCATCCATCCCTCCATCCATTCTCCCACCCATCCATCAACTCATTTATCTTTCCATTCATCTATCCATTCATCCCCCATCCAACCAACCATCCTTCCATCCATCCATCATTTCCCTGAAATCATTTCACCTTTTCTCTGAGAAGGGGGTTTCTGGAGACTGGGGACAAATGATAGAAGGCACAGAACCCCTATGCAGACACAGGAGAAGAGATACATCAGTCCTATGACCTAGTAATGGGTCCTTCTAGACCTTTCCCTTGCTATTTTCCCTGGGCAGCCTTCACTGCTCTCTCTCACCCAAAGTCACCAGAAGTCCATTTTCCCAGCCCTCAGAGTACCGCATGTGTGAGTTCCAAGCAAGGCAAGACTTTCACAACCTAGAGTTTTTCTCACTTCATAACATGGCTTAGCACTTATTCATGATATGTTCCTAGTTCTCTGGCATCTTTAGGAATTATTCACCCACACACCCACCTCTGTTCATCAATTTATCCACCCACCCATCCTCTCACCCACCCACCCATTCATCTTTCCATCCATCCATCCATCCATCCACACATCCATCCATACATCCGTACATCCATCCATCCTTCCACCTGCCCATACATTCATCTTTCCATCCATCCATCCATCCATCCATCCATCCATCCATCCATCCACACACCCATTCATCTGTAGCGATATTTCATTTGTGTTTTAATAAATAAAGTCTGCCTGAAGTTCAGAGATTAAACAGCCACATAGACCAGGCAGGCAGTGGTGACGCATGCCTTTAATCCCAGTAACCACGCTAGTTTGCCATAGAAACCAGGCAGTAGTGGTGCATGCCTTTAATCCCAGCACTAGAGAAGATGGGAGGAGACAGCTCTCACACAGTCTCATTCTGAGATTCCTGGAGGCAGGATCACCATTTCAGACTGAGGTAGAGGTAAGAGCCAGTGGCTGGTTGTTTTGCTTTGCTGACCTTCTGACCCCAATTTCTGTCTCTCGGATTTTATTAATCGTGCTACATTCATCCATTCATTTATCGAATTTGCAGATCTTTACTGAGGACCAATGATCTCCTATTCTTAGTCTTGGAACTGGGAATGAGTTAAGCAAACAGACCAACTTGCTTTCCCCGAACCTCTCAGCCCTGTCAAGAATAACCAGGCAGTCAGCAAACGCACAGCATGGAGAGCCTGTGGGGAATAGCTGGCATTCCCAGCCAGGTGACCGAAAGTGGGGGTGCAACCGTGGGGGTGTTGTGGGGCGAGGTAAAGGGACGGACATGGTAGGGTGGGGTCACTGCTACACTAAGTGGGTGGGGGAACCCAAGGAGGTGACTTGAGAGAAATGAGCAGGGTATCTGGGACACTGAATGACTCCATGGAAACCTGGAAATGCTAGGACTCATTGAGCAAATGAATGAACACCTGGGCCAGTCCCTGAAGAAGTGATTTTGGGTCCTGTACCTACCAGATGGCAGCTGGCTTCACTCAGTGTCAACCTCTGTGCCCAGTGCTGAGGTGGTCTCCCAGAAAGAGAGCTGAGCTGTGGGCAAATTGGGTTCAGCTTTTTCTGGGAGCCATGGCAGGGAAATGGTGGCCACAGTGGTATGAGAGCTTGCTCTCTTACTGGTGCTCAGCCTTGGTGCTATTGTGGGGTGAAGCTCCATGGTGGGGTTTCTGACATTCAAGCCCCCCAACACCCACACGTTTGCCTGTTTGGCTTTCTTGCAGACCTCAAGCTCATTCATTCTGTGTTTTGTACAAGGAAAATCTTTTAGAGCCTGCTGCCTGGGGCTTCCTGCTGAGGCTCCCTTTCAGGAGTACCCAAAGATATAGGGCCCACTCGTAGCTCTGCTCGCACTGGCTGTGTTTAGGGGTGGCAGCCCTGCCTCCTAGTCTATCCACTTTTCAGAGATGGACTAAGCCTTCCCATCTTGGGTCATCACGGTGGGCTGGTTCCAGGACAGGGCTTAGGCATCAGTGCCCTAAGATTAACTGGCCCTGAAAAGATAGTTAATTCAGTAGAGGAGCGTAAAATGCCTTAGGGAAATGTATACTGTGGGAAGGAATCAGGGAGGAGCTCAGAAATCAACCCAAAAGTGAGCTGGGGGAGGCATGAGCTCAGATGGGACCTGGAGGGTTCCAAGGTGACCAGCAGACTCCAGAGTCCCAGCCGCCTACACTCCCTGCGAATGTTAGTTATCTGACAGGAACGTGGGATTTCTTTGCAATCTCCAGCGAGGTAGAATTGCTTTAGTTTAATAGAAGAAGAAATATTACCCTTCCCCGCACGAAATACCAGTCCTGTTAATAACTCTTCAAGCAAAGAAAAAAGAAGAGAAAGGACATAAAAACAGTTCCGTCTCCATTTGGCCCGCTTTCAATCAACTAATTAGAGAAAGGCCAGTTTCTTATTTTTAAAAGTGTTTACTCAGGTGTTTGCCAGCAAGAGGGTGAAGATGAATTGAATGGGCACTCTGTGGGTGAAGGGAGGGGGCGTGGTGAGGACCAATTATCAAGAGCAGCTGAGGCCAAGTCCCTGGGACTCAACCAGAAGACATATGAGTGTCAATGAGGGGCGATCCATCATTCTGCAAGTGAGCAGATGGGTAACCGGGGTGATAACACTGTGTTAATTTGTCCCATTTAAAATGAACATTTTTGATACAGGTATATACTACCGCCTCCTTTTCATTATTCCATGGTTCCTGGACCATGTTCTCCCCACCTTCGCCCTCCCTGGAAGGGGGCTGACACATATGGGGGAGGTGTGACTGTCTTTGTCATCCATGGAGCGATGGCCCTTTGCTCATGTGACTGTGAGCACCCCACTCACGTTTGTTCACCTCCTTCCCACACCCCCACCTCCAAATCAACAGAGCTGAAGGAGATCTTCCTTCCACCTTGCCGGCGCCCACAGGTGTCAGCCTCCTGGGAAGAACTGGCTGACGTGGCCGGGTGCGGGCTGGTGATTATCCCGTGGGATGTTTCTCTGCTCTCTGGGGTCTGTGCACCCTACCATTGGATGGTGGACCTGGGGAAGGCAGCAGGTCAGCTAGGCGGCCCAGCGAGGCTATTATCAGCTCAGCTCTGGCTTCCATTACTCAACATGTTCTCATGGCACCCCCTCAGTGACTCAGTAGTGTTCTGGAATGAGTCAGGGATAGGCCTGACCCTTACAGAGCATGTGGCCTTGCAGAGGAGAGGAGCAGAAAGAAATTTGGAGGAAAATAGTGTGATAATTGTCACAGAAACAAAGACAGGATGACATGTAAAACCCTTCACCTGGGAAGAGCTGTAAAGAAGGCCCCCCCAGGGTGTCAGTGGAAGGCAGAAGCAGAAGCACAGATTCTCTGGCTCAACCTCTGATTCAGGGGGACCTACAAAGCCTACACAGTACACAGCCATTGAGACAGGGGACCCCACACAAACCTACACAGTACACAGTCATTGAGACAGGGAGACCCACAAACCTACACAGTACATACACAGCCATTGAGACAGGGGGACCCATAAACCTACACAGTACACAGCCATGGAGACAGGAGCCCCACAAACCTACACAGTACATACACAGCCATTGAGACAGGGGGACCTACAAAGCCTACACAGTACACAGCCATTGAGACAGGGGACCCACACAAACCTACACAGTACACAGCCACTGAGACAGGGGGACCCACACAAACCTACACAGTACACAGCCATTGCTTTCCTTTGTTGCACAGTTGGGATCTGTGTAAGGTCTTGTCCGAATCCCAGCATCTGTCAGGGACTCAGTTTTTGCATCTTTAAAATGTATTGGGATGTGGTTTGCTGAATTCTCAGGTCTACTAGAACCCAGTGTGAGCAACACATGCAATTGCTCTGTGATGGTGAACCCTCACAAGAGAACCATTCTGTCTGGGTACTGCCCCCCAACATAGACTCTAAAGATTTAGGTCTTCTGGGGAAAGTCAGGGATGGAGTGGAGCTTGCAGACCCTGACAGAAGGATGAGGTGGAGGGTCACAGCTCTGCTTCAGCCTTCCCCCTCACTCGGAAAATGCTACCATAAGGGCTATACCCCATTTTAATCCTGACTGGGGGCAGAGCATGGGCACATGCTCCTTCTCCTCCCTTTCAGCCTTAACCTGAGGTCACTGAGGGGGAGGGGAAAGGGGAAAGCAGAACTGGGAGTTTCTGAACTTAGTGGCTAATCTTGGCTGCCAGCTTGATTGAGTCTGGAATCAACCAGGCAGGTCTCTGAGCATTTCCAGGAAGGGCAAACTGGAGGGGACAGCCCTTCAGACCAGGAGGTCCGAGGGAAGAGCCTGTCTGCCTCCACTTCTTGCTGGGGAGTGCATCTGTTCTGTTGCTGCTGCTGTCACCACCACACTTTGCTGCCGGCAGACTCTGGCTTCTGTCTTCCATGGTGGACTGGAGCCCAGCAGCTCTGTAGGAACTCTCCAGTCTCTAGTGTGGGGTTGGGACTAATGAGGCATCCAGCCTCACTTGCTGTGGGACAAGTCAATTGCATTTTAATAAAATACTGATTGTGCTATAAGCTCAGACTTCTTATTAGCTCTTATAATTTATATTAGCCCATCATTCTAGTCTGTGTTAGCCACGTGGCTTGGTACCTTTTTCAGCGAGGTAGTCACATTTTGCTTTGCTCTATGTCTGGCTTCCTCTGTGTCTGGGTGACAGATGCAGACTGAAACCTCCCTCTTCCTGGAATTCTCATTGTCCCGCCTCTACTTCCTGCCAGCTACTGGCCAATCAGCATTTTATTAAAATACAATTGACAGCGTACAGACCATGTTTGGTCAGCCCCATACTGGGTACCACTTGTCGATTAGTTTCTAGTTAATGGAGACCTCTATGTATTTCTCTGGGGCTAAACAGATGCGGGACCTGGTGGGACAGAAAACTCTGTCAACAAATGTCATGCCAACATGGGGCTGACTAAATCCTCTTAAAAACCTGAGAGAGCTTGAAAAGGAATTCTAGACATAAAAGAACAGAGTTAGGCATGGCTTCTTTTCAGCAGCATTTGCTCAGGTGGGCTCTGTTTACAGGAGGCAAGCATGTCTCATTTAAAAGAGGCTTCCTAACTCAGCTGGGCTGTAAAACCTTGCAGCTCTTTCCAGAGGCCCTGCCACAAAACACGTAAATGGTGTTCATGAATAGCCAACTGCATGCTTTTTGGTGGTGGCAGGGACCTTAAAATACCATAGAGTTGTGGCAATAAACATGGCTCTGGCCGGTACTTCTGCCATGAGGCTGGACTCTGAGAAATAAAGCTAAGAAATGGGCTGAATCCAGCTGTCAAGGCCACGGCTTTAATTCTAGGAATATCGCTTAGCAAATTAAAGACTCATGTGGTCAGGAAAAGAGAGATATACAGTAAAGATAGATCCAAAGATGAAGAAAACCTCTAAACAATTTACTGTGTGTTAAAATATATATATGCTTGGGGAAAAAGGATAAAGTCCTTAAAAGAAAAAGGAAAAGAGAGAGTAGTTGGGTGTGGTGGCACACACCTTTAATTCCAACACTTGGGAGGCACAGGCAGGCGGATCTCTGTGAGTTCAAGGAAAACCTGGTCTACAGAGTGAATTCCAGGACAGCCAAAGATACACAGCAAGACCCTGTCTCAAAAAGCCAAAAATAAAAGAAAAATAAAAGAGTTTAAAATAAAACCACATAAAGATGAAAAATACACAGAGAGTCTGAATACTGCATGTTATTGTGTTGTCTTTAAATTGTTTGATGACTATCGATGGAGCAAAAGCTGATAAAAGACATTTGATTATAAGTGCTACTAAACTAATTCTATACCCTGTGTACCTGTCATGCTGTTGCTGCCACTTCTTCCCCAACATCTCCCATCACCCTCTGCAGGAGATCTGGACCCTCCTACATGGACTCAGTGCCACAGCCATTAACATGCACCTGCTGGGCACTGGGAGGCACTCGGGAGAGCAGCCTGCCCTGCCCTGATGGGAATTCAATGAGAAGATTGCCTTCTGAGGACAGAGTACTCACGGCATGGGAGATGCCATTCCAGCTAGGATAGAAAGGGACCAATGTGGGCCCCAAGATTCCAGGTCAGGCCAATGGCCGTGGGTGAGCAGGATGCTCTGGGTTAGGACCATCAGAGCAGGAAAGGAACCTGGAGAGGAGGTGGTAGTGCGGGTGGTGGCAGGACATTGGCGGACTGATTCTTCTGGACCAGCAGGACCCTCAGTTTTGCTTTCAGAGAAACTGTTTGGTGGAGTCAATCCCTATGCCTCTGCTGGCCTTTGGAAGGCTCCCCCTTCCCCTTGCATTCTGTGTACCATCCCCACCTGTCTCTAGCAACTGGCCTGCAGCAGGAATGCATCCTGATGCATGTGCCGTCTCCTGAGATGGTCCAGAGGGCTAGAGGGCTGGAGACACCGGTAAACTCCAATAGATCTGGGGCAGTAGCGGGCAGGATTAGGAGAAGGAGTGGGGCCAGAGGAGAAAGTGAGGCTGGAAGAAGGAACAAGGCAGCAACCAGGAGGCTGAAGAAATCCAGGGGTGTGTGAGCGGAGGTGGCACTTAGACAACAGATGTTTAAGAAGTGGGCTGGCTACACAGAAAGTCAGGTCAGACTTAGGCATTGAGGAAGGGTAAGGACTTGGGAAAGACCGGTCTCAGAGTTTGAGACAGGAGGTGTGGCTCATAGGCAGGCAGGAAAGCCTGGAAGCTGGGCCTGAGGAGCTGGCTGAGTCTGATCCTGAGAGCCAGGATCCTGCAGCCTCCAACCACAGAAGGCTACAGAGCACAGATGGGGTGCTGGCTTCTCAGCAACCCTTTCTATTCCCAGGTTTGCAGAAAACATTTTTCCCACCCCGGAAGACCCAAACTTGCTTCCAACCTCGGCAAAAAAGCACGGACTACAGCTGAATTATTTTTCAGTGTGAGGGACCCCGAGGCCTCCTTGGTTCCCCTGTCTGGGCACAGGTCCCTGCTCTCTAGGCAGGAGGGAGGGCCATCTTGCTGATTGGTAGGTGGTCGCCAAGTATACTCCGCCTGGCTGCACACAGGTTTCATTTTCCTTTAGAACATGCATGTTCCACTAATGGGCAGATTTTAAATGGTAATTTTATTTCTCTAAGTACAAACCTTATCTGTGGCAGAATGGCAGGATCAGTGGACATTTGCAATATTTTAAAACTTCCTTTAATAGCTCTGTCATATTGCCTTTTCAATTACTATTTTTGAAATGTTCAACAGTAAAAGATAGCATTATGGCCTCGTGGCTTCCCTGCCAGAATTCAGGGCTGGGTGGGACACACATTCATAAGGCAGTTTTGGTGAGATATAGCATTGATGAGTCTCTGTGAGGCTGCAGACCAGCCTCACAATAGTTCCATTCTGAGAATTGAAGAAGAGTCCTCCCCAGTGGGTAGAGGCTGTCTCTACAGTGGATTGCTACTTTAAATTGTGGAAGGGGCATGCATCACTCTCATTGCAGGATATGTTGAAGGGGAAGAACCCAGCCTGGAAAGAGAACTTGGAGTCCAGGAGGAAGAGGGGATAGTGACAAGGGGGGAAAACAGAGGCACAGCATCCAGGGGAATGAATTGATGTGGGATTCCGCGCTGTATGCTGTGAATACAATTGGTTAATTAATAAAGAAACTGCCTTGGCCTGTTGATAGGGCAGAACTTAGGTAGGCAGCGGGGAGGGGGGGACTAAACTGAATGCTGGGAGAAAGGAGGTGGAGTCAGGGAGAAGCCATGTAGCACTACTGGAGACAAACACTGGAACTTTAGCCGCTAAGCCACAGCCACATGCTAATACACAGATTACTAGAAATGGGTTAAATTAATATGTAAGAGTTAGCCAATAAGAAGTTATAACTAATGGGCCAAGCAGTGTTTAAAATAATATAGTTTCTGTGTGATTATTTTGGGTATGAGAAGCTGGGAACCAACAAGTAGCTCTCAAACAACAATGAATGAGCACGCTAAAGGGGTCTGCAGGGCATAGGGAGTGGGAGCCTAAGAGCACTGAACTTGAAGCTGAGCAAGTATGGCAGGAAGGTTGATATTATGAGGAAAGAGGCACAGATATGGAGGAAGGGGGGCCAAATGTGATAGGAATTTGGCCCCAAATCAGTCTGGGTTTCCTTTCAGACAAGAAGCAACTGAACATATATGTACACACACACACACACACACACACACACACACCACCCTTACATAAAACACATCTACACTGAATAAGTAGAATTCTTTACTTGTCTTCCTTTGACACAGAGTGGCAGCCACCATCCTGGGATTGGCTTCGCATGAGATATGAGAGCCACCCAGAGATGAGTTGGTATGTATGTAAAGACACACGCATGTCACAAGAGTTGACCCCTATTTATAGAAGGGAATCAGGCATCATGAGCTGCAGTGTCTGTCGGTTCCAGAGCCCATCTTCATACACTGAAGGGTGGCTGTGCACACACACCCCTTCCCTGCAGCTTTCAGAACCCACTACGTATACCAGAGAGCGGTCATGTGCTCACATGATTCCCCGGAGCCCATTCTCAGCTATGGAACTGCAGCCGTGTGCACACTTGCTTCCCTCGCGGTGGGTGAGGAGCACAACTCTTGGGAGCCTTGGCACCTGTAAATCCTGGGTGTGAAGAAAGGACACCGGGCAGAGGCAGCCTGGCTCTGAGGAGGGAGGACCCTCTTTAGCATTTATGAAGTAGGATAATAAAGCAAAGAGAAGCAGAGCATCAAGCTTCTAGATGAGAAAATTAGAGCGTATGAAATATTCATCCCTCCAGCTCTGCAGCGGCCAGCAGAGCGCACTGGGCAGAGCGTTGGTTTCTGGCCAGGGCTCAAGCCCTCCTTGCTAGAGATGAGCCAAGCCACACTGCAGACAGGGCGGGACACAGCTCCTTCACTATGCTCCTTTAATATTTCATTTTAAATGCCCTTTACAGTGTAAGTTTAAAGGAAATTGGGAACTGGGTCTCGGTCTTCATTATTAAGAAGAAAACAGAAACACCTGCTCAGCTGGCTGTGTGAGGGGCTGGGTTCTGCCTTCTGACCTCTTCTGTTCTTCCAACCTTCTCAAGGCATCCCTGCACCATCCAGTACCGCTGTCACCAGCTGTGTGTGGCACTGCCACTTGTGTCCAAAGTGTCCCACAGTGGTTCCTGTGTTAAGAGGCAAGGGCGGGAGGATGTGGTGGGGGTGGGGGCAGCGGGCTGGGAAATGCTGTCTCTGGACCTGGCACTGCTATAGAACTTGAGGTCTCAGTGCAGTTGAAGTCAAGATCTGTCAACATTCTAGCAGGCAGCACAAACTGGGTGAGAGGAAGGGAAGTTGGGATGATGGGCTCAGGATACATTGTATGTATGAAACTGTTAAAGAATAAATGAAAGATATTTTTAAAAAGCTGTAGACTGGGGTAGCATATTTCAAGACATTTCAGCATTTAGGCTGTGGCATGGCCAACACTCTCTGTGTTTAGCTAGGTTTGCAGTGAAGGCTGGAAGCAAACAGCAAGCTGAAATATTTGGAAACCTTAAACTTTGACCAGGAAAGAAGCATGTTTATGTTTTGTTCAAGGAACGTGCACTTGCTGAGATAGCTAGTGATCGGGAAGTGCCACGAAGGCGTCTGAGGGATCGGGAGGATCCACTCCTTGCAGGTTGAAAGATGTACAAGGGACAGTCCACTTCAAAGATGGCTTTTCAGAGAAAGCCTGCAGGCTTCCTGATCTACCTGGTAGAGCTGTGATGGAGAGATGGCAGACATGTAGAAAATCCACCAAAGAAAGCTGCAGGCAGAGAGCAGAGCCAGCCCAGGAGAAAGGTGACACGGACTTCAAGCAGCAAGGCCAGAGGGGGATGGGAAGGCTGAGCCCTCTGGGTCACCTCCAGTCACAGCGTGCATCTGACGATGGACAGAGCTACAGGATGCAGTGCTTGCCCTTCCGGGATTTGGTCCTGCTTTGGTCTTGTTTTTGAGACTGGGAATATTTACACTGCACCTTTGTGCCTTGGTAGGAGAGAACTTGCTTTGGGATGTTTAGGGTCGCACACAGCTATGTGTCTGCCTTAAGTCTCTGTGGAGACTGGCGAAGAATCGCTGAGTGATGAGGCGTTGTTAGGATTGGGGGCTGTTGTATCCAGATCAAATTCATTTGTGCCACGAGACAGACAGTCGTGAGCTTCTGGGGGTTAGGGTAGAAACTTAGACCTTGGATCCTAAATATCCCCCAAGAGGTTCACATGCTGAGCTTGGTCTACAGCTCAGGGCGATACTGGAAGGTGGTGTAGCCTTGAGAAGGTAGAGCCGGTTTGTATGAAGTAGGTCTAGGGTAATTTGGAAGGTAATATTGGAAATCAGTCTCTGTCTCTCTCTTTCTACCCCTCCCTCACCTCTCTCCTCTAGGCTCCACAGGGTGAACAGCTTTCTTTGCTTTGCCTCCTTGCCTCAGACTCAAAGCAAAGATCCAAGCAAGAACGGGTCAAATCAACTCTCTTCTTCCGCAAGTTAACTCCAGCAACAGTGACAGTCAGGAAGAGGAGCCTGATCCCTAAGTCTGCTTTCTTGTAAATAGTGACGTCAGAGGGCATCTCTGTGCCCTCAAACAGAGGAAAGACCCTGGGAGGACCCAATGAAAGGCTACTTGGCCATTATCCTGGTTAGTTTTTATTTTCAACTTGACACAACCTTATCACCTGCAAGAGGGGACCTCAACTGAAGAATTGCCCAATTCAGGTTGACCGAGGGACATGTGTGGGAGAGATTTGTCGGTGTGGGAGGTCCCATTGTGGGTGGCACCATCGCTAGGTAGGTTAGTCTGAGTTAGATCAGAAAGCTAGAACATGAGTTTGTGAGCAACTGAGTAGGCAGCCTTCTTTCTCTTTTCTCCTCCGGGTTCCTGCCTGGAGTTGTCTCAGTGACACATTGTTACTGAGAATTGTAACACATGGAAACAAACCTTTGCTTCCCCTCCATTGCTTTTAGGTGGGCGTTCATCACAGCCACTGAATAATACTGAAACTTCTACCAACCAGGGAAAGGACTCCCTCCAGGGACCTTGAGCCTGGACGTGTAGCCTCCTCCAGAACACTGAGGAAACAGATGTCTGCTTTTGGAACCATTTAGCCTCTGGGGTTTGTCACAGCAGTGACTGCTGGAGCAGGCTACAAAAGCCTGCAGCCAACAAGTTACTCTGAGAATATGCTAGCCGGAGAAACAAAGGGGAAAGAAAGATTGCGTGGGGCTCAGGAAACTGAGAGAAGTCAGAAGAGGCAGGTGCTGGGCAGTGTTCAGAGGTGAGGAGTTAGGTGGATATAGAAAAGGGACCACTGAGCCGGGCGGTGAGGTTAGGCGACTCTGGGAAGCTCACGCTGGCAGAAGGGGAGAGTGCATCCATGTGGGTGGGTGGGGAGGGCTAGAGCAGAAATAAGTCCCTATGTATCAGGCCTTGGCTGCTCGTTATTCTCCTCACAATTCAGAAGATTAAGGCTTCTTGGCTAGGGGTACTTGCCAGCAGCAGATGAGGAATGAACAGCCTTGCCTGTCACTCACAAACAAGAGCACACCTGTGTCATAGCCAAGAATGACTCATTGGTGTGACCCCTGGGGAACTGTGGCTGTCTGATTTTAGCCAAGAAGGTCATCTGCTCAGGGTGCCAGGGCTGCCAGGGCTGCCAAGCTGGACCACTCTTGGAGAAGAGACTCAAGAGAACAACAGGGTAACCGGGGGGGGGGGGGGGGTAGGCAACAGCCAGCTTCGAGGGAGAATTGGAACCCAGTATCTGGAGAGATTGGGGTGCAAGAGGGCTGAGGTCCTGCTGGGCACCCCTGGCAGGCAGCCAACACTGCCTCTTCCTGCCTCTGGTCCTTCTGAGCCATTGGGATTGGATGCTCATTTTCTGTGCACGAGGTTGGTAAGCAGCGTCCAACTCTGGGGAGTTTCATGGCTGCATTCCTTACTTTTGTAACTTTCACCTTGAGCTTCCTAGGGGATCTGCCCTAGAGTGGAAGAGGAGAGCTGGAAGCTGCTCTGCCCTAATGGCCTGAAACCCCTGAACTGTGGCACCGTTCAGGCTTCTTTGCCCACTCCCTGCATTATCTCCTTTCCATCTTATGGACCAAGACACCACGGCTCACAGACCCCAGGGGGACCCCGAGACTCCCTGCTGTGACGGTGGCAGTCCCAGGGTATCCCCAAGGTTCATTGCTGAGGTGGTGGCAGTTCCCGTGTCTCCAGGATGGGAGGTAGGTCTGTCTTTGTACAGAGCAGTAAACCTTCCTGCTGGCACAACTGAGCTTGTTTCTGCTGGAGGAGGAAAAGGGCACTGAGGTCCTGAGGTGTGAAGCAAACTGCTCCAGGCTGAGCCAGCCACAGCAAACCTTGGCCCAGTGAGAGCCTTGAACAACCCTAATTTCCATAGCTCCATCTTGGGGGCTGCAGAGAACCATAGTGAACACCGAGAGACAGCATCCTGAAGTGTCACGGGACAGGGCTGCTACATAAAGACCAAGCTTGCTCTGTGTGAGCTCTCTCTCCTGTCAGACTTCAGAGCGCTCTCTGGACGTACCTCTGAGTGTGTCCTCATGCAGGCAGGCTGGTGCCTGTCCCCTCGACCCATCAGGCGACAGGTCTAACATAGCATGGCTTTGTGTCTCACGCTTCCTAGCTGAGTCCCACTGGCACAGAGCTGAACTGCTGGCGAACTTACATCTTGGACAGGCGACCGTTTCCTGGGACCAAAAATCATCTAACAGGCTCTAATCTCCGGTCTGCTGGTTTCATTATTTAAACCAAAATGAAATGTGACCCAGAGTGAGGAAAAAGAGTGAGCATGCAGTTGAGAGTCATAATGAGGTACTTACACTCTCACCAGAGACCTGCAGCCTTCTCCAGAGGTGCTCAGGGGACCCCTAGGTGGGAAGGGGACATCAGCGGTGTTGCCAAAGCTAGCCAGTGGGAAATAGAACAGTAATGGCACATTTTGGAGGGAACAAATCAGCTCCCACGTTACTCTGATTGCAGAGTTCCAGAGCTGGAGTCTGGCATCTGCAGCCTGCCAGCTAATTACCGCCCTGGTTTCACTTCCAACCCCAGAGACTTTCGAATCAGCCTCTAGGAAGAGGCCTGGGATGCCTGTTTCCTCAGCTGAAAGGAAGTAGCAGAAAGTTGCTGAGCGAAGGGTCACGCTCTGTACAGGGAAGGGCCATTCAGGCGGTGGGGACAGGATGCTCTGGTCTCTGCTGTGTGTTCCCATCCCTTATTTCCAGGTGGTCAGAGAGGACTAGAGATAAGGACAGCATCGCACAAGCGTGAGTGCAGTGGTTGGAACTGAGGGTGAAAAGGGCAAATCTAGAGGCTGGGGAGGAGGAGGCAGCAGAGGTCCAAGAATACCACCAGGTGAGCTACTTGTGAGACTATGTTGAGCCCCAGGTCTGCCTGCTGTCAGTGTTTTAACCCAACTGGCCTCCAGGGATCCTCTGCCAGTCTGCACTTCCGATGTCTCTCCTGTCGGCCTGGCGTGTTCTCCCATGCCCGTCTCCTGTTCCAGGATGCCTCATTTCTGTGCTCAGTTTGTGCTCACCTTATGGAGTGATCAAAATGTGGTCAGGACGACGGTGGTGGTGGTGGTGATGCGGATGATGGTGATGCCGCTGCTGCTGGCAAGATGACAGTGAGGATGGTGATGTTAAGATGGTAATGATGGTCAAGACACTAATGATGCGCAGGGATGGTGGTAATAGGGACGATGGCAAGATGGTAGTGATGATGACGGTGACTCTGACGGTCATGATGGCTAGGGTGATGATTATGGCCGTGATATGATAATGATCATGATGGTGATGGTAGATTGGGTGATAATTATGGTAATTCGAGTCATGACGTTGCTCATCACCATTATTGATGATTACACAGATGAAGATAATGGTAATGGTGATGATGGTGGTGATATGATGATAGCCATGATGATGACGATGGTAATGACGATGATGGTAAATATGGTACTGATGGTGGTAGTGACCGTGGTTAATAGGGACGATGACAAGATGGTATTGATGGTGTGATGGTGCGGGTGATGCTGATGGCAATGATGGGTGAGGATCATGGTAGTGGTGATGACCACAAGGATGGTGGCAATAACGGTAATAATAGCGATGATGGCAGTGAACATGGTTATGGTCGTGGTAACGATGCCAATGGTGACAGAGGTGATGTGCTGGTGGTAATGATAGCATTGGCAATGATAATGATGATGGTGGTGTTAGTCATGGTGATACTGATGATAGTAATGGTTATGGTGATTTTGGTGATGATGTTGACTGTGATGGTGGTGACATAGCAGTGATGATGGTGGTGATGAAGAAATGAATGACAGCAACTATTCTCTGCTGGCCACCACTTCTTCCAGGGTTATGCATATTAACTCGTTTGATTCTCATAACAGTCCTGTGATGTGGGGCTGCTATTAATCCACTACGTATCATCCCATTCCATGCACAGATGTGGGAACTGAGGCCCCTAGACAAGAGTGCTCACATTCTCTTGACTCCTCTGTCTTACTGCATGCTCTAGACACCCACATAGGTACTTTCCCGAATCCCTAGCGCTGTTGACGGGAACAGTCAATGAGGAAAGCAGGGTTCAGGAGTGCAGAAGCCAGCAACCAGCTGGACAATGTAGTCCAAAGGGGCTGGAAGTAAGGACAGAGCAGTACATGGGTAGTTCTATGTTTGGCAGCTGGCAGTGGCTCTGAAGTCCCCCGTCACCCCCAGAGCCACCTTCATCCTTCCAGCCCTCTGTGGATCTCCAGACACACGAATCTTGTTTGTATTTCTCTTCCTCTGTCCTGTCCAAGAAAAACTATTGTGAAATACTTCAACATCTTGCCCTCCGGGGACATGAGGACTTTTGAGAGAGACATCTAGGGACAATTTATTTTCCTTTCTTAAATGCCACCGGCAGCTCTTATGCCCCCACCGACAAGGATGTGTCTAGTTAAGCATCGTGATGCGAAGGGAAGCAGAGATGCTGACGGGAGAGGATGAGGTGGGAGAGGGAGACAGGTGTTTTCCCTGGGGAACTGGTGGAGCGTCACTGTGATGGTGGGTAAAGATCACCTGATACCAGCGGGATGGAAAAACACCCCTTTTAAATTATTTTAAACACAGTGAGCGAACACTCACACACTGTCTGCTCCTTCTAAGGCCTCACGGCATTGACTTGCTGAGTTCTCATGGTGGCCCTGAGAGAGACACATAGATCTTGCCTTCCATCTTACAAGGCAATCAGCAGGTGTTCAAGGCCACAGATCCGATGCTGTGCTTGGGGTCTCTTGTACCCTGACACTGTACATACCTGACTCTAGGCAGGATCAGGATGGCATTGAAGGAGCTTCTGTGACTTGTAGACAGAATGGCAGGTAGCAGATGGAGGAGCGGGTTGACATACTAAACGATTCTGCTCAAGTCTTGAGATCCAAGCACTGCACTGGGCACACATAGCCTTCTACCCGGGAAGCCTCTGCTAAGGGAATCTCTAATCTCCGTGTTTCTTTACCTCAGTTTGTCTCTAAGATGGAAAGATATCGTAACTTATTGGGCCATTTCAAGGGTTAACTAGAACAAGCCGTGTGCGATGCTGAGCCCTGGTCCTCGGGTCTAGTGAAGGTCATTTTGCTGTCAGCACTAACTTTCTACCTATCAATCGTATGAATCCTCAGGAAGCTGCTGGCTGCTGGCCTCCCGGCCTCAAACCTGCGAAGCGCTGACTGAAAGGTTCCCTTGCCCAAGGCTGAGGGCAGAAAGGGCACTCTGCGTGACTGCCTGTCATGGGCCTCCAGCAGAGGATGCAGCTCAGGAGGTGGCATTCCTCAGAATGCTTGGTAGACTCAATAGCGGTGCCTGAGAGACTCCGTTTACAGACTTGGGGGGGCAAAGGGGTAGCGTAAGGCCAATACCTATGAAGACCTTTGACAATAGCTCATATTTTTCTCTAGGTGGCAGGGCCTGTATTTAATAACATAACCTCCAAATAGAAGATGTGTGCCATTTGGACAGTTTTGTCTGCCGAGGGCTGCCTAATCCTGATAAATGGAATGCCGTCTTCCCTACCGTCGAGAGCCGGCATCTGATTAAACATATCAATCCTTGTTTGTTACCTTCCCCGAGTCATCAGCCAGCCCCTGCGGGCCCTTGGGAATCTGTCTTCACTGGCCCTACACAAAAGGTGATGGAGTTCAGAGCCAGAGACCAGAGATCAGGGAATTGCCTTGCCTGTAGTGCTCATCCAGGAGGAATGGCCATGGGTGGTGCCATGCTGTCACCAAGACAAGGCTAGGCAACGCGCTGGTGGGTGAATGCAGCTCGCCAGGAGTCCCATGATGCTTCCACAGAAAACTTGTTTCTGTAGTAGATGCTGCTCTTGACCACAAGCCTGGCACCAGTCTCCAGATGCCCCTGGTCTTAGCCACCAGCCTGGCACCAGTCTCTAGATGCCCCTGGTCTTAGCCACCAGCCTGGCACCAGTCTCTAGATGCCCCTGGTCTTGGCCACCAGCCTGGCACCAGTCTCCAGATGCCCCTGGTCTTGACTACTAGCTTGGTACTAGTCTCCAGATGCCCCTGGTCTTAGCCACCAGCCTGGCACCAGTCTCTAGATGCCCCTGGTCTTGGCCACCAGCCTGGCACCAGTCTCCAGATGCCCC
Organism: Microtus oregoni; assembly: GCF_018167655.1. Taxonomy (NCBI): domain Eukaryota; kingdom Metazoa; phylum Chordata; class Mammalia; order Rodentia; family Cricetidae; genus Microtus; species Microtus oregoni. The sequence goes on from NW_024543064.1 coordinate 2,882,001, forward strand.
TGGTCTTGACTACTAGCTTGGTACTAGTCTCCAGATGCCCCTGGTCTTAGCCACCAGCCTGGCACCAGTCTCTAGATGCCCCTGGTCTTGGCCACCAGCCTGGCACCAGTCTCCAGATGCCCCTGCCCCTGCTCATCAGCCTGGTACCCAGTTCCTAGCTGCCCACTTGCTCAGGAGAACTATTCCCTGAGATGGAGTCACCCTACATGACAGCAGGTCACTCTCCGAAACCCACATGCCCATGATGTAATCATGTCTTCGTCAGTACCTAACTCAGGGTGCATAGGTCAAATGGTCAGCCCTCTGCCTAAAGGTGAGCCTGTAAAGGGCATAAGTTAAAGTCCCGGGGTTCTGGGACTGACTGAGGCGTCCTCCAGTCCAGAGCACTTTTCTTTCTTTTTAAAAGTTTTCTTTTATTTGTGTGTGTGTGTGTGTGTGTGTGTGTGTACGTTTATGCCTTGATGCATGTGAGGGTCTGAGGACAACTTCCGGAAGTGGATTCTCACCTTCTGCCCTCTGAGTCCTAGCATTTAAATGCCAGCCATCAGACCGGGTGGTTAGAGATTTCCTACACCGAGCCATCTTGCTGTCCCATTCCCCTCTCCCCCTATTAAAACAAATCTTTAAGCTTATTCCAAATAGGTGACATGTCTTGGCAGACTTCTGAGCCCACCCTGAAAGAGTCCACCATGTTTCTCTCTGTGTTACAGATCCATGCAGTCTCTGGCACTGGGGTCGTTATAGCTTGGATCACACAGCAGCGTGAACATATGCATCAAAGAATTTCAAAAACATTGAAACAAATGTTACCGTCACCATTAATGTCAGCATGACAAATTCTTGTAAATGTTACCTCAGGTGATTTGAAGGGGCAGCCTGCAGGAAAGTGGGTTATCAGAAAGAGCACACTGCCTTCGTATAATCTGCCACTAGGTCACTTAATGGGAGTTTGCCAAGGACGCATTATTCTTGACTGGACCCGCAGAGCCCTGTGCTGAAAGGTCACAAGCCCCATCACTACGTTTCTTATTAATTTCTGTGCCATAGCCTGTGCCTTTTGCCTGGCTCCTCATCATCTCTATGTGACTTCCCAGGCACAGCCAACACTGTTGAATTTCCAGGCAGCGGGGAAGGATTGTCTTGTCGGGTAAGTTCATCTTACGTCGGCTTGCCAGACAGAGATGCCTGGTATCGACGAAGCAGATCTCATGAGGGCAAAGCAGAGGGTCTTGCTGCAAGGATGCTTTGAATTAGGGCTTGTAGCTTCATGGCAGCCACATAGCAGGGGAGGGGAAGAAGGTTCTAGAAGTCAGACACACCCTTTAATGGCACTCCCGCAAGAGCCTGTGCCCTCCAGCTAGCTCCTACTTCTTACATATTAATTTAACCCATTTCTGTGTATTGCCATGAGGCTGTGGCTTACCAGGTTAAGTTCTGGTATCTGTGTCCAGTGGGGCAGCATGGCTTCTCTCTGACTCCGCCCTCTCCATTCAGTTTAGTTTTCTCTGCCTACCTCTGTTCTACCCTTTCCGGCCAAGCCTGTTTTCCTTAATCATTAATGGTAATCACAGCATACAGAAGGGACTCCCACATCACTCAGGCTGCTTTCTTATAGAACCCAGGACCACAAGCCCAGGGATGGCACCACCCACCATGGACTGGACCCTCCCCATCCATCACTAATAAAGAAAATGCCCTAAAGCCAGATCTTATGGAGGTATTTCTCAACAGACATTCCCTCAACTTTAGATAACTCTAGCTTGTATCAAGCTGGCCCAAACTATCCAACACACCCCCAATTGCAGAATCACCTCCAACACTTCCTCTTCTCAGAACAGTCCTTGCCAAATGAATCTCTCTTGGCATCTTTCTTTGATAGCAAGTACGGGCCACAGGATACCCTAAGGTGAGCTGATAACCTTTTCTGAGATTTGGGAATGTCACATTTTATTAACTCAGTGCCCTCCCTCAGGCAGGCTCTGACCCACATGGAAGTCTGTGTTAGGGATTCTACAGGTCTGGGCTATCCTAGGAAGGTGGGCAGAGGACAGGATGCAAGGCCTGTAGACATCCAGCTGAACTCTGGATCTGCTCTGACATGGGCTGAAGGCTTTACGCATAGTTGGTGTGCTAGGGTGCCAGGTCCTGATCACAGAGCACCACAGTGTTATACCGGGTCAGCCACCCTGTGTGCCCAGGGCAGCTCACATTCTCCATAGGCTCCCAGCATCCATTTCCCCAGGTTCCCTGATTTCTCCTGAATCAGTGACCCACTGATTTCAGGTTGAATCCAGTCTGTGGATTCCAGAATTTGTAAGGAGTAACCGCTTGGTCCTTGGCTGCATACATGGTCCCCGCTGGTCAATTGGGCATGTCCTCTGAAGAGAAAGGTGAGAGATGGACAGAGGGACAACCCGGGAGTTCTGCCTGAGACCACCTTCTTGCTGTTTATCTGTAGATAGTTTTTATGTGTCACCCCTAAAACTTCATGGAGCCTTGGGTATTTTTAAACTCATCACCAGCTGGATGCTAGAGTAGCATAGGCTGGTCCTCTGCTGCCTAACAGTGTGCATGAGATGTCCAGCTAGACTCTATCCTTTGGACTTTGGGGGTACAAGGCAAGCCTCTCAGAAGAAGAAACTGCACGCCTGTCTTCCTGTCCATCTGAGTGCTTCATGAAGTTTGCAGCCTCCTAACTCCCTGGTCGGTGTCTCCCCCACAGGCATATTCTCTTCCAGTGCTGAGGAACCACTAAGACCAGTGTGGCCCCTGAGCACAGCCTGACCTGGACTCTGTTGAGCAGACACTGAGATGGGCTGTTTCCTCAGTGTACCAATTCTTCCACCTACTATGCCTGCAGGATGCTGTTCCCAGGGTCTGTCTTGAGCATTGATGGAGAGTAACCTTCCGGATGGCAGACTTCCGTCACCTCCCTGGTGCAGTGGTCAGTCAACATCGGTGAGCAGATGCAATGTTTCCAGGAGCTGAGCGCACAAAACTCAAGTCTTTAACAGCCTGCCGATCCCAGCTCCATCCCACATGCTCTCCCAAGTGCCCGTCTTCCTTCTTGGGCCCTTTGCTCTGCGAGGAGCTGTGGCCATCCGAGGACAGCTTTTCTTATTTTTTTTATTATCATCATTTTCTGCAGATGGACTGGGTACTTCATAAATGTTAACAATGACAAATTGCCAGCCCAGCGACAGAGCGATCACATAATGACAGTCATTACCCTGTAGCAGTGTGGTGGTTGAACATCAGGACCTGCCATGCAGAGTGATGGAAGGGACACCTGAGCACCAGCCTCCAGGGTGGGAGGAGGGACGGCCGTGACAGAGAGCTCTGCTTCTCCACCCAGGCCCAGGTACTGGAATGGCTACCCAGGGTCCCCGTGTGAGATCTTAGGGTCATAGTGTCACATGTCACATGATTGCAGAGAATTGTCTGGTCCTGTGGTTTGACAAAGGAAATCTGAGCTGGAGTCATGGACTGGACTGTCTCTCCTCCTCTCCCGAGCCATCCCCCTGTTCTCTAGGAGCTGCTGATGTCCTTGGCATTTGCCCCTGTATAGCTGTGTCAGTCCAGCCCCGCCTCCATCCCCACACCCTCTTGTTGGTGCCTTTCTATGTCTCTGTGTCCTTTCCTCATACAGAAACGGCAATCTCTGTGTGACCTCAGCTTAACTGGATGGTTCCCACGTGGAATCTATTTCCAAATAAGGTCCCATCACATGATCTGGGTGGACACGAATGGCCGGGAGGGGTACTGCCCTACCCACTGCCATCATGGAGTCTGATTTAGCACAGGTGCTGGGACTCTCAACCTCCATATCCATAGGAGATCACCCTGCTTCCCATATGTTCACTTCCCACTTGGGCATCGTGGCAGCCAGATGAGCCAAACGGTTCACGGTGCTTCCGGCACAACACTGAAACCTGGCCAGTCCCCTGCCTTCTTGCTTGACTGTGGGAATCTCCCCAAAGCGTTTAAGAAAGGCAGATGTACCCTCTCACACCCTGGTGGCATTCTGAGAAGCTGGTAGCTGGCCAACTCTGAAATCCCGAGTTATTGGAACAAGTGTTAGAAACTGTGTCTAGCGGTTGTGCTAGAACACCTCCCACAGTGGGAACTTTCCAGAAGCATAACTTTTCTACATTGGATCGCGCAAGACTCCACCTAGGCCACCCCTAACCCATCTCTCTGTCTATCCTGGCCCATGCATGTCTATATTGGGGTATTTATCTTTGCCTGGCACCTGGTCATGGTCTATACTTGTACATGTAGCTATGGCTATGTCTGTACCTGTGTACATTCCTTTGTCTACACTGGATGTTGCATGTATATATTTACATAGATGACTGCCTACATGTACACCTGGCTGTGCTCATGTGTATCTATCTATATCAGTATATGTGTTTTAAAGTTTATCAGTTATTTCAGGTGGGGAAACGGAGACTCAAATTAGCTTAATACAGACCAAGTCAACCCACCTGATTTGGGAACCGATCTAGGCACCTTGGATCTAAGTTTGGTCTGTCTGTGATGGTTATACAGAACACATGGTGTCTCCTAGGTGCTGACTGTAGTAGCTCTTTCTTGTCGGGACCACCAGCCTGCAAATAATGACATAGACACTTTTTATTGTGAAACCTTGGCCATTATCTTACGCTTGTCCCATTAGCTCTTATAACTTAAATTAACCTGCTTTTATCAATCTACATTCTGCCGTGTGGCTCAGCTGCCTCCACTCTGTACTGCATGTCGGACCTCCTCCGTGTCTCCCTGGCATCTCCTTCTCCACTTCCTTTCTCTCCCCGGAAATCCCGCCCGACTCTCCTGCCTAGCTATTACCATTTGGCTTTTTATGATGCTAATCATGGCAACACATCTCCACACAGTGTACAAATATCCCACAACAGCTGGCCACACATAGTAGGCACCCAGTAGATGGAAACATGAACACAGGGAAGAGCAGGTTGCTGATGGGATCATAAATTGTTATAACCTTTCACAGAACAACCTGATACACAATTAAACCTGAATTACCCATAATCTGCAGTCTCCCCACATGGCTGGGACTCTTAGAGAAACACCAGGATGCCTGGAGAGTATTCATGGACTTCATAGCGGTATTGGTGCCCCAAGGAGTACATGGGAAATGGAGCAGAGCTACGGTGACCTGGGAAGAGCATTGGTGTTAGGGGATGGGAGGAGGTGCTGTGAAAATCTGTAATGGTCACCCCACAATGGACCAGCATGTCACAGTGAAATATGTATAGAGTACACCAGTGTTTGTCAAGATGGATGGGTCTCCCTGTGGGGCAGTTACTGGACTTACATGGTGCTTGATGGGGAAGTTGAATAAGCACTCAACTTGGGAGACAGAGGGAAAGGCAGGTGGATCTCTGTGAGTTCAAGGCCAGCCTGGTCCACATAGGTCAGCTGGAGGCCACATCTCAAATTTATCTATCTCTATCATCTATGTCTGTCTGTCTGTATATCTATCTATCTATCTATCTATCTATCATCTATCTATCTATCTATCTATCTATCTATCTATCTTCTATCTGTCTTATCATTTATCATCATCTACCCATTCCATCTATCTATCTATCTATCTATCTATCTATCTATCTATCTATCTACCGTCAGGATGCAGGTAGGTATTTGAATGCATATTATATTGGTAGTTTTTCATGATTTTTAAGATTTTCGTGACTGAAACTGCGAGGGGGAGGAAGAGATGGAAAGAAGAAGAATTGGAGAGAGGGGGAGAGGAAGAGGAGAAGGAGGAGGAGGAGGAGGAGGAGGAGGAGGAGGAGGAGGAGGGATTAGAGTTTGCTGGCTGAGAGTGAGTGGGAAGGTGCCCAGCAGTGAGAGCAAAGAGCACTGGGATCGCCACTTTGACTGGAGATAAGGGACCCTGGAGACCCATGAAGTATTTTATAGCAAACAAAATATTACGGGATAAATGAAGGTTTGTGTATTTTGTGCTTTTTTTCTCTTAGCATGTGGTGGGTCAGCTTACAGACTTTGATGGTTTCTTGTGGTTATTGTACAAATTATGGCACACTAAGTGGCTGGACGTAGCACTAAGTGGCTGTTCCCTCACAGCCCCACCCCAACCCCAGGCTAGATACCCAACATCCAGTCAGTAGGGTGGTACTTTCCTGACAGTTGCAGGACAGATGCCTCCTGCCTCTCCCAGCTCCTGGATATGTAACTTACCCTTGGAGCTCCAGGAATGGGAGTGTTCTGGGGGTGGGAGGGTGCTCTGGGAGTGGGAGCAGTCATGTGGTCTTTAGTGTTCTTGGGCTTTACATAGCTCTTGGTATTCTTGCGGTTAGCATATCCCTTGGTGCTCCCAGGGACAAAAGGTTTTTGGTCTTCCTAGACTGGCAGCCATACTCTCTAGTCTGTTCTACTGTTAGGTAACCTCATCGCCAGCATGACTTTATCTAAATCCTCCTGTCAGCACCAGTCATTGTACTTCGGGACTATTCTCATTCATGCTGTGGCCTAAAAGATCCAAGTCCTTGCAGGGCCTGAGACTGGGACATGTTTGGAAGCCAATTTGCTACAAAGGAAGTCACGCAGGTCAGAGGAGTCCTGACAACATGATGGTAAGATGAAGAGAGAAGACAAAGGGGAGGTCAAAGGGACAAAACCATGGAGATTGGTTATAGGCAAGAAATGCCAGGATGGCTGGCACTGGAAGATACCAGGAAGGAGCAGTCAGGGGTGTGGCCTGCCAAGCCCTGGATCTCAGACTTCTGACTTTCATAAAGGTGGGGAATGCAGCTCTCTTGCGCTTCAGCATTTTTCCTCCGGTTTTCTTGCTATGGCATCAAAACCAAGATAACCTGACATTGCCACCCCTAAACAGACCATCCATTGTTTTATCTGTGTGCTCTCCATGTTCTGGGTCCTGTTGGATATCTGTTGGATTCTTTGGGCAGGGCCTGGCTGGGGGTTTGCATCTGAAAGTGAGACCAATGAGACTCAAAGAGCTTGCATGGTTGGCCTCAGACCACATGGAGATACTTACCCTTCCAACATCATGGAGGCCCCATGGCTGGTGAGTTTCCTTTTCCAAGTATACAGATGGGGCAGAACTCATCAAGCATAACTGTATTTAAAATAAAATTCTTCATGGTGATCAAAAGCCTCATAAGTCCCAGCTTCCTCTGCATTGCGTGGTGGTTCCGGTCACCCCAAGGTTTGCCAAGGGGGATGGGGGCGGCAGTTCCCTCCTCTGTCCTCCCTGCAGTGTTTAAAGGGTACCCACCCATGAAATGAGGGTCGCTTCATTGCAGGAAGCCTGTAATTATCATTAGGATGCTTTGTGCCTGTGATTAGACAAGCCCCTGCTCTCGCAGGGTTGCTGTGAAGGAAAGCTGGGATGGTGTGGCTAAGTGGACAGGGGGCTTCCTACCTGGAGAACCAGGAGGTGCAGCTTAGGACATTTGTGTTGATAGAATGGGGAACACAAAGGTCTGGGGGTGTCTAGTGTCTGTTCTCAGAGCCAGTGTGTCCTCCTGGGCTCGGATGGAATGCTTTGGTGCATAGGAAACAGGATTCTCAGAACCAAGGCTGTTCTGTGATGTGAACTAAAGAATGTGTCTAGATGGGGGGAGAGAGCCTGAGGGACTGGTCATGCCTTGGCTGCCGTCTCAGAGCTGGGATTATGACCCCAAACCAAAGATTTTGCTGTGTACTCCTACAAGGTTGGGTGACAGAAAGAGATGAGAAAGGTGGCCGAGAGTCTCCAAATAGTTTCTGGTTTCATCCCTTCCACCCACATTCAACTGAACCTCCAGCTGGCTTTGAACCCTTCCCTTTGTCCTGGTCAGAAAGCATAGGAAATTGCTCAGCTGACCACATTGCTCTTACTCAACTGTCACTCACCTGTCTTCCCCCAAAGCAGCTCAGTGGGAGCTTAAGGAACTTCTTGTAACTCCCAGGTCCTGACCACTGACCACAGACCCCATTATCTGGCCCTAGTGCTGAGGACCAGTGGCTGTTATGGGGTATCTGTACACTGTGTGAAGATACATTGGTTTAGTAGAGAGCTGAATGGCCAATAGCGAGGCAGGAGATATAGGAGGGACTTCTGGGCAGAGAGAGGAAGTAGGAGGAGGTCATATAGGTGCACAGGAGATGCCAAGAGACATGGGGAGGAAAACAGGGGTGCAAGATGGAAGAGGTAATGACCTGTGATAGGATGCAGATTAATAAAAATGGTAATTAATAAGTTGTAAGAGTTAGTGGGACAAGCCTAAGCAAAGGCTGAACTTTCATGATTAATAAGAAGTCTTTGTGTTGTTATTTGGGAGCTGGCTGGCAGGACAGAAAAAGACTCATTACAAGTGGCATTGTTCCCCAGTGAATGTAGGTTCCCAAACCCACTCACACCTGTGATCCTTAGGAGAATGTCCCCCATATGCTCAGGCATTTGAATTCCTGGTCCCCAGTTGGTGGCATAGTTTGGGAGGTTTAGGGAAGTGGCCTTGTTGGAGGAGCGTGTCACTCACTGGGAACAGATTGTGGTTGTTTTTTTTTTTTATTTAAAGACTTATGCTTTTTCTACTTTCCTCTCTGTGTTTTATGTTTGTGGATCAAATGTGGAGTTCTCAGTTGCTGCTCCAGCCACCATGGTTGCTGCCTTCTGCTTCCACTCCAACAACATGGACATTAATCCTCTGGGACCTTAAGTTCAAATAGACTCTTTCTTCTGTAAGTTGCCTTGGTCATGGTGTCTAGCACAGCAACAGAAAAACATCTAATGAAGTTGCTAAAGCAGAACCTGTGTGCTCCAGATCTCTGCACATTGGCTGAGAACACAAAACTGCTTGATTGCTCCTTCCACTGATGTCTACCCACACCTGCCTCACCAAGCCAGAGGGTTTGGGAGTCTGGATGAGAAAGATTCATAAATCGTGATGGAATGGCAGAATGGCATTGTCATTGAACAAACACTCAAAGCAAAGAGTATAGTGAGTCCAGTCCCCTTCCATCACAAGGTCACTGGAAACCATAGTCAAAGTGGCATCGTTAACTTTAGGCTACTTGGGTAGGAAGCTAAGGTTGGTTGCCCCACAGCTATGGGGCTACAATTGAGTGCTGTAAATACTGGCCACCCTCCTTCCTGTCCAGCCTCATGTCAGTTACTTATTCCTTTAGTGTAAAAAGAAGAATCTCAGAGCTATAGTCCAGGCTAAACATGCTTGCATTATAGGGTGGGTTCATCATCAATTGTAAATAATTTTCTCCTCAAGTTGTGTTTCCTGTGGGATTTTTGTCCTATGGGATTTCCCTATTGGATTCAGGGTCCCATAATGAAGCACACTAAATATTAAACAAACACAGATTTTCACTGTACTCCATGCTGCTTCAGTTAGTGTCAGAATGTTTTAGAATGAGTCCTGAGAGTCCAGCTCCTACTTCCCATTTTTTTAAACCTCTTATGCCTTTTACATCACCTCAAGAATGATCCCAGCCAAACTGGTGAGCGAAACCCTGTCTCTTGAGATGAGGCCAGCCTACATAACTCAGATGATTCTAACCCTGATGCCTAGTGTCCTGACAAGAGACAAATGGGGGAGGATCCAGCAAGACACCCGAATAAAGGCTCTGTGGAGATGGAGGTAGAGGGTGGACTCACCTAGAAACCAGCCAAGCTGTGAGGGGGCCACTGGGAGCTGGAAGAGGCAGGAGCAGGTTCCTAGGGTGGGAAGGGTGTGGCCCCAGATATCTTGAGCTCAGGTTTCAACTTCCACACCATGAGGCTGTGGACCCCATCTCACTTCACAGCGTCTTACAGGCTGCCCTGCATGACAACTGGGGCTACCAAAACCGCTGGACTCCACGCTGCTCTGGTGTAAGGTGACAGAATTGCGGTCATCAGTCACAGACGTGACATCTGGGTGGACAGCTCCAGGAATGGATGGAAGAGTGAAGAGAGGTCATGAGATAGCAAGACTGCTCGCCAGGAGTCACTCCTCACACCACAGGGCAGGACAGGACAGGACAGGACAGGACAGAAGCCTCTACACCCAGAGAAAGACTTGAGTAAAGGTGGTGAGTGCCTTGAAGAGAAAGTGGGAAGTGCATTTGAGCACATTAGGACAGGAGACCACTTCCTAACCTCAGTAACACAGACACGGAGAGGAACAGTTAATTAGTAGAACCTCCTGAAACCGAGATGCTTCTGTAAAGCAAAGGACACGGTCAACAAGACAAAACAACATCCTACAGAATGGGAAAAGAACTTTGCCAACCCCACATCAGATCAGGTTGATCTCCAAAATATACAAAGAACTCAAGAAACTGATCATCAAAAGAACAAATCATCCAATAAAAACCGGGGTCCAGACCTAAACAGAGAACTCTCAACAGATGAATCTAAAACATTTCCATCCTCTAGTGACTCTTAATCTTGTCTCAGACCTAGTAACATTCTAAGGAAGAAGAATCGAGTCTCTAGACCACAGCATGTGCAATGCAGACCCCCTTCCCATCACAGAGAGCAGCCACTGTTTCCCACGAGAGCTACCTGCACCCGTGGGACATGAATTTGGTTCAAGGTGGCTCGGATGCCCTGGTAATAATGCCAAGGCTTGTCATCTCTTTGCTAATTTCGAGAAAACATGAGAGTCTGGACTCTGCTCAACGGAGCTGGCAATTGGGCTAATCCCGGCTCAGCCTGCCCTTTGAGTCAGTATTGATTTTGCTCAGGCTTCTGGTCCGGGGCCGTGCTGGGTGACATCCTCAGGCTGCTGGCTGGAAGCTCTCGGAAGCCTTTTAAGTCCTTGTTCCACGGGCTTAACCCAGGCTCTCTCTGCAAAACCATTCTCCTCTTGCAGAACCAGGCAGGTGGAGGCCGTGGAGGGTGTTGCTCTCCGGGAATTTATTTTCGAGGGTGATAACACAGGACTTAATCAATCCAAGGGTCATAACGGGGTGATGAGGAGCTAATGCAGTTAAGCCCCTAAGGCGGTGCTGGGGTGTGCTCTGTGAAGTGTTTCCAGTAAGGTGTCTCTACCAGCTCCCTGCATTACTCAGGGGACAAGCCAGCCTGGTCCCACAACTGGCAAACTCTCTGTCTATACGTGGGTAGGAGATGCCAGTGGGGAGGAGATCTAGATGCCACATGCTGTTCTCCCTTTCCCAGTTCAGAACTGCACCCTGGCATCTGTGGCTCCGTCAACCACTGTGTATCCATTTCTTCTTCAGTGCACGGGAGTGGACAGGGAAAAAGAGGCTGTCTGAGCTCAGCATTCCCAGGGTTCTGGGTCTGCCATACTCTCCCAGTCTGGCTTCAGGGAACTGGGCTGTCCTGAGAAGCTTACTACTGTCCTCGCCTGCCACAAAAGTCTAACAGCATCTTCTCCTTACACTAAAAGCCTCTCAGGCACTTTCAAAACCATCTTTTAGTTGTACTGTTGATCCACATCTTTGCCAATATAAGCATCTCAGCTGGGGTATATGCCCCATGAGCCCATATTTCGTACATAATTAAATTTTTAAAGCAGGTAGTATATTGATCTAATGATTGCCTTGTGGCTCTGGCACTGAGCTGTGCTGTTGTTATCCCTCCCTTTCTTCCTTAATGATGGTCCTTCCAAATCTGAGTTGGACATTGGATTATTGTCCAGAGCAACTGTGTTGTCTGGCTTCTCTTGCAGCTAGTATGGGTGATGGGCTGGGCTAAAGCCTGTGGACTGTAAGTGACTATAGGAGGTGGGACTTCCTGGAGGTGACATTAAGGGCTGCCCTATTTTGTTTTCTAGTTCTGTGATAAACATCATTACAAAAACGTAACCTAGGAAGAAAGGGTTTATTTCAGTTTACAGCTGATAGCCTCTCATGGAGGAAAGTCGAGGCAGGAACTAAAGCAGAAACCACATTTTATCCATGGCTTCTTCAGCCTGCTTTCCTAAACACCCAGGAACACCTGCCCAGCAGCAGGCTCGGATGTTACCCCACAGGCTTGCCTACAGGTCAGTCTGCAGCAAGCATTTTCTCAATTGAGGTTCTTTCTGCCCAGGTGACCCTGGTTGTTCAAGCGGACAGAAAACCAACCATCACGAATGGAGAGGTGGGCACTTTTCTCCAGTGCCTCCTTGTGTTGGTCTGATTACAGGGCACTCATTGGCACAGCAGTTTTGAGCCATGAGGTTGAGTTTTTTTAAAAAAAAAATTAAACTTATTCTTTTAAAATTTCTTACTTATACAATGTCTTTTGATCATATACATTTGTTACTACCCCTTCTAACTCTCCCTAGTTCTCCCAGCCCATCTCCTCCCCCAGTTCATGTCCTTATTTTATTAATAGCAGTAATAACAGCTCTAGTTCACCGTCCGTATGCACACGGGTATGAGGGCCATCCACTGACTTGTTCCTGAATGAGAATGACTCTTCCTCACTTGGCAGCTACTTGATTGCCAATCATCCCTCATCTAGAGGTGGGCTTCATGGGTCTCTTCCCCATCCTTTCTGGGAATTTGAGTAGCTTAATATTGTGCAAGTGACCGCAGTGGTAGTGAGTTGGTGTGTGCAATGACCATGACATGTCCTGAAGCCAGTCCTTAGTTCTTCTCATCCTCCATCAGTGCTGACATTTTCCCCACCCACTCTTCAGTGACATGGCATGAGCCTTGGGTAGGGGAGGTTGATATAGAAGACTCATCCATGGCTGAACATTCATGGCTACTTAAATATGTCACTTTGACCAGATGTGTGTCTTCTGTGTTAACCACTCCCACTTCAAAAAGGAGCTCCCCAGAGCCCAGTTGAGAACAGCATGAATCTATGGATGTAAACACAAGCATTTAGAATGAGGTTTGACAATAAGGAGTAGGATTCCCCTAAGGCCTATGTGGGAGAAGAATCATTGGTGACCACAGTAATGGAGAGAAAGGAGCCAAGTTCTCCAGCCTCACACAACAGGGACACAGGACAGATCTGAGAAAGGTGGGGAGGGGCATTACAGTGCTTGCCTGAGTCTCTGCTACCCAGGGTTTTCTATATTGCATACCTGAAATTGATCTAAACACTAGCCCTGATGTTAACTGACCAGACATGGCAGCGGGGTGGGGTGCAATAGGGTGGGGGGGGGGTCCTTGTGGGGAATCAATCCTGACCATGCACAGTGGGGACTTTGGTCCCTGGATCTGGATCAAATAACAGAATCAATATCCTCAGAAGGTAACACACAAGCTTTGTTTCTCCACATAAGCCCAGAGAAGGGATCCGCCATCTGATGTTCAGGAGCAGCTCCCCCACCCCATCAAATCCCCCAGCATCTGAACTGTGGCCTTCTAGCCTGCCCCAGGCTGTGGCACTTTGTTGCAGAAACTCTGCAGACCAAGAACCAAGGGTACACACCTAGGAAGAAGATCCTAGGCAGACTCCACAATCAGTGTGGAGGCCCTCAGGCAAGGAGGGCCTGGTGAAGAGAAGCCATGGAGGGGTGGATGATGGGATGCAATGGGGCATAGGATGAGCATGTAGGTGCCTGTGGTATGTGCAGAGCAGAATTTCTCACAGAACCTTGGGAGCTGGGAGTGGCTCTTCATAGCTGCACTGTGCTTTCTTACGGTTTGGGCTATGTGCGAGCTCGTTTCCTGTCTCTATGACAATTTAAGTTAACGAGTTAAGTAAAACGAGGAAGCATTTCATTTTGTCTTTGGCTCACGGTTTCTGAGGCTTCAGTCCACAGTCACTGGGTTCCCTCATTTCCCGCAGGAAATGTGATAGAGAACAATGGCTCACTACAGGGCAGCCAGGAGGCTGAGAGTGAGGAAATGGTGGAGCAGCCACTCCCACTTCAAGGTCATGCCCAATGACCTAACTTCCTCTCCTTAAGCCACACCTCCTAAGCCTCCTCTGCCTTCCAATAGCTTCACAATTGGGGAGCAGTCATTTAGCATGTGAACTTTGGGGGACAGTCAAGACCCAAGCTCTTCCTGGACATGGTGGTGCCTTTAACTCCACCAGGAGGCAGAGTCAGGCAGATATCTGTAAGGTCAAACCTGGATCAATCTGTGAGTTCTAGGCTAGCGTTGTCTGTGTAGTGAGTTACAGTCAGATCTATGTAGGGAGGCCCTGTCTCAAAAAACAAATTCAAACAAACTATCATTCAACGACACAAAACCTTACACATAGTGTTCTTTTCTTCGCCTCCCAAATCCATATTTGAAGTCCTGACACCCAGGGCATGGCCTCTGTAGATGACTCCATAGGACTCGGTCATGGACCCTCTGAGACAAACCCTAATCTCACACAAGTGATGTCCCAACAAAAGAGGGAAATGGGACAGAGTCTGGGCAGGTACTGATGGATGTATGCCTTCCTTTCTTCCTGTGCATAGCATCTTGTTAGGAGGCTTCAGGACATCACAGGTCCCTCCATCACGGGTGTTTCCTTGGATCAGGGAGGCCACTGACTGCAGAGTTCAAGTTCTAAGGTAAGATGTGAGATCTCTGAGGATGTCTGAGCTTATAGGTGGGGTGTTCAGGGAGGAGGTTTGGCTTTGCAAGTGAGGTTTCAGTGAGCGAATGGCTCCTGGTTGCTGACCACACAGGCTGATTCATTGTCAGGTGGTAGTGGGTGGCCTGGCTTCACATGCATGGCCCTTCAGAAGCTCAGAGTTTGTCGCCACTGCAAACCAAACAGTTCTTCTCACTAAGGACTGTGTGGTTTGGTAGTGCCTAGCAATAAAAAACTCATTCTTAGGCTTTAAGAAGACTGAAACCTAAGTCCACGAGGGGCCATCATAGGGGTCTGGGAGGGGGGTGTATTACACTACAGAGGCAAGAGGGACACAGAGACAGGAGGGAGGTAGATCGAATGCTAAACAAATCCCGCAGATCCTAGAGACGGAAGCAAGAGTCTAGCAGATGGTGAGGTCCATGGCTCATTCTCCAGCAGAGCCCAGGAAGCAAGGCTGACCCTGTTGGCCTTTAAAGGTTTTGATTGTCAAATTCCTTATTCCACCTTGGATCTGCTAAGGATCGATGAGACCGTCACTTGGCCTCTCAAAGAGCTAGGAGGTGTCTGAGTCTCCCCTGTGCCGTGTTGTAGGGAAAGCATGAGGGCACCATCAAAGACACTTTCCTGCCCTGCTGAGCACTGTTCAGAGGCATTGTGGGAATGCGGCGGCTGAAAGCTATTACCCGAAGGAGGCAGGTGCACCTCGTGGAGGAACCTAACGTAAGCCCTTAGAAGGGCAATGGATACAAAGACACACACACAGCACACACTGGGGTGGCCCTGTGGCTCTGGAAAAGGTTTCTGGATGAGGGGATACCCCAATACAGTGTCCTAGGTGTTTAGGGTCAAAATTGAAGGGCCAGTCTTTGTAGTTTGAACACTGTGAGCCAGCAGCCTGTGTACTTTTGTAGGGTTGAGGGCCGACCCTGCTCGTTGCTCTTAGAGACTCCACAGTGGAAAGGCTTCTGAGCACGTGTTTGGGGCTATCAGTGTGGCTGGGCTGGAATTCACATGGCTTGGTCCAGTCCTCTGTGGGGTGTTAGATGCTCACTGCCTGAGATAATCACTCTCTTTTCTTCTCCCTCAGCTGCTGAGGGCCTCTAACCATATCTGTTTCTACACTGTAATCAAATATGAACTTTAAGCAACTTTTTTTTCATGGTATTTCACCAGCCTTGCCAACGAGCCAGTTTACAGAGAAGCAAGTGTCATACACACTGCACACACAGTGAGGTCAAGAGCAGGTGTGTGGAGGTCAACGGGTGGTAGAAGAGGTGAATAGGAACGTGTCTGGGAGAACCAGGGGAGGAGGGGTATTCTGCTGTGTTGAGAGGAAGCTCATTTTTCCGTGAAGGCAGCTCCGAGAAGGAGGCAGAAGACACAAGAAAAGCCAACGATGAGAACCAATTAGAGGCTAATTCTGGGCTCGTGTGCTTCTGGTACATATATGGAAACCAGAATGAAAGTCTCCTGCCTCTTGAAGTCTCTGGGAAATAAGGAGTTGGGTGGCAAGTGCTGGAGCCATGTCACTTATTCTGCCATCTCTGGGGAGGTGGCTCCTGGAGCTTATGAGCAGCAACCTGTGTGACTGTGAGACAGATTGATCTCTTCCTATAGTACCTCAAGCTACCACATGGTAATGGTGACAACAAGGATGGACATGGAGATAATGATGATAGTGTTGATGATGGTGATGATAATGGAGGTGATGATGGTGGTGGTGGTGATGGTGGTGGTGATGATGGAGGTAGTAATAATAATGATGGTGATGATAATGGTGGTGGTGATGATGGTGGTGATGATAATGGAGATGGTGATGGTGGTGATTATAATGGTGGTGGTGATGGTGGTGATGATGATGGTGGTGATGATGGTGGTAGTAATAATAATGATGGTGATGATAATGGTGGTGGTGATGATGGTGGTGATGATAATGGAGATGGTGATGGTGGTGATTATAATGGTGGCGGTGATGGTGGTGATGATGATGGTGGTGATGATGGTGGTAGTAATAATAATGATGGTGATGATAATGGTGGTGGTGATGATAATGATGAAAATGGTGGTGATGATGGTGGTGGTTATGATGATAATGGTGATTTACTGATAATGATTTTATGATATAGTGGTGGTGATGATGGTGGTTATGTGATGGTAGTGATTATAATGATGGTGATGGTGATATTGGCAATGTTGATGATCATGACCAGGACAGTAATGGTGATGACTATTGTTATTTTAATAGAAAAATGATAATATACTTGCTATTGCTACTGTTCAGGGCATAGAACTGAACAACACAATGTCCAACAGTGACATTGACAAGCCTAGTTCAAAGAAAAAGATTCAATATCCACATGACCTGCTGCAGTGGTCACATGGGAGGGGATGAATCTGTGCTCTAGATTGGGCTTGTGGATTAGGATCAAGTTGTGGGATCAGGTACCTATCAGATGTGAAGCCCAGATATGGCAGCAGAAAGACTTTTCAACCTCTAGAGCACTAGAGGCTGAAAAACAGTGGGGAACCGTGAGGAGGGAAGGGATGGATGCAGTTATCTTGACTCTTGGTAAAATGGGGAGAGGGGCTTTACTCAAGACTGCTGCCATGGGGGAGAGAGGTTGTTCACAACCTGGATCTATCAGGAATGCTTGCCAACAGGTGGGTGGGAGGAGGTCAGCAGATGGGAGATAAAGAGAAGGCTCCCAGGGAAAGGAGGAAGGGGCTGCTGTTCTCTCAGAGGGAAAGTCAACCACATAGGTAATCAATGTGAGAATGAGGACTTTGATATGTTACCAATGGTAGGAGGTTCCTGCTAAATTGACCTAGCAAGAGTCTCACTAAAAGTAGGCCAAGGTCAAACCTTGGGGAGAATCAGGCTCAGAAGAAATTAATGATGGTTTGGTAAGGGGTGTGTACCCTTGTCAGAGCTAAGGGCAGATTTTACAAAATGGAGATGCTGAGGAATGGGCCATGTGGGGGGAGGGGAAGAGAGAGGAAGAGAAGGAAGGAGAGAGAGAGAGAGAGAGAGAGAGAGAGAGAGAGAGAGAGAGAGAGAGGCACTTGGTGAGCATGGGCAGCATAGCCGATCTCCATGGGCCAGAGTTTGGAGGGTTGTACTGGCTGTTTCTGAGGCTGCCAGTTTCTCAACCACCCACAAGGGAAGCAGCAGATGGGCCTCGCTCTCTGGTAATCTTCTAATCAACATGACTTTGAGGACAAACTGCACTAATTCCACACCGCGGAGCTTCAGATTCCAGAGTCTCTAGCTGGACTGCTGTGTGTTTATGACCACTGAGCCTGGTACTGAACACACACAGGGAAACAGGGTCCAGTCCCTTGGTGAGACTCTCACCTTACACCTTCCGTCCCACTTCAATGTGACAGCTTCTCTAAGGTGGTCAGCGGTCCCAGCCTACAGACGTCCTTCCACTCTCTCAGCTTGAGAGAGAAAGGCCCAGGGTGACTTTGCTCCCAGTTGATTCCCACTTGCAGAATCAACGGTCACAGGACTAAATTAAGCCAGAGGTTGAGTTGGGCCCTTGGCAAAGCTTTCATTAGAGTGTGTGCCTGGGAGGCTGTGTCCAGGGTGAGCATGACCCTCAGAGATGCGTTTGATGTGAACAGCATTACAATGCATTTGCTGCTGCTGCTATTTTTGTTTTCATTGTTGTTGTGTACGTTTATCACCCGACACCGGCGTACAAGATAGGTGATTTGTCAGTATGGTTTCCTGCTCTCTGTGCCAGTGGTCTCAGTTCCTACCCATCACTTCCTGGGACTAGGAGTCAAATAATATTTGCTTGAGACATTGCTCTCTGATTGGGCAGTCCCACCGCTGAGAGGATGGTGACAGTGATGGATGTGAGATAAGATACTACTCTCACTGGCCCATTCACCCATCCATGCATCCACTCCTCACCCCTCCTTGCACCTATTCATCCATTTATCTACCCACCAACCCACCCCATCATCCATCCATCCATCCATCCACCCATCCATCCATCCATCCATCCTCCATCCATCCTCCATCCATCCATCCATCCTCCATCCATCCTCCATCCATCCATCCACCCATCTGTCCGTCCGTCCGTCCATCCATCCTCCATCCATCCATCCATCCATCCACTCATCCATCCATCCATCCATCCTCCATCCATCCTCCATCCATCATCCATCCATCCATCCACCCATCCTCCATCCATCCTCCATCCATCCATCCATCCTCCATCCATCCATCCATCCATCCACTCATCCATCCATCCATCCATCCTCCATCCATCCTCCATCCATCCTCCATCCATCCTCCATCCATCCATCCACCCATCCGTCCGTCCGTCCATCCATCCTCCATCCATCCATCCATCCATCCATCCATCCATCCATATACTTGTCTAGTTATCCACTTGGTAGTGTGCTGAACCTATTCTGCAAGCTAGGAAGACATGGATGAACCAAACCACATTTCTTCTCAGGATGCCATCATGTCCACTCAGAATATCCCAGTGAAACTCAAGAGCAGACTAGAGCACAGAGTGTATTGTTGTTACCGAGAGAGAACTCCTGTACCTGGGAAACCAGGAAGTGTCTCTTGAGGGAGATTTAACCTTGAAGAGAGTATAGTGTTCAGGCAGGCTGATACAGAGTGTAACAGACCACAGTGTAGGGACAGAGTGTCCAGAGGTCATGAGGAAATGAGGGACTCGGTTCTTGCTATCTGGCTAGACCTGAGGCTTAGTGGATATGTGGGACTTCAATTGTCATTGGAGTTTACGTTATCTTAACTGGCATGGGCTCCAGAGGAAATAGCAGAGGAGTCAGGAGAAGGCCACATCTGAGAACTCGGGTCCTGAGTTGGAAATTTGTTCCTGCGGCCCAGAATTTCATTTGTCTTGACTGAAAATGGCTAGGTCTTAGTGGGGGTCAGAGGAACAGGGACCTCACCGTCCTTGTCCTGTTAGTGGGCACCTGGAAACACACTGGTCTATCACTCACCTGTGTGTCTATTGTCCACTGTTTCAGCATTCAAGAACAACAGGTGCTGCTTGGCATCTTCCTTTCAGAAAACCCATCCATTTCAGAAAGATGGCTTCCTGGGGTTTGCCAGTACTGGTCGAGGACTCTCTGGGACTTAGACTGGCTAGTGGAAGAGCCCAGACATGTAGGCACAGAACAGAAAGGCACCCAGGAAAACTCACTTTAGGGTCGCAGAGTTGTATCTGCCTCTCCATCCACCCAACCTGGCTCCCAGGGATTTGCCCAAGAGAATGATAAATCATCCATCCAGAAACTCAGCATGAACTTCCTAGTGCTCTTTCTCCCTCACAGGTGTCTCTAATGGAGCCACCAGCATATAAATGTCTGATCCCCAGTGGAAGGGAGACAGGACAGCCAAGCCCCACAGGGGGAGGTTTCTAGGCAACAAAGTTTCAACCTAGGCTCACACAGCAGGCATGGGAGTGCAGAAGTGGTTTCCTGTGGTTTTGTACACATGTATGAAGTTCTAGAAGAGGGGATCTGTGGTGGCAGGGATCAGGGCAGTGTTTCCTGGAAGGGGCCTTTCCTGGGATGCTGGAATGTTCTGTGTCTCATTGGGAGTGGAGTTGACATAGTGCATGATGGGAACAGAGATGACTAGTCACCCGATGAGAATCAGTTGAGTCACAAGACAAGCTCCTGCTGAGGTCACACTGCAGTGAGCGGCAGGCCAGGATGTGGATCCAATTCCTGGGCATGCTTAGACCCCAGTTTCAACCTGCTCCCAAGTGTGGATGTGAGGAGGTGTGCGGACTGGCAGAATCCTGGGAGCCCTTGGCAAGACTTCTGGGGACCAGCCCTGAAGTCCATCTGCTTGTCTGTTTTCTCTCTGAGTGACAAATAGCCACTTGGAGACAACATGCCCCTGTGGAAATCATGCCTCCTCTGGAAAGTGCCAGGGCTCTGGCCAGACTGACCTTCTGTGTGCCCAGTATCTTTGGGATCCAGCAATCACTGCCTACTCACCCAAGCAAGTGGGCGGGCGGCTTTCTGGGGAGCAGGCAGGAGAGAGGACGCCTGTTCCCAACACCTGGAGAAGCAAATGAGCATCTCCAGAACGTTCTGCCAGACCAGCTGCTGCACTGGCAACGGACACTGTCGACTGAGATGCCAGCATGTCTGCAAACACCTGAATTCACTCAGGAGCCAAATGCATTTGCCTACAGACAGCAGAAATAAACCTAGTTTCTGGTAAAGGAGAGACATGAGCAAACTCGAAGAGAAAACAAATGTTCTCATTACCCAGGGAACCCTGGGATGGGGCTGGGCAGGCAGAGATGGCTGAGATTCTGTGAAGACTGGCAGGGTGAGGGGGTGGGACACACGCAACACAGATCTCTGCACAGGACATTCCAGGCCCCTGGCCAGGCTGGAGGATCCTGACAGTGACTCGTCCTAACAGTCCTGGGTGTCAACCATCGCTTCATTAGCTGTTATGGTGTTCTTGGGGCAGAGTGTGTCCCATTTTATAGATGACCCAGGTCTCCCCAGGGCCAATGCTTCTGTGCTCTGGTTGCAGTGTGGATCCTGCATCTCTGTCACATACTGATCTGGTGTTTCTTTGCTACATCCTGTGGGTAATGCTGCTTGGTGTCCCTGCCAGGAGAGCGGCTCTGTGAGAGGGTCAGAGATGAGCCTGGCTCTGTGAGAGGGTCAGAGGTGAGCCTGGCTCTGTGAGAGGGTCAGAGGTGAGCCTAGCCCCGTGAGCAAACACGCTAATGGGGCATCATTTAAAATAAGTCACCAGAGACATCGGTTCTCCTCCAAATACAGGATACAGCCATCCCAGCTCCTTCTGGGTGTGTGTCTGTAGGGGTGACCATTTGAATGACATTTTAAAATCATGTTAGGGAAATGTTTCCACAAGGTACTTGGTAAGAACTCAGTAAGAAAATGGTCTGCCAAGTGTTGTGCCTGACTCCACGCTGGCTGAATGGAGTCTTCACTGCAGATCTTCACAGTGGTTTCTAAGTTCCCTGTAATAATTGTTCTATATTTTATTATCAGAAGCACAAGGTGTGAAACAGATTAGGTCTGTGCTACGCAGTTTCCCTTCTTGATTATTTTCTTACTTACGCTGCTGGGTTTTTTTTTTCCACCCTGTTTAATGGGGTTGGAAACAGTGGATGGTTGGGATGACTGTGTGCTGAAATCTCTGTCCGAATCTTCCACCTCAGTTCTCCAAACAGCGAATGGTCCATCTCTCTCCTTTCTCCCCTCCCTTCTTCTGACTACACTGGGTTTGGGACACGGAAGCTTTGGGCGTTCTTCTGGACCATGAATGGTGTGGGCTGCCCATGTTCACCTCATCTTCTCCACCATGCCTACATCTAAAAGACGCTGGACCACATAAGGTCACATTCCGAGCCACTGCAGGTCAAGACTACAACAGAACAATTGGGATGTGGGGGAGGGTCCCATTCCCATTTAACCCCCAACAGAGATGTTGGTGTTCTGCTTCTTTATGAAACTGTCTGGCTCCTTAGGTAATTGATCTCAGCAGGTGGAGGTGCTTGCCTCCAAGCCCGACCACCCAAGTCCATGCCTAACTTCTCTGAGGTCATTATTCATTGATGTTTCTCTCCATGGTCTCTGTGCCTAACTGCCAGGTCTGCGTCAGCCAAGGGCTGAGTTTCCACAGCACAGTGCTGGGCAGACGCCATGTCTCCTTCCTTCACCCCGCTGTGTCCCCCCAGAGAAGGCAGGCTGTCAGGTGCACCATGCAGCCTGTGTCCGCCTGGTCATGGAGGAGCCCCATGGCTCCCAGGCTAGTCTTGATGTGCTTGAGAAAGAGAGGACCCTGTGTAGACGGGTTCCTCTGTGGTGGGTTCGACCCACTCTGAGATGGGTTCTCACTCTGGACTTGTTTGTCTCCGGGTCTGGGCTTACTGTGCAAGAGTCCATATGGATCAGCCTTGGAAGCAGACTTTGCAAAATAGCACCTCAGAGGGAAGGCAGCGGCTTTTCCTCACCCCATTCTCTAGGAATTTCTTCTGAACTCCCCCAGATACCAATGAAGCTAACACCATGTACAGCAGCCATGCAGGCCATTGCCTTGGGGTTTGCATCTTCTCTAACCTGAACGTGTGAACATGGCACTTCTGACCCCAAACAACAGTCGATTCACTGACAATTACACAGAACCCAGCCAGGGATGGCCTCTGGCAACTTCCACAGGGAGCCCTGAGGCTCATGGCTTGAAGCTGCTGCCACCCAGAGTAGGCAAGAGTTTGGGGACACAAAAGTCCACCATCTTAGGCTCTGGATCTCTGGGTGATCACACGAGGTTTTTACTTTCATTTATTTTTTGCAAGGGTCTCAAACACAAGTGGTGAAGGGGTGTTTCCTCTATCCCACAGGGGACAGGGCGATGTGCCAAGGGGAATGAGGTCTGTCCATGACAGTGAGGGACAGGGGACAGGGATATGTGCCAATGGGGTGAGGTCCACCAGTGACAGTGAAGGACAGGGGACAGGGACATGTGCCAATGGGGATGAAGTCCGCCAGTGACAGTGAGGGAGGGCTAACAGAAGTGGAGTATGGGGACAGTTTGCAGTTGCGGGCTTAAGTCATTTGCCCTGGTCACTCAGTGTGGGCCGTTAGTGCCTGAGCCGTGGTTCCTCTGCCTTCAGAGCTTGGCTGTTACAGCTCATGTTCCCCCAAACTGTCTGGGGCTCTGTGCACTGCTCTGTGAATGGAGCAGCTATGATGACCCCATGGACCCTGGAGGAGGCATGCTGCTGCACACAGGAGCCCATTCACTGTGGTTATTGTTACACCACCCAGGAAATGCTTCCTTACCGTGTCCCTTCAGAGAAGGTCCTGTCTCTGAGAAGACCAGGGTGGCATGTGTTTCCTCGTTCCCCAGCTGGCACCCTGTCCTGCTGGTCACCAGCGGGCCGCATGAAGCCTTTGTACTCCTCCACACCAGCCGGTCATTGTTCTGGATGGGGTGAGCCATGTGTCCCCCACAGATTGGACCTGGGGATGACTGGCAAGGCGAGCTGGCTAGCCTTGTGGTACAGGAGGTGGCAGTGTCGGCACAGGTCTGGTGGGCTCTGCAGCTCCAAGCAGGGAGAAACTCATGAGAGGAAGTCCCAGTTAAACTTAGTGGGTTACATAAAAACAAAACTAAAAACAACATACCCCCACAAAGACAGGAACATGGGGGAGAGACCGGCAGGAAAGAGAAGGAGATTGACAGGGTGGGAGGGAGATCTAGAGAGGGTGGGAAGTGAGAGTAACCAGAAATATATATGTGTGTGTATTTATGTTTATATATAAATATATTTACATATTTTTACATATGTACAAAATTGTGAAAGAGCAAATTTAATTAATAAGAAAGAATATGATGGGAGAAATTTGGTGTGGGAAGTCCTGTATATGTGTTGCTTTTATTGGTTAATGAATTAATCGGTTTCAGCCAGTGGCTTAGCAGAATAGGGCAAGGCAGGATTCCAAGCAGACAGAGGAGGAGAGAAGGTGAAGCCAGAGAAGCCATGGAGGCACCGCAGGAGATAGACACCTCTTCTGGAGCCCACTGAAACTTTGCCAGTAGGCCGCGACCTCGTGGTGATGCACAGATTAAGGGAGATGGGTTAGTTTACGATATAAGAGGTAGCTAGCAATATGTTTAAGTTATTGGCCAAACAGTATTGTAAACGATATAGTTTCTGTGTTATTATTTCGAGTCAGGGCAGCCAGGAAACGAATGAGCAGCCTCCGCCAACAGAAATTCAAATTTAAAAATGAGCTAAGGCACGGAAAGACCTCACCCAAGACACAGAGGGTGTACGGAAGGCAAGCAAGCCAACATGTGGAAAGAACCCTCACCATTGTGAGTCCGTAAGGAGCTGTGGAATAAAACGGCGGGTCCTGCTGATGCAGCAGAGCAGACAAACCAGCACACGGGTGCCACCAAACGCTGGGAGCAGGCAGAACGCCGGGACCTTCGCTCACTGCTGAGGAGGAGACTGGATAGCTCTATGCTAGTTCCTTTTCTCTTGCCCTGATAAAACACCATTGCCACCAAACGCTGGGAGCAGGCAGAACGCCGGGACCTTCGCTCACTGCTGAGGAGGAGACTGGATAGCTCTATGCTAGTTCCTTTTCTCTTGCCCTGATAAAACACCATGACCCAAAGCAGCTCAGGGAAGCAGTTTATTTTGGCTTATGGTTCCAGAGAGATAAAAGTCCATCATGGCAGGAAGGTATGTCAGCAATTGGCAGACATGGAGGCAGGATCTGGAAGCTGAGAGCCTACACCCTCAACCACAAACACAGGGCAGAAGAGGGCAAGCCTTTGAGCTCTTCAAGCCTTTCCCCAGCGACACACTTCCTTCAGCCCATAGCATCTCCGAATATCGCCACCAAGTGGGAACCAAGTGTTCCAATGCCATGATCCTATGAGGGACGTGCCACTCAAAGGGAGTTTGATGTTTTCTCACAAAACTTAACATATGCTATGCAGTTCTATACAGCCAGCAAGTCTTGAGAAGGAGTCAAAAAGTTACATCCATACAAAGCCCTGTGTCGGTCATATTTCCACAGTGTGGAAGCCACCGAGGCAGGAGAACATATGATACATGGCCGTGCATCCAGATGATGGACCGTTATCCAGTGCTGCAAATGGAACCAATTTTCAAGACATGCGAAGATGAAGAAGTGTGAGCCTGTGTTACAAGAGTAAAGAAATCACGGGGCATGTTGGTCTTCTCTGTGACGTCAACTGTACAGCATTCTGAAAAAGCTTTGTCTCCACAGAGGCACAACAATCTGAGGTTTCCCAGGGCTGTGGAAGATGGAAAGATAGACAGATGGAGCCCAGAGGATGCTTAGGGAAGGAAGCTATTTGTGTGGTACTAAAACCCACTACCTGTTCTCAGGCATTGTTTATACCCTTGGGATGCACCCCAAGTGGACTCCAGGGTGACCGTGGACGCTATGTCATCGTAGGCCATTGATTGCACCCAGGGCTCACGTTCACTCCGGGGAAGGCTGGTTATGGAGGGGACGCAGGTATAGATAAAGCCTTGATTTCATAGTGAGCCTGTAACTGCTCTGAAAAAAATGGTTTCTTTACTAAAATTTCAGGCTTTTGGAAGTGATGAATTATTGTGTGTCTTGGTTATGATGGTGAATACATTTGTCAAAGCTCATCTGAATGGATTTTTGTTTAATATGAATTGTATCTCAAAAAGTTGGTTAATAAATGGAATTGTCCCTTTCGTCTGCTTCCCTGACAAGATCTGGTCCCAGTTTATTTTGCAGATGGATGAAACCAATGCCATCCACACAGCCACTCTGGGGCCCCTGATGCTTTAGTGGATCTGCCAGCCAGAGTCTGACAGCTTCTGCTAGGGTGTCTCCTCTGCGGGTGTGTGCTAATGATGCTACCTGTCTTCTGCTAGAGTGTCTCCTCTGGAAGTGTGCAAACGATGCTACCTGTCTTCTGCTAGGGTATCTCCTCTGTGGGAGTGTGCCAACGATGCTACCTGTCTTCTGCTAGGGTGTCTCCTCTGTGGGTGTGTGCCAATGACAATACCTGTCTTCTGCTAGAGTGTCTCCTCTGTGGGTGTGTGCCAACAATGCTACCTGTCTTCTGCTAGAGTGTCTCCTCTGTGGGTGTGTACCAACGATGTTACCTGTCTTCTGCTAGGGTGTCTCCTCTGCGGGTGTGTGCTAATGATGCTACCTGTCTTCTGCTAGGGTGTCTCCTCTGTGGGTGTGCGCCAGCGATGTTACCTGTCTTCTGCTAGGGTGTTTCCTCTGTGGGTGTGTGCCAATGACAATACCTGTCTTCTGCTAGAGTGTCTCCTCTGTGGGTGTGTGCCAACGATGCTACCTGTGTTCTAGGTAACACAACAAAGAGCCAACGGGCACCAGTTTTTATTTGTCCAAAGGAGTCAAACCTATGAATGACCTGACTGTGCATGTCTCTCCTCCCCTTGGTCCCTATGTTGAGATCCTAGCCTCCAACGTGATGGCATTGGGGAGGGATGTGATGACATCATGAGAACAGAGATTCACTTATGGGGTCATTACCCTTGTAGACAAGACCAGGGAAACACTTCACCCTTTCCAGTAACTAAGGACATTATGAAAGGTGACACTTACGAGCCAGGAAATGGGCCCCAACTGGGAGATGAATCTACAATTGTTTGGTTGGTTATATTTTTAATTAAAATTATTGAAACCAGATCTCACTGTATAGCCTAAGATGGCCTCCAACTCATTGTCCTCCTGTCTCAATCTCCTGAATCTAAGGATTACAAGGGTGTTCTACTATGCTCGGCTTCTCAGAGATGTTGGTCTTGGATTTCTAGGGTCTAGCACAGTGAGAAACATATTCTTGTTTTTTTTTTATGATCCACTGAAGTGTTGATAAATTATACAGCAGTCTAAATATGCTAACAGACTGTGGCCTTCATCTCCACTGTCAACTTGACTGCATTTGGAATCACCTCAAAGACACACCTCTGGAAGCTTCTATGAGGATGTTTCCAGAGAGGTTCAAGGGAGGAGGGATCACCCACGCAGAATGTGGGCAGCACCATCCGATGGAATTAATAAAAACAGCACAAAGGAGGAAGCCAGCGGATGGGCAGCATCCTCCCCACTCTGTTTCCTGATCCTCTAGGATGTGAGTGAGCTCCTGCCACCAGCGTTGTGAGCCACCCCACAGAGAGCAGGGGAGAAGCAAGGGCATGAGGTCATCTATGGACGGGTTGGGCCAAGGATGCTCCCTAGTGGAGATGTAGCAGAAAGGCATGGGGACAGGTGGATGGGGCAGCTCAGGATGTGTCTGAGGCTCCCTCTGTAGCCTCGCTTCTTATAAATCATATTTTCTTTCTTTTTCTCTATTTCCAGCAATCAATCTCCTCAATATACTTCAATAAATTACAGTATAGATAGAAGCATCACTGGCAGAGGCTCCACACGAAATCCTGGATCTTTTTCCTTTTAAGTATAAAGCATCCTGAGCCAAGATTGTGAGCTTTGATGTCTAAATCCCAAGCCCCACCACCCCAGACAGAAGACCCAAGCAGAGGCTGTGGTTAGGAGCGTTGCTGAGTGCAGGGAAGCTGAGTGCAGGAGGAGTTTACTGAGGCCAGCATGGCTCTAGTTGTGGAGATGCATGGACCACCTGTGGAGAAGACAGAACTTCTGTGCAAAGGTCACTGAGATGGGATGGCATCTCCCTTTCTCTCCACAGTGAGAAACAAGATCGTGAGAATGCCTGGGACATCTGGTGACAGGGACAGTCAGGAATGAGCGCTTATTCGGTATGTTGTGCCTCTTCCCAAGGAAGGACCAGTCAATGGCTCAGTGTGCTTGGGGCTCTTCTGCTCCTTTGGACAATTAACATAAGAAATGAATATGGAAATTAGGACAGGATAAGAAGATATTTAAGAGAGTTTTGGTTAAGTTCTGGGAGTGAGAAGTGGAGATGGGGAAGACCCACCCCTGATTACCTGCCTATCCCATGTGAACTGGCTCCTGGTGACCTGGGTTTCTTTCTTTTCTCCTCCTCCTCCTTTTCCTTTTTAATATTATTATTTCATATGTATGAGTGTTTTGTCTGCATGTATGTATATGCACTGTAAGCATGACCCTTAGGGGCTAGAAAAGAGCACCGATTGCCTTGAACTGGAGTTACAATCTCTGTAAAATACGGTGTGTGTGTGTGCTGGGAATCAGACATGGGTCTTCTGCAAGAACAACAAGTACTCTTAACTGCAGAGCCACCTCTCCAGCCTCAGAACTGAGTTTCCAGTTTCTCAAGGGAACTAGAATGTTCCCACGATAAGATTCCAAAGCAGTTTAGGCAGAAAGTTCCCTGGCAAGTGGACAGCGCCCTCTATAGGGCTCTGGGGAGCAGGCTACACACCCAGTGTCAAGCTGGAACTTTAATGCTCACCTTGACTGCAGTGAAGCCCCAGGCTCTATTCTAAGAACCCCAAAGCCAGGATCATACTGGGGAGCAGCTGAATCATCCCTACAGTGACTTCAAGCTTCTTAGGGTTGTTGACAATGGTTTCTGTCCCACCCAGTCCTGGAGTTGTTCAGTTCCAAAGAAACACATAGAGGCCTACATTAATTATAAACTGGTTGGCCCATTATTCTTGTCTGTGTTAGCCATGTGGCTTGGTATCTTTTATCAGTGAGGCATTCTCATCTTGCTTTCTCTGTGTCTGGGTGACAACTATAGACTGAGCCTTTCCTCTTCCCAGAAGTCTCCTGTTCTTATTACCCCGCCTCTGCTTCCTGCCTGGCTACTGGCCAATCAGTGTTTTATTAAAACAATATAAATGACAAATCTTTACATGGTACAAGACCATTGTCCCACATCATAGGGTGCTCTATTGGATTTCTGTGTTGATTGATCAGTTGCGAAAGTTCCTATTTTATTTTCTGAAGCTCACATGACTGGGCTATGACAACAAGGCCATATTCTTTTCACATTGATGGAGGCAGGCATAACGATCAGATATGGGTGGTTTTTTTTCTCTAAATGTTGTCTTTCCCCTGCTGTTTAAAGTAAGCAAGGTTTAAATCAGGGGTGGGCATGTGTGTCACCTGCTCGGTAGCTTTGATTTCTGGTCTGAGGATTCTGAGAGGAGCTGGAGACATCTCTGACTCCCTTGAGGGTGACTCACAAAATCTCACATGCTTCTGCAGCCAGGGCCAAGGAATGTTTGGATGGTCTGAGGCATAGATTTTCTGTGATGACAGTAGCCCCCCGTGTGGCCATGGACTAACATCAGAATCAATTCTCCATTATGAACACTGTGTACACAGTTGGTACCTCTGGGAAGCCTTGTCCTGACCCTTATTCAGTTTTGACTAAAATATTTAACCTGCACAGATGGCTAATGGCTGTCATCTCGGTAAGGACAGCTCTGGGGAAAGGGGCTCTGGATTCAGTGGGTCCTGGGGTCTGTGGTGACTTACACACTGGCATCCTGTTCAACCGAGAGTCTGGGAACAGGTGGGCTGTGCAGGGGACCCTGGGAAGGGGGGGGGGGTCAAGCAGAGCTCAGCATTGTCCAGGATCTGTATCACCTGCAGCTGGTCATGGATGGGTCTTAAGTTCTGTCATCAGGCCTGTAACAAGGCAGAGGTACATAGCTTTATCTATAGACCTCTGCATTAAAGGTGGTCACCAAACAAGAAAACCAGCAGATATTCTTCAGGGCAAACCTAGGCAACCTTCCTCCTCTGATGATGATGATAGTGATTGACAACACACCATGCCTTGCTTCATTGCTGATATTTAGCCGTCCCAACTTCCCCCCAAAAATGTCCTTCCTAGGACTCTGGGGGAAGGGAGGAATTCCTCTTGTGAGTTTTCCCTGGTGAAATGAGCAACTTTGGAGAAAAGTGTATATTTTATAGTAAAGGCATTGAAAAGGGAAGATGTGTTTGGCTATAAATAGACACGCTAGTGTCTGGAATGGAGGGTGGCCGTAGGATAGAACTGGCGGTGGCCGTCTCCTGGTGGAGCCCATCTCCTTGTTATACTCCTATCCCTAGAAAATGGAACTTCTAGGCAGACAGACATTCCACAAGTTTCCCTTCAGGCAGACTCAGGGTCCCCACTCTTGGGGCCAGGGTTGAGAGCCACTTACAGATGCATACTCTGCTGTGAACATCCCCAGGCAGGGCCTGCTGCCTGCAGCCTTCCTTCCCAGAGCAGCCCCAAATCTTTAAGAGTGTGCTGGCTAGTTTTTGTCAGCGGAGGGAACCTCATCTAAGGAGCTATTCCCTTCAGATTGGCCCGCAGGCAAGCCTGTGGGGCATTTTATTAATTAGTGATTGACGTGGGAGGACCCCGCTTACTGTGGATGGGCTGCTCCTGAGCCGAGGGTTCTAGGTGCTCTAAAGGCTGGTGGAGCCATTGCGGGTGAGCCAGCCAGCAACATTTGTCTGTGGCCGCTGCTTCAGGTCTTCCCTTCAGATCTTATCCTGCCTTGGTGCCCCTTAGTGATGGACTGCAAAAGGGAAGTGCAAGCCAAATAAACCCTTTCCTCCCCCAAGTTACTTTTGGTCCTGATGTTTATCATAGCAACAGAAAGCAAATGAGGACAACTGGTTCAAGGACTTTTGCCTCTGCCGTCTGTTCCTGGACCTGAATCTGGTGTTGCCAAGATGCTTGGGTCTCTTACTGTGGCCAGAATGCTTTTGTACAAACTGGTTTGTCTTCCAGTATCACTCACCTGAGGCTACTCGAGGCTCATCCCTGTTGTAAAAAAAACAAAAAAAAAAAAAAAAACAAAACAAAACAAAAAAAAAAAACTACAAGTGCTTCTATTCTGTCTTGTTCTGTCTCTAGATGAGTCTTTCAATCTGTGTGGGATTACTGGAGACAGGGGAATTTATAGCCACTGAGTAAGGATGGCTTTAGGTGAGGGGTTAGGAAGGTTAGTAAGAAGGGGCCTACAGAGACCTGGGAGCCCGAGTTCAGGAGTGTTCTGGGTCTGTGAGCAAGCCTGTCCCCTCACACTAGAAGAGGCCCACTGTGGGAGGGATAAGGGGCTAATCTGTCCAAGCTGCCTCCCGGCAGTGTGTGGGAAAGGCAGTAGGTCCACGCTGCCTTCTTCATCTTCTATTTCTGGACCACACCTCACAAATAAACACCCACCCACTGCTGAGAATGAGGCTCACTCTCCCAGCAGAGAGAACCCTTCGCCCTAGCCCCCTCACCGTGGGGAACACAAGCCTCAGCTGGCCTCCTCTAGGGAAATGGAATAGACAAAAATCACAAAAATAGGTGTAATTTAATCAAACTTCAGTTTGAGTTCTGGAGATTTCTGCTGGAATCATTCTCAGACTGGCAAAAGCGAGTCAGGCCCCTGCCAGCAGGTGTGTGCTGACTTCTGCAGCTGTGGTCAGCACTCCGCCAAAGCGTTGAGATGCTGGACACATTGTACCATTCCTGTGGACATGGGGGTGGCAGCTCCCCTCCTCCTTCGGCTTGCTAAGACGGTGTAGTTTGGCCAGCAGCCAAGGACAGCGAAGCAAAGGAGTACAGAACTGTGCCAGCAGGGGACCAGAGAGCAGTCTCCCTCCCCGAGATTGGTGCACACCCTACCACTGAGACCCCAGGCTGGCTGGGGCATAGCCAGAGTAAAGCAGTCTGCATGGTCCAGGGAATGCACCCCTTGGGAAGATGATCCCAGTAATTGCTCAGCCATGGTCCCCACACCAGGACCCCATTCAGTGAGGCGGCCCCTTGGGATGCTGTGTGCGGTCTATGATCCTGGATCCTGGACCATTTTTGTCTTTGACACTTCAGCATTTGCACTGCGTGAAAGACACAAATTAAGGCTCTATCAGAATCCCCATAGCGCTGGGTGTGGATTGTGACTCCTTCCAAAGACAGACCGGAGACACCTGACTGACCGCCTCAGTGTGTGGTCAAGGTCAGCGAGGCAGCCAGGAGCCCTGAGAAGGGCAGGACCCTGGCAGGGGGTGGAAGCAGCACTTCCTGTCACTGGTGTTCCTTCCCAAACCCGAAACCCCAGGCAACTCCTGTGAAAACTCAGCCTGCAGAGGAGAGTACCTCCCACAGCTTCAGAACCACCAAGGTCGGGAGAACAAAGGGGAGGCCCAGATGCTGCACAGCGAAGAACAGCCCAAGGTGACAAGCTGGTTAAATATCCTGTGGCCTTCTGACAGTGACACAAAGCTAACGAGAGCCATGAGCACAAGTTTGAGTTAACAGTGTTGCATCCGTTCTGGAGAACACATGCAGCCCCCTACTGTAGGATTCCAGGGTCAGGGTGATGTGCACACCAGCATCTGTCTAGGTGACGGTCCTGAAATCCTAGGCCTGTTCTAATGTAAAATACATGTATGCTAAAAATGCCTTATACCTAGGGAGCCAGGGTAAAGGAGATGGAGCAGATGGTGGTTGTCAGGGACTGGGGGAGAAGTAATGGGAGCTTTTAAATGTGTGTGTGTGTGTGTGTGTGTGTAATTGTGTGTGTATGTGTGTGATTGTGTGTGTGAGTGTGTATATATGTGTGCACAGGTGTATGTATGTGGCTGTGTGTGAGTGTGAGTGAGTGAGTGTGTATGTGTGTGGCTGTGTGTGTGAGTGTGCGTGAGTGAGTGTGTATGTGTGCACATGCATGCTTGTGGTTATGCAGGTGCACATGGATACACGTGCATGTGGAAGCCGTAGGGAACCATGTCTTGTCATCCTCAGGTGTCCCACTCCACCTTCTTTGAGGCAGAGTCTCTCCTGGATTTGGAGCACACAGGCTAGGCTGGCTGGAAAGTAAGCCCCAGGGATCTCCTTGTCCCCATCTCAGGGCTGGGATCAGAGGTATGTGCCACAATAACTGACTTTTCCCCTAGGGCTCTGGGGATAGAATTCAGCTTCTCGTGTTTGTTAGGGAAGCATTTACCAATGGAGCATCTCCTCATTCCTGGAGTTTTGGTTTTGCAAGATGCCAAAGCTGAGAATGCTGACACCCAGGAAGTAGAATTCACTGGCTGTCATAGGTCCACCCAGCTGCACATTTGTAGTGGGGTCAGAAATATGGTCATGCCACAGAACGAGGTGAATGCTCCCTGCCACTGGCGTGGGTCTGTTGGGTTCCACGTTGTGTGCCCACCAGTTATGAAGATGGCATTCTGAAGCATGTTAGACCTTCATGGCTGTCTTTCATCTGCCGGTTTCATTCTCTTCTTGCCCACAACGTGTGCTGGGAGATCTGTGTCTGGGAATCCTACCTCCTCTGGAGTACATTGGAGAGTCCCAGCTCAGGAGCAAGTCACCCCCTTGCACTGTGCTGACCAGACCCCTACATCCCACCTTCTCCAGGGGTCAAGCCTGACACTGAACTTCTCTCGGCTGCATCTTGGCTGCTATGGAGCACACCACGAGCAGCTGTGTGCCAGCTGTAGCTTACCAGACATCTCTCTACTTAATGCAACAAAGCACAGTCAGTCTGCAGCCTTTGTGTTTCTGGTTCCTCCTCAATCATGCAGCGGATTGACACAGGGCAGGTATGACCATGTGCTGAGGAGGAGGCCCAGTGTGGAGTCTTCCAATCATCCACCATTCTTGCTCTTCCACTGTGACTTTCCTGCCTTCCCCTCCGGTGACAGTTTTCCAGCATGTTCTGTGGCAGACTTCTTCTCTGCATGATAAACAGTCCTCATTTTGTTTCCAGCAGTCCCCCAGCCAATAAAAAGCAATAAAAAAGTGAAATGACACACAAATTGTATCCCCAAAGAGCCGTAAAGACCTTAGATGCTGCCACATGCAACAATCAGATGAGAGTCTTTGCCTTTAAACAAATAATCCTCGTTAACAAAGCAGAGTTCTGGACCATGGAGGAGGTGGAGCGGGACAAGCTGAGGACAAAGACAGGAAGCTCACCTGACACGCCTCTAGGAGCAGCCCTGGGGTAGATGGACAGCAGGCCAGGCCGTGCCCTACGGGGTGGCACAGGACAAATGGATCACTGCAGTGGCAGTGATTTTGCTCTGGGTTGAGACAGATGAAGATGGCATTCTGAAGTGTGTCTAGACAGCCTGAGAGGCATCAGTCCCCAGTTTGTGTGCCCCTGTGACTCTTGGAGGTGGGCAGGGGTCTCAGGGATAAGAGTAAGCATTGATGCCTGTATCTTGGGCTCAGTGGTTCCAACTCGGTGGCTTGGGACTGCAGGGCCAGTGTCTGCAGCTTAGAGCAGGGGCTTCTGCTGTACAGACAGACAGACAGACAGACAGCTCAAGAGCCCTAGAGTAGCAATGCAGTGTACCATCTCGAGTTCCTGCTTTGAAGGTGCTGCAGTAACTGCTTCCCTCCTCTGTGGTCTCCCTCTCCCTTATCCCTTGTCATGGGAAATAATGGCCCTGGCAAGGCAAGGGGGAGAGCTCAGTGAATTCTGCCCGAGGCTTGCAGGAACAGCCTCTATCCACTCCCTGTGCCAGGTCCCTTCTCTACTCATCCCCTCAGCTCTGGGTGACCCTACTAGCTGCTCAACACAGACAAGAGCTTATACGGCAGCACAAACTCAGGTCTCTCCCCAGCACTGCAGGTCGCATCTTTCGAGGCTGGCACTCATGACAGTCTCCTGGGTGGGTGATGTAGGGAGACCTTAGAGAACAAGAAGCGAAGAGTTCGCAGAGCAGCAACACTGCAAACAAGAAGGCGCACAGGTGGGACCCGAAGGCTCTCAAGCATGTGACAGACAGAGGCAAGAACTAGAATATGTGAGTCTTGGGAGAACACATGGACAATATCCAAGCAGGCAGTACAATGCTGACTGATTGGTTGGGTATTATTGGATGGATCATTATTGGACGGGATTCACCTTGAAAGTCAGTGACGTCATCCGGGTTTGTCCTGGTGTGAGTTGGCGAACAAAGCTGGGCACCCTCCAATCCCATCCAGTTGGCTTGGGACCTAGCTGGAACAAAATGGTAGAGGAAAGGTGAGTTTCTTGTCTCCTGGGGCTGGGACTAATCTTGGACCTTAGGAGCTGCCAGTGCCATTGGTTGTGCATAGGCACAGTGGTCATTAGGTCTACACCTTCAGAGGTGGTGCTGTCTGGAGTCCGGGGCTTTACAACTACTCCGTACCCCTGGCTACATCTCATGTGTCCATAGCTGTGGTCAGAAGACGTCTAGCAGGTGGTCCTGGGTGCTAAAAGACAGCAGGCTGAGCAACCCACGAGGAGCAAGCCAGTAAGAAGCATCCCTCCACCATCTCTGCATCAGTTTCTGCCTCAAAGCTCCTGTCCTGACCATGGTGTTGATGCATAAGAAATAAACCCTTTTCTCACCCTTTTCTCCTCAAGCTGTCAAGTTGCTCTTTAGCCATGATGTTTTACCACATTAATAGAAACTCTAAGACACCACCCATCTTAGCTTATTTAAAGAAAAATTAAACATTGATATGAATGCCTATGATAAAGATTAAATAAGAACATTAACAGAGATTTAACAATACTAACAAAGCTCTGATAAAGCTTAGCTCCTGCCTCAGGACTCTGTTGTTTATTGTCAGGATCTGGCTATATTCTCCTTTCAGATGTCTGTGCACTTGCTTGTAGCCCGATACTTTACTCTGTGTCCCACCCGGTCCTGTAGGCACTTCCAAATAACTACCATGAGGCTTAATATTAGCAGTAATTGTTTGTCCAATGGCTCAGGCTTATTATTATCTAGCTCTTACATTTAAATTAACCCATTTCTATTAATCTGTATATTACTACATGCCCTGTGGCTTACCATAGGTATTCTGGCATCCTGCTCTCTAGGCCGCTGCTGGTATCTCTCTCATTTCCACACTTCTTCTCCTGTATCTCTGTTTGGATTTCCTACCTGACTCTATCCTGTCTTGCCCTAGACCAAAACAGTTTTATTTATCAACCATTAAAAGCCATACATGTTCGCAGTGTACAGAAGGATATCCCGCATCACTTGATCCTCAGTTTAGTGATTGGTCTCACTGATTCCCAATGGCCCTGAATCAGTCAGGATGAAGATATGTGGTGATTAGCCCAAAACCCCAGGAGAAAAGCCTGGGATGTGGAGAGTCTGGATAGTGTTTTCCTAGACCAGCCATGTCCCTACAATTCCTAGGGTACAACCCTAACCATCAATGTTCAGAATGAAGCTCCACCATCCCCTGAGAGTCTCCACAGCATGATGGAGAGACTGGAGGTCGAGATGGAGATGGAGACAAGTCACATGCCTTCTGAGTGACTGGTGGCATTTCTTCTTTATCCTTTGGCTAGACCTTACCTCGAGAGTGTTAGGAATTCTGCACAGTCAGGCACTTATACAAAACCTAGGTTCTCTGAGGCAGGGTGACGAGATACTGACGTCACACCCAGTAGCCTTTGCTATACTTTGCGTGTGTTGTGTTGGAGTCAAGGCACCAGGCATATGTGTTTCTGGAATTTTCATTTTGTTCTACACAAATGCATAAATGC
The DNA here is from genome assembly GCF_018167655.1 of Microtus oregoni. NCBI lineage: Eukaryota > Metazoa > Chordata > Mammalia > Rodentia > Cricetidae > Microtus > Microtus oregoni. The sequence continues at coordinate 2,918,493 of NW_024543064.1, forward strand.
TTTATTGCTGGGGTTACTTGTGTGTGTATGTGTGTGTGTTTAGTTGTACACATGTGCATACACTCAAGTGTGTGTACCTGTCTCTGGAGGTCAGAGGACCACCTCAGGTGTTGCTCCTCAAAAACTGTTCACTTTCTTTTTTGAGCTCCACTGGCCTTGGAACCCCCCAACTAGGCTAGAGAGGTTAGCTGGTCAGTATGCCTCAGGAATCCTTCTGTCTCCACCTCCCCAGAGCTGGGATTACAAGCGTGCACCACCATGCCTGCCTTTTTCTGTGGGTCCTGGGAATCAAACACGGGTCCACATACTTGCACAGTGAGCTAAGCTCCCCCTCCCTATGCCCCGCCACCCACTCCCAGCCCTATGGATACATCTTAACATTAGGCATGTGCTATTTCCTTCTCCTGGCAACAGCTTGGCTGTTCCCTGACATTTATTCTCCTGTATAAATTTTAGTAAGCGCCTGTGTATCAAGCAGGGCAACCCGACTGAACTTTACCGAAATGAGAGTAAGTCTGCTCTATTGGCTTGCCCTCCACTTGCGAGCACCGCACATCGCCATGTACCGATCCTTCCTTTATGAGCGGCAGTAAGGTTTTATAACCAGCTTTCCTAGCTCATCACCCCTCAGATTTATCCTGGAATAGCTATTAGTTTTCATGATTTGGGTGAATCTTTTCTTTCCGTATAATATTTATAGGAGAATTTTTCTAACGTAGAGAACCACTTCTGGTTTTCTGTATTTGGTTGTGTGTACAGAGGCACGTGTGGATATGTGGATGCCAGAGGACAGCTCCATTGTAGCATTCCGTACGCCTTGTTTTGGAAGTCTCTCACTGACTTAGAACTCTCCGTAGGTCTCAGCTTTGCTGTGCTGTGCTGGGAGTGCACACACCCACACATTGCTACATCCAGTTTTTTTGACACGGGTTTGGGGGATTGAACTTATGTCTCCCTGCTTACAAGGCAAGCAAATACTTTATCAAGTGAGCCACTTCACAGCCCTGTGCTGATTTCTGGTCTAGCAAACACACTACACCACTACTCCGTTTTAATATGCAGTTGGTGGAACCTCTTGGAGTTTCTCTGCAGAGCATCCATGTGTCTGCAAACACACGCCACTTTTATCTTCTTGATCCTCATAGGTCCATGCTCAGTCCTCCCGCGCAGCACTTCCAGAGAGGAGGGGAGGGGTGAAGGGGCCTCCAGGGGAGCCCAGTACCAAAGAATTGTGCTTTTGCTCATACTGCTCCTGCCTCACCCTTGTTACTTGACAGCCCTCCTCTTCCCCTTCTTCCTTTCCTTCTCCTTTCCTCTGTCCTCTCCTCTTTTTCTCCCCCTCCCCTCCTCATCTCCTCCCCCTCCTCTTCCTCTTTCTTTTCATCCTCACTCTCTCCCCCTCTTTTTTCTTATCTTTCTCCCTTCCCCATCTCTGTCTCCCCCTCCTCTTCCTTTCTCCTCTGCTCCTCTCCTTCCCCTTCCTTTCTCATGCTCTCTCCCATTCCCCTTCCTCTCCACCTCATCCACTTCTTTCTCTTCTCCTTTCTCTCTCTCCCTTCCCCTTCTTCCTCTGTCTCTCCCTATTTCTTATCCTCTCCCTTTCATTATCCCCTTTATGTTCCCCTTCATCAGTTAAAGAACTGTTTTGTTCTTCCGTTCTGGCTTTGGCATGGAAGCCTCTGCTTGTTGCTCTTCTTTGTTCTGTATCATCCATACCCATGCTCCTTTTTTTAGAGGTGATGCTACTCCCCCTGCCCCTGTCCCATGTGGAGGCAGATCTGCCTCACCATGATGACCGCTGAGCTTCGGCTCCAGTTCCAGGATAAATAAGCCCCTTTGACTGTGGTGCCCTTATTGCTACATAACGTTGTGAGGTGCGATTTTCAAATATTTTGCCCATCAGTTTTACATCTGTGTTCTGTGCGAGGTTGGCCTGCAATTTTCTTTTCTCATAATTTCCTTGTCCAGTTTTGATATCAAATGATGCAGGCATCAAAAATGAGTTAGGTATTTTATTTGCTTCATCTATTCTCTGGAACAATTTGTGTGAGAAAGTAATTTTCTGTTGCTTGAAGCCTTTGTAAAATTCTCCTTTAAAATGATCCACCCAAACCTGGGGTGTGAATATTTTTTAAATTTTGTTTTGTCCAAAATGCTATTTCTTCCAGGTTTTCAAATTTACTGGAAAAGCCTCTGTTTGTATTACAAACTATTTTTTAAACCATTCTGTTTGTATCTATGGTTATGAATTCCCTTTAATACCCGAAGGCCTGCATTTCCCTCCTTTGCTCTTTACTCTCCTATGTAGTTACACAGTTTTGCTTTGTTTATTGTTTTAGTTATTTTGTAGTTACTATGACAAAATACCTAACAAAAGCAACTCAAGAAGGAAGGAGCCAGTTGTTTGATTCATAGTCTTATTCTAGATCTTGTTAGGAAAGACATGGCAGTGGGAGCATGAGGCAGCTGGCCCCATAGGATCCTCAGACAGGAGGGAGAACATGGACGTTCGGTGAGGAGGCTGGCCACATTGTATCCTGAGTCAGAAGGAAGATGGACATGGTGCTGAATGAGGAGGCTGGCCACTTTGTATCCCCAGTCAGGAGGAAGATGGACATTGGTGCTGAGTGAGGAGGCTGGCCACATTGTATCTCCAGTCAGGAGGGTGAGCATTGGTACTCAGCTTTCTTTTTCTGCTTTCATGAGCCCCAGACTCCAGCCTATGAATTGGTACCCCTCACATTAGGGTAGATTGTCCTTTAGTTAACCTAATCTAGACACCTCCTCACAGACATGGCCCGATTCTTCATTAGATTGTCAACTTGACACAGCCTAGAGTCACCTGGGAAGAGGAACCTAAATAGAAGACTTGCCTTTCTAAGGCTGGTTTGTGGGAATGTCTGTGGGGCATTGTCCTGATTGATGCTTGATGCTTCTAGACTTCTCTGGTATTTTATTTCTTCTCTCTATAGAACCTCATCCTGTTGTCTGGCCTTTTAATTCAATATACTTAAATAAAAATGTCTTATTGGTGAAGCAGTTCTACTAAAACGTTTATTATTTTAATTGCACAGTGTCGGCCCAGACAAGCAGCTTCTTCCCTCTTGGTTCTCTCTTCTTTCTGCTGAACTGCTTCCTATAGGCGCTTTCTCTGAAGTGATCTGGTGAGGCCAAACTGGAGGTCTCTCTGCTTTTTCTTGCTCAAGCACTTTACCTTGCTCCCAATTTCATCCATGAACCTGTCTGAAGTCTCCTAGTGTGTGTGTGTGTGTGTGTGTGTGTGTGTGTGTGTGTGTGGTGTGATGGGGGTACCTGAGTCCCTCTCATCTTCAGGCAGACTATCATCCTATAGTGACTATGGCTTAGTCTCTCTATCCTGCCTCCCCATTCTTCTTTTCAAGACTCATAGAAAGTTTAGGTTTCTTTTCTTACTAAGCATTGATGAATGACTTAGGTAATACAATAAATTGATATTTTCTGTATTAGAGCCTTCAAAAATGAGATACAAAGCTGTCTAGAAGTTCAATCCGTTGTCCGTCCAGACCTGCCCCACTGAAGGTGTTCTCCCGAGGAAGCAGAATTGGTTTCTCCATCTCACGTGCTCTGGAGGGTGAGTGTCTTTCCTCTAAAGGTGCATAAAGTGAGCCTTCCGGTGCTGAGGGACCAGGCACAGGGCATATCTGATCCACACACCACAGAAGCCCATGCCTGGACTCAGGGCCTTGGACCAGAGAACTGGCGTTGGGATGTGTGCAGCAGCAGAAGGAAAGCGGAGGCCCCAGCTCAGCAGAGCAAGAGTAAATGCTTCAAGTGAAGGTGATGAGGTTGACTCTGGTTAGGCTGGTCTTTTCTAGCAGGGCATAATGAGAAACCAGACCCGACACAGGCTCCATGATGCGTGGCTTCTTATCTTTAAGTCCGAGCGTCAGTTGCGGCTGATGTGAGAAACATGGGAAAACTTGGGGACAGTGGTGGTGATTCTGGCGTCTCATGACCCAACGAGCATGGACGGATGTACACATGGGTGTCAGGAGGTGGAGGGAGTGTGTGTGAACACATGCACACGTGCGGGCATATGTGTGTATCTCCCAGAACCAGAATGTATTTGTTTCACAGACAGACAGGCCCACAGTGTCATGCACCTCAGCTGCTGTTATTGGTGACTGTTCCACCTGTTCGGTCCCCCCCATAAGGTTGTGGGGCTCAGCCCAATTTAGAGCTGTTCTGACTTTCCTGGCATATGGCCAACACATTGTCAAGTAGAGATTGAATTGTTGAGGGTGCCACATCATACCAGGGAAAGAGAGCCAAAATCCCCACAGCCTGGAAGATGCAGGCAATTACTGAAGCATGTCGTTTAAACATCACTCTGTCCTATCTACTCAAACCCAAACAGTCTAGATTTCAACAGCACAAAATCTGTAAAACTGTTTGTGTTTAAAGCCCCCTGGAAAATGCTCCCCATGGTGCTTTTAGAACAAGAGGCAATAAAAGATGTTTTCTTTCCGTGCATGCCCCCCATGAGTTCGGAAGGAAGCAGGAGTGCATCACATTGACGAGACACACAGCCGTGCGGTGTGCAGCCTCCGGAGAATGTCCACACCACATAGGAGGAGATGGTAGGGTCTGATGGGAAGCACGATTCAGAATTCACACCTCCATCCACTTGGCAATGAGTTTGGAACCTGGGTAAGGTGTTCTGAACTCTGTTAGAAGTAAGAATTTTGTATTTCTAGAAACTTCTAGAAAGGCTATTGACTCTCATTTAATTTACAGTCTTTTCAGGGGGTTTAAACAAGTCAGCCAAAAAAAGATTATTTGATGTGGTGACTGTCAGGAAATGTCGAGGACAATTGAAGGGCTGGCAGTGGAATGTGTGTGTGTGGGGGGGGTCTCCTTTGTATCCCTCCTCTTTACCATTAAAACTTTTTGTGCTTTGTCAAATTGATTATTTTGAAATTTATTTATTATTAAGTTGCTAACATAGATGCAGGGCAGCATGTAAACCAAGCTGACCTTAAACTCATGCCACAGCTAGGGATGACCTTGAACTTCTGACCCTCATGTATTTCCTCCTGAGTGCTGAGATGACGGGCATACGCACCTGGGGGATTAACCCCAGGCCTCATGAACTCTACCTATGGAACCCCAGATTGACCGCACTTTTGTTCCCTCTTGTTGAAGAAGATGAGGACTGCACTGATTTTGTTGGTGTGTTCATCTGCCTGCAAACCTACCTATGGTGGTTCGCATTCCTGACATACGGGTTCCTGTGCTAGTGGAAGCCTCTGTGACCAGCCTTGTTTCTTTCATCCGTTCACCCACTGATGGGCACTTTGGCTGATTCTGTTACATGTCTACTCTGAATAGTGCTGGGAAATAGGAACATTCAGGTCTCTTCATAGTAGGTTTGCTTTGATCCCCTTGTTTGGGTATGGAAGTTCTAGCTTTAGGTTTTGGGGGAGTCTCTATGCCTACTTCAGTGGTGGCTGCCTGAATTCCTCTCCCTGCCTGCAGTGTATAGGCCACCACTCCCCAAGTCCTTACTGGCATTTGTTGTCATTTTCCTTGAGGAATCTTAACCACCTCACTCAGTCCCTTTGAGCATGCAGTTCCCAGTTTCCTCTCTTCAAGGCAAGATGGCAATTAACCTCCACAGGGGCTTGCCAAAGACCCTGCAGAGCAGAAGATGGTCCCCGATACTCCCCAGTGGTGTTCTGTGTTGGTCACTGTTTTCGGCATAAGCACAGAGAAGTGATTCTATTTTTCCATCCTTTCTTTCTAGAGATTCTTTATACTGTTAGGAAGACAAGTGGTCACTTTGGAAGAAAAGCAAAATCTATTTCACAGACATTTAATCAGCTATGATGTCTGTCTCTCCTCTCTGCTCCACGGACAACACAAAAACAAGACTCCCTCTCTATGAAGTCCTCTCCTTCTTCTTCCAACAACAACAGCAACCCATGATATTTTGTCTCACTTCTGCTTGTTTTGCAGAATGACGGTCCCCCAAAGATACTCAGATCTATGTGGTTGGAATCTGTGGTTGCGCTACATTATGCAAAAAGGAATTATAGTTACAGGAGAATTAAGGTTGGTGGCTAGCAGCCTTCCCAGGGGAAGGTGCCCCTGCATCCTCAGGTATGTCCAGGGTAATCTTAGGCAAAGTAAGTGGAAGAGAAGGACAGAATGAAGAAGCAGAGAGTTTGGCATGGCAGGCTCATTGGTACTGCTCTTGGAGATGGAGGAGATTCATCAAACTGTGAGAAGCCTCTGGGAGAGGCGAGGGTCCGAAATCGTCCCTGGAGTCCACAGAAGGCTCATGGCTCCCACAGCTGTAAAAGAACGATGCATTGACTTTTACACCACTGTTCTGCAGCAATAGAAACCAGCGCATGTTTAGCCGCACCTTTCCTTTCTCAACATTTATTTAGCAAATGCTTGTTAAATGCTCACTTTGTATCAGCCACTGAATATGAACTAGAAATGGAAGGATGGAGAAGGGAAACAGATGCAGAGGGGCCCGGCCACTGCTGTCCCTCACAGTCATCCTGGGAGACAGAGCCCTTCCCACAGTGTGCCCTCAGGACAAGGTGAGGTGAGACAGCAGGGCCGTGCACATGGCTTCCGCTATACCAACCACTGGAGTCAGAGTGAGGTGGGGCGGGCTCTGGGGGCTGAAGCCACCTGGTTCCCAGGGAGCTGGGAGCCGAACCAGGGGCCTGTTTGCTCGGAGCAAAGTGCTCCACCAGGCATCTTTGACCTTATACTTCTGGCTGTACTGAGGCCGGCAGGTCAGCGGGGCATCTCCACCTGCCCTCTCTCACCATCCATCACCCAATAGTAAAGGCCCCAGAGACATTTCCCAGGCACAGCTAATCAGGTAGGGATTCAATTAATGAAGCAACCGTGTGTGTGTGTGTGTGTGTGTGTGTGTGTGTGTGTGCGCGCGCGCGCGCGCGCACGCGCGCGTGTGCTTGATTCTCATTACAGAGAGTTTATTTTAGTTCCTTGTGTGGGAAAAAACAGGTGTTCACACTGAGCCTCATCAGCTTCCTGTCGCTGTTTGGTTCACATATTATTTTTAAAACAGGTCTATTTTGGGGGGGAAATGTGACCTGAGAAAATCCCGCTTGTATTTACTCCCTGGTGTTGCTGTTTTTGTTGTAATGGCGGTGATGTTTCTCCTCCCCCAACACCGGGAAGGTTTAAAACGTAAATGAATCTACATCACTCACACCCACCTCTCTTCTCACCAGCTTTCTTGCCGGAAACCGGCCCATATTTAAACTTACGAGGAGTGTCTGGACCAGGTGTGGCACCATGGCGACAGGAGCTGAGATGTCCCACTAGGTGACTGTTCACCAGTCTGAGGGCAGAGAGGGTGTGACTGTCTCACAATTAATTCCACATTACAGTCTATCACTGTGGGGAAGTCAAGGCTGGGACTGAGGAGGAAATGAAGGCCCTTCTCCCAGGGCTCAGCAGGAACTCAGACCTGGGGCATTTAATCCAGGAAGGACCAGAGGTGACGATGGCATCGAGGGGTAGGAGAACTTGCCCATGGACGTCTCTGCTTGCGGGACTAACATCTGCTGTCCCTTGGCAGATCCCAGTAGGAAAGCACGGTGGTGGAGTGGGGTCCTGCTGGCTGTATGAACTGAGGCCCCAAAGACATTTGTGTCCTTCACACAGAGCCTGTTCTAAACGAAAGGACTCCGCAGGCCTTGTCTCTCTGTGGGTACATCTTGGCACCTTCTCCTCCAATCAGAACATGTGTGTGCCGTCCTGAAGCCACAGGCAAGGGCTGTCAAGCTACCCACTCCCCACCCACTTCCCTGTTTTTCTTTGTTTGTGATATGCACAGTTAATATAAAAATACACACTCCCAAGGCGTCATGGAGCTTCTCCTCAGGTTCCCATGGAAACCAGGCCTGGCAAACATGTGAAGTGTATTTTTAAGGTAGCCCCAAATCTACCTTCCCAAGATGACCACAGAGTAGAATCATTCTGCCTCACGGTTTGGAAAAAAGACACTTTGGTTTCACTGCTGTTATGTTTTGAGACAGGGTCTCACATAGCCCAGGCTGGCCTCAAACTCACTGTGGTAGCCCAGGCTGGCCTCATACTTCTGATCCCCTTGCCTCCAGCTCCCTGAGAGCAGGGGCTGTAGCTGTGTGCCACCAAGCCTGACTGGAATCACACTTTTGAAAGGGAATTCACAGCATATTAGCTATCCCCCACCACTCTCACTGGCCACATTCACAGACTGTTTAAATGTTTTTTTGTTTTTTTAAAGTGTTAACAAAAGGTTGCTGTAGTGGCCTTTCCAGCACAATCCCCCAAGGGCTTTTATAGGAAAGTCCTTTAGAATCAAACTTCTTCCTCCCCTGACTCAGAGGCAGAAGCAGAGAGATATTTCTTTCCTTCAATTTAAAGCAATTTGGAGTCGCTCCCAGGGTTAGATTATGGGGAAATTGTCCACCAAAGAAACAAGTTTGGTCACTACCCTCAGCCACAGCAGTGACATTCCCTGGGGACAGCAGAAGACAAATAAACACTCGGAGCCTCTGCACACACAGCCTGTGAGTGGCTGAGGCCTTTTCTAGTTCGGATAAATTGCCCTCGGGCAGTGGAAAACTCTTAAGGGCAGCGCTGCAGCTGGACAATCAAGAAGACATAGAATTAGGGCTTCATCACTGTCGCCTGTTTCCATCAAAGGGCATCTGTCGTGGGCAGGGGTGACTCAGGCAGGTGGGAGGGCTGGAGCTGCCAGGCAGCAGGAACCTCCCTCAGCCATGCTCACAACCTCAGATATCAGTGTCCCGCCTCCCCGCAAGGACCAGTCCCAGTACCGCTTGTAGCTATGGCTGCTTCAGCCCCACTTCCGGGAGCTCCCTGATGGGAACGGGGCCAAGTATGGCCCTAGAATGGATGGCTACAGATGCAGCACAGAGGGCTGCCTTGGAGACGCATGTCCCCTACCCCTTGCCTTCTCCGGTGACCAGCTGCCTGCCTTTCTCTCTCACGAGATGCCAGTCCTCCCTGAGGCCAGTCCTGTCTGTTCCTTAGCCACCTGACTTGAGCACAGCCATAGAAAGTTGTATTTTGTAAAGATGCTCACTGCTACAGGGTGAACAGTTACTTTCATAGATGTTGAGGTGTTAGTGACCCCCAGTACCTGTGTATGGTTCCTAAATAGGAATGTGAAATTAAGATGGGACCACAGAGGGAATCCTACCTCACGACTGTGTCCTTCTGAGGCAGTGAAGGTCACTGGGCAGATGTCAGGCACGAACAAAATCTCCTAAAATCCCCCTTAGTGTTAAGGGTGAGTTCTCGAGGACTTTACTGCCAGCATCATTTCTGATGGTCCTCTTTCTGTACACCCAAAGACATCTGCAGGGTTGGTTTTAATCTCCAATCAACAACTGTTGGAGTCTTTGTGCTGCCTTGGTTGCCTTGAACGAAAGGACGTCAGTCACACATCCAACTGCAGCAGCTTAACCAGCTCTGGCCGTTCTGAGCGCTCTGTACATACCTGGAGAAGACCACACAATGGCCACTGATTGCTTTGGCTCCTAAGGCCCAGCCTCTGCCAGAGCTCTTTTAAAACAGCCTCATCTGATGTTTTGCTAGCACAAGCCCTGGTGAGCTCCAGATGATTGGCAACGTTTTTTGTATATGAACCAGAGGAGGAATGCTTCCCCTGGAAACCTAGCAAAGGACTGCTGTGATTGGTGCAAATGCAAACCTTCATTTGCATATAAAATATGCTGTGATTGGTGCAAATACAAACTTTTACTTCCATGTAAGGTGTGCAAAGATTGGTCTAAACACCCTTCCCCATCTGTATTAACAGGCTCTTGGGCTCATTCAGGAGCTGGCTACACTTTCTGGTTCTTGATCACTTGGTGTTTTAATATAAAGAAAAAAATAAAGGCTTGTTTTTCGTCTTTCTTTCTTTCTTTCTTTCTTTCTTTCTTTCTTTCTTTCTTTCTTTTGGTGTGGTACCTCCTTGCCTAAATCAAGCCATGAAGGCTGAGTTGGTAACACAAAGGAATCAGCGACAGAGACAGATATGTAACAGTGACAGCAGAAGCAGAGGAGTAGCAAGGACAGCTACAACTGAGTAGGCAGAGGGCCTACAAAAATGACAGGTAAGGACAGGCAGCTGAGTCATGTGAGAGGCAGGCCAGGGTAGAAAGAAGGGGGTGGGGTAGAGAGAAGGAAAGAGGGCTGAGCGCCAAGAGAGCCGAGGCAGAGAAGGACAGACAGACGGCTGTAGCATCCAGGGAAGAAGAGTTTCAGGCTCATTGCCAGAATCATTCCAGAGAGCTGTCAAGATTTAAGGACCTATGGTCCCTAATACCCCAGGCCCAGGACTGTAACACCGGCTGCTGCCAAGGGAATCCTGGCTTTGTCAGTCTGCACCAGATCTATAACACTTAGAGAGCTGAGATTCTGCATCTAAGCCCGCACAAAAGCTGTGACACCAGAGAGTGCCAGCTGTTGGGGTTCCCACATCCCTGACGCCACCACTCACTGCTGACAAATGCCAAGGGGGTACAAAAGCTCCCCCAAACTGACACTTACAGGATTTTTTTTAAACCTATTCATGACTGCTGTTCTGCTAGAGCAAAGAGACTGTAGCTGATTGGTATCGTATTGGCCAGGCTTCTGACCTTCGCTAGCTTCCTCCAGTACCTCTGAATCTTCCACAGGCTTCAACCACGGCCTAGCCATATCTCCAGTTTGCTCAGCTCAGCTGTAGAGAGAACCCTACTCATCTGTGCAGGAAGAAGCCCTATCCTGGTGTTTCCTCTTAGCTGATCTCCATCCAGATTTAACCCTCCCTCTATGTGGTTAAAATCTGGGATGAAAACAATATCATTGTCATTGGACTCTACCTGTCTCTGTCTCTCTGTCTCTGTCTCTCTGTCTCTCTGTCTCTGTCTCTCTCTGTCTCTCTCTATCTCTCTCTGTCTCTCTCTCTTTGTCTCTCTGTGTGTCTCCCCATCATGCAGCCTTTCTAAACACTTCCTTGATGCTTTAATGATGCTTAGAATGTTTTCTTTAATATCTTGTAAAAAGTAGATATTTGGACACACATACAAATATTTACAGAGAAGAGAGACATTGAAAGACACAGGGAGAGGTTGTGTGCAGATGGAAGCCATAGTGGGCCATCCTACAACACCCCTATGAGCCAAGTAACCCCCCAAAACCCTATGGTGAAACTGAGACAGATTCACGCTTTACCACCACCTCAGAGCGAGCCAGTTGTGCGCATACCTTGACCCTGGATGCTTGCCTTGGCACTGTGACTATTGGCTGAGCTCCCAAGTCTAGAACACTTTCCACAGGACCCCTCTGTATGGTTCCCCATAAGCCTGTTCTTATTCCTCAGGTTTGCAGACTTGGCGGGTTCCAGAGTCACAGGTTATTTTATGGCACCCTAAAAACAGCTGGGACATTGCCACCTGAGGCTCAGTCTGCCTTTCCTTGGCAGTCTAGAAACATCTGTGTTTAGATTGTGCCTTTGCATCCTGGGGTTGTCTCTTGGACCCCTTCATCGGAACCTCACCTTCTGCTGGTAAACCCTACACAGTTTCAGAATATCTTATCCCAGGAGCTGAGTCCCTGGCAGGTAAAAGCAGGGAGTCAACATGAGGATCAGGAAGTAAAGGGATGGATGGTTGGACAGGGATGGCTGGGCAGAGGGAACATTGGCTACCCACAATGGTACCTGCTCATAAGTGGCACCCCATGAAACTGGAGTTCTCTCTGATTGTGCTTCCGTGGGGAACTACCACATGGGACTGGTTGCTCTCACCACAGTGGGACTGTCTGCAGCAGCCCGAGTCTGTCAGGGTAGCCAAGGAGGGAGTAGGGATGTCCTGCTAGCCTGGTCCACCAGACAATTCACCATTCCCCTGCCTCTGGGAAGTGGATGATGGTGAGGCTTTCAAAGTGCACATTTCCCCAAGACAATGAAGTTCAATCGGATGTCAGTCACCAGCATAATTAGCTGGAGGAAGTGTTACACTGTGAATTGTGTGGACTGATAGGGAGAGGTCAGCTTTATTAATATTTATCCTCTGATGACTTCTATTTTTGGGGATGGGTTACAAAACAGATTCTGAAGGCGTCTGTTTGGAATAGCAGTGTCATTTTAATAAGCCCTGACTTTCCTTTCTCTTTGCTTTTGAGTATTTGATCTATGTGTGGGGAATTGTTTTCATGCTGCTGATCTGTGATTGGCAGGGCAGGGTAGGGAGCAGTAAGCAGGGTGCTCATCCTCCTACTGCTCAGTGTTGTATCTTGCTAGCTCAAGGGGCTCTTGTCTCTGCCTGGGCAACAGCAAAGGGAACAGCTGTGGTATTAGAAGAGGAATAGAGGGAGAGGCAGGGGAGATGGATAGATGGTGCCCAGATATATCAGTACTGGGGGAGGAGAAGAGAGAGAGGTGGAGGACACGGATAGGTGGTACCCAGAAAACAGTGGGCCTTAGCTCTACTCTGTCCACAGTATTCTCTTCCCAGAAAGTGTCCTAACATGCAAGAATATTTCAACATTTGCCTCCCACCCCATTTTCCACTGTGTCACACCCAGGACCCCACAAAGGCTCTGTGTGTCCCCTTTTCTAGCCTATGGAATCCTTCCCTTGCTTTGAGGAGTCGTAGACTTAAGCCCAGACCCTTCCAGAGCTCTTTGTGTGTGTGTGTTTGTATATGTGTGTATGTGTATATGTGACGTCTGTATATATGTGTATGTGTGTGAGAGAGAGAGAGAAAGGAGAGAGAGAGAGAGAGAGAGAGAGAGAGAGAGAGAGAGAACACAAGCAAAAAGGGCTGTGGGAAGGCAGGGTGTGGTTGAGTGTGTGAAGTGCCTGCAGCTATCTGTGGGTATGAGTGTGAGAAACTAGAGAGAGCCTTGGAGCATCTGTGGTGTGTGTGTGGCAGGGGGTGACTGGAGTCCATGTAGTATGGTGTGTGGGAACTGAAGAGACTCCTAGGTGTGTCTGCATGAGAGAAAGACTGAGAGGCTTTGCGCGAGCATTCTTGAGTGTGGGGTGGCTCTGTATGATGTGAAGGACGGAAGGTAGTATGGGGTAGGTGGGGTGCTGGGTGAGCGTCAGTCTAAATGGGCATCCGTACACATGTGAGTCAAACTGTGAGAGAGATGGGTGCATCTGAGCTGACGGGTATGTGGCACTGCCCCCAGGGACAAATGTCTGCTCGCCAAGTATTGATACCAGCAAAGCCCAACTTGGTGAAGCAGTGACCTTGCTGGGGTCCTTACAGCAGGACGGTCAGCTTTATGGACTTCCTGAGACTTGTGAGCTGTTTACCTCCTGTCTCAGCTTGGAGGAACTGCTGCATAATGGCCAAGGGCACAGGAGCTGACTGGGAATTTGTCCTTCCCTTTTTCCAAGTGGCTTCCTGTCCCATCTTGCTTCTTTTGGAAAGGCCAGACTCAGCTCTGTTTATCAGGGATGGGACTATGACACGTGGAACAGCCCTACTGGCTCCAGGGTAAAAGCACATTTTCATTGGTCGGGTGCTGGTTGTTATGACAGTAATTCCCAGGGAAAAGCTCCTGAGAGACACAGTGCACCCTAATCCACATCTGACCCTCCTGGGGAAGAGCTTGGGATCTGCATGGAAATCTTCACAGAGGAAGAGCAGGACCCATGTGTCAGTAGTGATCCCTGCACTAGTTACTGGGAAGGCCAGATTCAGTGCTTAGGTGCCCTGTGCATGTTACCCCTTGGAGCTGGCATTACAGATAACTGTGAGTCCCATGACATGGTGCTGGGCATGAGTAGCAAGTACTCCTAATGGCCGAACCATATCTACAACCCCAGCTTATTTTGATTTTGAAGACAATGTGTATCTATGTCTGTGCACATGTGTGCTGATGCCTGCGGATTCCAGAAAAGGGCATTAGACTTCCGGGAGATGAAGTTATAGGAAGCTGTAAGTCCCACAGAACGGGTGCTGGGAACCAAACTTGGTTCCTCTGCAAGGGCAGAGCCGTTTGTCTAGTCCTGGGGTTCTCACAAGTGTGGCCAGTGCTTGAGGGCCATGGGTGCATTGTTATCTTTGGGGCTGAGATTCCTCTGGGGTAAGTGTGTGGTCCAGTGGACAAACTCAGTATTGCCCATCAGTTGAGACGAAGCCTCAGGCGACGGCCCCTTTAAGCAGTGCCCAGGAAGCACTTTGTGCCGTGCCTTGGTTCGGATCACAGGTTCCATCTCCACTAAGATTCAGAAGCACAAAGAGGTGACTCAAGACCCAATTGCATCTAGTCCTGAGGTCTTTCTTTTTTAACACAGGACCCCAGTGAGCTCTCAAACACGAGCTGTCCCTCCAGCCCTTGACCCAGATCTTCAGAGAGGCTCACTTTCCATCCTCGTGTGATCTGGAGTTGAATTCCATATTAGAGAGGCAGCCAGCTTTTGCAGAAGCTCCCTGCTGGCAGGAGTGGAACATTTTAGTGGGTTCTCCCCTTCCCTGAGCTTTTCCCCTTCTCTCAAAGACCTTGGAAACTTTGAGGGATATACTACCCGCCTTCCTCCTCAGGCTTGTCTTCTGGAAGTCACCTGTGGTATGAGTCATCAGGACACCAGGTGGACTAGATGGGAGCAGATCACCGGGCAGTTCCTGTTGGTCCCGGCATGATGAGACTGAACATCAGAATTTATGATAAAGTCTTCACTCCAGAAAAAAAGATGCTCTTGGCTTTGCCGTGGTGAGAAATCTCAGAAGAGGCAGCCCAATAACTCACAGCAGGTGAAGTGTGACCTTCTTGAAATTTGTAATCCTTCACCCCCGACACCCCCCTGGCATTTTCTTTCCTCCTGGCTCTGAAGGAAATCGTTTTTCAAGCATTCCAAGCCCCATCAGACTCCCGTGTCTGCAGGCTCCGGGATTAGAAGGCTGGGGAGAAAGAGAAATGACTGTGCCGTCTCTCACCCTGGCCCGGAAAGAAGCTGTGGTACTGACCCACCACGGGGACATCTGTCTTCTGTTATATGTCGTGTGGCAGCATGGACATTAGGAGATGATGGGACTCACTTCTCTGGTTCTGAAATTGGATCTGTAATGTGGTGCAGCCGGTATCTGTGCCCATTTCTCTTTATACCCCAGGACCTCAGAATGCGACTCTTTAGGCAGCTCTTAGAGACGCAGAGGAGTGAAATGAGGTCACTATAGGGGCCCAGAGGTCAGCGGAATTCATGTTCTTACAAGAAGAGAGTGTAGCACAATTAATAAAAATCCAGAGACAGAACTTGGGGTCCAACCTGAAGATCAGAGAAGCAAAGTAGCCAGCCACTGGCTCTTACCTCCACTTCAATCTGAAATGGCGATCCTGCCTCCAGGAATCTCAGAATAAGACTGTGATTGAGAGCTGTCTCCTCTCGCTTTATAATTCTCTCTAGGGCTGGGATTAAAGGCATGCATTGCCCGGTTTCTATGGCAACTATTGTGGCTGATGGGATTAAAGGTGTGTGTTACCATTGCCTGATAGTAAGGCTGACCAGTGATGCTATTTTACTCCCTGATCTTCAGGCAAGCTTTATTTATTAAAATACAAATGAAATATCACTCCATTGTATTGTGAAGACCTTGTATCATTACATATGTAAATGAAGGCTTTGTATGAGTCACGTGTCTGCTGGTATGGCCAAACACCTGACAAGAGCACCACACGGAAGGAAGACTGTTCCTCTCTGTCCGGAGCTACAGTCCACCATGGTGGGGACGTCACAGTGGAGGGACACCAGACAAGCTGGTCACATTGCAGAGCAAGGATGCTGGGGTCAGTTTGGGATCTCAGCCACAGTTAAGCCTCTCAGAGAACACCCTGATAGACACACCCAGAGCGGTTTCCACGGTGAGAGTGGGGAGAGAGGAGAGGCTGCCCACTGCGTGGACATCTGTGCACCCTGTGTGTGCAGTGCCCTCAAAGGTCAAAAGAGGGCGTCATTTCCCCTGGAACTGAAGTCACGCATGGCTGTGAACCATCATGTGGGTGCTGGGAACAAATCTGAGTTCTCTGCAAGAGCAGCCAGTGCTCTAAACCTCTGAGCCATCTCTCCAGTCCTGATTTTTACATAGTGTCAAGAAAGAGGTCAAAAATCTGAGAACACGGCAATAAAAATTGTGATAAAAACCAGTTATGTATTTGCATGCTACAAAGCACTCTCAAGGGCCAAGGGTGTAAACAGATTTCAAAAGCTCAGCTGGAGCGCATGGAGCCCCCGAGGGCAGGGGTGGAGCTTTCCTAAAATCCTCTTTACAGGCACTCCCCATCTTGGGCTCAGAGATCAGAAAGCTGCCACTATCAGGAAGCTCCCAGAAAGACCCACTGGAGACCACACACTGGCGTTTTCCTACGAATCTCTTTCACCAACTCTCCCAGCAAGCTCAATGGGGCCATGAGCAGGTAAACAGAGGGGGAAGGCAGGGTAAATGTCACACAGAATTGAGCTGTAGTGGTCCTAGGGCTGAGTCCTAGGGAGGACACGCCTGGATTGTGGTGACAATCCCTCAGTGACCAGCTGTCAAACAGATTTCAGACTGAGGACCTCACACCAGCTGCTGAGAGACACAGCCCACTCCACACAGTCCTTGGCAGTCCCCCGTAATCCAGGTCTCCCTCCCACAGCACTGTGCTGAGCTTCTGCGGACACCAGTGTCCTTGATGGGAGGATTCTCAGGCACCAGACTTCCCAGAGTCTCACCACACACGAAACTGAAGCTGAGTTCCCCAAACCCACTTCCTTCCCGATAGGTTCAATGGTGACGGCTCATCACTCAATCTTGCCAGGATTCAGGGATGCTCTAGCACCACACGCCCGACCCACGTGCACATCTTGCTGACTTTCACCCCCAGCTGTGTCTGATGTTTTCCTGTCTCTCTGTCTTCGCAGCTCCCACCATCATGAGTTCAGCGGCCTCACGAAATCCATATCAGTCCTCCCTCGCGTTATTATTCAAATACGCCTTGGAAACTTCCTTTCACTCTGCTCTTTTTTATATCATCCGCGCTGTGGTCTGTCCTTGCTGTGCGTACGTCTCATCTGTCACTTGTGGCTGGCACCATCCAGTTCCTTTCCTGTACCTATCCCTGAGCAGAGGAAACCCACTATGCTTCCAAACTCAGCACCTTCTTTGTGGGATGTGCTTAGAAATGAGCCACAGAAAGAAGCAGTGAAGTGGAACTCAGCCACAGGGGTGAGGCCATGAGCAACACGGTTTGTGCCTTTATGGTAAGAGACACCTGAGGCTGGCGAGACGGCACAGCTGGCAATAGGCTTGTTGTAAGGGCTCGAGGGCCTGAGTTCAGGTCCCCAGCACCCAGGTGGGTGGCACGTCTCTGATCTCAACACTCAGAAGGTGGAGACAGGAGGATCACCAGGGCTCAGTGGCTAGACAATCTGGCCAATTGCCAGGCTCCAAAGCGCCAGGGTCAGCGAAAGACCCTGTCTCAGAAAAGGAAGGTATAGAGCAACTGAAGAAACTCCCTGATACCAACCTCCAGCATCCGTCTGCATATGCAGACCTGTGAGGGTGCACACATACACACAGACACACATATACACATGTACACACTACACACATACACATGTACACACAATACACACATACACATGTATACACACATATATACACACATGCATACACACATACACAGGTGCACATACACACATACACGTGTACACACACATACACGTGTACACACACATACACAGGTGCACATACACACATACACGTGTACACACACATATACACACACATACACATGTACACACACAGACACACACATATACACATACACACATACACAGGTGCACATACACATATACACGTGTACACACACAGACACACATACACAGGTACGCACACACACAGACACGTGTACACACACATACACATATATGCACACATACACATATACACATGTACACACACAGACACACACATATACACATACACACATACACAGGTGCACATACACACATACACATGTATACACACATATATACACATGTACACACACAGACACACACATATACACATACACACATACACATGTACACACATACACACATATATACACATGTACACACACAGACACACACATATACACATACACACATACACAGGTGCACATACACACACTGACACACCTGCGAGTTCTCTGTCACAACCTTTTCTCTTCCCCGTGCTCATGCTTAGAGTGGAGGGCACACGGGGCTCAGCGAGATGGCTGTGCAGAAGCTAGGAAGGAGCCCTCACCAAAACCAGTCTTTGCTGGAGTCCTGGGCTTGGCCGCTCAGCCTCTAGAACTGTGAGACGATGCATCCCGTGCTCCTGGCCACTTCCTTGTGTTGTTTTGTCACATTAGGTGAAGCAGGCTGAGAAAGAGTGGCAAGCACCTCACGTCCTATTTCTCTCTGTCTCTTATTCTGTAAGGCTCTCTTAGGAGAAGTCTCTTGTTCTAATGAAGTCAGTGTCAGTTCCCATTTGAGTGACCTGCCTGCTATTCAGGATCTCCACTTCTTGGGTACCATGTGGTCTCCCACACATTTTCTGAAATAACATTTCACTACTGTTTTTTTTAATATTTAGATGCTAATCCACTTTAAGCACATTAGTGTACATGCAAAAAAAAAAAAGAGTGGTTTTCTCCTAAGCCTGGCATTTCTCAACCCTGGGGAGAATATTCTGTGTGGACTTTCTCTAGGTCCAAAAGTGTGAGCCAACTTAAATGTCTTTTATTCTTGAAGAAGTACCCAGCCTGGAGTGTTTTGTTCCAGCATCAACATGCAGATGAATACAGCATAGGAATGAACTGCTCACCTGATGACATCCCAGGGACAGCTGGTCCCTTGCCCAGGTCATAAGATCCAGAAAGGGCAGGCTTTCCCTCTGCAAAGACAGGTGCCCAGCCAGCAAGACTATTGGATGTTGAACAACTCATAAGAACCAACAATGCCCTGGTCCAAAGCTATTTCTCAAGTCTACTGGCCTGGTAGGCCAATCAGTCTTTCTGTGAGAGCCAACCTTGCTCTTTCATGTGAACTTACTTTTAAGAACACTACCTGGGGTCCTGTGAGTAATATGTTCATCTCTCCCAGCAGCAGGGTTCACAGAGCACTAAAGCCCTTCTTGAAAGCTCTATCTCATGAAAGTTCCACTCCACCTCTTGTGTTGGCACAGTGGGGAGCCAGCTGGTGGCTGCAAACAACTCTCTTGTGGGCATAACATGACCAATGCTGCTCTGGAACCTCAGCACCTCTGGTTACCTATGTGAGATTGGGTTGGTGATGCCCATAGTGGAATCGGGAGAGTGACTCACCACACCTGTCTCTCCCTGAGGATAGACAAGGTGTTGATGATTGTTGAAGAAAAGGTGTTTCCCTCAGTGGAGTGGCCTTTGAAATAACCCCTTGCTCACACTCCTGTAAGTAATCCTAATTAAATGTTGGTTCACTCGGCAAGTCTTAGGTGGGGTCATTTTGCAGCTCAGTCTCTGGTGCCATATCTGAGGTGAGTGGGTATTTTGTCCCTCAGGTGAAGCATGCATGGTCTTTCGTTGTAGGAGCTGCTTGTTTGTTCCCAGCTGCTCAGCACCAAAATAATCACACAGAAACCGTAT
The DNA here is from genome assembly GCF_018167655.1 of Microtus oregoni. Classification (NCBI taxonomy): domain Eukaryota; kingdom Metazoa; phylum Chordata; class Mammalia; order Rodentia; family Cricetidae; genus Microtus; species Microtus oregoni. The sequence continues at coordinate 2,938,167 of NW_024543064.1, forward strand.
TATTTGCAATACTGTTTGGCCAATAGCATAAGAGTATTTCTGGCTAACTCACATCTTTAACTCGTCTCCATTAATCTGTGTATTATCATGGGGCTGTAGCTTACTGAGTAAAGTTCTGGCATCTGTCTCTGGCGGGGATACATGGCTTCTCCTGACTCTGCCTTCTTTCTCCCAGTATTCAGTTTAGTCCCCCCCCCACATCTATATTCTGGAGTTATTCCACAGCCCAGGAGACCAACAGGTGCAGTCTGAAGGGCCATATTTCTGCCTACTACTCTAATTCATCGTCATTCTCTCTGTTGACATCCAGCTACCCTGACGTGCATAGGCAGGTGAGAGGCCAACCTTAGGTGTCCTTCCTCAGATGTCCTTCTGTTGTAATAGGAGCAGAGCAGCAGTGGGCTGCATTCCAGCCACCCGGCTAGCTCTTCCCGAAATAACTACATGGAAACTGTATTCTTTTAAATACTGCCTGGCCCATTATTTCCAGCCTCTTATTGGCTAGCTCTTACATATTGATCTAATCCATTTCTAATAATCTGTGTAGCCCATGAGGTGGCTTACCAGGGAAGATCTTAACCTGCATCTGTCTGGAGTGGAAGATTCATGGCGACCGCCTGACTCGGCTTCTTTCTCTCAGAATTCTGTTCTGTCTACTTCACCTTCCTAATTTTCTGTCCTATTAAAGGGCCAAGGCAGTTTCTTTATTTAACCAATGAAATCAACAAAAAACAGAAGACTCCCACATCATCCTTCGTCTTGTTTTTGAGGCAGAGTCTCTCACTGGCCTGGAAATGAGCAAACACATGATGCTGGCTGGCCAGTGATCCCCACGTTTCCAGTGCTGGGACTACAAACGCACACAGCCACTCCTGATAGTTGCAGGGGTGCTGGGGTTCAGACTCGGGTTCTCACATGTAGGACCAAACCATCCTCTCTGCATCCAACTTGTTTTTCACTTGTAAAAGTGTCGTGATAGGTCTGTCATGTGTTATGGAAAGGTCCTCGGGTTCGTATTGAAATTACATCCTTACAGATGGATTTAGGGAGGGTGGGTGGTCTTTGCATGATTGTCTGTTCCTTTTCCTCTTCTTTAGGCTTGCTTCCCCCCTCCTCCCTGTCTCGTAGACCTCTTCCAGCGTCTCTTGTGAGACTTACTCTCAGTACTTTGTGCCTTTTCTCCCTATTGCCCATGTATTTTTAAAGGGCTGTATTTTTATGTTGTTGCTGGGCTACAGGCCTGCTTCTGAGAGGTTAGACCTTGCAGGGAGGAGAAATTCTCTGTTATTTACGCTCTGAATTGACCCCTGTGTTCCTGGGGCTTCTGTGTGGCCAGTCAGACAATCGCGAGTAACGGCAGTCCTTGTTTCTTCCTTTCTGTCGGTGTCATGTTTATTTATGTTGTCCTAGTGTGCTGGTCAGGACCTCCAGCAGGATGATGAATGCAAATACAGGTACTTGTCTTGTTCCTGATTTTGAAGTGGCTGTTCCCTGCAGGTCTCCTGAGAATAAGATGTTGAGCACCTGTGTCTTGACAAATGTACACAATCACCATGGCTTTCGTGACCCACAGGAGAAGACAAACAGCCATTTGGTTCTGGGATTGGTGCCTGTATCCGTGTAAAAGAGACCAATGAGTGAGGAAACACTTTCCCAGACTTCCTTCAACCTTATGACAGGTGACTAGTTCTTATATAGCCTGCCTCATCCCACCCCATCCTGTTCTTTCAGGAAATATACTAAACTCTAGGGTGTTTTTTCCCCTCAACTTTAACACACACACACACACACACACACACACACACACACACACACACACACACAGTTTGAAGAGAACAGCAACAACTTTGTCTTATTGGGTGTGATAAAGACTCCTTTGCTGGAAGGCAGAATAAACAGCTACCAGCTCCTTATAATGTCCCAACCACAAACCAATGTTCCATTACACAAAAGTTAATGCCGGGGGACGGATGAGTGCATTGGGTTTCCTTACAGAGCATGAATGAGGGGTGGCTGGCTGGAGTGTGGGTGACCCCAAAGCAGCTACACTGGAAGGTCTTCACCTTCCTGGCAGATGGCTTTTCCATAGCACACAGGGGGAGCCCCTCTTTAGTTAACCTACATACGCCAACACCTCCAGAGACTCACATGCAACTAGGGCAGAACTATATCCGCATTGTCTGGGAGGAGCCGCCCCCTCCCCTTCGGCCTCCCCTTGCAGCCTCCCCCTCCCCTACAACCTTACCCTCCCCTACAGCCTTTCCCTCCCCTTGCAGCCTCCCCCTCCCCTTTGGCCTCCCCTGCAGCCTCCCCCTCCCCTTCAGCCTCCCCTTGCAGCCTCCTCCCCTCCCCTCACAGCGCCCCTCCTTCCCAATCTCCTTCTTGTAGGCAGCCTCTTGGCTCAGGCTTGTTCCACTGCCTTCCAATTTTTTCTCTGTTAGGCCACCCCTTCTTCTTTTGGTGGGGCTCAGGTGTGCACCCAAATAGGTTTTATTCATTTTATCCAGCCTATCTGGGCATCTTAGGGTTATCTGGTCCTCCAGCTTGCCTGAATCATGAGTCCTCTGGAGTGATCTTTCTAGACACAAATATTCTTCTGCTTAAAACCTTTCCAGTTTCCCTTTGCCCCCAGGAGCAAACCCTGTATCTCCACTTTGTCCCCGACAACCAACAGCTTCACCTCATTGTTCTCTATGCTCCTCCATCTCAGGACATCTAGGTCATGGATATTTAGTGCATCTGGCTTGTCCTCTCTCTTCTCTCCCCGGCAGAGGCCTTCTCCTTGTTTTCTCTCACTATTATTCCCTTTCTCTCTTTCTGCTCTCCTGTTCTTTACCTGGCAATCTTTCTCATACCTTCAGTCTTTTTTTTGGGGGGGGGGGTTTCGAGACAGGGTTTCTCTGTGGTTTTGGAGCCTGTCCTGGAACTAGCTCTTGTAGACCAGGCTGGTCTCGAACTCACAGAGATCCGCCTGCCTCTGCCTCCCAAGTGCTGGGATTAAAGGTGTGCGCCACCACCGCCCAGCTATACCTTCAGTCTTACGGTATGGTCGTGTCCTAAAAAAACCACACCTGCCCCTTGGCATAGATTGGTCCCCCTTTCCAATTGTATAGACATTGGCCCTACAATGAATCCTTTTCATTCCCTAGAGACAACACAGACATTATTGTCAACAGTAATTTAGAGAGGCAGTTGGCTAGTGTTAGAAGTTGTTTCTGTATTTGAAAATTAGTGGGTTTGGATCTGTTTTATCAAAAAGAGAGGGTATGCCTGGCTCAGTGCTCTCAGGCCCAGAGCTGTGAGCTATATTGGAAACTAATGTGTTTGTGAGAAAAGCAACAAACAGAATAAAATACAAAGTGGAATCTCGCTTTCTTATGGAAAAGGTTTTCCTGGACCACACTCTGTATTTCATGCCAGCTATATACAGCGTCTGACTTAACCATCCATCGCATCGCAACCCAATCATCTGATCCCAGTCATAAACAGCATACATGCTGGATCACCATCCACAGCATCCCCCACCCTGGATCACCATCCACAGCATCCCCCACCCTGGATCACCATCCACAGCATCCCCCACCCTGGATCACCATCCACAGCATCCCCTACCCTGGATCACCATCCACAGCATCCCCTACCCTGGATCACCATCCACAGCATCCCCTACCCTGGATCACCATCCACAGCATCCCCTGGATCACCATCCACAGCATCCCCCCCCCCGGATCACCATCCACAGCATCCTCCCCATCACCATCCACAGCATCCCCCCCCCGGATCACCTTCCACAGCATTCCCCCCCCCCGGATCACTATCCACAGCATCCCCCCCCCCCGGATCACAATCCACAGCATCCCCCCCCGGATCACCATCCACAGCATCCCCCCCCCTGGATCACCATCCACAGCATCCTCCCCATCACCATCCACAGCATCCCCCCCCCCGGATCACCATCCACAGCATCCCCCCCCCGGATCACCATCCACAGCATCCCCCCCGGATCACAATCCACAGCATCCCCCCCCGGATCACAATCCACAGCATCCTCCCCATCACCATCCACAGCATCCCCCCCCGGATCACCATCCACAGCATCCCCCCCCGGATCACCATCCACAGCATCCCCCCCCGGATCACAATCCACAGCATCCTCCCCATCACCATCCACAGCATCCCCCCCCCCCGGATCACCATCCACAGCATCCCCCCCTGGATCACAATCCACAGCATCCTCCCCATCACCATCCACAGCATCCCCCCCCCCCCGGATCACCATCCACAGCATCCCCCCCCCGGGTCATCATCCACAGCATCCCCCCCCCCGGATCACCATCCACAGCATCCCCCCTGGGTCACCATCCACAGCATCCACCTGGCTTGTGTCCCCAGCTACTCCATGTGAAATGCAACTTTATTTTAATATAGTCACATTCTATAAAGCACTTCATCTTAAGGCGGGTTTTCATATATTCATTGATATGATGAATAAAATATGATAGTTTATCTTCAAAATAATAATAGCCATAAATCTCCTTGGGTCCAAATTCAGGTGGACAAAAAATACTGGCCCCTAGGGGCTGGCAGACTGCTAAGTTTGCTAACCTTGTGAAAATGTCAGCTAGTCTGGCTACAGCCCTCACCAAACCAAAAGTTCGTAGTAGATAACTACTAATAGCCAGTGTCGCCTAAGGACTTGCAGACCTGTGACAGGGTCGTGTACCTGGTGTGTTCATGATAAACAGAGATATAGCCTAGAGAAAACATTCTCATCTATAGAGAAATAGACAAATGTAAACACAGAAAATAAATGTAATGATAAGATTCAAATAATGTGCAGAATTATATCTTCCTGTTCACTCAGCCAAAGAGGGAAGGTTGAGAACCGTTTTTCTGCATTAGGTCAGTGTGCCTCCACTCTAGGCTGAGGCTTAGCTCTGCAGCCCTAAAACTGGCTCTTCATTCATTACCGAGTCCCCAGAACTCTTATTATGAAGTGAGGGTTGATGTTTCTCACCAATGGTATTCAGTACACTCACAAAATCATACAACTGCCATCACTATTTAACTCTGGAATATTTTTGTATGTCCCCTGAAGGAGCTGTGCACCTTCCTGCCTCGTTCCCTGGCAGCCTGTACTGTGGCCACTTCTGCATATTCCACACGAGTAGGATGAACAGTGCTTGGATTTCTATATCTGGATTGTTTTCTACGTAGCAAAGTCCACGTTGTCCTAGTAATTTTACCCCTTTTATGTCCAAGTCCTAAGCAACTTCTCCTGTGTGTTGCTTGCTGGACAGTGAGCTGCTGGGCCATCGGCTGGCTTGGTTCAGCTGTAGATGAAGAGCATGGTGTGACACCATCTCTGGAGACCTGTAAGCATGGATTGATCCACCGCCCTCTGTCTTTAGCTCCCCTGGTTGCCGAGTTATATTTGCAAAAAAAAATAACACAGAACCCCATAAGATAGTTCTCTGCTGCTGGATTAGCGTTGTGCTGCAGATCCTATGTCAGTCAGGGGCACAAGAAAACATAAATTCACAAAGTTAATGCTCAATTGAATAATAAATACTTATGTGTACATAACAAGAAAAAAAACCCTTCCCACTGAATTGTCCATGGGGTTACATTTTTTGTCAAGTGCTTCCTTAAATCCAGGCATCTTTTTGCTTGAATTGAAATTAGAATACATCTTAGCTGCTCCAGGGTGGAGGTCATGGGATGTCAGCAATTAATGTGTACGTGGGTCTGGCTAGCAGCTGGCAGAATTCTAAGTGGACCACTGTGAGAGACTTGACAGACACAGCGACATTCCTCAGCTGGCTGGAACACATGGAGGCTATGGAATTAGGTCTCATGTGACACCTGACATGGCTAAAGCCAGCGAGATCTGAAATGTGGCCATAATTTGACTTCCATTGCTGGGTGTGTGGGAGGAAGCTCCATGAAAGCCATGGAAGATTCCTGAGTAGCCCCTATTGGTGGCCAGCAAGAGAACTAAATTTAATTAACAACCCGAGGGACCCAGGACTAAGAACCACTTACTATGAGCTCCTGAGCCCAGTCAACACCTGTCTCAGTGGAGGACCCTGAACCACATTCTGGATTTCTGACCCTCGGAACCACGGTCATGAGGGTGTTGGCTTGAGTGAGAAATGTCTACCATGATCTCAGGCATCTGAGCACCTGGTCCCCAGTTGGTGGCGCTGTTTGGGAGGTTTAGAGGGTGCAGCCTTGTTGGAGAAAGGACATTACTGAAGACAGGCTTTACAGTTAAGAAATGTCTCCAGTTCAGTTCATTGTTTGCTTTTGAAGTTGTGAGCTCTCAGCTTCCGGTTTCTAGCACCATGCCTGCCCCCCCTCCACCCTACCCCTATGATGGACTCTTATCCCCTGGAATGGTAACAGCCAACAAAGTCCTCCTCCTGTAAGCTGCCTTGGCCATGGAGTAACTGACACAATGCGTGGGTGTTGTCACCAAGTCAATACGAGACCGCTCTGTGCACGTTCCCTGAATGCAGACACAGTATGTGGCCACGCTTCAAATGAAACCTGCACAGTTGAGATGCAGCATGGCCTGAGAACCACGTGACTCCGTGTGTGTGTGTGTGTGTGTGTGTGTGTGTGTGTGTGTGCACAGTTATGACTGACAACTGTCTCCTCGGCCGTCTGAGGCCCTTCCATGTCCTTTCCGTTGTCATGGCTCTGAGTGGGGGGAGGTGGTTAATGCAGTGGGATGCAGACTGGACATCTCTGCGGTGGGTAAGATGACCTCCTCACAAGCCTAAAATAACAGCAATCAGTAGATGGCAGGGAGCAGGTGATGGATGTGCAGGCTTTCTCTCCAGTTGTGTTTTTGCAAGGCTGCCATTGGCACACGTGGAAATCACGTGGCGGGTGTCCTTTGCCTGCTCTGTTCCAGAGAAAGAGCCTTGCTCACTACAAGACAAAGAGTTAATTAGGGGCTTGCAATTAGATATTAAACCACCAGCAAATTAAGTACAAATAATGAGATTTCTTATTAATAAAGAGGAATCCAGAGAAAGCATTTATATGATAAACACGCCCCCCCCCACACACAAAGATCTGTGCTCTCCAGGAAACATTGCCTTCTCATATCCTCCACAAATGAGCTTCTTCTATCCCGCAGCTGTGATAAGGCTGTCCCTGGTGCTGAGAGAAGTCCTGGTTGTCCTTGGGCATATCCTTTGCAGCCTCAAAGCTGCTGTCCCTTCCTCCAGGAGCCTGGATTTTTTGTTCCCATGGTCCCATACCCTGCCCATGTACTCTGTTTTCTTCTTCCCTGCTGAGCCAGGCCAGACAAAGGCAATTCTCCTTTTTTCTTCTTTTTATTTATTCTTTCACATCAAGTATCTCCATCCCATTTGTTTCCCCATCTCTTCATATCCACCCTCTGCCCTTGCAACCTCTGCCACCCTCAAATAAAATAAAAATAAAACATAAGGGAAGAAGGAGCACTTCCATCTTGCCGCGGAGGCTGTAGTCACGCAGTCACAGTGAGTCACACAGTCAGCCCTTTCATCCACGTATCTTTCCTCGCGAGTGTTCATTGCAGTCGTTGTCTGGTCCGGGCCTCTGGTTTCTGCTACGCTATTGATGCTGGACCCTCACTGGAACTCCTCTTGGTTATCCTGATGTTGCCCTGGGTTGTGGAGATCCTGCAGCTTTGGCTCTGCTGGACCGGTCCCTTCTCGTGCTCCAGGAGATCACAGATGGGGTGGATGTTGGGGTCGACCAACCTATAACCCCGGTCCTGGGTCTGGGTAGTTGCAGGAAAGGTCAGCCCTCCAGCTCGCCCTTGTCCTCAACACCAGGGTGAGCTCTCCTGTGTTGTCCTGGAGAGCTCACCCTTTGCAGTGATGAGTAAGGGGCAGGGCCAGTTCTCCTGCTTTCCTGTTCTCAAGGTCTGATCTCCCACACCTATACCTTCAGGGTCAGCTCTACTGTGTTGCCCAGGTGTGGTGTAGGGCCACCCTCCTGAGTATGAGGGGAAGGACCATGACCCAGGACCAGCTCTCCCACCTGCTTCAGGCATTGTTGTGTTTGGGGGAGGGGCACATGCTGTCACGTGACAGATGAGTAATGGGTACAGCTCGCCCATGTTCACAACTACGGGGCTGGCTCACCTACATCTCTGCAAATGGGCTCTATTGTGCTGTTAAGTGAGGTACAGGGCCCAGGCAGCGGCAATTCCATGTACATGATGTGCTCTCTCTCTCTCTCTCTCTCTCTCTCTCTCTCTCTCTCTCTCTCACTCTCTTTCCCCCGTGTGTGTGTGTCCTGTCACTGGAAGCAGAGGATACCACACAGTGAAAATGACAGGCATGGGGGTAGGGTGGAGATGTCACAGTTCATCCCTCAGACCTGCTAGGACCCTTGGGAACACGGACCTTTCCCAAGGCTGTGCTGCACAAACTGAGATGCATGGCTATCCTGTATAATGTCAAGAGACTCTATCTAGGAAAGAGAGCTCCATTCTGGTGCCACTAAAATGACGCTTCCAGGGGTCACTTTAGGGCCAGCTCTTTTGGTGCAGCATTAGGATGTGAACTGATGATGGCATGCCCTGTGTGAAATTAGAGGAGCTTTTCATGCTTACAGGGAAGAAACAGTTTTTCACAAAGTTCACTCAGGATTTGCTGTGATCCACTGGAAGCTCACATATTGTCCATCTCTGGATCAGGGGCTGGCAAGCTACCTGCCCATGAACGAAAGTCATTCGTCATTGGCCGTGGTTTGATTGAGACCTGACTTTGTTTCTTTCCTTGTTGTGGTAAAATATGCCCTGACAGTTTCGTTCACAGATGAAGGGTGGAGTCTGTCGTGGTGGGAATTCACTGCAGCAGGAGCTGCCACTTCTCCCATTGCCTACGCGGTCAGGAATGGCTTGTTTTCTCCTTCTCATTGGTCTAGGACCTTAGGTTCATAGCATGGTGCTTTCTACCCCAACCCAATCAATACAACCCATCCCTTACAGTCAAGCTGGGATGCTGGCCAATCCCCACAGGGCCTGTGTTGTAGGTGATTTCAGATGCTGTCAGGTGACAACTAACACAAACTTTTACAAAACCATGTCTGCTTTTCTTTTTATGATGGACGGCAGCAAATCGTGATGTCATCTGGAAGTCACCTGATCCTGGGGGAAAGGAGTAAATCCAAAGAAAGCCGTGTCCAGCTCTTCTGCAGAATCTGGGGCAAAGGGAGGGAAAGTCAACAGGCAGTTAGTGTTGACTCTGCGTTCGTTACTTTTCTCGCTGCTGTGAGGAAGGAACTGAAGAAAAGCTAAGGAAGGTTTTGCTCTGGCTCTGTGCAGTCCACCGTGGCTGGGAAGGATGGAGGCAGGAGCTTGAAGCCACCAAGGAGCAGAGGCAGATGCCTGCTGGAACTCAGCTCACTATCTCCACCTTTATTCCTGTACCAGTCCCTGCCCAAGCGGGCGTTACCCTGCTTCCCGCCGCAGACAACCCAATCAAGAAATGCAGACAGCCCAGAGGCCTGTCTCTTCAGATGATTCTAGATGCTGTCAAATTGGTAGGTCAGTGTCAGCCGCTATAGGCAACAGTGGTTCCCAGTGGTTCCCTGCTGTGGGAGTCACGTGGGATAACACCTTACGCACCCTGCGTAATGATCATGTTACCCAGCCCCCACCCCCTGGTGTCCTCTGTGGACTCTTCTGAGTCACTCAGGAAAAGTCTACCTCCACTGCTTTCCTAACACTTAGTTCTCATTCCTTCCGCAAAGCTGCCTGCGTTGACATGGCTGACCTCCATGACAGCCCAACAGACACAGCATCCTTTTCCCTTTCCTCCACCGTCTTCATCCTCCTTCTCCAGGCAGCCACCTTGGGGCTTTTCTTTGAAACTGGAATAAAACTGTCCTCAAGATTCCCTTCAAGCCCATCCTTAAATTCTTTTATGGATGAGACCAAGCACCCCAAGACCAGACCTCAATTTTCCCAGTGACACGTGGTCACTCTGTTGCCAGGAGCCCTCAGAATTTCTGGTAAGAGCCACGAGTTGCATGTGTGAAGCCGCTGCCCTAGAACTATGAACACAGCACCGCATGGGTCCCTGGGAAGATGCTTGCAGGCTTTGAAGGGTTCAGTCCAAATGGAAACCCACAGTTAGCACTGATGTCTTTTAGCGCTTCTGAGCCCTCTGCTAAAAGGCAAGTTTTCTGAAATGCTTTGTTCAGGTAGAGGGTTTGGGTTTACTAATGGCTGGATTTCCCTGTGGGAGACAAGGCTAATTGTGAAGTGGGCTTTGGAGTTAAATGTTCGGTTATTCTCAAAGAAGAGACAAGATCTGCATTTAAAATGCAGGGGCTACCATGGCTGGGTGCATGGAGGGGCTGGCTTTTAGCCTTGCTGCTTAGAAGCGTCTCAGGTAATTTTCCAACCCTGGCAATCTTGTCATGCCTGGGCTGGGGCTGGGGGGAGACCGTCTCCAGAAACCCTCACTCACTGGCTGGCCTAAAGAGAATTCTCGATTCAGAAATAGAAAGGAGAGAAGAAAAAAGAAAAAAAAAAAGAAGGAAAGAAAGACCAAAATTAAACTGTGTTGTGATACCCATGTGAACCATTCGTGAAGGATGCCAAGCCTTTTGAGGTAAAAAAAAAAAAAAAAATCAATTTATAGAGAAAGTAGTCCAACCACAAAAAGTTGCTGGCTCCATTCACACTCCGTGCCTATTTGCATAGAAAGCAAGCTCACAATAATGCTTTAGGAAAATGCAGATTAGTGTGGGATTTGCATATTTTGCGCCTTCCCTTTCCTGAGATGCGTAAATGAATCCTTTGATTAAACCTTAGTCAATATAGTTTTTAATTTATTGATTTTTTTTCCTTTACAAAATATTGTCAAGGTGATCAGATCTGGGCGTTGGAATGAAATAGTAGTTGGTGGGGACATTGTGTCCATTGGTGAGGTTGCCTGTGTCAGCGAGAGGACATGTGGGATAGGAATAGAAAGGTATTTCCAGACTGTGACCGAGAGGGGGGAGCTGGCTGTGTGCCAGACACAGATTGGTAGGCCTGACTTGCCTCAGTTTCCCCCTTTGTACAATTGGGTAAAACAAACGTAGCACATAAGTTGCCTCAGTGAATGAATGCAAAGAACTGTATCCGGTACCAACAAGAGCATCAACTGTGTTCAGGCACACCTGTGTGGAGGCCGGAGGTCTCTATAAAATGTCTTCCTCAGTTTCCCTATGCCTTACATTTTTAGGGAGTGCCTTTCACTGAACTAGTAGTTGACCAATTTGGCTATATTGGCTGGCCAGTGAGCTCCAGTAATTCTCCTGCCTCTGATACCCCGGTTTTGGAGTTATGGGATTGTGTCTTTAGGCTTAACATCTCTCTCTCTCTCTCTCTCTCTCTCTCTCTCTCTCTCTCTCTCTTTCAGTGCTAGGGATCCAGACTCAGGTCCTCACGCTTGAGCAGAAAGCACTTCATTGACTGAGCCATCACCATAGCCCTATACCCTAACTTTTGTCATTTTGAATTGTCTCCAGATCCACGATGGTGGGAGAGGCTATGAAATATGGTCTCCAGTAGCCCCAACGCCTACCACACAGCAAGCCTTCAAAAATTCAATGGTTTTTAAAGTGTATTTGTGTGTGTGTGTGTGTGTGTGTGTGTGAGAGAGAGAGAGAGAGAGAGAGAGAGAGAGAGAGAAAGGGAGAGAGTGAGCATAGCTAACACGTGGAGGTTAACTCCCCATAATCACTCACAGCTTTTGCCTGGAGGCCATATTTTTAACCAGGTTCTCTTCAGCATCAACATAATTTAGACGAATACACTGCTGACTTCATAGGCTTTGCACCATCTTCTCTCACATAATCGTCCATCATGGATACCTCTCCCCACCCCTCCAGTGCCCTAAGGCCAACATCATGTGTTACCTTTCCTGACCCAACTGCTACTGTGCGAATGTGTGTGTCCACTAAATTAACAGGTTGAGATTCCCATCCCCGAGGGAACGGCGATGAAAGGAGGTAATCAGAACACAAACTGGAACCCCTACAGCAAAATGAGCCCCTCATCCCTGTCAACCTAACCAGCTCTTCAATGACCACAGAAGCATCCTTTGGGGCATGTCTCTGATGGTATTTATGGGAAGGTTTAATTGAAGGTGCTCTACTCTGAATGTGGGCAGCACCGTCTCATGGTCTGAGTTCCTGGACTGAACACAAGAGCAAAAGCGAGCTGGGCACCAGCATCCATTGCTTGCTGTTTTCTGAGTGCAGCTGCTATGTGACCAGCATCCTTGGCTCCTGCTGCTGCTATATTGTCAAAAGCCCAGATTAACCCATGCTGGTCTTAAGGTGCTTATCACAGTGAGCAGGAAAGTAACTAGTGTACTGCCCTGTTGTTGGAGGCTGCTAATTCAGTTCCCAACCATCCTAACTCAAAATAATGACTCAGAAACTATATTGTTTGCAATACTGTTTGGCCAATAGCTTAAGTGTTTTGCTAGCTAGCTCTTATATCCTAAACTAACCTATCTCCATTAATCTGTGTATCACCACAAGGTTGTGGCCTACTAGCAAAGTTTTGATGGGCTCCAGTGGAGATGCCTATCTCTGGTGGTAGCTACATGGCTTCTCCCTGACTTCACCTACTCTACATATCTTTCCCAGCCGACTATATTCTGTTAAGCCATTGGCCAAAAGCATCTTCTTTATTCATTAACCAATAAAAGCAACACATATACAGAAGGACTTCCTACAACATTTTAACAGCCTCTGACTACAGCTAAATCTACATAAAATCTGAGAGAGCTTGGAAGGGAATTCTAAACACACACCCACAAAAAACAAAGTTTAGCCACATTTTTTTTTTCATATGGGCTCCGTTTGCTGGCTGCATGCCACAGCTCCTTTAAGAAAGGTTTTCCTGATTCAGCAGTAGCAGAAATAAAAACTCATGTGGTTTCAAACTAGAGGCTTCCTTGTTTGTGCTGCCAGCACAAACTCTGGCTGTTCCAGGAGGCAGAGAACTTGAATGGGGTTTGTTAGACTGCCATGTTGGGCTGGGCAGAGCCAACAGGCAGGACCACCGAGTTGGTCCTAGCCATGCCCACTTAGCATTTTATAAAAAGAAGAACTCCCGGTCAAAAATAATTAAAGATACACACACAATAAAGACAAATTCAGATTAAAAACCTGTAAATATGTCACAGTGTTAGATAAATGTACATAGGCTTGAAAGAGAGAAGAAAAAGAGTACAGACAGTTGTAGATTAAAGGAGATAATAAAATATTAAACGTGTAGAAAAAGTTATAGCGCAAGTTAAATAAGCCATGTAAAGATGAAATTACAAAGAAAGTCTGGATTATGTGTATTACTGAGTTCTCTTTGAAATTTTTGGCTGTGAATGGACTAAGTACAGAGGGACATTTCATTGTACAGGCTGCTAAGCTAAACCAGCATAGATATTTTAAAGGTATCTAGACTTCAAAATTTGGGTCTAAAGATTATTACTTTGGAAAAGAGGTTCTACTTCTGTTTCCACAGAGGATAAGAACCTGTGGATTCCTTCCAGACTAATGTATTTTGATTAAACAAGAACCCCTGAAAATAGTCCAGATGGTTCAAGTCCTGACAGCTTCAGGACTGCTGGCTGAGATGGACCTTTCACACAGGATACCTCTTTAAAAGAGCTGATTAACATTACCCCCAATCAGCAGGAAGTAGTCTAGACAACAATGCCCAGATTACCTAAATGATTGTTTATAAATGTTTGTTTATGTTTAAAAGGCATATGCTATAGATATGAATGCTTTGCATTGGTATTGATCTTGGTTTATTGATAAAAAAATTTAGGTCAATTTTGTTATATGTATTATTCTGCTCTTGTTAAGGTATTATGCTTGTGTAGCTCATTTAAAATGTAGTGTATAATTAAGAAATACAGCTTAATATATAGTCATCTACAATAGCCAAGTATGTAATCTTGTTAGGTTTTATATATATATATATATATATATATATATATATATATATATTATCATAAAAGTCTTACATATATATGTTTCATATATATATGTAAGACTTTTTATGATAATAAGACACATCTGTGATAAAATCTACTTCAAGAGGATGATGGGCATTGAAGAGGCTTCTTATGGAGTTTGCTGGCCATTTGGGCAAGGAACTGCTCTTGCCGGGACTGTTTGATATAATGCTTTATGAACTGGACATGCAGGATCTACAGAGAAATGACTGTTGAACTTGCCTAAAGATGAGATGGTCCTTCAGGATTTCTGCTTCATGAAAGAATCTGCCAGACATTCTGCAGGATACAGAAGAAAGTGACTGACAAACTGCCAATATAGGTGGAACTATCTTTGAAATTTCCTGCTTCATGAAAAAGTCTGCCAGATACTATAGGCTGAAGATTGGATGCCCCAATGTTACAAAAGAACTTTGGGTGACTGTCCAGGCAACGAGATGTCTCTGTCAATTCTAGAGTTCTGGAAGTTGCTTACAATGTACTTCGTGTTTACTTAGGTAATATTATATCCTTCTGGAGTCTTTGATGGAGCTGAAGAATAGATATAGTTATAGTTTTTCTTAGTAATAATAAAAGATAAAGTAGATATAAATATTGTAACTATAATTCTTGCTTGATAACTGTTTTGTCATATGTAATTTTACTATGTTAAAGCTAAAACCTTTCTTTTTATTTAAGCAGAAAAGGGGAAATTGTGTGGGAAGTCCTTCCCTGTATGTGTTGCTTTTATTGGTTAATGAATAAAGAAGCTCCTTTCAGTCAATGGCTTAACAGAATAAAGTCAAGCTGGAAAAGATATATAGAGTAGGCAGAATCAGGGAGAAGCTGTGTAGCCACCGCCAGAGACAGACAACTCCACTGGAGCCCACTGAAACATTACTGGTAGGCCTTGACCTTGTGGTGATGCACAGATTAATGGAGATTTAAAGTTTAGGACACAAGAGCTAGCTAGCAATATGCGTAAGCTATTGGACAAACAGTGTTGCAAATAATATAGTTTCTGAGTGATTATTTTGAGTCAGGGTGGTCAGGAAATGAACTAGCGGCCTCTGACAACACTGCTCTACCACAGAGGCAACAGAGATTTGCCTCCTCTCTTTCTACTTGTCAGGAAGTAGCAGAAAGATGCATTGCTTGGTCCCATAGCCTTTCACAAATCTTTACCACCTGTAGACTAGATGCTGAGGCCTTCAACACACATCTCAGAAAGAGGCCTTGCCTCTCATCCACTGCCCAGGCAAGGCACAGCCCCCCCTTTACACTCATCCCATGTGGTCAGGTCACTCAACAGTAGGCCTCACTGATCTTTTCCCAAACATCACCTCAGACAAGCCCTCTTGCCTGGCTCATTGCCTCACCGTTGCTCAGGAGTCCACAATTTATACAGGCTGCCTCACTCCCAACCCAGCTCCCCCTTAGGCCTGTCTTCTGGCCTGAATCATCAACCTGCTTCTCTCTGGTCCTCAGTTCTCATGCTGGGCATATTCTCTTGGCTCTTGACCTCACCTCAGGAGTGCAGAGTTGGAGAGACAAGGGTTGCCTGGGGCACCCTTTCCACCTCTTCCAGTGTAGGTGACATGACTGAGGTGGATAAGGACAACTCTTCTCCTCCCTCAGGCAGCAACTCAGAAGGATCACCCCTGGGAGACCCTGCTAGTGTCTCCGGTGTCCTGTAGCCCATGGTTTGCTCAAGACTTCCCAGGAGGTCATGGCTCATGGCCCCATTGTGAAGTTTTCTAGCAGAGAAGCTTTAGTAATGTCTTGGTGGGAAAATGAAGCCTGTTTTCCCCATATACAAGGACCAACACTTCCTTTACTGGTGTCTCATCCAGGACTGGGGAGGACTGTCGGCTACCTGTGGCACAGCTGTCAATGGCGAGCCTGGCTTCTGAAAGGTGGCTTTCTATGTCACCAACAGCCTTCATGACTACCCAGATGTCCCTGCCTTCTGAGTACTGGGGTTAAAATTGTGAGGTACAGTGGTATAATAAAGACCAAGTCATGCATATAGGAGGTCCCTCAAGGTCCTGTGTCCTCTGGCTGTACATGGGAGGAAACAGGGATGTCCTGGATCTCCTTCTTTCTCCACAGCCTGGGTATCTTCTGTTGTTCTGTCCTGTTGGTTGTCTAATCAGATGACATTTAAATAAAAGCCCATCTGCCTCAAAAGTTGCTTGAGACCACTGACTTCTTCTTGGGTCTTCATTCCCAGTTAAGACCCCTGGACGCAGTACTTGTACACAGTCACATGACTGAATGGTGCCAGGCAGGTCTGATTCTGATCGTGGCTGGTCAGACACGGCCTTTGGAACCTGCTCTAAAGGCTTTATATCAGCACCCTTCCCATGGCTGAGATCTCTTGAATTCTGCCTTCAATTGTTGGCAACAAAACAAAGGATGTTTAATCGTCTCCAGTGTCCCCCTCTGGGCAAATGTGTACAGGTTTTCTAGGGATTCAGACAGAGAAACTCAGCCCTGTCACAACTGTGCCTACCCACCCACCGGCCCGTTGATTACTCACATGTCCTGGGATGCAAGTTTCAAAAGGGGTTTCATTAACTTAGCTTACTTACAGTTTGCCACTGAGTCACTACTGCTCTGGAGAGTCCTAGGAGGTGGGGCGGGGCTTTACTATGGTGGGGGCAGAACTTTACTATCATGGTGGGGGCTTGCAAGTGTGCTTTGTTGGGGCAATGATGGGGCTCTCTCTGTCTCTACCACATGAGAAGGGTGATGTTAGAAACCATAAGTGACCAAACAGCAAACAGAAGATGCTTCCCCAAGGTCCTATGCCCCATCTCCATGGCCCCACCCTATGCTTCCCCCCAACTGCACCCCCCCAAATATGACCCAGAGGTGGCCCAGATCTCTCTGTTTCAGAACCAGCATCCTTACCTGACAGTTGTTATTCCCCATGAAGACAGAGATTATGGTTTCACACACTGTTTTGAAGTCTGCATTTTGGTTTAACACATCTCTTGTGAATATTTTTCCATATATTTGAATATTCTTCGACAACATAATTTTTAGAGCCGCGCAGTGTTCTGTTGTGTGGATACAGTACAGTTTGCTTTTCTGAGCCTCCAGCCTTCAATGCTGAGGTGGTTTCCAGTTTTTTAATGGTTATAAATATCACTGTGATAATCATCCAGTGGATAAATCTTTTTTGTTTCTCCACCATTATTTCCTCAGTGGGGAGAAAAAAATCTCAAGAGTGAATTTTCTGGGTAAAAAAGTACTATTTTAAAACAGCACATGTAGTTGCAAGCCTTACTGTAATTCCTTGTGATCCAAACTGTTTATAAAACCTAGGAGAATTAGTGTACCAAAATAGAACTATTAGTCCAGATGCATTGTGAGAGAGATTTCTGTTGGCATGCAAGTAAAGACACAGCATCCCCCAGGAAAATGCGCCAGAAGCTCTGGACTGGGACTCTCAATATAAGACCAACGACTGTTCCCGCTGATGGTTTGCTGAGCTCCAGGACCAGCTGAGAAGGCGGTGATGATGTACAAGACCCCAAGCTGAGGGGATGGTGGTGGCAAAGATTATCATAGCACTGGGCTGTCATGAAGGTGGCAGAAAGGAATCCACCTTTTGTGGCTTTGGGCAGTGCCAGCCTTACATTGTGCCAGCTCTGTGTGCACTTCCCATCTGGTGCCTGAGAGGGCAAACGGGTCCAGGACCACCGCCTGTGTCAGAGCTGACTGCCTATCCCTCCTAGGTCAGTTTTTCCAGAATTCTCCTTCCACTGGGTGCTTAACTATCTGGTTGGAGACTCCATTCCCAGCGTCCTTTGCTGCTAGATAGAATTCTGAACTAAGTAGCCTCCCACCCCCCAGGAAGGGATGTAAACTGAGGCAGGCATCTTCTCTGGCATCTCTGTTCATTTTCCTCCCTTCCAGCATGTGGGTTATGATGGAAGCCTGGCCGACTGCCTTCTACCATGCAGGAACCAGTATAAACTAGTCTGAGTGAGGTCCGGAAATGAGGCCGCCTGCCTGTAGGTGGTGAGGTAAGAACAAGGCACCACTCACCGTTGTAGTTGGGGTACCCCCGTCAGGAAAAAATGAGCCCACTTTAGAGATGATGCAACAGACTTGGAGGACACCCCAGGACCAAGACGCTAGGGTAAGACTAAGCCCAGATGCTCTAGGTGACTTCTGGGTGACCCAAGTCCAGGAAACCTTGGGTTACCTCAGAGAGAAAGTGATGAAAGGCTAGGTACTTGTACCCACTTAGAAGTTATTCCGGAACACGAATGGCTCCTCCGTGGGGCAGGAGGCAGGGACAGATGGGATGACAGGAACCAGAAAGGGCACAGACTTGAAGCCTGTGCTTTAGTTCTGTTTCCACCACCCACTTGGGGACACTGTCTGGTCCCTCGGAGCAACCCCTCCTTCCCTTCTTTTTAAAAAGATTTATTTTACTTTTAATTATCATGCGCATGCGTCTTCGTGTCGGTGCGCAGCATGAACGCAGATTTCTTCAGAATGGAGACACGTCAGGGTCTCCTGGAGTTGGGGTCCCAAGTGTTGTCAGCCACCCAGTGTGGGTACCAGGAACCAAACCAGGGCCTTCTGCAAGAGTGGTGCACATCCTTAACCACTGAGCCATCTGTCCAGCCTCTGCTTTCTGATTCTTTAAAAGGCAAAAACGGCACCTGGGCTTTGGAACTCTGAATGAGATGATGCAGTTGAAGGATCTGTGGCAAAATCCAACTCAGAAGCGCTTTAGCGCAGGCGACTTTGTTGCCGTGAGTACAGCCGTCCCTCTGTAACCGGATTCGGTTTCAGGGTACCAGCATATTCCAAAGCCTGTGGTTGTTCAAGTCTCTTAGGTAAAGGGATACAGTATTTGTATAGAGCAGATACAAGTCACTTTCCAAAGGCTTTAACTCACCCCTAGGTTACTGATGACCCAAATACCAGGAAAACGCGGTGTGAGAAGCAGCTTTGCCGCACTGTTCAGAGACTGACAAGGAAAGTCTGAACATACTCACATGCAATTTTTGCTTTGTTTAGTTTGATTTGTAAAGATTTGCTTGTTTTTATTTAATGCATCGGAGTGTTTTTGCCTTAAAGTATGTCTGTGTACCACTTGCATGCCCGGTGCCCATGGAGGCCAGCAGAGGCAGATTCCCTGGAAATGCGGTAACAGACAGTTGTGAACTTTCACATGGGTGCTGGGAACTCAACTTGAGCCTCTCCAAGAGCAACCAGTGCTCTGAACTGCTGAGTTATCTCTCCAGCTCCCTCGTTTAGGTTTTCAGAAGATCTCACTATGTAGCCCAGGTTGCTCTCAGACTTGCCACAGTCCCCCTGCCTCCGTCTTTGGCTAGACTGGCCAGCAACTGAGCCCCCCGATTCTGTTGTCTCCATCTCACTGGTGCTGGGGTCACAGGCACGTGTCACCATGTCCAGCCTTTGATGTGAATTCTGGGGATCAAATCCAAGCCTTCATCCTTGCTCTGTTCCTCCAGTTCCCACGTGTGGTTTGTAGCATGATTAATAAGAAACAGGAGGCAGATGTTCAACCTGAAGGTCAGAAAAGCAAAGCAGCCAGCCATTGGCTCTTACCTCTACCTCAGTCTGAAGTGGTGATCCCGCCTCCAGGAATCTCAGAATGAGACTGGGAACTGTCTGCTCCTGTCTGCTATTCCTTTCTTGCGCTGGGTTGAACCATTACCGTCCAGTTTCTATGGCAAACTAGTATAGTTATTGGAATTACAGGTGTGTGTCACTACTGCCTGGTCTATAAGACTGGCTAGGGTGGCTGTTTTACTCTCTGATCTTCAAGCAAACTTTATTTAGTAAAATACAAATAAAATGCCACTATAGTAGCTTTTTAAATACACTTTTGTCCTGAGGTCGGCTGAATCCTCAGGGCAGAAACAGTGGATGCAGAGGGATAAACACACCGTTCTTTTCTAACCAGATGTCCACCTATGTTGAAGGGAGCTGTGGGCCTCTTCCCACAGCCCAGCTCCCGGCTGTCTGGCTAGCTTATGCCCTGAAATAACAACACACAAACTGTATTCTTTTAAACACTGCTTGGCCCATTAGCTCTAGCCCTTACTGGCTAATTCTCATATCCTGATCAACCCATCTCTAATAATCTGTGTAGCATCAGTCTTACAGGGAAAGATTCAGCATGTCTGACCTGGCAGCTTGCTTCATCGCATCTGCCCGGGAGAGGGGAGCATGGCGTCTAAGCTCACTTCCTCTTCCTCCCAGCATTCTGTTCTGTTTACTCCACCCACCTATGTTCTGACCTATCAGGGCCAAGCAGTTTCTTTATTAACCAATGACCTTCCTTCATCACACCTAGATGTGCCCTTCAGAGTGAGCCACTTGCTCTTCCATTTAGGGAAGCGAAACTGTGGAAGCTGCAGTGCCCAAGCCCAGGCTGGCGGGCATCAGTAGGGGGCTTGCACTGTGCCCCTGTATGAGGGCCTGAGCTGGCTGCAGAGGAGGCCTTTCTGGAGTTGGCAACACAAACCGTCTGGGAGGGGGCGGCTACTGCCCCTCCCACACTACAGCCACTGCTAGCTGCGGATGTGTAGAGCTCAGGATTCAAAGGTGCCCATGGCTTCACTCCAGAGATTCATCCGTCTTTGACTTGTTACCCATAGCGTCTACGCACCTAGAGAACTGGATGGAACCAGCCTGTCGGTCCGGGACACAGCCAAAGCCCTTCCAGCCTGTCATGCCAGAATCATACTCGAGGTCTGAGGCCCTAAGGATATTTTGGGGAACAAGAAGCAGAGAAATGGTAAGGAAAGGCACACTGAGGGGGGGCATCCTCTTAACTTGGTCACTTTTACAGCTAAACATAAAGCAGAAAAGTCCCAGTGTGTGTGCTGCTGGTGACGAATGCTTCCAAATAGCGCAAGTAGGGACAGGGACAAGGACAGGGACAGGGCAGCAGGCCAATTGCTGTGGAGGTGGCTGAACAACGGGGGTCACTGCCTCTGGGCAGGAGAGCTGTCACTCCTGTTCTCAGCAGGCTAGAGCAGGGAGGGCGCTGTGATCCTGGGGACAAGGGGCAGGGGACAGAGCGGCAGAGCCTCCCAGGACATGTAGGAGGAGAATCAGACACAACAGGTGCAAGGCTTGCTCCTAGGAAGACAGAATGTTCCAGAGGGCAGGGAGCAGATGCTAGGGCATCTTGTGCTGTGTGCCAGCCTGGTGGGTCCAGAGCCTCAGGAGGAAGGAAGAGAGGGGTGGGCGGAGGCCGGAGAACAGCTTGGCCAGGCACAGAGGTCAGGTTCGGGCTTTGCTGAAAAGTCCCTTGACTTCTGGAGAAAAGGGAATGCTCAAGAGGTGGGGAAGATTGTCATGTGGGACGCAAGTGGGCTTTCGAAAGCTGTTCTTCCCCTGAGAAGCAAGAGGGGCCAACACAATCTGAGGAGTGAGGAGCCTGGGTGTCAAGGGCTTGACCATGAATGCAGCCAGGAGCTGGATGGGAGGGTGGCCAGAGAGGGAAGGAACCCTGGGCTAGAGGGGAGGTGGCCATGTGGAGGCAGAATACCTGTGCATTTAACTTCCATCCTTTCCCGGTATCCTCATCTGAACAGTGTGATAATAAAACCCACAGAGCTGCTTTAGGGATAAGTGGTACTATCCTCCATCCATGACTACATCTACCTATCAATCGTGAGTGGTGGTCTTTCCGCCCTGGGCACCCTGGGGGTCCTGCAGTGGGGACATTTCACCCATATCCCCTCTGCTCCTAGAGTCTTCCATATAAGATGTCCTTTGGTGGCTGGGCTACCCCTTCCTTCTCTTAAGTCCAAGTACAGAATTCAGATGGCCCACCTTCTTGGGTCTCAACACAGTTCCTTCCATGAGGAATAGCTCTCTCAACTCAAGTCCTTGGCTCAGAAGCACCTTTCCCAGAATGTCTGCCCCAGCTGCCCATCCTCAGCAATTCTCTAACTCCCATGGTCCACTTTCTCTTCCTTCCTGGAACATTTTAAGCACCGGCACAGAGTCCGCTTATCCCTCCTCCTACTGTTTAGCTTTGTGATAAGACATCAGCTCTACTGTAGCCAAGGACTTCAATCTCCTGCCCTCACACCCTGCTTAGGACTTAGGAAAATGTGCATCACATCCAAAGTGCTTAGAATATTGCCTAGGAGTGTCACTGGGTGTCTTAGTTTGGGTTTTTATTGCTGCGATAAAACATTGTGACCAAAAGCAAGCTGGGAAGGGAAAGGTTTATCTCACTTACACTTCTATAATGTAGTCTACAGGACAGGAACTCAACCAGAGCAGGAACCTGCAGGCAGGAGCTGATGCAGAGGCCACAGAGGAGTGCTGCTTACTGGCTTGCTCAATCTTGCTTTTTTACGGAACCAATCTCAAGCCCCACCCACAATGGACTAGGCCCTCAATTGCAGTGATTTTTATTTGTATTTTAATAAATAAAGCTTGTTTAAAGATTAGAGAGTAAACAACCCCTTACAGACTAGGCAGTGGTGACACACACCTTTAATCCCAGTAGGCACACTAGTGGCCATGGAAACCAGGCAGGAGTGGTGCATGTCTTTAATCACAATCCTAGAGAGGAATATAAAATGGGAGGAGACAGCTCTCGGACACAGTCTCATTCTGAGATTCCTGGAGGCAGGATGGCCATTTTGGATTGAGGTAGAGGTAAGAGCCAGTGGCTGGCTGTTTTGATTTTCTGACCTTCATGTTGAACTCCAACATCTGTCTCTAGGTTTTTATTATTCATGCTATATAAGAAATTATAAAATTATGTAGCACTAATTAAGAAAATGCTCTACAGACTTTTGCACAACCTGATCTTATGGTGGCATTTTCCCAAACTGGCACAAACTATGCAGGTACACCTGATTTATCCAACCACACTCCAAAGCATACCCCATGCCTAGAGTAGTTGGCCAACACAAGACAAACCCATTGGTAGTTTTGTGGACCTTGGTTTCTTTCTGTTTTATTTTGTCTTTTGCCTGTTTGTTTGTTTGTTTTATTTTGCTTATGTGGTTTTGTGGGGGATTGCTTGTTTATTTTTTTTTCTTTCTTTTGAGAGAGAGAGAGATAAAGAACATAAAGTCATATAGACAAGGAGGTATGGAGGCTCTGGGAGGAATTAGAAGGGAAAATATGATCAGAATATATTGTAAGAAAAAAATGTAAGTTAAAAAAACTGCCTGGGGAAAGATGGACATCCGGGACTTGTGTATCCAGCACAAACTCTTCTCCCCATGCCAGGTCGATGTCCTTCAGCATTTAGCAGGATGGTGGAAGTGACGAGGCCTCTGCCCTCTCCAGGGCCCACACGCTTTCACCAATAATACCATCCTGCAGCACACTGGGATAGTGAGAAAGCCAGAGTCAGTCAGGTTTAAGTAAGGGACCCCTGGGGACACACCTGAGCCCCTGCCGGTGTCACCAGTCTTGGTAAGATCTCACATGGGAACCCTAGGTGTCCTTTTTCCAAGTCTGTGGTGTGAGGAGTGGGGCAGCACCCTGACTTAGGTGCGAGGTAGTCCCTGTCTATGGCCCATCCTGCCCCTTTGGCCTGTGCCCTGTGGTGACTCTGGGGCCAATTCTTCATAACCATAGCCAGTGGTTATTAAAGCCTTCTTTGAGAGTGACCAGAGGGGCAGGGCTATCTTGCAGATGTGGAAACTCTGAACTGGGACTGGAGGTTGGTTGGTTGCAGGGTGAGAAAAGGCTGTAGGAGACAGGCATCCCAGAGATGTAGGCTCTCCAAGGCACCTTCTGGGGCAAAGTCTGTGACAAGTCTAAAACGGGTTAGAGCAGGAAAGTCAAAAGTTCAAAAGAGGATCAGGAGAAAGTGCACAGGGGTGACCAGGAAGGCTTGGTGGGGCTAAGGAAGAGCAACGGCTTCCATACTTGGCTCACCCTATGCTTCACCTGCATTGGCCACAGCTGTCTTTGCTCACCCACCTGCGGGGCTAGACAGGGGAAGCTCTCAGTTCTAGATAGCCCACGATGCTCTGCTGTGAACTAAGAGATGCTCAAGGACCTTAGGCCTCACTTGGAGCACTCCAAAGCAAGTTCCTGACCCACATAGGTTTTTGTTGTCCCCTCTCAACCCACCCTTCATACCCACCTTGTCAGTCAATGGGGAGTCCTCTCATCAGCCCAGGAGGTCCCCCAATGAGCCAGTCACATCACCCACAGAACCAGGTCCCCTCTTCTCCAGTACCTGACAGGCTTGCCTCTGATGGCCTGCCATTCACTCTGCACCCAAATGCACCCATGCGTGGCCACGAGTCAATCTGTGTGACTCAGAAACTGCTTGTCTTATGGCCCAGCATTTTGTGTCCTTATTTCCTGCCGCTGGGTCTGGCAAAGGACTGTTTGTTGAAAGAATCAGGGAGCCAATGATTTGTGGGGAAGGAATCATCTGGCCTCAATCCAATTTCACCTCCCACACTGGTCTCCAGGGCAATAGGGGAGTTACTGCAGAAAAGAAATGAAGACTTGGAAAGGCCAGAGGGGTGCACTCCAACTCACTGCTGGGTTTTATAGACTCACCAACTGAATGTATTTGCTAGGTTCTGAGTCCAGCACCTGGACCTGTGGTGAAGAGGGGTTGCCCCTGGAGCCTGAGATGACCTTTCAGCTGAGTTGTGGCAGGGTGGGGTGAGCTGAGGAGTGAGCAGGAAGAAAGCCGGACTCACTCTTGGATTCAGATGGATGAAGCCCGTGGTTGAGAAGACAGATGCAGGGCAAGCGGGCAGAACAGAAAAGGAAGAGGATGGCAATGCTCTTCCATCTTGGGTCATAGCTCAGAGGAGTCCTGGTCTTCTCATCTCCCTCTCTATGACCCAATGGGGGAGCATGAAGAGATGCCTGGGGGTCCAGCTCTCCTGTTTGGGCCAAGAGGAAGACATGGGGCCATTTACTCGCAGCAAAAGGCAGTATGGAGCCTGCATCCACCTCTCTCTCTTAGCCACTAAGGAGGTACTACTAGCAATGTGGACAGTTCTGGTGCTTGGTCTTAAATACGGTGTTGTGAGATAGAATGTTTGTTTCACTTTGTAAGCTAGTAACTATGTGAAGATACAGTGCTTTAGTTTGTGTTGCAGAATAATTGTTTAATTATGTAAAGTGTGTTGATTTGTTTATGCTACATTTGTTTAACTGTATAAAGGTGTGCTGCTTTTGTTTATGCATTTGTTTAACGATGTAAAGCTGTCTTGCTGATTTACCTTGCCTGACCAAAGCACCTGGTTGGTCTACTAAAAAGTTGAACAACCAATAGCTAGGCAGAAGAGGGATAGGCGGGGCTGGCAGGCAGAGAGAAAAGGGGAGCCAGCCAGCCAGGGGCCAGACAGACAGACATGGAGGAATCAGGAAAGCAGGACAGACAGTGCACAGATGAGGTAAATGAGCCTCAGGGCAGCGCATAGATTAACAGGAATGGGTTAATTTAGGTTAAACAAAAGCTAGCTGGAAACAAGCCTAAAATTAAGGCAAATCATTCATAATTAATACTAACTCTCCATGTCATGATTTAGGGACTGGCAGTCCAAGAAAGCTACGTCACAGCTTGTATTAGTCATGATTCTCTAGAGGAACAGAACCAATGGGTGTGTGTGTGAGTGTGTGTGTGTGTGTGTGTGTGTGTGTGCGCGCGCGTGCGTGCGTGTGTGTACACAATATTTAATCAGCTTCTGTTAAATAGCAGCAACAGCTGTCTCACACCTGAGATGCTGCTGAGAACGCTGTGTTTATTTGATCTTTAAGGTCATGTGCCTCTGTAAAGGGAGTGATTCTGCCATGGCTATATCTTACTAGGGAGGCCAGAAATCTGGCAGTTTCTTGGTCCATCAGGCTGTGTGCCTCAGTATTCCCAATCTGGCACCTACCCTGGAAAGTTTCTGGAGAGCCGCTGGTCCTCAGTCCAGGGTGGAACCCTGGTAGTGGTGGTTCTGCTGTTAGTGGAGGGATTGGAAGCGGTGGCAGCAGCAGCAGCAACAGGTTGTACCAATCCGGTGGTGAGAGGGGAGGCCATAGAGCAAGGAGTGAGGGGGGGCTTCCTTCTACCATACCACTCAAAGATTATTTTTAAAAGTTTATTTATCATATATGTGTGAAAGATTTGCTTGCATGTATGTATGTGCACCGCATGTGACCCTGGTGCTTACCCAGGTCAGAATAGGGCTTGTTATCCCCTGGAACTGAAGTTGCAGGTGTGTGAGCTGCCATGTGGGTGCTGGGAACCAAACCCAGATCCTCTGGATGAGCAGCCAGTGCTCTTAAATACTGAATCATCTCCCCTTTAACCCAGGCTTCCACCCTGGACTGAGGACTAACGGCTGCCAGAAAAAAACGCCACTCACATTTAGGGTAGGTCTTCCCACATCAGTTTAACCAATCAGAAGAGTTCCTCAGGTGAGGCTCTCAACTCAAGGGATTCTAATTTGTGTCAACGTTTACATTAAATTAGCAGTATGCAAACACCCAGAAGGAATGAGATTGTCACTACCATAAACTTGTGCACACTTATAGTGTTTCAGAGACACGATGTTGCATGTGTTTCAAGGTGGAAGCCACCAGATGTCCATCAAGGAGGGGTGACCGTGCCATGCTCTGGCTACTATTTTCCTTAAAGAGAATGAAGTCGGGCTGGGGAGATGTCTCAGCCATTAAAGGCTAGGCTCACAACCAAAATGTCAAAGGAAATGACAGACTGAGTTGCCCTTAAAAGGATGTAACCCTCGGGAAAACATTGCGTTCAATGAGAACAGTTGGATCTAGAGCTGCACAGCGCAGTTGCTTCCCAGTGAAATGTCTTACGCTGGCAAGTCTATGTGGTTAGAAGTGGACTGGTGGCCCTTGGGGCTAGACTAGTGGCTGGGGGTAACAGCTGAGTGATGGTACGAAAACCACTTTGTACGGGTGAGTCTGACTGAGTTCCAGGGGGATGGAGGATGGAGGAGAAATGAAGCCGTTGGTTAAAACATCACACTTCAGCTGCTGTGTTCTAACCTGAGTTCTCTCACCCCCACCTTCTGTGGACATGGCCTGGGTTGCTCTGTCTGTGTCTGAGCAGAGCTGGTGGCTAGGAATAACCACCTTGTGGGCTCAAGAGAGGCATGGAGGTAGTATGGCCAGGTGCCCTGCCTCGGCTGGCCAGGGGCAGTAAGGAGAGGGACACACCACCTTCGCTTTCCAGGCTCAGTAGGAGGGATCAATGTATGTGCAGCTCCCCCCATGCACCCGGCAGCCTCGAGGGGGTTCTTTGTACCAGTTCCTTCCTGAGAGCCCCCAGCTGTGTGCTTCTCCCTTTGAGAGGATACACAGGGAGGGCTTGGTTCAGCCCTGTGGAGGCTGGATGGCCCAAGCAGGGGTCATTTGACATCTTCTGAGACAGGTGTGAAGTACTGAAGCCATGGTGACATTTGCCCTCCTGACCCTGAGCTGACTGTCTGGTGCACCTGCAGCTGGCTTTCTGTTTCAATGTCTGTATCTCTTTGGACATTGATTGCTCTGAACAGTGGCCAAGACTCAGCCAGAAGGAATGAGGCCCAACTCCAGAATCCAGGGCTGTGCTTAGATTTGCAATGGTTTCACCCCAGAAAAGGTCTAGTTCTCAGGACTTGAAACCCTGACTCCCAGACTGTCAGTGTGGCCTCTCTTTACAGACAACGGCTTCGGGGGGTTGTTAATACAGAATGGAGTCATGAGGATGGACCCCAGTACAATGGGACTGTGTCCTCAGAGCAGCAAGACAGTGGGACATTGAAAGATGACCATGTGAGGGTCAGAGAGAAGTCTCCATCTGCTAGCCAAGGACAGACCTTAGGAGAACCAACCTCCACGCACAGCACACTGTAGAAGAGTTTTCCTCTACTCCAGAGCCAGTGGAAGATCCAGTTTACTCCACACCTGGTTCAGACATTGCTGGCTCCTGGCCACTTAGATCCGTTAACCATCACCTCAGTTCCCTGTGTTCCAAAGAAATTAGGACACAGATTCATAATGGAAAATGGATTTGTTTCTAGATTGGTCAATCTGGGGCAAGGAGGCGTGGACAGAAGCCTAGTCTTATGTCCCCAGCTGTCACCGTTTCTTAAAGTGAACAGAAATCTGGTGAGCGTTATTAGTGTAACTGTGAGATGGGCTAACTGGGGCCAAGGGTGTCTGGGCTCAGGCGTCCTTCATCCATGTTCTGTCACAGAGACAGGTTTGATACAAATCCTGACTGACAATGTAGAGCCCTCAAGCTTTAATATCTGAGATCCTCACCCATTCCAGACCCGAGAGCGTTCTGTGTCACAGATCCATCCATTCCTTGGATAGGTGAGTTGTGAAAGCCGATAGCAGCTTCAGCACTGACCTCCGAATGCCTGTCAGACACACTGATTTCACAGGGCAAACTGGTGTTTGTCTGAGAGCCACAGCGAGGGACAAGAGTCTTCCTCTAGAGTATTCCATCCGCACAAGCCTTCAGCATAGATACATAGAATATCTGTGTTAGCAGAGGCTATCCCTCCCCACCAGCTGTCAGCATAGATACATAGACTATCTATGTGAGTAAAGGATATCCCACTGCGTCTGCTGTCAGCACAGGGTCAGCCTTCATACGGAACAGCTTCGTTCCTGCTAGCCTTCAGTGAAACATCATGGTCACAATACCAGAGGTCACCACGCTGGGAATTTATGTCCCAGCTTGTGGTCTTATCCTGCTTGTTCCCCATATAAAACTTCCTCTGCTGGAGATCCATGTCTGTTTTGTTTGACTTTGGAAGTCACATAGCAAGCATCTCACTTGGAGAAGAAATAGGAGCGGCTCCTGACTTCAGGAAAATGGTTCTGTTAGTCTCCTGGGGAGGGCATAACAAGTATATCATGAGCTATATGGCTTAAGCAACAAGTCACTGTTCTCTTCCCACCTGGAGACCAGAAACCCCCGGCTCCTGCAGATGTCTGCTGGGCCACTTCCCTTTAAAGGTACCAGGAATGCACTTCCTTCTATCGTCTGGCTCCAGGCAACTCTGGCCATCCCTATCAGTCCTCAGCATGTCATAATATTGATTTCATGTCTTCCCTGTGCTGGTCAGCTTTTCTTCTCTATGAAAAAAATACCTGAGATATCAACTTATAAGGTGTGGTCGTTTGTATGACAGTGGCCCCCATAAGCTTATGTATTGATGTGGGAGGTCCTTCTGTATATGTGTTGCCTTTGTTGGTTGATGAGTAAAGCTGTTTGGGCCAATGGATTAGCAGAGTAAAGCCAGGTGGGAAATACGAACAGAGATATATAGAGTAGGCTGAGTCAGAGAGACACCAAGTAGCTGACAAAAGAAAAAGATGTCCAGAACTTTTCCAGTAAGCCACAGCCTCGTGGTGATACACAGATCAATAGAAATGGGTTAATTTAAGATGTAAGAGCTAGCAAGGAATATGCCTAAGCTATTGGCCAAACAGTATTGTAAATAATATAGTTTCTGTGCTATTACTTGGGTGTGGGTGGCTGGGAAACCAAAGTGCAGTCTCCACTTGCAATATATTTGAATGCTTTAGTCACCAGGGGTGGAACTGTTTGGGAAGGATTAGGAGGTGTGGCCTTGTTGGAGGAGGTGTGTCTTTGGGTGTGGGCTTTGAGATTTCAAAAGCCTCCACCAGTACCAGTGTCTATCTGCCTGTCTGTCGCCTCTCTCTCTCTCTCTCTCTCTCTCTCTCTCTCTCTCTCTCTCTGCTTCCTGTAGATTAGGATATAAACTCTCAGCTACTGCTCCAATGCTGTGCTTGTCTGCCTTCCACCATGACAATAATGAACCCTCTAAAACTGTAGGCAAACCCCCAATTAAATGTTTTCTCTTAGAAGACCTGCCTTAACCATGGTGTCTCTTCATGGCAGCTAAGCCATAGGATAGGGCTCATAGTCTCCGAGGATTCAGTCTATGATGCTAGACCCCATTGTTTTGGTGAGGCTGAAGACCCTGGCAGGGTGCTGCTCACTTTATGGAACCAGGAAGGAGAGATAAGGACTGGGGTAGGTGTATGGTCCAGGGTCCTATTATATTTTACCAAGGCATCCCTCCAACATCTACTTCCTCTAGATAGACCCAGATCATCAAAATTTTACCCCATATACTGGGTAGGACCATCAGCTAGGGACCAAGGTTTCAAATGTGAGCATTAGGGAGCATTTAAGATCCAAACACATGAACCTCTGTCTTCATTGGCTTCCTACTTCACTGCTCATCTCTTCTCTTCTTGGGGACTCCAAACATCATTGTGGGACTGACCCCAGGCAAGGAGGACCTCATTGTCACCTAACAACATCCACAAAGACTCTACTTCTGAATGGAGACATAGGAACAAATTCTAGAAATTAGGGCTGAGTGTGTGTCTTTTAGTGGACACTGCCCACCCTCCCACAGCAGCCAGATAACCTCACAAGCCCCCTCCCACCAGAGCAGGTGTGCCTGTCTGGACAGGTGTGTCAACCTCAGGTCTCCCACTGGAGCCCCCCTCCCCCCAGCAGCCAGATAACCTCACCAGCCCCCTCCCGCTAGAGTAGGTGTGCCTGTCTGGACAGGTGTGTCAACCTCAGGTCTCCCACTGGATGTCAGTGGTGGCAGAGGACACAGGAGTTGAGGGGAGGCGGCTCTTCCTGGGTTTGAATTTCGCTTCCAATTCTGCTAACGGGCATTATGGGTACAATGGCGAGAATGGCTGCTTTCCCATTCTGCTAAGGGGAGCGGCAAGTAGGAAACCTCCTTAGGGATAGGGCTTTAATGAGTAGATCAGAAATATGTGTACCAAGTGCATGAATTATGAGTGTGCACAGGCGGCTTTGACACTTTGGGAATAAGACTTAGTCTCTTCAAGTGGAGCCTTGCAGACCTTATTCCTGGCACCCCCTGGTTTGGGAGGAGGCTATGCAGGGTGGCCTCAGATGGGGCCCCAAGTGTGTGACTAGAGCACAAAGTCACCATCATCGGAGCAAAGGGTAGGAGGCCCCCCAAGGTATCTTCAAATAAATGCACCCAGAGATTTTTGTGTGGCCTTTGCCCGTGTCCTTACCTCCAACAGCAGTGGGTACATAAAACGAGCAATCTGCCTTGGGGGTGCCACTGCCTTCTGGAGCCCAAGGTGAGGCAGTGGGTGTGGGGACCAGCCCTGACTTGCCATACCCTCCGTACCCTAAATACAGCTCTGTGCCAGTCCGGATAGGAATGGAGGACGCTCTTTGCATTCTTAATTTGCCACTGGTGATTCATAATTCAGATGCTGCTGCCCTAAATAATAAGCCTGTTCAGCCTTCATGAAGATGGGTGGGCTGGGCTCTTTCAAGAAAACCCATGAAGGCTGAGTTTCTCTCGGATCCCACTGAGTTCTGCTCTCCTGAGCAACTTCTCAACTCCCCAAGAATAGCATGCAAAAAGGCCCAGTAAAAGTGAAGATGGAAATTAAATATGAAAGTTTAATTAAATTCCTCTTTGATCGCTCTTCCCAGATCTGAGGGGGCAAGGGGAGGGGGCTGCCGCTACTCAATCACAGATATCTGGGGAGGTGGGTTGGACAGGGTGAGAGGCGATGTGGGCCTCCTGACAGCCCACACCAACCCCCCAGGTGCCAAGTGCATACATATGGGCAATCTGTATGTATATGTATATACCATAAACCAGAGACTTGTACAGCACGTATGCACACACGGCGGAATACGGTGCCTAGAGGCTCTCCGGGCAGTGCCATCAAACTCTCTGGCTTATGCATTCTGACCAAATCAGGAGTTTGGTGTGAGCCATGCAGTGTGGGAACTCTGGGGCCCACAGAGGCTGAGGAAGGGAAGCAAGAAGGACCGTGAGGAGGAAGGCCGCTGTGTGGGATTCATGAGGAGATAAAAGGGGCTCAAAGTTTCCTGTGAAATGACCCTGGAGAGGGTATTTTGCTAAGCAAATCATGTCAAAAAGAGTTTTAGGGGCATTGTTTAAATTATTAAAAGAATCAATTGTTTCTTAGCATTTTGGAAGCATCGTTTGTGTGTGATTAATATAACATTACAAACTATTTTAAGCCAGCGCTTCAGGGCCCGTGTCTCTGAACGATGTCATTGGACAGCATTTGTACATTAGTTCGAAAGAAGTATATAAGGAGGTACAATGTTTTATTCCCCAAAGCCCAGATTTTGTCAGATTCTGGCTGGCATTTTTCTTCGACAAGAACACTTTAGAGAGAAACTCTTGTGGTTGTATGTCGGCCATCTTTCCTTGTTGTTGTTGCATGTCAGCCAGCTTTCCTTGTGGTTGTATGTCACGAGGAGTTCCTCAGAAGTCATCATGAGATTTGTCACAAAATTTAATGTAAAAAAAGTATAGTCCTCTGTGCATAGAATGGATGCAGCTCTCCACCCATGGCTCTTTTCCCGATGCTGTTGGAGTTCCCTAAGGGACAGCTCCATTTCTGAATCCTGAGGACACCCACGAGGGGCTCAGGCATCCGCTTACTCAGCTTTGGTGGCCAAGCACTGGCGGCTTACACGGCAAAAGCTGCATTCTCAGGCCCCAGAGGTCAGGAGTGTGGAGGTGATCGGGAGACCCCTCTCTCGTGGTGCCTGTGAGGTGCAGTCACAACTAGGTCCCGTGTTGTCAGGAAGCAGGCTTCCATATCGCCTTTGATTCCAGCAAGTTGGCGATGAGACTGACCTCAGACGGCTTCACCAAGGGAATGGCATGGAGGTGGGGTGCATCGAGCTTTGCAAACCCTTTAAAGGAACTTGGAGAATGTCAGATTGAGTGGATGTAAAGGAAGCAAGGCAAACATCATGGAATGGCCCCTGTTCTCCCCTGAAGCTGTCCCTCATCGCTGCTGGTTGTTCCTATGCTCCCCCCTTCACACCAAGGGAGATTGCCGCAGGATGGGACACATGGCTAGGGTACAAGAAACTCCAGTGATGTGGTGAAGGCAGGTGGCCTCCTGAGGGGTCATTGCGGGGTGTGCTCAAAACCTTGTGAAGGGGATATCGGGACACGCCTCTACCTGTGAAGTTCTCTCCCAGGCTGAGCTCTTCCACGGGTGGCTGGATTTCCGTAGACTGTGCCTGGGAGCTAGGGTCTAACTCAACATGATGAAAATGAACAACACACGTGGAGTCACGTGCGTCAGCAGTTGTGGGTAGTGGCTACGAGGCTCCAGCTGTCACTGAGAAAGCGGCGCAGGCCTGCTTGCTACTGTATTCTTCACAGCCCAGTCCCCTGAGAAGCACAGCATTGACTGGCACTTTGGAAATTCTTATCTTCTCATTTCTACCTACGTCATCCATAGTCAGGGAGCAGAGATAGATGAACGATGGCTCTCGGCTCACTTTGTGTTTATACAGCAACCTTTAGGATGGATCTTCCCACCTTAATTACCTTAATGAATTACCCCCCTCACAGACATGCCCAGAGAGTTGTTTCCATGTCGACTCTAAGTTCCATCGAGTTGACAAGATGCACACATCGTGAGTACCTGTCCCTTCTTCTAGTGTACACTGCACTGTCCGCAATTGGTTGCTGTGGGCTGACCTGTTTGCTGGTCCCTAAGGGTCCATGCTGAGCAGGCGGTGACCCCATCTCTCCAGTTACCAGGGCACTATGCCCTACTCTGGGGATGTTCAGCAGGTCTCAGTTGGCTGAAGCGCTCCACCCTGCGGTCCGCCCAGCACAGGACAGGTGGTGTGTGTGCTGATGGAAGCTGAACCCTGTGACTTACTTCCCGTGGTTCTGATTGGCAGGGCGGAGACAGGATGACTGGAGCATCTGTGTCCCTTCTGCCTCTGCAGGGACTCAGGAACTCAGCACGAAGCAGAGCAAGGTAATTCTCCAAGGCAAAGAATTGACAACAAAGGCACAGAAACAGCAGGAAGACGGAGGGTCTTCAGGGGCCTGCAGCATGTGCCACCTGCCTGTTGGGAGCCAACGTGACCCAGTTTGCAGGGAGCCACACTGCTGGGAGCAATGGCTGCCTAGCGCTGTAGACAGTAAATGACATCGGAGGGAGTCCGCTGGAGCTGAAGATGCAGCTAAGACATCCTCGCTAGCTTGCGCTCCTCGGGAAAGCCGCCTGAGCTAGCACCAATTTTGCGGGTGGTCCCTAGAAGGGCATGTGAGTGAGAGGACACCCACCATGTCATGGAAGACATGGCCAAGACAATAATTCTCAACATTTTTCAGTATCACATGACTGAGGTTTCCATAGGCTACCAGAGGAGTCACATGACTGTGCAAGACATTTCCATTGGCTCCCAGAAGTGTCACATGACTAAGAATGCAGACATTATTGGTTCCTATAAGTGCTGGGTGATTGAGAACACAGACTCCATTGTGTTATGGAAATCTGAAGGGTAGAAGTAGGGCTGCCTCTTATGAACCCCAGCATACAAGAGGGTTATGTTTCTGCTAAATTCCAGAATTCAAGATAGGAGCCCCATTAAGGAGATGCTGGACCCCCGGAGGGGGATATGTCACCTGTCAGTCAGGGGATGACTCAGCCAGGGGAAGGAGCAGTTTCCATATTTGCACACCTGATGCTAATGAGAGGCCCGCAGAAGCACCTTTGAAACAGTCGCCAACAAAAGGAACTAAATATACCCATCCAATTTCACTTCACAATAAAATGTCAAAAGAAAGAGAGTGAGCGAGTTCTGATATTATTACTCTGAACTTTCTTTGGTTGCCGTCCCTGGAAGTGTGGCATTTACTGGGGAAAGACATAGGACTGGGGGTTGGGGCGCTGGTATACCATTAATTCCCAACACACGAGCTTTAATTCTCGTACCCACCTGGCACTACCGGAGTCTAAGCTACAACTGGTTCTTCTGCTTCAGAACCAGCCATGTTAGTGCTCCAGATGGACAGGTGGCCATGGTCTCAGTTTTGATGGCTTTGCACGTGACTCCAGAGAGCTTCCAAGGAGGTCTGTCTCTTGTGGACAGAGTTGGCAGGGCCTCCTGATCACATGGCATTGTTAGGATTCAGGCATTATGCTGGCCTGTCATCTGGCAGAATGCACTCAGGCAGTACCCTGGCCAGCCCAGGGTCCTGTGGCTGCTATGTAGTCTGTAAGCAGGTGCAAAAGGTCCCTTTAAGAGACAAGCTCCGCCCATTTCCGCTCTCTTCTCACCATTCAGGTCTTCTTCTGGTTCTCACCCGCCAAGGTCCCTTACGAATCATTAGGGCCCTGGCTTTACACCATTGTTATTGCTGTTTCAGCCCTGTCTGTTCTCAGGGCCTCTTAGCTTGTTTCTCGCTGAACCCAGGACGTGGTGCCCACATGACATGATGCCTGGCTTCCCTACAGGCTAGGACTCCCAAAAGTGAGTTTTCCAGAGACCTCGGCAGCTGCTGAGGCTAAGGATAACACTGCTTGGAGAGCCCGCAATGTCACTTCTGCATTCCAAGCAGCCAGGGGACCCTTAGGGCCCGCAGTGGCCCAAAGACAGGAAACCAGGCTGCAACCCTCCATGGGAAGGGCAAAGTACCTGACCATCTCCAGACTGTGACTTTCAGAGACTCCTCTACCCGTTGAGTCACACGGGGTTCCCAGGTATCAGGGAACTGTCCCCTCAGCCCCATGTGTGTAGCTTGTCTGCATGTGTGTATGTGCATGTGTGTGCGTGCGCATTCAGGTACAATTGGATGTGTGCGTGCAGAGGCCGGAGATCAACTCAAGGGTCCTTTCTCAAGAAGCTGTCTACCTTCTGGCGTTTTGTTTGTTTGTTTTGGAGAACTGAACCAGGAGATCACCAAGTAGGCGCAGTGGGCTGACCAGTGATTCTGAGGGGTCCATCTGACCCTGCTTCCTGCCCCCGCCTCCAGTGCTGGAATGGCATGTGTATGCTGCCTGCCTGGGTTCTGATGTCTATGCAGCAAGCACTTTCCTGACGGTTCCCCAGCCGTGCCATGCAGCTTCATCATGGTTCTTAGCACTCGGGTTTGCAGTAGGACTTTGCTTTGGAGTGTGTCCACCCATTCTGAGAGTGCTACAGTAGATCAGCTCCCGTAGCCCCCAGGACATCGTGACAGGCTTCATCAGAGCCCCAGGTGCTCCCGAGCCATTACTGACCTCATTGTGCATAAGCCCAAGAGAGCCAACATGTTGCCACTTCCCCAAAGATGAGAAGCATAGACTGGGCAGGACAGTGTACAGCTGACCTGGGGTAGCACCGGACATCCCATCTGCCCATGCTGCTCGGCCATGCAGCGTCAGGCAGTCCCAGGGGCCTTGTGGTGGAAGAGCTGTCTTTCCTAAGGACAGCTGGTGTGGAGCTCCTCAGATTTCACGGCATGGCTGAGGTCTTCTTCTCTACATAGCTGGTACTCCTCTGCTTTCCCTGGCTGATGCATCTCACTCTTGGTGGCTGGGGCACCTTGGCTTTCCAACATGTCCCTTCAAGGCTCTGGAACCATGGTAAAATTATAAAAAAAATCCCCTTGTAAAGAGAAAGCCTCCTTGATCTCCTTCTATCAAGAGCAAGTATACCACTCCAGGGAACCAATGGGAGCTGTCCTTTCAGGGAACCAATGGGAACTGCTTCCCACCACAGGCCCCTCCCTCCTTGAACCATTTTCTAGAATGAGAGTGCCCTCAGGCTCACCCCTTCCTTCCTTGTATGGAGCCTTTGGGGCTTACTTCAGACACCTTTCCCTAGTCCCTTGGTATCAGACTCAGGGTTCCTCTGTGTTCCCAGAGCTCACTCATTCGAGCGAGGCTAGCTTATCCAAACGGCAGACAGTGACATGTTCTGATCCGCAGCATGAGGAGGGCCACATGGAGGGAACGACTGCCCTACTCTGCCAGGGTGGGTGTGGAAGGGATTCACTGCATCACTCAAAGGGAGAGGACATACTCCAAAGAAAATCCTGCTAAAACCATAGATGGTCAGGGATTGGACACTTGGGTCTGAGCCCTGTCCACGAGCAATGGCCGAGTGGCTTGAATTTCATTCTCTCCCTGTGAAGAAGCTTCTGAGCACAGAAAGCCTGGGAGCTGGCCCAGCAGCGCAGAGATAGACAAGTCACCTCCTGGCACCGTCACTACCTGGGGTGAGTCAGAGGAGGCGTGCCTGCAAAGGTGCTATCCTAGGGACTGAAAAGGGAGAGCACCCCCATGCCTGCCCAACTGCATGGCATGGCTGGTGATCCCTAAGCCTCTCCTGCTCCCCTCCGCCTCTAGCACAAACTATGGGTTCTGGGGCTTGAACTCAGAAGCTCATGCAGATGAGACCAGCAATTTGCCCATGGAGCCATCTACCAGGCTCCATCCTCATTTGCTTTTGACTTTGTCAGCCCCTTTTCCCACTACCCAGAATGCACCGCTGTGGCTCCAGTAGCTGTGTGGACGCAGGATGTTGGCCTGTCACAGCTCAAATCATTCTCCTTCCACTCCAGAACCTGGAAGAAGCCTGTCCCCCAGCTCCAGCTGGCGCCTTTTCCTCAAGTCTGGCTGCCACCATTTGATCCGCGTGTGTGA
This sequence comes from Microtus oregoni, assembly GCF_018167655.1. Taxonomy (NCBI): domain Eukaryota; kingdom Metazoa; phylum Chordata; class Mammalia; order Rodentia; family Cricetidae; genus Microtus; species Microtus oregoni. Next base: position 2,975,678 of record NW_024543064.1, read on the forward strand.
AAGCAGTTTAGCAGACTCAGGCCTCGTGTTTAATTTCTCCATTAGCACAACAAGGTGAGAGGACTGTGCAGGAGAGGCCAGGGATGGCATTGATTGCTCTGAAGTGGCAGTTACGGCTTCAAAGGCATTGCAGCAGGAACCAGCTCCAAAGCAGATCCTCGGTCTCAGCTTCCTCTGAGGAGTCTGGAGAGCTTTCAACTTGACTTCGCTGTAAAATCCCAGCTATTGGCAGTTAACAGTCTCTGTTTTACAGGCGGGATTGAGCGTGAGTAAAACCCAGGCGTGGGCACCTGGATATTCCAAAATAAACATATCGCCCTTGGTCTGGCTTACCCTCGGGTGAAAGAAGGGTTACAGATGATACACTTAGTGGAAGCTGGGCAGCGGAATTGGTGCTCGTGGAATCTTCCAGAACAAGCCATATTATTGCTGAGAGTCCAGAAAGGGACATGTGATTGCCACTGTTCCCTGAGCTTTACAGCAGAGAGGCTCATGGGATTTCCCTGCTCATAGAACAGTCTAGACTCTCCTAGTTTCTGAGTCTCCTTCGCTCAGAAGGGAAGTCTTCATTGGTTGGTCCTGATCATGGAAACCAGAGTCGCCTGCTGGTTTGGAAATGGCTTGGGTCTCCCAGAAGCCCCTATGAAAGTTCTGTTAGTAACTATAATGAAATTCCTGAGGCAGGCAAAGAATTTATTTGGAGATTCAAATCCAAGCTCAGCACGTCTGCCTGCTGAAGACCCAATACAGTGTCACAATAGTAAGAAAATAGGGGGAACTGGAGACTCTACCTAAGGAAGAGTCCAGGAGCATGAGGGAAGAAGAGAATACACCCTAGGCAGGAGGCCACAATAATCCATACCCAACCCAGGATGCTGGGGAGTCTTCTGCGTGGTGCTCAATTTCACCCAAACCTGCTGACAGAACCCTCAGTTGATGTAAAGTTTGTCATAGCCATGTTTCTTCAAGATGTCACCCCATAACACTGACATATTGATCTCCTAACACTGAATCTTTGGGGACAAGCAGGGGCATCTGCCCAGATGGGAGAATGGCTCAAGATCTGAGCTCTGATTTACATTCAGGTTGTTTCGTGGCTTTTGCATGACCTGAGATATAGAGATATCTCTATATCTCTTAGGGCCTTGGTCTCCTAGCAGACAATAAAGCAAGCTAGAATCTGCTCTTCCAGAATCTCCACATAATGCAACAACAGCTAAGGGGGGGGGGGGGGGGGAGTGTGTGGAAAGAGAGCAACCAAGCACCAGAAAGAGAGGTGGGGGGAGTGGTGTTGTCCTGAGAGCTGACCTCAGGTAGGGCAGACAACTGGCGTGGCCCTCACTGTCCCAAGGACAAGAAGCTTTACTGCTTTTCTCCTTCTGAGAAACCACTTTGCAAAGTCCCCTGAGGAACATCAGCTGAAGAAGGCAGGTCCAGGAATGTTCGGGAGTGGGAGAGGGGTTGTTATGGCAACAGATTGCTCTGAGGCTCAGAAGAGGCTCAGCCCCAACTGAACAAGGGAGGTTCAGGGGACACAGAAGGTAACACTTCAGAAAAAGCTAGCGCAGACACAAACTCACGTGCACGCTTGGCTGGAACGTCTGGGGGTGAAGACAGAGAAGGGGCTATTTATAGCAACACCTTGAAGGCCGCAGTGGTGGGGGGCTCTTGGCTGGAGATTTATGCAGCAAACCTCCTACTGCCCTGCCCACCCCATCCTGTCCACCCCCATGTTGCTCAGCCCTCCTGGTCTGTCTTCTGCTCTGCCCTCCCTCCTGCTGGGCTGTGGAGTGAGGTGTGGGATGCAGGCAGGCAGAAGAGCTTTCCTAGAGGTAAGAAGAGAGCAGGAGAGGCTGACGCCTCCTCCATATGCCCCTCCTCTCACAACGCTGCCAGGGGACACCAAAGAACTGATCATCACAGAATAATTCGTGCACCCAGGGCACGGTTTCTACTTGGATGGCAAAGTTCTTTGAAGCTTAGCAACGGGGGTGGAGAGTCACACTCCTGTGAATGTACTAACTGATATTTATTTGAATACCTGAGAACGGCTTGTAATAATCATTACGACCAAGAACCCAGACTGGGGTGGTCCAGGGCCTGGTCACCCTCTACTCAACTCCTCTCTGGGGCCCTTCTCACAGGCCCCACCCCTCATCATGCTTTCTATGATAAAAGCATCAGTCTCAGGACCTTGAAGTACACTACGGAGGCCTGGCCTTGCTATGCTGAAGGCTCACTAAGCCTCAGCAACTTCCACAATGTGACATCAATGCCCCTACCCTGGTGGTGGTTCATATTTGTTGGGGGCGGGGATGCCTACAGGAACCCTACCAGTCTCAGGCCATTGGCCAAGCTTCAGCCTTGAGACTCAGCGTTGTCACAGGTGCCACAAGCGCTGGGTCAACCCTGAAAGATCTCAGCGCAGGGTTGCGGGTGTTGTCCCACAGTCCCAGGCAGGGGGACAGACATGGCATTAGCAAGGGCTTTGTCCCTGCCTGCTTTGTTTTGTTTTTTTTGTTTTGTTTTTCGAGACAGGGTTTCTCTGTGGCTTTGGAGCCTGTCCTGGAACTCGCTCTGTAGACCAGGCTGGTCTCGAACTCACAGAGATCCGCCTGCCTCTGCCTCCCGAGTGCTGGGATTAAAGGCGTGCGCCACCATCGCCCGGCTCCCTGCCTGCTTTGAACCAGTGCTGGGACTCAGACAGGCTGTGCCGGTTCCTGTGATATTTGTAACAAACTGGTATAAAATGAGGGGTTTTAAACAGAAATTGTTACTCTGTCACAGAGTCAGGGGCCCCAGTCCAAACCATGTCACCCAAAGGGTCTCTTTTCCTGTGTAGATCTGAGAGAGAATCTGCCTCATCTAGTACCATCCTCCGGGTAGACTCAGCTCTTTCATCTAGAGAGCGTCTGGCCTGTCTTGGGCAGATTCTACACTGTACCTTCAGACTCCCTCGGAGTATGCTCCGTGATCCTGGGGTTTCTCATATCCTGAGCTCTTTGTTGAAACATAAGTTTCACTCTTTTGGCTTTGCACAATGGCCTCTCAAGCCTTCCTCGAAGGAGTAGAGCCCCGACACTCATGCCTGACAACAGCTTTCTCCACCCTTGGAGCCGCTGTGACCCTGTAACTCCGGGTCACAGGAGCTGCTCTAGTATGCTTTCTATGCTGTGGGAAACATCAGGACTAAAGCAACTTAATAGGGGTCTTAGGGTTTCAACTGCTGTGAGGAGACCCCACGACCACAGCCGCTCTTATAAAGGAAAACATTGAACTGAGGGGCTCACTGACAGCTCAGAGGTTTAACCCATTATCACCATGGGGGCACAATGACAGCGTGCAGGCAGACATGGGGCTGGAGAAGCAGCTGAGAGTCTGACATCTCGTAGGCAACAGGAAGTGGTGTGACTTATTGAGTGACACCTAGAACAAATATGAGACCCCACACTTCCTCTGACTCCAACAAGGCCACACCTACTCCAACAAAGCCACGCCTCCTAACAGTGCCACTGTCTTTGAGGTTATGGGGGGCCAATTACACTCAAACTGCCACAGTAGGAAAGGGTTTATTTGGCTTACATATCTCAGTTTACCATGAAGGGAAATCATGACAGGAAACAATTGAAGCAGAGGCGTGGGAAACACTGCTTACTGGCTGTGATAGTGACTTTCATGCTAAACCCTTTTATACAGCCCTGGACCACCTGTCCAGGGGTGGCACCATCCACAATGGGCTGGATCCTCCCACCTCCATTGTTCGTCAAGAAAACACCCACAGGCTTGCCTGCAGGTGCATCTGGTGGAGGCATTTTCTCAACTGAGGTTTTCACTTCCCAGATGACCCTAGCTTGTGTCAAAAAAACAAAGCAAGAGCCAGTCCAGGGGCTTCTGGGAAAGTTGGTGTAAGCCTCTCACCCTGTGACTCTTTGATTTTGTATTCCTTCCATGTGGCTATCGCTGATGAGTTATACTGTTGGCTCAGGATGGGATCTGATCAATTTCTCCCAAGCTGTAGGGGATTCTATGCCACTTGGTGACTGAATCGTAGGCAGCCTTTACAGTGGAGAACCTCTTCCAAGACAATCTCAATCCAGATCAGGAGGTTTTTCTTTAATGGTGATAAAAGATTCAACAGTCACAATGTCCTTTTCTGTATCCCCCCCATTCCACTGTATCACACTCACTAGCCTTTCCTCCCACACGCCCCGTCTTTTGGACACTTCTCTGCTGCTCTCAGAGTAGAAACTCAGATAAAAGCAGTGAGCGGAAATTATAGCAAGCCTGAGAGCTAAGGTGTCTTAAAATTTCTTTCATTTAACAAATAAATACATGAAGCATGATTAATGAAAGCTCAAAGACAGAAACGGGCTTCAACCTAAAGATCCGAAAAACAAAACAGCCAGTCACTGACTCTTACCTTGATCTCCATCCGAAATGGCAATCCTGCCTCCAGGCGTCTCAGAGTGAGACTGTGTGAAAGCTGTCTCCTGCCATTTTATAATCCTCTCTATGGCTGAGATTAAAGGCATGCATCCCTACCACCTGGTTTCTATGGCAAGTAGTGTGGCTACTGGGATTAAAGGTGTGTGTCACCACTGCCTGGTCTGTAAGGCTGACCAGTGAGGTTGTTCTACTCTCTAATCTTCAGGCAAGCTTTATTTATTAAAATACAAATGAAATGCCACTATAAATACATCCATTTCTTTTGAATCCAGTCTCTCTCTGATCCTCAGGACACAGACGAAAGGAAGCCAGGTTATTTGCCACGATGTAGCATCAGCGGTTTTTAATCCAGTTCCCAGTAGAGGAGTCCTTACTCCTCTCTGAATCCTCATGGGCTCTACTCCTGCTGTTCATAGTTCTCCTGGTCCTCCAGCTCCCACCAAAGCCCCTTGACAACTCCAAACTCTTCTGCCTTCTTCCTGTAAATTGGCCTCCTGACCCAAAAAAATCTATGGTCAGATTTATCACAGAAACTGCCCACTGTTTGGTACCACCTTTCATATTGGTTACTTTTCTCACTGCCACGAGAAATGCCTAATGAAAATCAACATCAAGGGAGTAAGGGCTTATTTGGCCTCAGAGTTCAAGGGTACAGTACACTGGGGTGGGAGTCCCAGCAACAAAGGAATGAGGCAGCTCAGGGATCAGCCTCATAGACATGCCCAAAGATGTATCCCTTAGGTTATTCTAAATCCTGTTGAATCGACAAGATTAACCATCAGGTCCAGTGTCCTTCTGTCTTGTGACCCACCCACCACCCCTGACCTGCTATGCTGTTGGGACAGGCTTGACTAGACCACCTGCTCCTATACAGCATCCCTGTGCTAGCCTAAAGAGCAGGAGGAGTGGAGGGCAGCCTCATTTGGAAGACTGGTTTCAGTATCTTCTATCTTCTGGTTGCTAGGCGTGCACCCCCCAAACGCAGAGGAAGTAGGGCATAGAGCCACTTGCCAAGATCGGGGAGAGAAGAATGAACAGGACAAACTCACTCCACTGTGCCATCACCGAGGGCTGGAATGTGGAGGGAAGAGGAGGCGTGTGGTAACAAGAGGAGGGGCGTGGTGAGAGGAGGACCGGGCGCAAGGAGGTGAGGCGCTGGAGATGGATGGATAGATGGTCATCTTTGAAAGGGTCACACCCACAGACAGGCAGGGAGGATAGATAGGTGGTTGTCCTTGAAAGGGTCACACCCACAGACAGACAGCACATTGGAAATAGAGTCTGGAGTAAAGGCAGGCTCTGCTGTAGGAGGAAAGCCGATGAGGGGTCATACCCCTGTAGAGAGCACACGGGATTAGCAGGCCGTGAGGCCTCAAGGGGACCTCCACGTGACTCCATGTGGATTAAACGGGAAAACATATGACAACGAAGATACCAGTCTTAGATTGAGACAACTGGCTGTGGTCTCTGGAGGCCAGATCACGTGTGATGTGGATGAGGGGCCCAGTTTCTAAGATTCTCCCAGTAAGCGCAGGGTGGACACAGGGGTCGTCTTTTTCATCCAGGATGAAGTTTCTGAGCATGGATGCACCAGCTCTGGGGCTCCCCCAACTACCACAGGTGTTCCTGATAGCTGGTTGATTAAGGTCCAGTCCCCTAGCTCCTGGGGGACGCAAAAAGAAGGAAGGAACAATCAGTAGTCCAGTTCAATCAACAGTGGCCTGGGTTGTCGATTTGTAGCTGATATGTGAGCTCCTCCCCACCCGGTACCTGGAGTGTCAGAGATCATGAGAGAGACCTCACCCAGCATGGGCGCTGGACTGCAGCAGATGCCCTCATTGGTCCAGGTTCAGCTGCCACCCCTGTACCTTCACAGTGTCCAGGAGGACGGACCCCAATGGCCACACTTTCTGAAGACCTCTTCCCTTGATCTCCCCACAAAGATGCTTTTGTGCTCATCCATCAAAAGAAACACAGCAACAAGCCAGGAAAATCCAATAACCAGAGCATAGCAAGCTGCAAATGAGTTCTGTCCACTTCCCTTCTCAGGCACCAGCAGCATAATGAAGCTTTTCCCCGAGAACAAGTCCTCAGATGGGGACCTGACAGGAGAGAGGCTGCTGGGTGTGGTGTAAGACACAGGCTCCTAAAATCCTGTGTTCTCAGAAGAGCCAAGTGTGGGTGGGCTCAGTGGCTGCAGTTTGGGGAACTCTACCCCCCTGTCCCTGACCTTGGGCTATGATCACATTCTTAGCCATCTGTCTCCTGGCCTGGGGACAGACAGATGTCAGACAAATGTGGTACCTAACCTGGGACAGAGCCTGAGACATGGTGAAGAGTCAGTGAGAAGGGGCTAGAGGAGAGCTGGAATGAGGTGTGTGTGTGTGTGTGTGTGTGTGTGTGTGTGTGTGTGTGTGTGTTGAATGTTCATCCAACCCAACCCACCAGTGCTCATTTTCTTGACATGCAGACAGAGATCTGGCCGAGACCAGCATAATTCTGAGAAGACGGCTGAAAGGTCCTGAGTGTAAGATGGCCAATGACCTCTGTGTAGAATAGGTCATCTGAGGCAGGATGCTGATTGCCCTTCCCTGGGTCATGTATCATGCTTATGACCTCATGGCAGTTTCAAAGGGAGAGGACAAGTGGAGATCTCATGAAAGAATACCATAGACCCTGCTCAGTGAACAATGAGTATGACAAGGCTGGTAACCACACCCTAGGTTATAAACACCCTATGTTCCTGGTGAGGGTGTTTATCCCAGACAGGCACTGACCACAGACCAAATTTCTCCACCCAAGTCTAGCTTAGTGAACCAGTGAGTTTATTGGGGTTGCTTACAGGGGTATGAATGAGGAACTACTTAGAGGAGGATGAATGACAAAGATGGCTGCACCTCTAAAAAAAAAAACCATCCCCAGCATTGGGAATGATCCACTAAAGCTACCTAGAGAACTTAGAGGCAAATGGAGAGGTTGAAGGGTCTCTCCTTAACATTTATTTCTGCTTCTATAATCTTGGAGAAGTAGCTTGTGAGTCCTGTAAGTTTCAGGAACTCCCTGAGACCTGTAAATTTACTTCCTGTGTCTTAAGGAGTTTCTCTCCAGAAAGCAGTGTTCACATACAAAACCATTCACAATTGAGACCAACAATGAAGGACACTTTAACCAGTGTCCCAAATATAGCACTGGATAGGTTTACATCCAAAGATATCTTCTTGTTCTTCTCAAATGCTAACTGGACCTACCTCCCTGAATAATGAAGCTTTCCCTCCTGAGAACAAGCCCTCAGGACCTCTTCCCTCTGTCACTGTATAATCTCTGTATCGCCCTCTTTGTGAAGATGTCAGCTGCACATCAGTTGATGACTCCTTTCTGGGGGTTACCATCATCTTCACACCAACTTTTCCAGGGACTGGCTGACAACTGGGATACATTGCCTTCTAAGGTGTCTGCTGATCCTTCTCACACTCTCTCCATTCAGACACCGTGCGTGTTCAGATTCTATTGCAATAGTGTTGTTTAAGTCCTTCCCCCATATAAACCCAGGTTTGATGAACTCAAATCAAAAGCTGTGCAGATGGCCTGCTGGGGATGAATGCAAGAAGCAGGCAGGGATGCCAGTCACTTTGTTCTCAGCACCATGACAAAACGTCTGACAAAAATTAGCTCGAGGAAGGAAGGGTTCGTCTTGGGTCACAGCTGAAGGTCAAGTCCATCCTATCAATCATATTGACAGGATCCTGAGGCAGCTGGTCACGCTGCATTCACGGTCAGGAGCAGAATGAGAGATAATTGCTGGTGCCCAACCTGTGTTATTTTTATTCAGTTTAGAACCGCAGCCTAGAATGGTGCTGTCCACCATTAGGGTGGGTCTTCTTTGCTCAGGTAAACTTTTCTAGAAACACACAGACACACACACACGCACACACACACACACACAATTTGACAATAAAGATTCACCATCATAAGAAATGTAGCAGGCTTTCTCTGGGTCACCAGCCAACTCCCAAATCATGACATGGAGATTTATTATTAGTGATGAATGCTTGGCCTTTTCTTATCCTTGTCCCAATAGCTCTTTAGACTTATTTTAACCACTTTCTATTTGTTTACACTTTGTCTCATGGCTTTTTACCTTTTTTGAATTCTGTATGTCCTACTCTGTGTCTGCCTGGCTGGATGGCCCTGGGAGTCTCCTTCTCTTCCTCTCTCCTTCTCTTCAGTTTTCACCCCAAACTTATATCCTCATTCTACATATTTTTTTTTCTGGCCACCAGCCCCACCTATCTCTATTCTGCCTAGCTATTGGCTGTTCAGCTTTTTATTAGACCAACCAGATGCTTTAGGCAGGCAAAGCAACACATTTTTATGTCGTTAAACAAATGCAGCATAAACAAATGTAACATCGTTACACAGTTAAAATAATATTCCACAACATAAGCAAATGTAACATATCTTTACATAGTTAAAGTTATATTCCACAACATAAACAAATGTAACATATCTTTACAGAGTTAAAGTAATAGTCCACAACAAAAAAAGGATACGAGTGTCAGGAGCCTCAAGCTCACAGGCTCTGAGGTGAAAATTGCCTGGAGTCTAGAAATGTCTCCTGAGTCACTCAGACATGAGCTGACTGATGCTCATCCATCAAGCCTTAGACATCAGTGCCCAGTGTGGAAGGATCCCACCTGGCTGACCAGAGGACCTGGTGCATACAACCTCTATTAGCATGTTGTATGTCAGTTAGTGACATTTTATGTTGGATGTGTCCTCAGCACATAATCCAGGGGACTGTTGTAGGGGACTCAGGACATTCCCTGGTGCAGGTCATCTGCAGAACCCTGACATGTGTCTGGGGATCCAGGGAACCGTCACAGGACGTTCCCCAGTGCAGGTCATCTGCAGAACCCCGACATGTGTCTGGGGATCCAGGGAACTGTTAACCACTCGCATTCATAGTCTGAGGTTGCAGCAGCTCCAGAGTGTGCTACTTTCATGCAGGGAAGATGTACGTACATCCTGCAGCTCGAGGATCCGATGACAGCCTCCCCCTCTTCTCTGAGTGTAGGATCCGAAATTCAGGGGTTCTCTGCCCCTTTCCCAGAAAAGGCAGAGTTTGATGGACATCAGGCTGTGGGACCCAGGGGCTGGGCAATGAGTTGGCCAGAACAAAGGGCAATGTTGGTGGCCACAGCCCCTGGATGCATGTCTGCACTCTTGCCTGACTTCCCACCTCTTTCTGACCAGGCCTGGATACGACAGCAAGATGGATGACTCCATTTTCCTTTTCCTCTTCATTGCCTCTGCCATGGAAGATTATTTTAGTTCCAAGGACAGAGGATCCTAGGAGGGAGGGAGCCAGGGTGGCCATGCAGTGCATGACCTATCGGTCTAGGACTTCCATCTGAGTACCTTGTTCTGCTGATATCTGTGTCCATCCAGACCCTTCTGGTCCCGTGACAGTCTCCTCCCAACTTTTGAGAGTAAGCCACACTGTATAGAGCCCAGCTGATCTCGTCCCTGCTTCCCTATGACCCAGGAGCTCCTTCCTGGTGGGGAAGGCAGGCTGAGCCTGGGGCAGTTCTCTGTTAGTGCCACTAGCTGATGGATGAGGAAATGATGGGTGGAGACTGGAGATGCAGAAGGCTGATCAACACAGGGCTGTGCATCACACATACACACCCGTGTGCTCACACGGTGTATGCTCTGTATCAGCTCTCCTGCGGGCTCTGCATACGGGGTTCTAGAAGCCACAGACCAAGAGGGACAGAAAAGACAACCATGTTTGTGTGGAATGGGTACAAAGTTTCTGCCAGTCCAGCCTGACAGCTCTTAGAACTTACACAGCATCAGGTATAGTAGCTAATCTAGGGGTGCATGGAAAGGACTTGAGTATGCAAGGAGGTTCCTATCTAAGATGTCCCTAGACCAGAGTGTACATACATAACTTGGACAGGAGGTGTATATCCCATGGTATTGTATATACACACAAGGGCAGCATCTGTTATTGATAGAAGCGTGCGACCAGCTATACTTTAATATACATATACACTAAGCTGGGAAATCTGAAAGAGGGCAGAGATATTCATCAGCATGAATGTGTGAAGTGGCCGTGTTCCGAAGCCCAAGACTCAGACACCTCAAATGAGATGAATGGGTGGGAGTGGATGTTGATATTGAGGCCAGATGCCAGAAAGCTGATAACACACACACCGAGGGTAAACAACAAGCTGCCAGCGCTCTGTGGGCCTCCTCTGATGCTGATAGATTGCTCCCAAGGTCACAGAACTCATGATAAATTTCTGGTGCCTGTCACTCACCAGGTCTAGGGCTGGCAGCCGCTTGAGAAGTCTGGAAAACTCTGAGCACTTGAAAACATACTTTGATGCATGAGCAAGCCATGGTTTCCTGAATGGGGTTTCCATCTACCCCAGGGTTTGCTGGCTGCCAGCCGAGACTGTGAGAGGGAGGAGAGCCAATGTGGGCAACCCTCCTGGGCCACCCTCTTGGCACACCCTTGTGTGACAGAACTGAGGGGAGCAGGCGCACCCTGAGCTTCACTGTAGAGACACAGAGTCAAAGCAGGGTCATATGATTAGAGTCAACTTCCAGTCTCTTTCCTCCCTGAAGGCCAGGCTGGGACCGGACTCAAAGCCCTGCTGTCTATCTTTCTTGTGGCCAGCCCCTCCTGTGTCAACTCATTAGTATATGATCCAGTGCCTCGGAGAGGCTCATGAATAACGAAAAACTGCTCCAATTACTGAGGACATTCCGAAGATTGAGTTCCTCTTACAAAGTAGGGACAAAGGCCAGTCAAATCCTTTACTGTAAACATCTTGTTAAGAAAACAAGAGAAGGACACAATTATTGAAAACAGAAAGTAGCACTAACAGGAACCCCCCATCTGAGGGGAAGCAATGCTACACTTCCTCGGTGAGGGCCAGAGGACTGACTGCTCTCACCAAGTCTACCCTAAGTGGTGTGGAGGGACTCCAGGGTCCCTGCATCAGTGGAAGGGTCCCAGATGTCACTCACTAATCAAAGCATCTTCTTGGGAATGGAGCTGCCTCAGAGGTCATGGTGTATTTTACAGTGTGAGCTTGACTACCTGAGTTCAATCCCTGGATCCAGGATGGAAGCAAAAAAGTGATCACAGAAACCAGTTCTACTTATACATACATGTGATATGCACGCATGCCTGTGCACAAGCGTGCGTGTGCATGCACACACGTGCACACACACACACACACTGTGGCCTGCCTGCATGCACACACATGCACACACACACACACACACACACACACACACTGTGGCCTGCCTGCATGCACACACGTGCACACACACACACACACTGTGGCCTGCCTGCATGCACACACGTGCACACACACACACACACACACACACACTGTGGCCTGCCTGCATGCACACACACATGCACATATACAATACAAAGGAATTAATGAAATGTAAAAACAACTCTCTGGGACCCAGTTTTGAGCTCTGCCACATTGGTTGGATGACAGCGAGACTCCATTCATGGTAGTCTCTGAGGTAGGAGGATAGAGAGGAAAAAAGTTCCAGATAGAAAGATTGACATGTGAAAAACACCAGTGACAGAGAAAGACTGAAAACCTCTTCTCCTTGGGTTACTTGACCCAGCTCATGGCCCATACCCATTCTCACGAGGGCCTCCTATTTTTATTAATAAATTATCTCGATTACTATTCATGTATCCCTGATCCAATTCTTTGTTCTTAGACTTTGTTCCAGACTCAAGAGCCTGGAAACCCCAATGATTGCCCTCTGGACTCTTATCCACACATACAACACTTCTACCCCTAAGATAATAGCATCAGGTTTGGGGACCATCACCAGGGAGGAACATTGGAGGAGACACACAGCTTAGCAGCCATGGCAGAGGTACCCCTGGAAGATAACAAAGTGCCCCCTTTGTTTTTCTCACCTGTCACTTGAGTCTAGACTGGTCTAGCTGTTTCCCCTCATGCAGGAAGATTTGAAGGGAACCTTTGTTCACCGTCTGAGCAAACAGTAGCCTCCCTCCCTCCCCGGCACTCAACAGACACAGGTAAACTTAGCAACCAATGAACAGGAAATGCTGCCTCCCAGCCTCTCCTTCAGGCATCCCACAGGCAAGCACAGCCCATGCTCCAGGCTTTCACTATTCTAGGACACAGTGGTCAGTCTGAGCTTTGCTTATTGTCTGTCTGTCCCAGGAGAATGTCAACACTTTCGCTTGTCACTCTAGCTCTAGGCTATGCTGGCCATTGGGTTGATGAACAGCACATAAAATGGGGAACTGGAAAACCTAGCACATCAAAATCTACCCCGCCAGTCTCCTGCCACGCTTCTGGTCATCCACCGGCTGCTGCACCCACCCCCAGTCTGAGGTTCCTGGCACTGTCTGAAACCCCCTCTGCTCCCCTCCGTGTCCCACGAGACAGACTAACCTAGGCTTAGGCCCCTTTTGAATACCAGAGGGATCATAGGTCACACTAATTCCCCACGCAAACTCATGGGACACTCTCAGATCAACAAGGGTCAGGCAGGTAGACAACACATCAGATTGTCTCACACACACACAGGAAACAGTGAGATCCAACAGGTGCACCCTAGTAGATTAGTGTCTTTATCCTGCCACAGGCGGTCAGTCTTCCCTGTCCAGACATATGGTCAGCAGGAACAGATTCCACAGCTGTGCGTGCTGAGGGCCAGCAGGTATTTCACACACTGAGAATTTTATAACAGAACACTAAGGCCTGGGAGCTCCAAGAGCAGACACTGCTGTTTCTGGAGATTGGGAGTCCAAACTCAAGGTCTGGGCAGATCCAGGTTTGCTGAGAGATTGTTTGTACACACCACTCTAACTCAGGGTCCCTCACAGGGCAGAGAGAGACTGGTCCCCGACACAACCATGAGTCCTCTCGTACATAACCGCATCTTCCACCTCCTTAGAATCTATCTCCACCTTCAACATACATATTTATGGGGGCGTTCTATTTCATAGCAGGAGGCCAGGGTGTTTCGAAAGTAGATATGAGAAGAAGGGAGTAGGGGGTCTCCCCACCCCAGCACCCCACTTCCATCCACAGTGCCTCTGTTCACAGTCTGTTCCCCGAGCAGCTTTTGTTCCTTATGCCCCACTTAGCCCTTGACTTGAAGACTTGACCCGTGCCAGTCACGCTGCCTGGGCTGTGCTCTGCCCCTCCCCTACGCACCTGCTTTTTCTTTGTGTTTGTGCCTTACCTGTAGACTCTCTGTAGCCTTGTATTGGGCACTGTCTGCCATCCACCTCTTCCACCGGGCTCCTGACTCTGGAGACAGACCGCACTGAATCCTCCTGGCTTGCTTCACAATGACTTCATTGTACCCCAAGCCTGGCAGAGTGAAGCTCAGTACCTAGGCAGGCCTCAGAGACGCCTAGCCCTGTGGGCACTCTGATGTGCATACTACTACTGGTGCAATTCTTTATGTTTTAGGGATGGGGTATAGAGAAAGGTGGGGTGAGCTCCACTTTGAAGACAGGATGGAGAATCTTGAAGGATGACTTGCCTGCCATCTTACTGTTGGTGACTTCTCACTGGGGGCCATCATCAGGATTTCATACTCTATCTCTTCATGAAGAGTCATGACAGCTAATATAGGCTGTCAGTCAATTTGACAGGACCTAGACAGACATGTGGGTGGGTCTGTGAGGGAGTATTCATATTGGGTTAGCTGAGGTAGAAGACCCTCTCTAAATACAGGTGGCATCAACCCATGGATTGGGGGCCTGGGCTGGATCAAGAGAAGAATGTGAGCTGAGTACCAGCATCCCTCTCTCTGAGGCTCCTGGTTGCAGACGCAATGTGACCAGTTACCTCACGCTCCTGCCTCCATGTCTTCCTGCCCTGACGAGCTGCATCTTTGAACTGTGAACCACATTAAATCCTCCTTCCTTAAATTACCTTTATTAAAAAATTTTTCATAGCAATGGTAAAAGCTCATTTGCAAGATCGGGGTGGGTTGTTTCGTCTTAAACGTGTTTCTATGCGCTTGTCACTTCAAAAACTCACACACCCATCTTTCTGTTCTGTCTGAATTGTTTTCGGGCTTTCCCACTTGACACTCTCATCCCCACACTGGCATTTCGAGTGGTGTGTGATTCCCAAACACAAGGAGGTCAGTTCAGGACTTTCGGATGTTCAGGTGTGTTTAGTCTCTGCAGTGACTCCGCAGGCTGGAGGGAGCCCAGCGGGAGGGGGCGGTCACTGCCACTCTCCATACAGATACTATGTTACTGTTGCCTTTAATGTGAGTCTGTGCGACAAATGTTGCCTCAAGGACATTTTAATTCCTTTGTAACAGCCTTGTAATAAAACCTTGTTGAAAGAACTCAGAGAGTCTAAATTCTCTTCATTGATTCCCTCGAATGTGTATGATCCTGAGAAGCCCTGGAAGGGAGAAAAAAGGAAAAACAAGAGACAGGTGTTGGTTTCCAAGCAGGATCTCTCTAGCAGACACAGCTCTGAGGAGAAGAGGTTGAGTCCAGGTGGGGGACAATCACAGCAAAGGGGTGTTCTGCTCCCCTTAGGACTGGGGCAAAGTGGACAGGCTGGAAGGACAGAGACCAGTCTAGAAGGATCCTCACTGTCACGAGGATGGTGGAAACACTGGGATCTGACCTGAACTGCATGTGCCCATGGTGCGGAGGGTCTTCTTCTCCACAC
Organism: Microtus oregoni; assembly: GCF_018167655.1. Classification (NCBI taxonomy): domain Eukaryota; kingdom Metazoa; phylum Chordata; class Mammalia; order Rodentia; family Cricetidae; genus Microtus; species Microtus oregoni. Next base: position 2,990,857 of record NW_024543064.1, read on the forward strand.
ACTGATTTCGGGTGTGTGCTCCCTGACTCGGCTCAGAACACAACTTAGCTGTTCTTATCACTGTGGTGCTACTCACCTGTCAACAGATGCTGACCCTTCAAGAAGAACTTGCAGGCTGCCATCAGCTAAGCTTCCACCCCTCACAATGGGGTCACATTTGGAGGAAGAGTCTTTGGAGATGCAACTTGGCATGATGGGAAATCTTAGTTGTCAACCAATGGGGTATAAAGTCACCATGGAAACCAACACCATCTGACTGGGTTGATTAAGGAGGGCATATCCACCTATAACATAGGTGGCATTGTGCCATCAGCTGGGATCCCAGACTGATCAAAAGCAGAAAGCCAGCTGAGCACAGCCTCTGTCTTTCTCTGCTTCCCCACTGTGGGCACACAGTGAGCAGCTTCCCATCACGCTTCTGCTGCCCTGACTGCCCCACCACGATGAGCTACAGACTTGGAGGGCGATTGACATAAATGCTTCCTTCCATAAGCTGCTTTGGCCAGGTGTGCTATGGCAACAATGAGACAAGAAACACACATGATAAAAGGAGCATACACAGTATTAAAACTAAGTAACATATACACCGTAAATGGGGCACCCACAGTGTTAAAACCAAGCTACCTGGTGCCCTTAAAAAGAGAGATTAAAGGCTGAGGGGTATGGCTCGGGGGCAGAGGGCCACTTTCAACCCCAAAAACAAAGTGACAGAAGAGGAGGTCAGGATGGAGACCCAGGAAAGCAGTAGGAGAACTCTAAGCCCCAGAGGGGCCCATGAGGAACGGCTTGCTCACAGGGTGCTCCCGACCTAGGACCCTGACAGCCTTCTCACAGCAAGGTGGGGCATCCTGACAGCCAGGAGGCAGAGTCATGCCATGTGCATGCCATACGCACTCCATGCACACGCCATGCACACGCCATGCACACGCTATATGCACTCCATGCACACGCCATATGCACTACATGCACACGCCATGCACACCAAGGATTCAGCGACTGGATACGAACCCTGCCTCTGCGTGTCAGTGTGAGCAGAGACTCAGTTCCACAGGCAACTGGGCAGGATGTGTCAAAGCGCCAATCAGGAGCAGAAATTAAGCAATCTGAAGCGAGCGAGCTGGAAGGACCACTCTGCTGGGCACGGGCAACATCTTTGATCAGATGGGCTTCAAAGGTCAGCTCCAAAGGACACGGGGGGGGGGGAGGCGGGGGCAGACTGGAAATGTAAAGTCAGACTTCCAGCTCAGCACCATGACGTCAGTGTGAAAGGACAGAGCCCTGAGGAAGCGGCACTGTCCTGGGTGAACTGGGTCCTCTTCCTCAGAGCCACCATCTTCCCCGCAGGCAGGCAGCATTTGCATATGTGTGAATGACTTCATTGTTTAATTTAGGCTTCTACAACCCATTCCTGCAGGGGTGTGAAGTGCCACTGATTTTCTGCAGGTTCAGGCTTGTGGAGACAGTAGGCATCAGAAGCCCCGGCCAGGATGACAGCCTCTGAGACAGCATCTTCTCTCCCACCCAGTGCCCCTCCCTCCACCCCAGAAGGCATCCCATCCAAGTGCCTTGGCTCATCCCTGGCCTGCAGGAGTGAGCCCTCTGCTTCTTTCTGAAACATAGGAATATGTCTCCTAAAACTGAGTGCCTACAATCCAGACCCCTTCCTTTGAAACCAGCACCCCAACTGCAGGGATGTCATAGGGTTGCCTCTCCCAAATCAATGTGCTGAGAGAGTCACCCCTAGTGTTAGGGGCTAGGAGACCAGGCCTTAGGCACATGGTTGGGTCATGCGGGCAGGGTCCATGATGGGACTGGTGAGCTAAGTGCTTGCTGCACACAAGGACCTGAATTCAAGTACCTAGCACCCACGTGGGAAGAAAGGTAGGATGTGGCATGACTCACCTGTAGTTCTAGCATTGGGGACCCCTGAGGCTTGGTCACAAGTCAATGAAATTCAGGTTCAGAGAGAGATGCTGTCTCTCAGGTGGTGACTAAGGTGGAAAGCGAGAGAGAAAGATAGCCAACACTAACTTCTAGACTCCACATGTACTGCATATGAATGTGCACACACACAGAGACACACATATACACACATGTAAACATGTATACATATCACAACACCTCATACACATGTATGCACACACCACATAGACACACATGTCATATCACACAGCACATGCACACATCACACACATGCACACACATCACACATACCACACACACACACACACAAATTGATTTCCCTGTCAAAGAGGCCCAAGGGCTTGTTCTTCCATCCACAGTGCACAGACGCAGTTAGGAGCTAGTGGTGATGACTTCTCTTCAGACGGCTGGGCCGTAGCCCCTTGGTCTTGTAGCCTCAAGGATGGGGGTGACGTGCTCCCTGTGTTTAAGCGGCTCTGTTCATGGCATGTGTCACAGCAGCTTGCCCTAGCATGCTTCTCTGTTGCTGTGACAAACCTGCTCACCAAAACCGAATCTCATTAGGAAAGGGTTCATTTCAGCTCATGAACTACACGACTCGTGAAGGCAGGAACAGAAGCAGAGCCGTGGAGGAACGCTGCTGTCGGGTTTGCCTCCTCTGCTTTGCTCTGCTAGCGTTCTTAAACATCCCAGGCCAAACTGCCTAGGAATGACACCGCTCACAGTGGCCTGAGCCCTTCTACATCAATTAGAAATCAAGGAAAAGTCTCACAGACACACCAACGAGCCAGTCTGATGGAGGAAATTCTTCAGTTGGGCTCTCTCTTACAGGTGACTCTGGTTTGTGTCGGTCGACAAAACTTCCCAGCACACACAGGGAAAGGCTGCAAAAGGAGCAGGCAGGACCGCTGCCAGACCTCCCCCATCATGGGTCACATGCACGCTCCCGGGAAGGGCCTGTCCCAGTGCTGCTGCTACTGTAAGCCTTTCAAGTCGGTAGTGGCAGGAGCAAGGCTGGGAGCTTCCAGCATGGAGGCACGGTGCAGGCAAGGACTACAAAAGCCACAGGTACGTTGAGCCATTGCCCCCAAGCTCCCTGCAGTTTCCTGACCCACTTGAGCTCATCCTGTAAGACACCACAGTGGAGTGACAAGGAGGGGTCTTGCAGCTCGAGTCCCCTGCTTCTACAACTTTAATATCTTAATTTGTGATCGAGAAAAATGCGTGCTAAATGGCAGGAGTGAAAAAGAGCTGCCTGTCCCATAAGGAATGCTGCTCCAAGGGACCCTTAGGGCAACACAAGGAGCTGCAATGAACCTTTGCCTCCCTTCCCAAAGGGCATCAGGGGAGTCTGCAGCAGCCTGCCAGTGGCCTTGCCTGGTCCAGAGTGACAGCCTCAAATGCCGTCCACCGGCAAAGACATAGCCGTATAGAGGAACCCGGTGCACAGAAGGAGCTGTGGGAGGGAGCACGGTGGCAGGCTACCATCCCTCCTTCTCATACCATGAGCATTTAGATGGTCCTCCTTCCAGCCTGAGCACCGCCCTGGATCCCAGGACCCAATGCCTCAAACACCCGGTGTTAGAACTTTGGAACTCTGGCCTGGACTGCAGCGTACTGGCCAGAGGAGCTGGGGGTATTGCCTTAGCAGAGCCGAGATGCGAGAGCCTTGGATATGGGTCCATTCACCTCTCCGCATCCTCTTCAGTCTCTCCACACTACGGCTCCAATCTGGAGAAAGTGGCTATGGACGCTCAGGGGAGCTTTTTTCCTCTTTAATAGATTTGCTCCAGCTGGAAGCTTATGTCTCAGACAGTGTGTTGAATCAGGCGAAGCCATTCAGACATGGGTTTACAGAGGGGACACTATATATCTGACAGAGGATCAATGTGTCTCTCAGCCCTCATCAGAGAGGCTTTTATTTACAGTAGATGGTGATCAACACAGAGACCCGTCACTGGCCAAAGTGGATGAGACGTCAGTGAGCTTAGCCCTAACAGGGACATCTACAGGGCACTTCCCTATCAAGGCTCAGGGATTGTTGCAGAAGTGGGCATGGAAAGATGGGAGAGCCGGAGGTGGTGAATGGCTGCAGGGGACAGCATCTTCCTGGCGTTGCAGGGTAGCTCTCCATACGACCTCCCAGCAGTTATGCCAGCATAGAGAGGACTCAAGTAAACTTAAGCCAGACCAAATCCCAGTATGGAGAAGGGAGGTGATCACAGATTCCCACGCCTAGCTGAGGAGCTATTGGCAATTGGTAGATACTGGGAGAGGACTCAGCTGTTTCCTTTAAGAGTATGAGCCCTGGTAGGTCAACCCCACTCTAGTGGAAGGTCTGCACATTAAAGAGCATATGGGCAATATAAGCTGAACTTGATGGGTACTTTTAAAAAAATGACACAAAATTGGGTAGGGAAGGGGGTGGATATGGAAGGAGCTGGAGGAAGGGTTTAGTATGATCAGAATACATGTAGGAGATCGAAGAGGGGATGTTTGTGCGACTGTGCCTTTCAAGGTCCCTTAGAAATGAACATATAACTGGACGTGGAGATGTGATTAACAGTGTCTACTCACTCCTGATACGGTCCTAGTGATAAACTAAAGCACCGTTGTTCCAGACTCCAACCCGGGCACCAAGGAGATTCTTGAGTCTTCTCTACAGAGATGGGGTGACGGCTTACAGTCAGCAACATGGGTGACCCCGAAGCACCCACAGTATTAGTCTTCACCCAGCATGGATGATATTTTCCTATGACTACATAGACAGCATACAGAGATGACTATTTAGATGGAGCCCCTCTCAGTTAACCTTCCCAGCTATGCAGTCTACCGCCTCCCAAGACCCAAGGCCACATGCAGCTAGGGCCGAATTTCACGTAAATGGCTGGAGTCTTAGTTGCAAGTCAGTGAGCTTCCCCGGGCCTTCTTCTGTGAGAGGATGTGACGTGACCCTCCCCAGTTCACAGGCCCAGCTGTGACCCACACCCGAAGCAGTAAGGCTGATCTGATGAAGACAGCTGCTGTGTTGTTCAGAGGGCCACATTCTACAACAAAGAATCCACATGCCACGTGGCCAGCAGTGTCCCAGAGGAGATGTCAGCACGTTGGGCCTCTTCTCTGACGTGGAGAGGCACTGTAAATGGCGATTTGGGGACTTTAACGAGGAGGAAAGTCAGCCCTCAGCAAACTCCTTGCTTCCTGCTCCCACAGAGATGCTGACACAGCCAGCGGGGGAGACAAACGAATTAGAGAATTTTCAGTGGTGGCACAAACAGGCCTCGCAGCAGGGACAGCCCCCTTGTCTTTCAGAAGTGCTTGTCAGCTGAGATGTTTCCCCGTGGAACCTCCTGATCTCACCTGGAATGAGAATTGGGACCACCCCCTCACTGCCCAGGACAGCCACATGGACTCCTAAGTTCCCTGCCTGAGCTTCCTCATGGGTCCACCGCCTGGCTCTTCTCATTCTCAAAGCAGCCGCGTGAGCCACCTGGGTGAGGTCAAGGTCAGGACTTTGACATTGCAGCGTCGTTAATGCAGGCTTGGGTCAGGTTGTAGAACTGTAGTTCTGCTCAAATCAGGAGGCAGCTGCTAAGAGAGGAAGAGGAAAAGACCTACAGGTGTGAGGGTTAGGGACCTTGACACTCCTCTCACGCTCTGTTCTGTTCCGGGCAGGCTGTTCCTACAGGGCCCACTTTGGGATGTGAAGGGCCTGCCCCTGCTGCACAGGTCAGATTCCAGCCTGACTCCATTCTCTCGCTGGGGCAGAGGCGTTAAGAGTGGCAGACACTCTGCTCGGCATCTCAGCTCATTGGCACCCATCACGAGGCTCTGGAGAGGGCATTTCATAGGCTTCTCTGAGAGGTCAAGAAACTACCTCATTGTTCACAGCTCCTGGCAGGCAGGGCTGGCCCAGCTCTAGCCTTTCCAGCCACGCAGGCTGCGTACCTGATCCAGGACCTATTTATTTACCAAGGAAGAAAAACCAAGCAGCACCCCATCTGCTTGCCTGAGGTCTACCTGACTCCCAGAACCCTGTCTTTTCTGGGCCTCCTCTCTAGACTCTTCTTGCACACCTAACCTGCAGCTCATGAGAAAGGAAGTCAGACAATATCGTATTCTGGTTTCATATGGCTAACCAGCTGCTGCTCCACTCCACTGGGTAAAGCAGTCCTTTCGGCTGCCGGCCAGAGGGGGGACAGACAGCACAAGGCCTGGTGACTTCCTTCGGCTCTTGAGCTTAGAGGGGGCAGGGCAGGCCTGTGGGACTGTGTGGCCACCTCTACTGCATACTCAGAGTTAGGCGAAATTTTAGTAGAGAAGGTTCTAGAAGGTGAGTACAGCCTCTGAGTGGGAGGAGGGCCTCCCTATCTCTCTCCAGCCCAAGGAACCCCAGGTTGTCTTTCCTCACCAGTTCTCACACTGATGAACCCACAATTCAGGAAAGGTGATTGCAGACCAACCCCAGTTGCCTGCCACTGCTTCTTCATCCCAGAGAGCTGGGGCCTGGGGCTCAGCATGTCCAACCTGAAGCTGGACTACCTCACAGAGACATGGAGCTTCCAGAAGAACGCCAAGGCAGCCAGGGTTGGTGGGAGTTGGCTCCTAAGAGCCTGCCCTTCCTCCGACAGGGTGCTCGGGAGTGTGGCATTGATGTCACCATCCTGATTCTCTAGCGGCCCTGAGTTGAGAGAAGTGTGAGAGAAACCTGTCCAGCAAACAGCCGGACCTTTCCCACTCCAGGCTGGCCCTGAAGGAGCAGCCTGCCCTGTGCAGGGACAGCAGGCTGTGGGGGCTTCACCCAGAACCCACAGAGAGCCGGTGATGGCTCCAGCATCCCACACACTCGCTCTTCCTAGATAGAGACTAAAGATACACGAGGCAGGACTTTGACCAAGCACAGGGTTCTGACAAGGCCTCTGAGTGCCCAGCTTGGAGGGACATCTACTCCAAGGTATTCCCAAGCCTGGAGAAAGCATAGCCAGGGCATTCTGGTTGCAGCAGCTTATCATTGAGGAGTCATTCTATGCCCGTCAGATGCTCAGCATCACCCCTGTGAGAAATCCTCTCACAGGGGTGATGACCAAAACTGCCGCTGACCAAGGTGGCTGGGAACAGAGCCATTTTCATCAAGACTCTTCCAAATCTCCCCCAAGGCACATGCTAGGGGCCACAGACAACTTTTTGTTTCGTCATAATTCCAGAGACGCAAGTTCTGTCTTTGGACATCACAACAGGACACTGTCCGTCTACAAAGTTCTCGCTATGCAATTAGTGTTACAAGATCATAAAACGTTTTCACAGTGCACTGGGAACGTAGCTCAGTGGGTAGACTGCTTGCCTAGGATACACAGATCCCATCACACCATGAACAGGACAAAATGTACATGCCTGTAACCTCAGCATGCAGTTCAGATGTTTAAAGTAATCCTTCACTCCATCGTGGGTTTAAGGCTAGAGACTGTGTTTCATGGAGAAAATCCATGTCTTAAATATGTTTGTGATTTTTCGTTTGTCCACATTCCTAAGTGTCATGTGACTTTGAGACCTCAGGGTGAACAGGCTTGAATTCTAAAACCTTCTCAGGTCTCCAAGTAGCCATTGGGACATTTATATGTGTGAAATTGTGTCTTCAACCACCCTAAAGAGGCTTGCAGTGTTTTAGAGGTAACTGAGACATCTTGACTTAGGTCACCTTTTAGGTTGACCTCCAGTTAGGGAAAAGAAACCTGTATTTAAGACGGCCCAGGCTGTTCTCAGGAATCAAGTCTTCAAAGGCCTGCTTTGGCAGTGAGGACAGCCTCCTAGTCATCCTCTCACTAGCTTCTCTCCATACTCAGCTCCAAGCACCAGATATTCAAGCAGCCTGAACCCCAGGGGGTACACAGAGGTCCACAGTCAAAGGCCAGAGAAGCACAGCAGGCGTTGTTGAAGTTAGTGTCTTCGTTCTAACCCCCTGCAGTGAGGGGATTAGTGAAGTCAGGTGGACTCAGAGCCCTCAGCCACAGGTGCGCATCCCATAGATCCATAGATGTGGGTCAGGAACGCAGCAGGCAGCAGAAGGAAGGTGGTAAAATCTGGGTGTGGGTGGTGGGGCATGGACCTCCACAGAGAGCTGTTTAAAGTCAGGGCCACCAAGCCCTAGCCAGGGCACCTTTTCATCGCAGAACCTACAAGCTCAAAGAAATCTCTCCCTCTCAGACACAAAAAGCTGAGAGTGTTGCTCCTGAGAACCTTCAGCCTGGGTGTCTGTGACAGAGTTCGGCTGTACTAAGGCATGGTGCTCACCATGCCCACACTGTTGACGGCAGTGCTCGGGCCAAGGGACCGAGCCGAGCAAGTGCAGCACTGTGGTGTGCCTCAAGTCCAAGTGTTGGCGGCTTGGCTCCCTGCAGGAAGCATTCAGCTTCCAGGATGGTCAGAGAAAACATCCGGTCTGTCATCCTGCAACCTCGGTGGAACTCTGAAACATAGCCTGCTCTAATACTGAGGGGACTTAAGAGGTGAGTGAACAGCCATATTGGGGGACACGCCACTCTCTAGGACCTACACAGTGGGACAAAACCCTGAGCCCCTCTCCCAACTCCCTCAGCTTTTCTAGCCAGCCAGCAGGAGACAGCAGCAAGGACAGATGCCGGGAGGAAGCGTGAGAGCTCCGTGGGGCCATGTTGAGAGGTTGCTCAGCACTGGCGATCACCAGTGTTTGATACACTGACAGGACTGTGGAGGGAACAGAGCTGGGAAGCTTGTATAGATAGGCAAGGGTTGAGATCATGACGGAGGAAGCCAGGGCGGGGGCGGCCCTCTCTGCTGTTCTGCTTCAACCCGGCTATCGAGAAGGTGCCCTGGGACTTGGCATCTAACTGTGCTGGCTTCGGAGACAGAGCCTGAGACCCAGGGTAGATGAGAGTTCATGCCCTCTAGCACCCGCCAGCTGTTCTGCTCACATACGCAGCTGCAGAAGGAAGGGGGCGGCGCACACAGAGGTAAAGTAGGAAGAATCCTCGAGGAGGCCGAGCAAGCAAAGACTGAGCCTCTTCTGGTACTCCACAGACTGAGTTCTCTCCGCATCTCTTGTCCAGGCCCAGAAGCCCAGCTGACCTATTACTCCTGACCCTGCTGATGTACCCTCCCTCGGTTCCCTGCTAGTCCAAGCTGCTTCCTGGGCTACATTAAAAACAAAAAGGAGGCTTCCTATCTAGGAGGGCTGGGGCTTCAGGCAAGAACATCAGGCTGCTTAATGCTGGCCTTTCGGGTTGGTGAGACTCCCTGCTTTGTCCAGAGACCCCCCTAATCCTTTGGGTAGTCATAGATATTGGGAGTTGGAAAAGCAAGTTCTGAGGGTCACCTGTCCTGGTCTTATCCTCCTGGAAGCTCCATCTTTTTGGTTTCTGCCGTCCTTTAACCTATTCCTCCATGCTGGGCTAAACCCCTTGAGAAAGATCCAGAAACTGATGATGGAGATGAAAAAAAGGTGCACAGTCCTCCTGACTTCCCACATGGGGAGGGAAAAGAGAAGACCCCCTCTAAGGCACCGCCCTGAGATCACCTGTCCTGGCCTCTGCTAACTGCCTCACAGGGGATCCTGATGGCCCAGGTCATGAGAGTATGAACACACACACACATTCCTGGGGAGCCTGGGAAAAGTCACTTACCCTAGGCTTCCCAATGCCCCCATGGATGGACAGCCCAGGTTGGGACAAGCCCAGGTGTGCTCTGGGAAAGAGTCTTCCTAGCATCTGCCCAGGACACCCTCCTTCCAAACAGTTCTCCACCAGCCTTTCTGCTTGCTGGGAAGCATAAACAATCCCTCCCCCCCCTCCCACCCCACATCCAGGAACAAGAACCCAAGAAACCAAAAGCCGGCCCATCTCCTCCTGCGCCGGGCTTTGTTTGGTGTGTTAATTGAACTGATTTCTGTTCCTGCTGGAGGATGAGAGGGAAAGCAGGTTTAACGATCGAAATGCAATTTGCATATAAAGCTATGAGGCGAAGCAGACAGATTTTCTATTACCCAGCCAATAACAGGCTCCTTTCCCGGCAAAATGGCTTTCTGGAGGGAATGAACGGCCCGTGTGGGGAGGGAAGGCAGGCTGGGCTCCAGCGAGGCTCCAGGAAGAAGGGCTCTGCAGCTGGAGCTGTGCCTGCCTGGCTCAGGAGTGTCCTCTCAGCAGACAGTGCAGCTCCTGGGAGAGGAGATAAGGCAGGCAACCTCCCCCTGTCTCTGTTCGCTGGAGCAGGCCTGGTCTCTGTTTTGGTTCTCCTCTCTCCTCTTTGACATCTCGAGGAGACAGGCATGGATAGATGCCTGTCCTGGGTTGCCGTCGCTCCAGGGAATGGTTAGAGGTTGTATATCGGCTTTCCAGATGAGGTTGAGAGCGTTCCTAAAGTCAGTGGTCAGGGTGGAAGCGTGCATGGGTGCATGTACATGCACGCTCCAGCTGCCAATGGCTGGAAGGTGCTGGAAGGTGCTTCCGACCTTCTCCACGGTGGTGACCAGGTCCGTGTGCACCTTTCTGCAGTCCACACAGAACTCAAGTGAGATGTGAGGTGTTGGCTTTGAAGTGGTCATTGTTTCTTGCCCACGTGTCTCCATTGCCTGGCCACGGTGGGGGAGAGGGTGATGGTGAAGGAATCTCAGTACTGAATGACGTACCGGGAATCGGCTGCCTGAAGAACACAGCTCTCTGCACCTGACTGCTGACGCTCTTCGCTGCTCAGTGACTTAGGGAGTTGGACTGCCAGCTCAATTTAGTCCAAGGCTCCTGGCCTAGAGGAAGCTGCTGCCCAAGATAGGGAATAGCCATCAGGGGCAGAGTGGAGGGAGGAGTCACTGACTGCCCCAGCTGCAGGACCGTGGAGAGAGTGTGACTGTAGATCTAAAGAGCAGAGTGCCCCAAGGACCACCTGAAACAAGGCTGCCAACCACCAGTCATGTGGCATCCACAAGAGATGCCTGTGTTCCATGCCCAGAACTGTGAGGGTAATGTTAGTTAGAAACAAAATTTTGAAGTTCAGTAAAGAATCTTAAAATGAGATCATCTTGGCTAGAGAGTGGGTTCTAGGTCCAGCGATGGAACAGCTGGCCCTCTAAGTTCCACCTACAGCAGGTCACATCTGCATCAAACATGAACAAATGTCCCCAAACAACATTATCTGCCATCTATTTACACTCAGCTAGGTATTATAAAATCTCAAGATGATTGACAGCAAGGCAGACCAGGAGTTTCACTGGGCACCCCGCAGGGGCTGAGCTTTTGATATCACTTTCCGTGATAACGGTAAGTTCTGTAAATTTATAATGTAAATACTCCTGCAACTAAGCAAGACACTGGGGCAATTTGACTTCTAATTAACAGCTACTGAACTCTCTTTGGCTGCTCAAGCCTTGAGCAAACTGACCATCGGTCTAACAGCCAGCCAGCCAGCCAGCCATTCTTGTGCCAGTACAAGCTGCCTTCAGCAAACACTCCACGGATGCCTTGAGCCTGCTATGTGAAATACTGCAGCCGATGTCCTGGCTCCTGAAGACACGGCCACAACCAGGGCTGTTTGAAGCAGTAAAATATATGTATTTGTAGACACAAGCCTGCTTGGACCATTTCTACCTTGGCACTTCTACAGGAGGACATTGTGACTGATGGGTGCTAAGAGGCAAAACAAGAGACTGTAATTGGTCCAAAGTAAACAGGTACCATTGGTCCAAACATCCCTTCTCTGGCTATCTAAGGAGGCCACTCAGATGGACCTCCCCTGGGATAGAAGCCTCAGATTTAACTGAATCTTCTCTTGAGTAGTCGTCTTAGGGTTTCTATTGCTCTGATAAAACACCGTGAGCCAAAGCACGAAAGATTTCATCTTTCATGTCCTGATCACGGTCCTTTATGAAGGGAAGGTCAGGGTATGAAATCAAGGCAAGACTGTAGGAGCAGGAAATGAAGCAGAAGCCACAGAGGACTGGTGCTTAGCAGACTCATCAACCTGATTCCTTATACCCCAGGGCAGCACCTCCTCTGCCAACCATCTCTGAGGAACACGCCCTACAGGCTTGCCCATAGGCCAATCATATGGAAGCTTTCTCTCGATTGAGGTTCTCTCTTTCCAAAAGACTCTGGCTTGTGTCAAGTTGACATGAAACTAACCAGCACAGTGCCCTTTGCTCACTTTCTGCCATGTAGGGTGACCTGGAAGACGGTGGCAGCAGAGAGACAGGTGGTAGGAGAGTTGAAGGAGTTCCAGCCTTGAGTGGCAGCTTGATCCCATGGACAAGCCATTACAGGCACTGGAGACACTGCCCAACTGCTGTTCAACTGAAGATCCCAAAGCCACTATACAAAACAAACTATCCACTCTCCCACACACACACAATCCCTGAGCATGAGATCCTGATGGCAGGGGAGTGGTTTCTGATGGGTCTGCAGCTGAAAGATCCCAAGAGCTGGGGCGTGGCCAGAGCCCTATATAAGCTTCCCCCAGCACAATAAAGTGGGCATTCTTGTATCAATGAAGCCCCGTGTCCCCGTGTCTGTGTGTGTGTGTTTAAGTCTCCAGCTTAGTTCCCAGCTTGTGAACCAACCCTTTTAGAAGCTGAGGTGGCAAGAAGGATCTCAGAGCTGTGACACCTTCATTTCAGGTGTCTCAGCTCCAGAGCCATGAGGGGGTACATTTATCTCCAGATACCCTATTTTGATAAAACCCTGACTACTCTCTAATCATTGCCCTTTTCTTCCACGGGTGATACTTTCTGAAAAGCAGAGATCAGCTGGCTTCTCTGTAGTGGGCAGTCGTGTGTGTGTGTGTGTGTGTGTGTGTGTGTGTATGTGTGTGTGTGCGCATGTGCGTATATGTGTGTTCATCTTTGTGTGTGTGATTGGTGTGTGTTCACCTTTGTGTGTGTGGTTGGTATGTGTGTGTGTTCATCTTTGTGTGTGTAATTGGTATGTGTGCATTCATCTGTGTGTGTGTGTTTCTAAGTTGTGTGGCTCGTCACAGCCACTGTCTGGCTCTGATAGAGACAACCAACTACAGGCTACATGATTGCATGTGAACACCACTGTATCCCAAGGTCATGAGTCTGTGGATGTTAAAATATGATTCTTATATTTTATATCACTAAAAACTGCTCCTCTTTGGATACCTCTTTTGGCCATTTGAAAATGTCAAAGCTGTCTCTGGTTGTCAGACTCTCTGGGGCACTATTGGTGGCCTGCTCTTCGCTGCAGCTGTGGTTTGTGACCTCTGAGCAAGGAGCATCACCAGAAGAGAAGAAGTGTGAAGGAGGCAGACAGCAGGGTCCCGGCACCTGCTCAACAAGGAGTCAGCTCTCAGCTCAGATGTCACCCAACTTCAGCTGGGTGAGACCACACTCCCAGGGCTGAAGCCCAATGCCCCTCCAGAAAGGGTCCCTGGCTGTTCCCACTTGATGAGCATCACCCAGCCCCCGCTGGCCCCCACATAACTGGACTTTAATATGGAATTGTTTTTTACCATTACAAGAAGCAGCTTGAGACAGCTGAAATAGCTCCTGGTGGGCAGATGTGGCATGCTAATTGCCACCTCCTGGGATCCACCTCTTTCCTCTGTCCACGCAGTCAAGAACCTGGCTGCTTTGGAATGGGAAGCATTGTAGCTGTAGACTTAATGTCAAAATTAAAAATAAAATGCTGTCAAGAGGGGTTTAATAAATCATGCTCTCCGTATAAGACGCACTGCCATGCTGGGAAAGAGGGTGGGTACCGAGTCTACACTACCTAGAAAAGGGCTGGCAATTCGAATGCTGAAAAAAAAAATGAGAGAAAGATGGAATCTGGAACAGAAAAACATTGCTCAAAAATTGGGAAACCTAAGAGCGCATATTTAGCAGCACGGATTTGTTAGATGTTTTGTCAACACTGAACGTGCGTGGCTATGTGAGATCTTAACGGAGGGAATCCTAACTGAAGGACAAACAGGAACTATGTGTATCCTGAAATCCTTAATAACTTGTTTTACATTAAAAATGTTTGTACAGGGCTGAAGAAATGGATCAGTGGTTCTGAGCACATACTGTTCTTGTAGAGGACCTAAGTTCAGGCCCTCAAGCACCCACACTGTGGTTCAAAAACATTTGTGAGTCCAGTTCTGGGGAATCAGATTGATGCCCTGTTCTGGCTTCCATGGGCTCCTAAACACGCATGGTGCACATATATACATGAAGACACATACATAGGCACACAAAATAAGATAAATAAATATTTAAAATGTCTGTACAGAGGTAAAACAATGTGAAACATTTCCATCCAGAGTGGAAGGTGCCTCTCAGCTCGCTCCTGATTCTGGGACTTTGGTACAAACTTCTGTTCTATGGTGTCCTAAGGAATCATCTGCCAGGGCACCGGTTGGTCACAAGGACACACAGCTGAGGGGACAGCAAGGACAGGGGTTTATCAGGTGTGGGGGGGGGGCAGTATGCCTATTCTTCCCTGAGGCAGGTGGGGACACAGGATAGAAAGCCATGGTGTGAACTGGTCATGGAGGCATGGGTGCTGGTGGCGTGTCAGGAGGAGCCCAGGGCTAGGACAGTTGTTAAGGGCGGCTGAACAGGCTAGCCTTCAGCACATGGTGCTGCTTCTGCAGCAAGAACGGCCATTGCAACAGCTTCTCAGCAGAAAATTCCTTCCAGAAGTGCAATGAGCAGTGTGAGGCACCCAGGCTCTTTGCAGCCTGCGATCTTATCCTGGTTACAGTCCTGGCCTGCGACTCTTTGCGGCCTGCGATCTTATCCTGGTTACAGTCCTGGCCTGCGACCCTTTGCAGCCTGCGATCTTATCCTGGTTACAGTCCTGGCCTGCGACTCTGGTAGAGCGGACGAGGAACTCAGTTCTGTGCCAGTGTCCACAGTGACTGTCTAAAAGTTGAGTGTGCCACAGCCGTATCATAGCAAGCAGTTGGCACTTCTTGGCTCTTTTCCTGTCTGCTGGCTCTCACATTCTCTCTACCCCCTCTTCTGTGATGTCCTCTGAGCCATGGATGACGGGAGGCTGATAGCTGACCCATCTCACTGTCGGTTATACTCGGCACTTTGACCAGCTCAGCGTGAACCACAGCTCACTGCAAAGGGAGGCTTCTCAGACCAAGAGAGCAATAGATCTGTGGGTTTAAATGTATTTATATATATAGTATATAGTAGTAGGGTATAAACGTATTTAGAAGGGAGTTTGACAGCATGGATATTTAACAAAACAACAGTTGGTTTGCACCTAGGGCCCCTGATTGCCCAGTTAGCGTTCTGAACAGGCTCATAGCACGAAGCATAAAATCTAAAGATGTGTGTGTACCAGTGATAACCACACAACCATGGGCATGTAAGCAATCACACCAACTTCAGGAGGTTATAAATAACAACAACAAAAAGTAAAACTAAAAAGAGGACATGGATTGGGAGGGAGATGGGCTGGGTGAACTAGGGCGATGTGATGGTGGACAGATGGGAACAATACACACTGGATAAAGCATAAAGCTGTCAAGGAGTGAATACTTTATTAAAAGACAGTCTAACTGGATAAACCGGATCTTAGAGGTGAGAAAGGCAAGGGAGCATTCAATACATTTGATCCCATGAAGCACTGCCTCTCATCCTGAGAGAAACACACATTTCAATCAATAACCAGGGGCCTACACTGATGTGTTTGTGAGTCAGAGTCCAGCCTCACCAAGGCCTCCCAGGCAGGGCAGCCCTGTTGTGGTCAGCTCTGTACATTTTTATCAATTCTTACACATAAAAGAAAAGGTTTAAAGATGCAGGGTGCAGTATTCATGGTGCAAGCTGCTCACTTGTGGTTCCTAGGGGTCACTGTCCAGTGTGTGGTACTTAACCCAACCTGACCCTGGCTGCACCCACTGCAGGGGCCCATGCTGGGTGACCAAGGCTCACAGCAGGAATGTCTTGCTAGGAGGATCTGACAACTGGGAGGAGCCAGGCTTCCCATGACTCCCAGCGGGGCTTGCAAAGGCTTTTTGACACAGAGGGCTTCTAGGATGTATCATCCTTCAGAGACCGGCTGGCAGCTCCCTCCCCCCAGGTTGTTTTAACACAGTAGTGCTCAACCTTCCTAATGCTGTGACCCTTTAATACAGTTCCTCATGTTGTGGAGACCCACAATCATAAGATTATTTTGTTTCTATTCCATAACTGTAATTTTGCTACTGTTACGAATTATAATGTAAGTAAGTATCTGACATGCAACCCCAGGGGTTGCGACCCACAGGTTGAGAACCACTGTCCCCATGGGTTACACTGGCTTCTAAAGTGGCCACCACTGAGCACTTTGGACTGAAAGTTGTGTATGGAGAGATTCCTTCTAGGAACAGTGGAGGCAAGGGAAGGAGAACTAGTCAGGGAAATTCCGCAAGGATCAGCGTCAGAGAGCCGCTGTAGCCTCCACAGCCCTGGACTGCTTCTGCCATACTGCTCCCTGCACGGGCCAGAATCCTCTAGAAGGCTCCCAGGCTTGTCTCATGACTTCCATCTCTTCCACTCTAGTTTTGGAGGACACTACTGCACAAGCAACCTCCATCTACATGTTCCCCTTGCTCAGTTCTGCCCAAGACTTCACTGTCCCTAGCAGGATGGTTGTCAATAAGCGATTCCTCTGGGATCCATGCCAGCCTTCCACAAGTGTCATGTGACCAGCATCTAATGCAGTCATTCCTAGAGTCTCAGAAGGCAGGAGCTTTTGACAGCCAGTCACATCCCATTCCGAGATCAGAGAGATGGGAGAGGGCCATGTTGCTTGCTTTCTTGTTTGTAGTCCAGATTTCTCCTCTCTCAGACAGTTTAGGATCCCCTGCCTAGGGAATGGTGCTGCCCACAGTGGGCTGGGTCTTCTCGTACACTTTATTTTTTTTTGTTTAATTAATTTATTTATTTATTAAAGATTTCTGTCTCTTCCCCGCCACCGCCTCCCATTTACCTCCCCCTCCTCCAATCAAGTCCCCCTCCCTCGTCAGCCCAAAGAGCAATCAGGGTTCCCTGCCCTGTGGGAAGTCCGAGGACCACCCATCTCCATCCAGGTCTAGTAAGGTGAGCATCCAAACTGTCTAGGCTCCCACAAAGCCAGTACATGTAGAGGATCAAAAACCCATTGCCATTGTTCTTGAGTTCTCAGTAGTCCTCATTGTCCACTATGTTCAGCGAGTCCGGTTTTATCCCAGGCTTTTTCAGACCCAGGCCAGCTGGCCTTGGTGAGTTCCCAATAGAACATTCCCATTGTCTCAGTGTGTGGGTGCACCCCTCGTGGTCCTAAGTTCCTTGCTCGTGCTTTCTCTCCTTCTGCTCCTGATTTGGACCTTGAGATTTCTGTCCGGTGCTCCAGTGTGGGTCTCTGTCTATGTCTCCTTTCATACACTTTAATAATGAAGGCAGTACATCATGGACCAGCTCACAGGCCAACCCGATCTAGGTAATTTCTCATTAGGACTCTCTTCCCAAGCTGATTCTAGGTGGTGTCAAGTTGACAGTTAAAACCAGCCCGTACAGTGGTGGGCTCTGCCGGCCCGGTTTTCTCATCCTGCATCCTGCATCCTGTTTGCTCTGGCCAGTGACCCAGATGCCAAACTCCTCTGCTTCAAGACCCCACACTGAAATCATTGTTTCAGGATTGAAGCTAGGTTGGGGGACAAGTATTCCCTAGGTAGACAGACAGAATTCGCAGCCAAGCTTTCCTAGGGAGGAAGGGGTCAGGCATGGGCCACATGGGCATGTGCAGACATTGACAGGGTCTCCATGATCTTGGGATGGTTCTGTGTGGGAAGGTGGATCCACCCGGCTGGTGGATCTTCTGGATGCTTCTTCGTACTAGAATGTTGCTGAGAAGACTGCAGCATTGAGGGGAGAAGGAAGTGTGAGTGGTGCAAGACCCCCAACTGTGTGGAAGCACCCCCTCCAATAGCAAATGTGCAAGACCCCCAAATGTGTGGAAGCTCCCACTCCAATAGCAAATATGACTATTTGTAAACAAGGTCTTGAGGAGGTGAAAATTGAGCCATAGGGCCCCTAAGGCGGTGCTTATCTAATAAACTGGTGAATTTGGACACAGTCAGATGCCAGATAACGTGGAGACAGGACTCAGGAAAATGTGACTCTTCAGCTGTGGTTACTGGTCTCAACCACTGGCCAAGGATTCCAAAGGTGACAAGTGTGGATGCTCCCAGGAGTGCAAAGCAGAGGTCCCCTGTGAGCATTGTGTCCCCAAGCATTGGGAATAGCTCATTTTTGTTGCCCAGGTGCTGGGGTCCTGTCACAATGTCCAGGGTCCTTCTACCGACCCGGCTGGTGGCTGGTCAGTCTCTCCCCAGATAGATGTGTCTTGGAACATGGTAAAATCAGGGAAAAGATGCAGGCAGCTCCAAAGAGGACAGTGCCATAGTGAAACACCATCTCTAAGGACAACCAGAAGAAAAGGGCTTTTGGGAGATCAAGACTAAAATGACGCCCTAGGGTAGGATCCCTGCCCAGCTGGCCCAGGCTGGTCTCTGCTGCTCTCAGGGATCTGGTGAGAGTAACATGAATGCTGAGGGCTTTCTGGGCACCAGGGGTATGTGTGAGTCTCCACAGGAGAGACCAGGAAATCTGGGAAGCCACACATTCTGAGCCCTGACTTTCCTGACTTTCTGTCCGCCTTGAGCCTTGAACACAATTGAGTCCTCAACATTAGAAGGAATTGGAACAAACCCTCCCGAAGGGTGTGAGCAGCCCCCAGTCAGGTTTGTCAATGAGTCATGTTAAAAAGTGAAATCATTGACAAGTCTTAAATTTAAATCAGGCATATCAGCTCCACCCTGCCCCCGACTCCGTTCCTTGTGAGCTTGTGAAGTGACCTGAGTCAGATGACCATGGCAAGCCATCTTTAGAAAGGTGTCCATCCCTATGAATACATCTTTCCTCAGCTGATCTGAATGAGGACATCCTGATGCTCCACGCCGGAAACCATGGGGAGCAATGACCTGGCAGATGGAGAAGGTGTGAGCTCCCCTTGGCTAAGCACCTAGGCTAGCCTAGGGCTGTTCCATATTCAGTCCTGAGAATCCCCTTTGCAGATAACCTTAGGCCTGACCACAGGAGGGTCCCTCTAACTCCCCATGCACAACCGCATCTCCACAATGGCCCCCATCTACACTGCATGTCTTCTCCAGCAGCCCCCCTCTTTGCCATGCATGCCCCATCTCCTCTGCATACCTACATCTTTATCAAACATGATCCCAACTTCACCACACAGACCCTATTCCTGCCACACAGATCCCATCTCTGTGACGGTCCCCATTTCTCTAGCACACAGCACCTAGCTCTACTACACAGCCCCGACTCCCACTAAAGGTACCTCACCTCTATTCTTAATGCTCCTGATCTCCATCATGCATGGTACCCCATCTCACACACAGACCTCACCTCTACCAGTCATGCCCCCATCTCCACCACATACACCCAATCTCTGCCATGTAGGCCCCATTTCCACTACACACAGCCCTGCCCCTGTCCCACAAGTCCTGCCCCTGCCCCACACAGTCCTGCCCCTGCCTCACACAGCAGTACTCCTGCCCCACACAGCCCTGGCCCTGCCCCACACAGTCCTGCCCCTGCCCCACACAGTCCTGCACCTGCCCCACACAGTCCTGCACCTGCCCACACAGCCCTGCCCCTGCCCACACAGTCCTGTCCCTGCCCACACAACCCTGCTCCTGCCCACACAGCCTTGCACCTGCCCACACAGTCCTGCACCTGCCCACACAGCCCTGTACCTGCCCCACACAGCCTTGCACCTGCCCCACACGGTCCTGCACCTGCCCCACACGGTCCTGCACCTGCCCACACAGCCCTGCACCTGCCCACACAGCCCTGCACCTACCCACACCGTCCTGCCCCTACCCCACACAGCCCTGCACCTGCCCCACACAGCCCTGCACCTACCCACACAGCCCTGCACCTACCCCACACAGCCCTACACCTGCCCACACAGCCCTGCACCTGCCCACACAGCCCTGCACCTGCCCCACACAGCCCTGCACCTGCCCACACCGTCCTGCCCCTACCCCACACAGCCCTGCACCTGCCCACACAGCCCTGCACCTGCCCACACAGCCCTGCACCTGCCCCACACAGCCTTGCACTTGCCCCACACAGTCCTGCACCTGCCCACACAGCCCTGCACCTGCCCACACAGCCCTGCACCTGCCCACACCATCCTGCCCCACCCCACACAGCCCTGCACCTGCCCACACAGCCCTGCACCTGCCCACTCAGCCCTGCCCCTGCCCTGCCGCTGCCTGCATGGCCCTCGTTCCTTCCTCCTTCAGGTTTGGTGAGTCAGCTCTGCAGCTTCTCCTGCCAGGTTCGGCTGATGATTTCCCTGTTTCCTCTGAAAGGAGAGAACTAACTCTTTGTGCAAATGCTACACAAAAGAGCCCTGAAACCTGTCTGTAGCAAGAACTTTAAACTCATTTGTGAATCTTTTCATCAAACGCAAACAGTGGCTCTGAATTGATGAAAATCCCACAAAGAGTGCCTCTTCCTTTGGGAGTTTAGGAGCCCACGAGGCTAGCAACCGATGTGTGTGAGGACAGGCTCCAAGGGTGTGTGTGTATGTGTGTGTGTGGTATGGCATATATTAGAGGGGATGTGTGTGTAAGTATGAGTGCACCTGTATGTAGAGGTCAGAGGTCAATGTCAGGTGTCTTTTGGTCATTCTCCATCTTTTCTTTTGAGGCAGGATGTCACCCTGAACTTGGAGCTCATTCCGTATTAAAGGCCAAGGCATGACTGCCTTGTATACAGACTCTTTGTCAGGGACAGCAAGGCCCCCGATCCAAGGTGCTTGGGACATGCAGCCTTGGTCTTGTCTGCAGTGATGGTCATCCAAACGGCTAACCCAAGAAGGGAGTGCCCTGGGCTATGAGCCCATCTTTCCACCATTAATCCTCAGTCTCCTGCAGCATGACAGGCATGGCCCTGTGCACCAAATTCCATCCTCCTAGAACTCATAGTACAAGAATGCAGACCCATAGACCAGAGCTCTGGTGCTGCTGACACCCAGATCAATGGGCCAGGGCTCAGGTGGTCCCGAAGGATGCTGAGATTAGCTTCTGCCTACTTCGGCTTCAAAGGTGCACCCCATCCAGTGTCTCTCAGAAGCATTCCAGGAGCAACCCTAAGGAAGGCAACCTCAGGTCCACCGTAGTGGCCAAGAGTGACCAACGATAAAGTGAGAACACCTAGTTGGGCACCTAGAAACCTATCTCTCTGGCTTGTTGGAGTGAGTGAGGTTGGAGTATAAAGGGAACAGGCTGGCTGACTAGTCAGATCCACATTAGGTGTTTGTTTCTGCAACCCAGGCTTTTCTGTAGCCATAAGTACATAGCTCCAAGGATGGAGTCTGAGAGGGAGGGGTGAGCTCTAGCAGACAAAGCCAGCGGGCTTACCCTTGCCATACCACTCTCAATGTTAAGTCCTGTCAAATCCTGTTCAAGTTGGCCAAGCGCTAGCTCGACTATCTGACAACAGACAGGAGTTCACACTCAGGGTGATATTGAGATTAGTATTTAAGTCAGTTCATTGGAATACTACAGATAACCTTTTATCACGTGCCTGGGCCTCATCCACTTAGAGGTTGTAAGAGAAGCCTAGGTAGGGCTCCCTCAAAGGTCCTTCTCCCAGCATCCAGCAAGCGTGAGCTGGTGAACTGTCGTCAGTGCCTCCCTGCTAGGCAGCCAGCTCAGACTCCAGCATTTTCTTAGTTTCTCTCTCCTCTTTCTCCCTTCTCTCCTTCTCCTACCCTTTTCTTCCTCTTCTATCTCCCTCCCTCCATCCGTCTATCTCTCTCCATCTCTGTCTCTCTCCCTTTTCCTCTCTCCCATTTTCCTCTTTAGCTTTGTTTTTCCCTCTCTCTGTCTCCCTCTCTCTCTCTCTCTCTCTCTCTCTCTCTCTCTCTTTCTCTGGAGAACCCTGCCTTTTATACCTCTACAAGGGACACAGACTAAGAAGAATCCCATCTTGTCACTAATTCTACCTTTAACTGGACAGGCCATTCCCAGTCCTAAATACTTGGTTTCGGGGTCCAAATAAGATCACACAGAGTGTAGATGGTCCAACTGCCCTTATACTCAGCCAGGAACGGTGTCCTTGTCCCTGTCTCTGGATCTGTGACTTGGGGATACCCTATCCACTTCTCAGTTCAACGCTGCAGGTTCCTTGGAGTCTCATTTTTGCTCCAGAGGGTGACCTTGTTCCAAGTCTTTAGGCTGCGTTCAGTTCTATTAAATCTTCTACTGTTACTTAGAAGGGAAACAACTTAAGACTTAAATAATTTATCTGGTTTCCACACAGCTGGCCTTTTGTGAAGATTCATTTGCTAATAAGGACAATGGACTTAAGAAGCCTGTGTTGGTTTGGGGCAGGGAAACATCTCCTCGCGTGTGCATCTCCTCTCTTCAGAGACTCTTCCGCTGTGTTGGGTAAAACAGCCGTGAGCTGCTTTATTTCAAGCTCTTCTCACGAGTTAGTTTTCAAATGCTCTACAGCCTGGGTGGATGGTGTGGGGACCTCACAGCTGTCTGTCTATAAAATGGGTAGTTCTTTCCCCGGGTGCCAGCTCATGGGCTGCAAAATGAGACAGCCTCGCTTTCTGTGAAGTTCAGCGAGGTCCAGACCAGAGAGCGCTCTTATTACATCCATTCAAGTGGAGCAAGGAGAGGCTGCTCACTGAATGCCTCCACATCTCTAACAGCACACTTGTTTATAATTAGAGGAAAGAATCTGCATAGAGACAATTAATATAACATGGTACCAAAAATCAAATTTCCCCTTTGAATAGCTTCCTCAATTTTGTTCACGGAAGTAATTTCCCTTCCAAGCTCTTTGTTCCTTGAAGAGGGGGAGAGCCAGCATTTACTGCATGCGATGACCAGGGCCAGCATTTACTGCATGTGATGACCAGGACATCCCAGTGTGAGCTGCTCACCTGGGTGAAGGCATGGCACAGAACGGGAGGACGTCTCCCTTGGCCTCCCTTGAGAGCTTGTGTGGGAGCAGAGTCTCCCCTGCAGTAGTGCTCCTGTCTCCCCCGGAGCATGCCGCATCCATGTTGCATACAGACTGTGAGGCACTGGAGACCTGATGGAGAACATAGTTATTAAGGATGCTGTCCACCGTGTCTGGACAGCTCTTTAGCTTGGCACAAAATGGAGGACTCCCTTTCTCAGTCTGGTCACCTCTTCTCTGTCTAACCTTATTTGGGGAGTGTCTCTAAGCTCAGAAGCCCGGCCTCACTTGGAGCACGACCCTGCATAGGACTCCCTGCAAACGCTGTGTGACTCAGCACTTAAGTCCCGCTCTTTCCTTCATCCCATATGATAATTAGGCGCTGTGTGATGGCCAATCAGCCATTCCCACTTATAATCCCAAGAACCCTCACGTACCAAACCCCTGAAACACTAAAATGAGCGGTGTCTCTCTGAAGCAGACTCCGGGAAGTTCTTTCTGTCACACTCATGGCCATGCTCACTTCTTCTGCTCTGTTTGCCCTTGAGGACCGGTGGCCAACAACCCCAGGGGAGAAGGAGACCCACAGAAACCCACACTTCACACAAACTGCTGGCCTGAGACTCTATCCTGAAGACCCCTGTTGTTCAAAATCAGTGCCTGGAGAGGTGCAATTAGTGTGGGTGGTCGGCTTGTCTGACACTTCCCGTGTAGGCTCTTCTGTATTTGCCCCCATCTCAGGTGACAGTCACGGCAGAGATCCTCCACGGGCTGGTGCGCTTTCTGAAACTGACCAGTGAGTCCTTCTGCCCTGGACAGAAGGTGGAGATGGAGATGGAGGGCAGAGGAATTGATAGGTATTTATCCTTCTGCACCAGTCTGTTCTCTGCCATTCTCCCAAGGCCACCTTTCTGGTAAGCTCTCATCCCTCAAACAAGGGGAACAGAGTTCCTGGTAAGTCTTGGGACTCCAAAAGGGGGTTAGAGACTCTTTACAATGCATGGGAATGTGGGGTGCCAAAGCCACCCACTGTCGATCACAATTCAGGACAACGTGAGAGGACAGTCACACGAATCACAGCAGAAAGACAGACGCGGCACCATCTCTAGTCGGCATGAAGTCTATACCTGCCGGGTATAGAGGCAGAGAGGAGAGAATGGTTTACAGGGGTTGGCAGAGTAGGGGAGGTATCCTGTAGACAGAGATTCAGTAGTGGGTCCTAAAACCCAGCTGGCTCGGAGTGTTCTCTGATACAGAAGGGTTAAGATGTCATATGGCATCACTCAAAACAACAGGGCATTCAAACATTCTCAGGCCAAATCAACAGCCTGTAGTGATATTTAATTTGTATTTTAGTAAATAAATAAAGCTTGCCTAA
Organism: Microtus oregoni; assembly: GCF_018167655.1. Classification (NCBI taxonomy): domain Eukaryota; kingdom Metazoa; phylum Chordata; class Mammalia; order Rodentia; family Cricetidae; genus Microtus; species Microtus oregoni. The sequence goes on from NW_024543064.1 coordinate 3,015,168, forward strand.
AGATCAGAGAGTAAAACAGCAACACTGGTCAGTCTTACAGACCAGGCAGTGGTGACACACACCTTTAATCCCAGTAGCCACACTAGTTTGCCATAGAAACCAGGCAGTAATGATGCATGCCTTTAATCACAGTCCTAGAGAGGAATGTAAGACAAGAGGAGACAGCTCTCAGACACAGTCTCATTCTGAGATTCCTGGAGGCAGAATCGCCATTTCAAACTGAGGTGGAGGTAAGAGCCAGTGGCTGATGTTCTGCTTTTCTGACCTTCAGCTTGAACCCTAATATCTGTCTCTGGGTTTTTATTAAACTGCTTCAACAAATACATGCAATGATTATCATCAACAAAAGGCAACTGAATCAAAGGGGCTGGAGTGGATGTTCAGTAACTGAGATGCTTGCTGCTTATATATTAACTTTTACTTTCAATTTGGCAGAATCCAGAGTGGCCTGGAAAGAGGGAACCTCAACAGAGGACTTGCCTAGATCAGATTATCCTCCGGACATGTCTCTCAGAGATTATCTTGATTGATGATTGATGTGTGGTAGAGTCAAGCCCACTGTGGGCAACACCTTTCCTATACAGACCCTGGTCTGAACCTGAGCCAGGGGAGAAAGCCCCTAAGCAATATTCTGCCATGGTTCCTGCCCTGACTTCTTTCGATGATAATCTGCCACCTGGTAGTGTAAGTCAAACCTTTTCTTCCCCAAGTTGCTTTTGGCTAGTATTCTATCGCAGCATTGGAAATCCCAAACACTGCTTTCAGAGACTCGAGGTCAGTTCCCAGCACCCACGTCAGGCGGTTCACAACCACCTGTAACTCCAGCTCCAGGGGATCTAACACCCTCTTTTGGCTTCCACAGGTACCCCCCCACCACACACACATGCTCCACCCTCAAAATAGAAAATAGAAATAATCTAAGGAAAGAAAGAAACCAAAAAGTAAGCCGGTGTTGAGATTTCCTAAGTCTGCCCTGAGACTTCAGAGGCGGCGTGGAGGTTTCAGCATAAGCCTGTCTCCTCCTATAATTGGGCAGACACAGCACCGCTGATCTCTCTGACTTACCTACCGCTGGCAGAATGATTAGGAACAATGAGAAAGTGAACAGCCACTGCGAGGTCCAGGCCGCTGTCCCTTGGAGAGCCTGGAAGCCCGCCAGAGCCCTGCGCTCCGAGATGTGGGATGCTGGCTCCTGCTCCAACTGTCATGTAACTCAGCCATTACGTTCTGCACAGATTCATGCCCCACACCTTCCCCTGGGGCCAGCTAACACGAAGTGGTTCCTGAGCACTAGTCTTCTGTGTGGGGATTCGGTGATTCATGACAAGGTAACAGCCAGGTGCCTGAGAGCCAGAATCCTGCTTTCAGAAATTCTTCCTGAAGATGTCTTAGAAATAAATACACATGGGACACTTTCTTACAGGGCTGTTTGTAATTAGAAATATCAGATATACCTGTTGTGTGATGTTTTATATTTTGGATTTTTGGGGGACCCATCGCCCAACCTCCAAATAAATCACACACAGAGGCTTATTCTTAGTTATGAATGCCTGGCCTTAGTTTGGCTTTTTTTTTTGCCAGTTTTTCTTAAATTTAATTATCCCAACTATCTTTTGTCTCTAGGCTTTTATCTTTTTCTAATTTCGTATGCCTTATTTTTACTTTTCTTCTTAAGCCCGTGGCTGGCTGGGTGACTAGCCCCTTATACTAGGGTCAAGGGATCAGAGAGCAGCTCTGGAACTGGGGTCAAGGCTGGAGCGAGAGGAAAACTGTCCCCCTCAGAAAGGCATGACCTTGGACAATAGTGACTTGGACCCAGGACCCACTGCCGGCTCTCCTCTGCTTACCCAGCCAGCAACCCCAGTTCCAGCCACTTCTGTCACCACCTCCTCCACACAATCCCTGGGGCCTGTACCCCTAGGGCAGTCCTCTGCTGAGCATCACACATGACCACACAAGATACTCAAGTTTAATCAGCAGTATTTTCATAAGGAGCATAGGGGAGCCTCCTGGTCCCGGTCTCCTTCCCAGACCCCCAGGCTTGTCTTCCAGCAGCGGGTCCAGGGAGATGTTGGGCGCAGAGCTATGCGCCTTCCCTAGGGCTGTGGTCAATGGCCAGGAATGGACTTTGAACCTCTCAATTCCCGAACTGCGCCTGAGTGTGCTGGGTGACATCAGAGGTGAGAGGTCATCCCTCATCCACGGATTCCTAGCGGGTTCGCACCAAGTGTTGGAGAGGACTGAGGGTGAGCAGTGCGAGAGGAGGATGCTGGGGGATGGGCAAACTCACCTGGTGCTCATCCGAGAGGAAGCGGGAATGCCTGACGCCAAGCTCTCAGGCTGGGCGGATGCTATGATCTTTGTCTTCAGCCTGGAGGATGAAAGCAGCTTCCAGACTGTGAGTCCATGTATAGCTGAGCTCCCCTCTCAGGGAAGGATGAGGAGGTCTAGTCCTGGCTCTGGTTGGGACCCAGGACAGGATCAGTGTCTCCTCTCCTCCAATGGTGGGTGATGCTTGAGCTTGGGCTTGGCACAGACGTGGGACGCTACAGCTACTGGGAGACCTATGCTGCCTGTGGGCTTGATGTGGGCCAGGTCTTCCGGGAGGTGGTCCAGAAGGTGGTAACTTTGCACAGGTGGCGGCAACTCCTGGCTGCCTGCAAGTCCCTGCCCAGCTCTGCCCCTTCTACTCCTGTAACAGGGCAGGCTAGTAACGGGAGCCACACTAGCGACTACTCCTCTTCACTTCCATCCTCACCCAATCCTCACCCAGTGTTGGACACCAGGAGCTCCAAGCTGAGGCGGCCACTCTGGCTGGGTTAAGCACCCCAGAATCCCTACACCGAGCAGCCTAGCAAAGGACCAGCCTTTTTGCAAACCATGGGGCAATGACTCTGAGAAACGGAGCTTAAAAGGTCAGGGAGAGACAACAGGGAGTGGGCGAGCCATCCCCATTACTCTTTCTAGTCATGGCTTCTACTCTACCTCCTGATTTTGCTTTGGGAAGATCATCTGGCCCAGGGACCATCCAGATTGCCTTGTGGCTTGACTCCTTCTCAGGCTACTTCTGAGAGCCCAAAAGCCTAAACCCTCTTTGCCCCTTGGTAGGTGCTAACTATCACCGTTTGCTTAGAAGGTTCCAGGTGCTGCTGCTGGTTCATGTCAGATGTACATAGATGAGGCCATTCCAGCCTCCTTAGACAGGAGTTAATGGCTCTAAAACATTCTTAACGCCTCCCCTATCTTGCTTTTGTCTTCCATGCTGGGTTCTTCCCTCCTTACAGTAAGTATAAATTCAAACAGGAACACACATGACAAGTGTCCTTGGGGGCCTGCATTCCAACTCATTTATGACATTGGTGATAAACTCAGTCTTATGGTTTTGGTCAAGTGACCAAACAATCTTTAAAGAAATGTATTGTCAGTGTCTCTCCTGATCATTTTTTTGCACTCTTCTCTCATTTTGCAGTTATTTGGGCTTGGAGACATCTTTAAGAAACATGTCTAAGTTAGTTATGGAAGCTGTCAGTCTTGTATTTCTTTTGGGTGATCAGGGCTGAGGTAAGATGAAATCAGGATCATTCTTCTTCCACGGCTTCTGGAACTTCGGCAGTGTTCTCAATATCATGATCTTCCCGTTTGTAGCTTACAGCAGTGAGGTTCTCACAGGTCTCTGCAGAGCTTCTGTTGGGAAGGGTGCAGCAAAGCCCAGTCTTCCCGAGTGAAGTTGACATGCACATTGTCATAGGTCACTGCACCCTTGTCAGGATCGGCTCCCGCGCTTTGGCAGGTCTTCTCTACTTGGCACCACTCTTGGGAATGGCTCTCTCGGGGCAGGGGAGACTGTTTGGGCCATCTGCTCTGTCCTGTGAGTAGCTGCACATATTTTTTTTTCTCTTTGTCCAATATTTTTTTTTTTTAGAAGTTAGTTTTGGAGCTGATTGTGTTGCCTGAAGAACATTCCTATTATCGATCTTTTCAGTCTCATGATTTACAGTGCTCAGTTCTGGGAAGAGAGAGTCAGGTGGAGACGCTCTGTAGAGCCCACCTTAAACATGCCTTGTTTTGGTTTCTCTCTTTGTTCTTTCAATTCTTGAAGCAGCTTTTGTCTTCCTTGTATTTTTGGAGGAGGGCTTTCTGTTTGTCACTCATAACCATTTTCTCTGACTTCGTTTGCTTCTGGCCTTTTCTGGAGCTAGTCTGGAGACAGCTCAGGCATATTATCAAGACCTGCATCTTTTAGTGGGTGGTTGAGACCTTTCCGGTTGGAGTGCCTCTTCATTCATATCCCTTGTCTCTGTTTTCCTTATGAGATAATAACTTCCTTTGAGAAATGTTAGCTCTAATCATTTCGTGCTTAAATCTTTCCTAAGCCAACTGGCAAATCATGACAAAGGCATCACTACTTGACTACATGACTGTAGACCAGGATTGACACTCAGGCAGGGCTGGACCTGGTGCAAAGGCTATGGAGGGCTTCTGCTTACTGGCTCACATACATATGCTGTACTTTCTTTACTTAGATCCCTTATTGTTATTCCTATATATGTACTTATAGTCATGGATATTTCATGCATACACGTGTTCAATATACACAGACAAGCATATATAACTCCTATGTCTTATTGGTGACTGTGCTAGGCTTTGCTTTCTTGTCGTTTTATGATGTTAGCACATAGAACAGATATTACCCTTCACGTGTAAAATGGTGACATCTTCTTTTTTGTATAGCATCTCACACAATTTATACCTACTAATAGGAGAACAGTACTTACATTGAAATATAATTTTAAGTATTAGCCACCTTGCTATGTATATACAATATATATTACGTAGGATTTTTTCCTATTCAGAGTTTTATACGTTATAGTTCAGATAATTAGAGATATAACAGCTTAAAAATGGATACAGCATTTGTTAAATTCCAGGCCTCAGGCTGTGGCTCCCAGTCAGCCATGGGTGCACTGGGAATTCACGATTCTGCTGTTTACCGAATGGCCAAGCATGGATGACAGTTAGGTTAAGGGTGTTGAACTGACTTTTACCTAGGGACGGATTTGTGGAGAAATCCAAGGTCGAGGACGTCTGGATCTTGCTGATGGCAAAGACTGAGTGTCTCCAAAGGGAGAGAAGACCTTGGCATCCCCAGCCTGTGGTCTGTGAGAGAGGGAGTGCTCACCCTGCTCGGCCGCAAGTGGACTGTTCGCTGCTGCTCCAAAGCTTAACAGTGCAGCCCTGGTACCTCCCTCCCCACATATCAGCACGGCAATTGCACTCAGCGGCTCCAACCGTGAGTAACACACTCAGGCTCCAAGGCTAGGGCTGTGTACGCCATGCACATGAACAACTGTGAGCAGGCTGGGGCCAACTCTGTAGCAGCCTGGCTATGGGAGGCCCACACGCCATCCCCACTTGCTAGTCTACACCTCTTACCCTTTTTTCCAAGCCTATAGGCTTTCTGTAAGGCTCCACTTTCCAAATTCTGGAAGCTGTGACCAGATCTCTGTTAACTGAGGTCCCAGCCCAACAGCCTTGTTTTTTTCCCTCCTTAATGCTTCTCAGATTGAAGGAAATGTTTCCTGAAGCTTTGGGAAGGTAGCAGGCTTAGGAATGGGACACGGAGGGGGATGGGAGATCTGAGAACAGTAACCTCCCTCTTTCTTCATTCAGATGAAGCAAGGGCAGAGGGAGGCTGTGTGATATGATTAAATTGTTGCCAACCAAAGTCACCTTGGCTTGTCAGGCCCCACGAAGGCCAGCCTTCAGGCAAGCAATAAAGCCAATGTCTGCGCAGGGCCCAGTTCAGGGATCTTCAGCAGTGAAGGTGATGGATGGCAGTATTCAGGGACAAGGGACACCGCCGGAGGGACAGGGCGGGAGTCACTTTTCTCAAGGAGGCAGAGAAGCAATCTGGGAGGTCTTGGGCCTGAAGTCCTAGTAAGCTTCTCTGTGGAGGTGGACTCAGAGCCCAGCGTGTGTGGGGTCTCAGTAGATGCTGTTTTCCCCATCCTGGATGTTGCTGAGCAGAACTGGCAGTCACCTTAAGCCTGTCCTTGTCACCTTCCAAGGTTCATACTCATGGATGGCCCCATTTGCTAATTTTAGGGTAAATCCGAGTCTCAGAAAGGATTCTTGGAGGCAGGTGAACCACAGTTCTGCTGGGGAGTGCAAAGGGAGAAGACATAGGGAAGGGAATTCTGGGAAACTCAGGTAGGGATGGCACATTGCAGCCTAGAGTACCAGAGACAACCCAGGAAGACCAGGAGGCCTGAAGGCCCTTCTGTCACCCCTGCGAAGCAGGTTCAGTAAATGCTTGGCACACTCTTTAAAGGCAGCGATGTCACATACAAAGTCACCCTAGGTGAGTCAGGATCACTGCTCACAGGATCCATGAAAGCCCTTCTCTGTGGTGTAGGCACTGGCAGCAGACAGACTCAGGCCCTCTTCTACCCCTCCCAGGACCTTATTCCTCTCACCTCCCTGCCCATGGTTTTAGACTGAGTCTGATCTCCCAGGCTGTCGTCCTCAAGGGTGCATTCAAGAGTTCTGAGAACGGAGCAGGAAGAATAGCTATGGAACATCTAGCTATCTTTCAATCTTGTTGGGCTTGGAAGACACTAAAAGCTCCTCCGTTCTGGGCAAATATTGATCGACAAGAGGTCTGATGCCAGCCACACAGAGATGAGGGGTGCTGAGCCCCACAGTGTCTGTGCTCTGGAGATGTGGTAGCCAACGAGGCGTACCTCTGCTCTTTCTCTCCAGAAAGGGCCAACCCTGCTAGCTTCATATGCTCAAGGAGAGCCACATAGGTAAGTCAGAAGGTGGGGACCCGAGCCCCAAGTCAAAGACTAAGGGCAGTTCAGGCAAGATACCGGCAACCTAGACAGCAGTAGCACATGGCTGCCTATGGGGAGTTTCCCAGGTGGAGTCCTTGCACTAAATCAAATCCAAGCAATGCAAAGCATGCATTTGCTAGCTTTTGTTAGCACACATATCTGCAAGCTATATTTAAAATTCACCTTCAAGCTCATAAATTTCCTGGCTAGTAGAGCTGATCTTCTGTGCAAAGGTTGTGAAAACCCAGGAGCCAGCGGGAAGTTGTTCAGATTCTCCAGAGTGGGCATTCTCGCTTTGACCAACGAAATCACAATGGATCGCTGCACACACTGAGCGCAGGTCCCATATAACTCATTGTAGATCTGTTCACAGGAAATGGAGACTGGATAGCCAAGTGACTTTTAGAGAAATTCAGGAAGACATCACGCAGCTGCTGAAGGAGACAGACGCCCTGGAACCTTTACTGGTAGGCCACGGCCTCGTGGTGATACACAGATTAATAGAAATGGGTTAATTTAAGATGTAAGAGTTAGTTAATAAGAAGCCTGAGCTAATAGGCCAAACAGTGTTGTAATTAATATAGTTTCTGTGTTCATGTCTGAGCGGCTGGAAAATTAACGAGCAGACTCCGCTCGTTCTCACTGTGGGTCCGTACACGGGACATGGAGCCTGGATAGCCAAGTGACTTTTAGAGAAACTAGCAGAGACCTGGTAAATGCCAAGCCTCCCCCGAGGAGGGTGACAGGCCCTCTGGCAGAAGATGAACACTGGGAAGCAGTCCTGCAAGAGGCTGCCAGCTTGCAGTGTGCCAGGGGATGCCAGAGCGGCTGGAGTAGGCCAGGATAAGGTCCTGCCAGAGCGGCTGGAATAGGCCAGGATAGGGTCCAGTCAGGTGGGTCACCCAGCAAGCGCACGGTACACCTCTTCTTCGTCTGCCGTTCAGACTGTGACAGACCTGACTGGCATGCAAGAAGCATCCAAGTGGGAAAACGAAAGTGATGTGTGAAGGATTTAAAAAGCTCCAAGAAAACCAGCAGGTGTCCAAACTCTAACCCTCAGCTCTCAGCTCTAAGCCGCCCCATTGTCACAATCGTTTGTGAGAACGGGGATGAAGCGCCTCGTGTTGCTGCAAATTTCATCCTGTCTCTAGCCAGAGCAGTGTCACCTGTGAACAGAAACTCCTTAGCAGTGGGAGAGCAGGACTGGGCAGGCGGGTGACTTCCCGCTCTCTTTAACTTGACTGAACAAGCAAGGCAGACAGCAGCAGAGGCAGGCAGAGCTGCAGGGTATGGGCTTGTATGAGCATCACCAAACAACACCATAAAGCCTTGCAAACACCAGCAACCAGTGCATCCAGAGACAGATCACGCTGCTCAAAGGGCATTCGAGCAGATTCATGACTTGTGAGGCTACTCTCTTGACGTGGGCTTCCTCTGCTAGCAGAAGAGTAACATTCCTGAAGCTGAAAAAGTCTTCAGATCAACTTCTGTGTGTCTAGGCATTCACTGAGGTGTGGGGCATACGAGAGCCTCTCTGGGGAAAGATGCCTAGGGCTACTGATCCTGAAAGGTGGCTAGGAAGGCTTGGGTAGGGACCTCACTAGAAGAGCCAACACCTTCATCCCAAACACGTGGATACCCCACATAGGAGGTCAGTGGAATGAGCCGTGCTCTGGGATGTCCCAAGGTTCATTCCCACATTGCTTGTGGGAGAGGAGAGTGGAAATCCCCAGACACCTTGAGTTTTCATATTTTGTCTGCTAGGTAAGGTTTGGGTTGCACCGGAAGGCTTGCTCCCTGCAGATGAGCTAATACTGGCCCCATTGGCAACAGGCTGTTGTTTTGCTACAGGGAATGCCTGAAAAGGGGAGTGAGGATTAAGAAAAAAGGGACCAGAGACAGAAAATAGAGTCAGGAGGGCTTCCAGTGAAGACTGTAACTGCCTTAAGTCTATCACTCATAGTCTTTGTATAGCCCAATCAAAAGGGGAGGGCAAAAGCCTTCCCTCCCATGATACAAGGAACAAACAAGAGTGATTACCCCTTTACCTCTCAAAACAGCTGGTAACCACACCTATGTCAAACACCCTGTTGTCTGGCCTTTGAGGAGCAAGACATCCAGTAACCACACCTTTGACCAGACATCCTGTTGTCCAGCCTTTGAGGAGCAAGAACAGGTTGGGTCCCAGCAGGTCCAGAACTCTGCTGAGAGCTTTATTCTCTCTGTCTTCACTTCATAGCCCAAAGGACAAAGCAGAGGCTACCTTCCTGCGACAGAGGGGAGGGGTGAGCAAGCCTGTGCCCTGAGACCTTTTACTGCACAGAGAACCCGTCCATGAGCATGTCACCTGATCATCTGCCATAGCCCCCACCTCCCAGCTCTGTGCTCTCCAGGGTTAAGTTCCTGACAGGTGGCTTGGGGGATGGATGCACCCCAAGGTACACTGTATTGTGTAAAAAGAAGAAGCAGAATCTATTAGCATCTGTAAACAGAGACTTTGCTTTGGTTTCCCGGCCGCCCAGACCTAAATAATCACACAGAAACTATATTAATTATAACATTGCTTGGCCAATTGCTTAGGTGTATTCCTACCTAGCATATATATTTTAAATTAACCCATTTCTATTAATCTATGTATCATCATGAAGCTGTGGCCTGTCAGTAAGGTTCCAGAGTCTTTCTCCTTTGGCAGCTACATGACGTCTACTTGACTCTGCCTTCTTTTTCCCTGCATTCAGTTTGGTTTTCCCTGCCTAGCTCTATTCTTCCCTGCCATAGGCCAAAACAACTTCTTTATTAACCAATGGTAATAAAACATACTCACAGCATACAGAGTGGAATCTCACATCAAACATCCATACCTAGGGACCAGATAAAGATGGGACACATCCAGCCCAGCATCCATCACTAAAGGCAGATGAACAACTTGGTGCCTCCTTCAGCAGGGGTTCTTCGGCTGGAAAAGTGGGAGGGGGGACCTTTCCACATTTCTGAAGCAGAATCCATGGTGTCAGTGTGAACCGCAAGACTGTGTGTGGAGACAGACATGGTGGGACATGGTAGAGAACTAAAATGATGTGCGTATTTATGTCTGTAAATAGATGGATAGACAGACAGACTCATACTCCCAGGAAAGCTGACAGTGTTCTTATTTTCCTGCACGGTGCCGTTAGCGGTGACACCATCTTTGCAAGGGATTTCTGTGCGCGTCGCAGGCAGCATGTTCATGGTGCCAACAGGGCTTTCACTGTAGGGCAACCACAGTTTGTTAAATATTGCATTTTATCCATATAAACTACGATGTGTCTCACTAAAAATTCCCAAAGCAGGGCCAATGAGAAGGTTCGTCAGGTTAAGTCCACTGCTTCCAAGCCCGGTGGCCTAAGTTCAATCCCTGGGACCTGCTGTGATTTAGAAAAGGCGACTTGCGAGAGAAAGATGCCACCGTGAGACAGAACTCACATGGACGGGTTTTTATTAGGGGAAACAATGTAAAAGGAGGAAAGGGGAGGGGGAACTGGTCTCTGGGGACAGAAGCAGCAGAAGAAAAGAGAAGGGGGTATGAACAGACTGACAGACAGAGACAGAGAGATGGGAGGTGGGCAGGGCCCCTTTAAAAGGGAACATAGTGAATGTGCACAGGAGGTGCTCTTAGTGGCTATGGCTGAGGAATAGAACCCAAGGTCAGACCAGTGCAGAAGCCTGAATACACACGTGCTCTCTCTCTCATACACACACACACACACACACACACACACACACACACACACACTATAAACCCTTGAATACCCACTATCCACTAGAGAAGAGGAAGTTGCTTGTCCCGTGGAAGCAGCGCACACTCCCAGTCCACACAGCCTGTGGTCTCTGCCTATCACAGGAGGAGTCCGGGTCCTCAGCTGCTGCCAGCTGCAGACTCGAGATAGGGCTAAACATCATCAGCCCCAGTTCTTGTCAGACAGGAGCAGAGGAAAAGACTCCCCCAGCTACCAGGGTCAGAGAGTAATGGTAAGGACCACTTGTGGTTGTGACTGTGGACAAAGCCGCAGAGCCAGCCAGGAGAGCTCACACGGGCCAGGCCTGGGCACTGCCATCCACAGCAGCAGCAGCAGCCCACTGAAGATATGAGAGGCGTTCACAGTCACGAGTGCACAGTGGCCCAAAGGACAAAAGAAAATGAAAGCAGGCTGGGAGGCAAGCACAGCGGAACTCAGATGCCCTAGAGAAAGCTAGAGAGCCAAGCTATATGTAAGATGAAAATTGACCGTTTTTCTCAAACTTTGCTGGGAAGGGTCTATGCTATGCAGCCCTGGAACAGTAGACTGCTCTGCCTCAGCCTCCTCATGGTTACTTGGAAGTTCTTTGTTGTCTTTATAGAAACCCCCCCAAATTAATTTCATTTTATTTATAATTATAATTTTAGTTGCTATTGAGAGCGTGCCCCAGCACAGCAAGCAGGAGCTGTTTTCTCTCCTCCCACCTGAACATGGGTTCCAGGGATCCAGCTCAGATCATCCCAGCTGGGGCAGCAATCACATTTATCAGCTGAGCCTGTCACCAGCATGGAGATTCATCACCTTTACCAGGTCAGCCTCTCACCAGCGTGGAAGAACCAGGCTCTGTTTCCTGCTATCGCTTTGAAGACCGGAAGTTTCTTTCTATGGAATTATTCCAGCCAGGGGACAGAGAAAGGGGACAACGGGACAGCAATGTTTCTCAGGCTCTGAAGGGTGACAGTGCAGGTCACGATCACTGACCTCTAACATCTCAAGGCGGGAGGGAGGCAGGTGTCGCTGTGAAGGAAGCACACAGCACCGCAGTGGGACAGAAAACCTGAGCTCTCCTGAGTATGTAGGATTCTGTACCTACACAAAAGAATCAGGGTAATGGGGTACCCAGCAGTGACACCCAAAGAGTCAAACCCAAATCGGCCAATCAGGTCGGTCTCCTAGGTTTAGTTATCTTGGGGTAGCAGGCAGAATGGAACGGCTCAGGGGTGTGTAGGGGATGGGGTGCAGTAGAGGGCACGAGAGAAAGAGGAGGAGGGAGAAGGAGAGACAGAAGATAAAAGAGAAAGGAAAAAGGAGAGCGGGGATAGAGAGACACATGGAAGAGAGACAGAGAGAGTGAGAGAGTACAAAAGAGAGAAGGGGAGGGAGGGAGACTGGAAACAGCCGCGGGGGATGCACTGACCACCTGAAGCATTCAGATCGTCCTTGGATTCTGATGCAAGAAAAAAAAAATACAAAAAACAAAAACTAACAGACAAAGTGTAGAAGCAACCATGGTACTTCACAGAGAGAGCGCGTTGAAGGTACCATGTAGTCAGCCATAACTTCTTTGTGAACGAGAGTGACCTTGTCCTGGAGGTGGAAGCCAGAGGTCTCCAGTTCTGCCCGCACAGTGGCTGGCTTCTTGGTGGCCCATGGAGGTGGGGAGCGGAGCTGCTGACTGATGAGAACACAGGCTCATTTCTCTCTTTATTCCGGCTTTGCATACGGACCTAAGTCTCCTATAGTCAAGGGATTTGAGAGCTTAAGTCACTTATCTACCAATCTCGTGCTGATTGGATTCTCCCGAGCCCCATTTGATGCAAGAGGCTTATCCTGCAGTCTCTGAACCTAAGATAAACACATGGTGCCTCTCAATGATGCTGAAGCTGGGTGAGCACTCCTTAATATCCTCAGGCACTCAGCGCGCTGACCCTGCTGGGTACCAGTGATGGAGAAAGTTGACCCAAGTCCTGTGCCTAAGGTCCTGGACCTGAGAAGGACAAGGCAGTGGCTCACAAGGAGAAGGGGGCACCCCTTCACGGTGGGAAAGGAGCACAGGGGTATGGTAGGCTTGGCGGATAGTATGAGGGGGGCTTGTGTTGGGCTGGAAGACTTTATTCTGGATTGGGAGATGTATTCTTGAGTGTGGTTAAGAAGCCCAGGGTGATCAGTAGTGGTTCAAGTACTGGGCAAACACCTGCTGTTGTTGGGGAGGGGGCTGGCTTATAGTAAGGACAAGGGTGTGCACACAAACATGTATGGAGAATGAGGATAGTGTGCACACATGTATGGAGGACAAGGGAGAATGTGCAAACACATGTATGGAGGACAAGGGAGAGTGTGCACACACATGTATGGAGGATGGAAGAGAGTGTGCACACACATGTATGGAGGACAAGGGAGAGTGTGCACACACATGTATAAAGGACAAGGGAGAGTGTGCACACACATGTATAAAGGACAAGGGAGAGTGTGCACACACATGTATGGAAGATAAGTTAGAGTGCACACTTGCCACAGCCAGGTAAACACCATATATTCTCTTGTCTCTTGTCCCCTGTCATGAGGAGAATGTCAGTTCCAGGGTCCAGGCCTAAGGCTGCTTAGGACGCTATGCCATCTTTGTCTCTGGAACAATGTATGGCATTTGGGGACTCACAATATGTATTTGTCAGGCACATGGACAGTTAAAAGAAAGGAGGGAAAAATGTCAACATCATACATCGGGAAGGAAAGTAAAGTGTGATGTATATTTTTGCAAATGGACCCTAACGGTTTTGTAAGGTCAGAAATACATGTATGTGAAGATGTATAGACATTTTATGGAGAAAATTAAACATTTACCTTAAAAATGCTGTGGGCAATGTCTTCAAAGTGTCATATAAAAGCATTGTCCTCAGATTTCTCTGCAATATGGAATACCACACAACTATAAGCAAACAGATCCCAGCTGCTTATAAAGAAAGCACTGGCGGACAATGGGCTGTTTAGGAGGAAAAGTGGGCAAGAGCATCCTGAGACAGTGAGCGGGTGTGCGGAGCGGTGGGGACTAGTCTATTAAGAACCAGAATGTCATGTGGCTGACTGGCATCCGGTCTGCATTGGTGTGGGGAGTTACAGCAGGGAGATGCGTGCTGTGCACAAGAAACACCACAGGGAACCCATGAAAGGAGCAAGGATGACTGGCCCCATGCACAGATGCGAACATTGCAAGTCCCGCCTCCTGTCACTTCCAACTCCAGCTATGTGAAAATCTAAATGAGAAAAGCAAAATGCTCTAAGCTTGGGAAATTATGGAGCCATTTCCAAGATTTCAGAACAGAAAAGTGTTTCTTTTTTTTTACTTAATTTTGGTGAGACTATTGAGTTTACTGTGCTTTCTTACAGAGTATGGGTGAGGGGTTACTTATGGGAGTGTGAGAGACCTCCAAACTCATACATGACCACAAAGTCCCACCTCCTCCTCATCGACAGAAGCTCACGGTGCCCTTCGAATGAGGCCACTTGCTATTGGCACTGGGGCAATAGGTGGAATACCAGGTGAAACTTAAGATGCTTAAATACATTAAAGAAAAGAAGCAAAAGCCACAGGAAAAACAATAGATAAATTTTATTGTGCTGAGTTAAGACAAAACCTTCCCAAATTAGGACACCCTCTTTCAGAAATGCAAAGATAGCCACACTAGTTGAGAGAGAGAGATAAAAGGTTTCTACGCTGTAAAAGCAAACCAACCGTTTCCCCTTGCAGATGGCGTGACCTCGCCGACAGATGCTGTAAGCAATGCACAACAAACATGAGAGCTCGTAAACCATCTCGGCCATGCCGCGTAACAGATCAACACACAAGAATCAGCCGCTGACACCATCACCAGTGAGCAGCTTAGACGGGAGTCCACGCACAACCCCACTCACACCAGCACAAGGAAGGAAAAACAAGACAGAGAAATGACATTTTTAAGAAGAGCATGTTTCTTGTATATTGGAAACTGCATACATCGCTGAAAGAAAGATGCCCACAAAAAGACGTCCCACGCCCATGGACCGGAAGAGTGGCTACAACTGAGGTGGACACTTCCTGTAACAAACCTGGGGTTTCAGAAAAGCCCCTGGCAAAATATCTAACAGCTTTATTCTGATCGATCAAGTGATATTAAAGTTCATATGGAATTGCTAAGGGACATGACAACAGGGTAGGCAAGTTCCAAACTGTAAAGTTACAGCCTCAGTTAAGACAACGTGGCTGTGGCATAAGGATGGCCACATGGACCAGTAGAGCAGCAGGGAATCCAGATGAAGCCATATGCTTATAAGCAGAAGTTTACAAGAGTCTCAGTACAATACATTCAGCTCTCTCTCTCTCTCTCTCTCTCTCTCTCTCTCTCTCTCTCTCTCTCTCTCTGTGTGTGTGTGTGTGTGTGTGTGTGTGTGTGTGTGTGTGCATGTACATATAGGTGCCAGTGGAGGCTGGAAGAGGGTTCAAGTCTCCTGGAGCTAAAGTTACAGACTGTTGTGAGATACCACATGGGTGGCGGAAACTGAACCTGGTCCTCTGTAAGAGCAGCCAGCTCTCTTAACCACGGAGCCGTCTAATGGTGTTGATATAAATGAACATATATAAAAGATTAAAGTTGGGTACCTACTTCAAATCATGTAGCGAACAGAACCCCAGGTCACTTAAGCATCTAAGTGTAAGAGCTGAGACTGTGGCATCCCCAGTACAACACCCACGTGTGAATCCTGTCCAGACAGTGGCCTTGTCAGTTTAAATCTAAGCAGCAGAAGTCAACATGAACAAGTTGGACTTCCTCAAAATGTAAGCTATGTGGGCTTCAAAGGTGAGAAAGTGAGCAATGTTACTGTGTACTTTACAGACCAAGCTGGCTGGAAAGTCACAGTAATCCTCCTGTCTCTATCTCCTGAGTTCTAGGATTGAAGATATGAGCCACCATACCCAGAGGGGGAATCCCCTTTCAATCCATATATCTAAAAATGTTCCAGAATGGCTTATATATGTATATATTCAAAGCTATATAGTTAAAAAATAAAAAAGACACATGATGGGGCTGGAGAATTCGCTCAGCGGTTGAGAGCACGGGCTACTCTTGTAGAGAACATGATTCTGATTCTCAGCACACACATGGTGGTTCACAACCATCTGTAATTGCAGTCCCGGGGGATCTGACGCCCTCTTCTGGCATCCATGGTGCACACACTTTGTGTGCAGACACACCACACATACAGGCAAACACATGAAGGTTTGGGAGCACAGTTGAGCTGTGGTACACTTGTCTAGCAGGCTGGAGACTATGGGTTTAATCCTTGGCAGCATAAACACAAGCAAAAAAGGAAAATTGACCCAATGACTACGGGCAAAGAACTTACATTGTCTTTCATCACAGGAGGTCTACCGATGGTCCACAGGCCTGTGGAATGATGCTTGATATTGGTCTCTAGGGAAACACGAACCTACTTCCCATCAGCTAGTATGGCTACCAATTGAACCAAATTCAAACACAGACACTGGCAAGGCCGTGAGGGCGCAGATCATTGGCCCAGACCCTGTGGTTCACGGTAAGATGTGGCTCAGCATCTTTGAGAAGCAGTTTAGAACTTAAAAATGTACTGATCACATGACCCTATATGTCATATCTAATACAGTGACATCCTCGAAGATGTCCCCATCCCAACCCCAGATCCAAACGTGAGTGTGTCACCTCCCATACCACAGAGGAATCTACACAGGGGGGCCATGGTGGATTTGCCTGAAGTTCCAAGATGGGCAATTGCTTTGGATTACCTGGTATGTCCGGTCAAATCAGTGTTTCTGTAACAGCAGGGAGGAAGAAGTGACCAAAGAGGAGAAATGCCCACAGCTGGCTAACAGCTCCATGTGCCAAGATGCTGGACAAGGCCACGCCCTGGTTCTGCCTCCAGAGGGGACACAGCCCTGCAAACACCTGTGTTTTAACCCAGGACAACTGGGCTGGTCTCTAATTCCACAGACTCATATTCATCTTTGCTGTCTGTACCCCTCTATTTGAGGCAGTTTATTATAATAGTCAGAAGAAACAAATACACCCACCATTTCTGTTCCTGCGACCCAGCCTGCTCACTGGAACATGCACATGTAAACACACGGGAACACGTGTGAACACACATCATGACTCCCATTAGCTAAAGAAGTAGACTCAACTCAAATATCCATATATACTCACGCACGAGTGATCCGAGTGTGATAGGCCTATACTGTGGAATGCATCATGATCATGAAAAGAATGGAATATTGATGCAAAATATGGAGTAGATGGATCTTAAAGACAGCAGGTCGGAGAGACCGCAGTGTGGGAGGCCATTTACATGACATGCCTGGAGTCGGAGAGTCCCAGAGACAGGAACTGGAGTGACTGCGGTTTCCGCAGTCCAGGAAAGGGAGATGAATAGTGATTGCTAACGGGTGTAAAGTTTATCATAGGATAGGGAAACCTTTCTGGAATCCTGCTAGCTAACTTGCTTAGGAGGAGCTCCCTTGTGCCAGCCTTCCAAGGCTGGAACTGCAGCAGTTGGTATATCCTCTGGGTGTTTGGCTCAGTTTCTGGGGATCTGAGTTCTAATCTTCACACCTTCCCCAGCCAGCACTTGAACCGCTAAGCCAATGGTTCTCAACCTGTGGATCACAACCCCTTTGGGGTAACACATCACCTCTCCTGCATATCAGACATTTATATGATGATCCACACAGTAGAAAATTAGTTATGAAGAAGCAACAAGATAATTTATGGTTGATTGTCACCACAACGCGGGAATTGTATTAAAGGGTCGCAGCATTAGGAAGGCTGAGGATTACTGGTCTCAGCCCTCTTCCCAGGCCCAAGGCAGCTATGGTTTTGAAGACAGACAGATCTCGTGGAGGTGTTGGCCCACACATGTGAGGGTCCTGGAGACCAGCTTCCCCCTCCGTGGGTGTCTCAGCCACAGGAGCCCATAAATCTCATTTTCAGCGTGTACTATTTTGGGTTGGTTTCTACCAGTGTTATGTAAAGGCATTCAGCCTGTAGCTTTTTTTTTTTTTTTTTTTTTTTTTTTTTTTTTTTTTTTTTTTTTTTTGGTTTTTCGAGACAGGGTTTCTCTGTGGTTTTGGAGCCTCTCCTGGAACTAGCTCTTGTAGACCAGGCTGGTCTCGAACTCACAGAGATCCGCCTGCCTCTGCCTCCCGAGTGCTGGGATTAAAGGCGTGCGCCACCACCGCCCGGCTCAGCCTGTAGCTTTTTCTGGCCCACCATCACAGCCCGGAAACATTTGTGGAACTGAATTGCCCTGTCTGTTCCCAGGGAGAGTGAAAACCGAGGCTGAGAGCTTATTTTTCCAGCAATTTTCTGGGCACCCTGGGTCACCGAATGCTACACTGTAAGTGTCACGTCGTCCTCCGAGACTCCTCCATAGTTTGGACTTACCAATTTTCCGACGTGGATGCTAGGTGGCTACTGGATCCAGAAACTCTGAAACCCCCGTGATCTGGATGTTCTGGGGAGAGAGAGAGAGAGACGCTTCCACCCTGAGCCATCCTCCTGCAGCAGGATGGCATTAATTAAACCTGTCTCTGCTAGGGTTTCTCAGAATTAGCTTATAAAATGTTTGTTAGTTAAATTCTTAATATGTAACTGAAGATATTAACTCAGTTTAAGGTTATTTAGTTGCTGGTCAGAGGATGCTGGGAGCGGGGGTTCAGAAAGGTATAGGGAAGAGGGCACTTGGGGTGTGAGATCTGGGAGAGGAGAACAGAGGGAGAGACCAGGGACCATGGGAGATGAATCAGGACACACGGGTGTGCCCCAGTCACCCAAGTCCTTCCTGGATACCTGCTGGGGTCTAGACACCACCCTTCCCCAAACTGAATAGGCATGGACAATCTACACAAGCTCGAAGCCCTCTAGCTGGAGTCTTCTTTTCATCCATTGTGACTCTGTCCTGTCAGGACACTCTTGCTACCAGTGAGGTCACCATGAACTGATTCGTGGTGCCTCTTTCTTCGTGACCACTTCTTTGTCAATGACTCCGGCAGCCAGAGCTGGATGTCCTTAGCCCAGCTGCCCCTTCTGACTAATGATCACACTCCTGCCCAGGGCAGTCTGAGGCATCCAATCACAGCTCCCTGTCTGAAGCAGCTGTCAACACAGCCCCCCAAAGACACCTTTCCAGCTGTGGAGGAAGCCACACATTCTCCAAAAGAAAGAGAATGACCGCCTGGCCCACTGGAGATGCTCCAGCAGAGTTCTCAGCCAGTTTACACCCTAGGCCGTGCAAGAGATTCCAGGTTCAGCTGTGCTGAGTGCCCTCCCGCTGTGGGCACATCCCATAAGTGAATCCAGCTTGTCTGTGATACTGGAAGGAGTTGGGTCTCCTGTCATCTGTCACACACAAAGGGGATCCTCAGTCCCCTGGGTGTGACGGAGTGTGGGGAGAGAGCCTAAAGTGCCCTTTTGTGTCTTAAATACGGGGGATCAAGCAGACGTAGTACAGGGCTTCTTGTCTAAAGGCCAGCACCACAGGGGAAGAGCACAAAGCAAAACTGGGGTGCGAAGGGTTAGGTTGGGGTGATGGAGGCTCATAGCTGGGCCTTGTTCTGTTATTGGCTAAGCCCCCCATCTTTGCTGGGAGGAGGGGGTGGTTATTATTAAACATTCTGAGAAATCAGACGGATGCCATAAAAGTCATCTGGGTGACACTTCATTATATTAAAGCCAATAATTGAGGGGCCCGTGTTGTGTTGCCGCCAAACATTCCGCATGCAAGTCCCGTCTTTTATCTGTGCATTCATAGATGCCTCGTGGATAATGGCTGTTATAAAAATGATGAATTGCTTAGGTGGGTTTTTTTATAAAAGAACTGAAGGAAAGACCGTTTTAGATGCGCGTTCCTTGAGGGACAACACAGCAGCAAGCTCATCGCTTCTCCCACTTCACCAGGTGCCTTGTTTCTCCTTAAACTGCTTTGTTTTGTTTCTGAAGGAAAATGTTTGCAGGCACCCACAGCTCTAGGTTTTCAGAAAATTAATTCCGCAGATGATGTGGAAACGATAGCCTATAAAGTTAATGAGATATTACCAAAGGCTGTATGAACAATTAGCAGTATTAGGTGCAAAGATAAGGCGAGGCCCGGTGCCACCTCACAGAACTGCACTAATTAAATTGAAAATTACAGCGCGGGCACGTGAAGACAAAGGAAGACAGGGTGCGGCGAGAATTATGGGATTAATATTGCAACAGAAACACCGGTATTAAAACTGAGGGGGAGGGTGGTGTATTGAAGCCTCTGCTCCCCTCCCTCAGGCGTCTCTGAGTTGGTGTCTTTCGTGTCTTTTTCCACCGTCCTTAGTCCACACCTCAGCAACAGCAGACTGGCCATGTCCAGCAGACTCCAACTTTGCATTTGTCCATCAACCACAAAGTGGTTGGGCCACCCCTGAAAGGAGTCTTTGCTGACCCCGCGGATGGGCCACTAACTCTCACAAGCCTGAAACTGGCATTTGAAGATAACTACCTGAGGAGATCCAGCAACATTTCAGATTTCAGTGCCTTGCTGTAGCACAGACGCTTTAAAAGAAATCCCACGCTAGCTCAGAATTGAGAAATAGATGGCTATGTATTTAGGGGTAAACTCACAAATCAGAATTCTCTGTTTGAATGGAGAACAGAGAACTAATCCAACAATCCAGCAATCTGAAAGAGCAGACAGGGAAAAGGAGAAAGGGGCTCTGCATCCGCATATATGGTCTAAGAGGCCACGCCCCAGTAGGTGGGTAACCACAAGCTATAAGACTTCCTACAGCACCCTGCATTTGAATCCACAGCTCCAGAGCCTGTCTCTTGGGGCAGGGATGCATTCCAGCTTCTTTCTCTTGGGGCAGAGCTGAAGTTATAGTTGTCTTTGGCTTTTACTTTAAGAAAGTAGAATTTTCAGTTCTTCAGATTTTTTCACCTTGTCCTCCAGGTCTTAGAGCATACAGAGCCTGGTGGAGGTGGAGAGAGAAGACACCAGGGGCAGACAGATCTTCCTGCTTGGGGAAGGGCCATGACTATTTGCTATAGACGCCTGTGCCCTACGTGATAAAGCAGACCCTGGAAAATCATGTGTTTTCTGATGGCATCTTCTTCCCAGCATGCCAGGGATCTTCCCTCCTTTCGCAAAGGTTGTTCTCATGCCTCCACGAAGGAAGGCAGGGCACCAGAGGTTTTGTATGAGCCCCAAGCTTGCTCCGTATTGCTTGCATTCATAAAATGTCATTTAGGATTCTCTAGATGACACACTGTTGTACTCAGGGACAGTCACTAAGACTCAAATCTACTATCAGTTCTCTATGTCTATGACTATGTCTACATCTATATCTACATTGTCTATGTCTGTATCTACATATATGCCTATGTCTAGTCTATGATGATGTATGATCTTTAACTATGGCTATGTCTATGTGTATGTCTATGACTAGTATATGTGCAGTTTATGTCTATGACTATGGCTATGTCTAGTCCATGTCTAAGTCTATATCTATTTCTATGGCTATGTCTATGGCTATGATTATGGCTATGGTTATGGCTATGGATATGGATATGTCTAGTCCATGGCTATAGCTATGGTTATGTCTATGGCTAAGGCTATGTCCTGACATGCAACTCCAGCCCCTGAATGGATTCCTATAGAAAATGAGAACTGTTTGGAACAAAGTTTGAGAATTTACTGCTTAGCATTGACAGCAAAATGGACAGCTATCCCCTCTCAGCAGCCTGGGACCTCAGTCCTTACTAATGGCAAGCAAGTGAATGAGCCTTCCATGAAGGACATGAAGAAAGATACTCCCATACACCCTGCAAATACAAAGGGCAGCCAGGCACCCCTCTGTGAAGAGTTCACTCTCCCAGCATGCCCTTCTTCTAGGAAGAATTATAACTGGATTAGCAAATCTGTCTCTGAGAAGGAAGGGAGCCAGGGACTGAGTTTTCCAAATGCGCCTTGCCCCTTCCCAGGTACACAGCGCACCATGTCAGTGACCATTTTTTTGTTAGTGACTTTTCTATTAACTTAGAGCTGAGCTCAGAACACACCCATGCAGGTGAGAGCCAGAAACTCCACTTGTTAAACACATGTTACCACTTAGGGTGAAATAGTCATTGAAACAAGCCATTGGCAGGGGCTAGACTAGAAAAAGCCTCCGGCAACTTCTCACGCCTGAGAACAGGACTGCGTGGAGAGATTTCTGTGTACACAGTGTAATGCTTCCAATGACTAAATTACCTTAAACTGACTCATTATGTTAGTGTTACATGTTAATAATTTAACTGGCAAACATTTCATAAGTTAATTCTGAAAAGACCCAAGCACAGACAGGTTTAATTAATTCCATATTTACACTGGCTTTTGCACATTCAGAAAGGCAAGCAGTGTACAGACGTGTTCTGCACACAGTGAAAAGGTCCTGTCTTTCTGGCATTGTTCTGAGACGGAGCTCTGTGGCAGGAGTGATGCCGGGGACAGATGGTGGTTTACGTACAGCCCGGTGATGCAGTCTCATGCCGGCATAGTGGGACTCTGGTTGGGAGGTCAGCGTTGCCCCTACCACCTCTACTCATTTAAAGATCGGCAGGTATGCCACTGGGGGATGGCTCGGTGAGTAAAGTGCTGCCCCTGCAGACTTGAAGACCTGAATTCAGATCCTCAGAAACCATGGAAAGTCACATATGGCTGTACCTGTGTGTAATCCCAGAACTCCCATGGATAGATAGGAGCCAAAGACAGGAGAGCTCCCAGAAGCTTGGCCACGGAAAAGACACCACCTCAAAGTCATGGGCTGACACCTGAGGTTGTGCTCTGATTTCCATATACACTGCCATGGTATATGTACTCCCAGGTTCACACACACACACACACACACACACACACACACACACACACGGAGAGAGAGAGAGAGAGAGAGAGAGAGAGAGAGAGAGAGAGAGAGAGAGAGAGTAATCACAAGCACGCACACAGACACACAATTAGTAGGCACCTGGGCATCTTTGGATGCATGTTCCACTTGCCCCTGTCCTTCACACTGTCCATATCAAACAGTACTATGCCCCCGTAAGCCTCTAAACCCAAACTAGAACATTTAGGTGCATGTGTCTCAGAACAGCATGTAACATGTGCTCCTAAACATCCGCCCAGGTGTGTGTGTGCGTGTGTGTACTCATGCACACATGTGTAAGTAGAGGCCAGAGGTAAATTGCAGGTATCATTTATTAGGTGCCATCCATCATGATTAAAAAAAAAAAAAGCATCTCTTATTGGCTTGAGGATCACCAGGTAGGGCAGCCTGACTGGCTAGCATGTCCCAGAGATCCATGCTTTTACTCCCCCAGCTCCTAGATGTACGCTGTCATATCTAGGTTTTTTAATATAATATTTTATTAACTATGAGAATTTTATGCATGCATACACCATGTTTTAATCATATTTATGCTCCTACCAGAACCACCCTGCCTCCCCATTCCCCTCTAATTTCGTCCACTTTTTTTCATAGCCCACTGTGTCTACTTTGTGCCCATCACATACTTGTTGGCGTGGGGCCATCCACCAGGATATGGCTGATGGACCAGGAGACACACCCTGAGACTAACTTCTAATCTAGCCATGGGGTTTGTGGGTCCTTCCCTTCCACACTGGTGTTCACTCCCATGAGTTTTGGGGACTGAACTCAGGTCTTATGCGTGCACAGAAGGTAATTTACTGACTGAACAAAATCATCCATTCTTCAGTGAGATCTTTGGACCCCAGACCAAGAACTAGCAGGACTTGACTCGTTACTTTACAATAGCCTGGGTGTTATTCACAATCCACTTTCAGCACTGCGTCTGTGGATAGCTCCAGAGCTCAGGGTCTCCAGGAGCAGACACTTCCCTCCTTGGAAAACTGCCCTAGGAACTTGTCAGGGATGGTCTCCTGTCCTTCTTCCCTGACTCGTGAAAAGAATCACTGGGCCATCCTGCTCCAGTCTCGTGTGGTCCACGACACCCATCCGCTCCTCGATCTCATGTCTTGTTTCCGTTTGTTTTAAAAAAAGATAGACGTTGGCTGCTAATTAACCCAGCTAACCTTGCAGCTGTGAATAGTTTGGCTTTGGTGGAATCTGGGGTAAAGGTTAATGATCGGCCCATGCTTCCCAGCATGTTCTTTCAGAAGGTATTGCCCAAGGAGGAGAGGATGGGGAAGAGGCATCACACACCCCGAGACAGGATTGGGACACTTCGAAGCAACTTTTATTACAGCAACAGGAAGAGGGCTAAAGGTTAGATAGGATCCTCTGCTAATTCAGACACTACTCGAGGATTAATGAACATTCAAGTGGGGCCAGAACTGTGGAGGAGAGAAGATGAAGGTGAGCTAGACTCTCTGACATTCACTGTACACTCGGGGACTAGCTCCTCATGGCTTTTCCCTCAGGGCCCAAGGTTGAGCCCAGCTTAAGGGAGCAGGTTAGAGACTAGTACGTGGAAACAGGGATGTCCTAGGAGAACCCAGCAATGGCGCTGCTGTCTCTCTGGGCAGCTGAGGGGGTGATGGATTGCTATAAATGCGCAAATCTCTCCACTCGAAACCCCCGCTGTTCTCAATAACACTAGGTTCTTCTTCAAGACGGCTCCATTTCTTGGCTGTGTTAATTTTTAATAAGCTGCTTGCATCTGATCTAATCATGCCACCGAGGGCAATTTTTATATTTTATAAGCACAAATAAATCCCTTCCCAATCGGCAAGCCCCTCTGTGGCAGTTTGCAAAGGCCTTTGGGTAGCCGGCTTTCAGCCTTCATCTCCTAGAGGCGTCCCTGACTTGTAAATACCTCTGGAAGAGTCATTGTTGCTTAAATAATTGAATCTATTTAAAGAAATGAAGCCAATTAACTTTTCAGTTTATGACTAAGAAATAATTTCACTGTGTGTGGTCAGACTCTGTTAAGTATCTGGGGATTCAATTATTGTTTAGGGCTTAGAAAAACTCAAACAGGATCCTAAACTATGTCAGGCGGCCTCTTCGGTGGCATTTAGCATGAGGACCTTGGAGTCCAGATTTGAAGGTAAGATGCCAAGCAATTGAGATTCTGTGCATCTAGCTGCCAAAACCATTTAGCTTTTTCTACTGAACTCCTGAGGTAAATCTTGCCAGTGAGGGTTTGAGGCTCTGTGCTCTCACTCCTGTGTCTTCTCCATTACCAATCCTTTCCCTTCTCCACCCGGGTCTCCCTCTGATTTTAGTTGTTTCTCACAGCCTCACCTCACATTACAGTGTAAGCGACTGGTAATAGGTTGAGAGGAAGCAAATCTTTCCTGTGGGAAATTGCGGTTTTAACAGGGAACGCTATCCTGGAATGTACCAGAGAGCAGTCACTGCATGCCAGGGGAACGGTAGATCTATCATGAGCAGTGAAGAGTTCTGGGGACCCCTGAGGATACTGTGGGGTGCCAGGTGTGTTCTGTATGTGGTGGGCACCCACACTTGCCGAGGACCAGGAGGGCAGCAATTGAGAGTCTATTCCAAAGCTACTGTTCACGCAGCACTGAGATCCCTCATTGAGGATGGCCAGGGTAGCAGAGCTGTGCCCAAAAGTGAGCTGGTGTCCGCATTTGCTTTCTATAGCTGTGATAAACACATGACCAAAAACATCTTGGAGAAGAAAGGACGTCTGAATCACACATCCCGGGTCACAGCCCATGATAAAAGTCCGGGCAGGAGCTCAAAGCCGGAGCCCTGAGGCAGGAACTGCAGAAGCCAAGTGCACTAGCTGTTCCCCGTGGCTTTCTCAGCCCACAGCCTGTTTTCTTATACACCCACGACTACCTTCCTCGGCACCATTCACCATGGAATCGCCCTTCCTACACCAGTCATTAATCAAGAAAATATCCCAGAGATTTGTCCACAAGAAAGTAGATGGAGGCATTTCTCAGCTGAGATTCCTGTTCTCAGATGACCCCAGCTGTGCCGAGTTGACAACCCGCACAGCTATTGAGAGAGGAAGGCAGAGAGCTTAGGGATTTTCCTTCCTGGAGGCAGAGCTCAGCTTCCAGCATCGAAATCCCACTGCTGATGTTATAATAATGTAGATGTCATAGCAAGGGAAGCTTTTCCACTAGTGAGAAGAAACAAACCCTCGCCTTCCGATGGCTTCCTGACCCCACCCCATCCCCAAGCACTTAGGTCATGCTCCCCTGCATGGGAGGAGAGACTGGCCTGGGAGACAGATGTTAATAACCCAGCACACACCTGCTTTCCTCAGCAAGTTGGTCTTCCAAGAGTGCACTGCTCTGTAAGGCTCTTCCAGTGCCCCAGTCATTTTAAAGATTTGTTTGTGTGTGTTCAGTTGTGTGTGTGTATGCATGTGTGTGTGTGTGTGTTCATGTGTGTGTTTGCAGGTGTGTGTATATGTCATGTGTAGGCGTGTGTGTGTGTGCACATGTGTATGCCATCTGAGTGCAGGTGTATTCTATGTGTGTGTATGAGTGTGTCCATGTGTGTGTATGTGTGTGTGTGCCTTCCATATATGTATAAGTGCCCAGAGAGGCAAGAATTGGGTGTCATATCCCCTTGATCTTGAGCTGTAAGAGGTTATGAAGCTGGCAGGCATGGGCCCTGGGAACTGAACGCTGGTCCTCTGGAGAAACAGCAAGTGCTCTTAACCCATGAACCATCTCTCCAGCACCAACAGTCAGAACCCCCCCCACTCTCTCCCTGGGCAGGCAAGCTTCATCGCCTCTGAGATCCATCACTTCCTAAGAGAATCAAGTCTGTCTGTGGCACCTGTGCCTGTGCCTCTCAACCAGTGGCTCTCAGCCTTGGGACGTATCTCAGAGATGACGTCTGAGCAGACATCTCTGTCTGTGGTGCCTGTGCTTGTGTCTCTCAGCCTTGGGACGTATCTCAGAGACGTCTGAGCAGACATCTCTGTCTGTGGTGCCTGTGCTTGTGTCTCTCAGCCTTGGGACGTATCTCAGAGACATCTGAGCAGACATCTCTGTCTGTGGTGCCTGTGCTTGTGTCTCTCAGCCTTGGGATGTATCTCAGAGACGTCCGAGCAGACATTTCCCCGTGCTTCTCAGACTAATCCCCCATATTTCACTCAGCCTCTTCAGGGGCACACGGCCACCACCTGCCTGGCCTCCAGAACCAGAGACCAACCTATCAGGCTCTATCCATCAATCACTTTAGTCCTGGTTTCTGTTTTCTATTTTCCCCGCTGGAGTACTATAGTAGCTTTGGTAGCTTTGTGCCTCCTCTATCTTTCCCTATCTGCCCCAGACTAGTCTCTCAACAGCCTCCATGTATAGAAGCCACATTCCCCAAGGTTCTTGTCATCTTCCTTCCCTCTAACCCCTCCCGTGGGGGAGGGGGCAAACAAAGAAAGGGTCACTGGGGCTATGATCAGTCTAGCTTAAGTATGACCTCTAAGCCAGGAAAAGTCCCATCTCCAAAAGAAACCATGTGCATGGCACCTGAGGGATGAGGTCTGAGGTTGACCTTTGGCCTCTGCATGTCCGCCTGCACACGTACCCATCCGTGTACATGCGTGTACCTTCACACTCATGAACACGCACCATATTTGAATGGCTCCTAATGGACATGAGGGATACTTCCCCTCCATGGGTGCTGTCCTCCACAATGTCGCCAGCTTTTAGGGAATTGATGATAGAGCACAGTAGCTTGTCCTGTAGGGTTTATATTTTCACTGGATGAAGCATGGGGGACTATGGCAAGCCCTTGTGAGAAATCGGTGGCAGGTTACAGTGTCTTTAACCCATTTTGTTAAGTGGTATTTTTGGACATTTCCAGTTTATCAGATCCAGCATTAGACATGGGTGCAGCGACCAGAGGAGGCCCCCAAACTCCAGTTTCAGTGACTTGTGGAGCAGGTGTCCCTG
Organism: Microtus oregoni; assembly: GCF_018167655.1. Classification (NCBI taxonomy): domain Eukaryota; kingdom Metazoa; phylum Chordata; class Mammalia; order Rodentia; family Cricetidae; genus Microtus; species Microtus oregoni. The sequence continues at coordinate 3,042,712 of NW_024543064.1, forward strand.
CTCACACAGGGACGGTGGTGTCACAGTGCGCTTTGAGATATGGCAGCTCCACACAGGAGTCAACACGGCCCAGGCTGAATCTCCTACAGCAAACGGGTCTTTGCCCAGGAGGAAAGCCGTGCTGTGAGAGGGAAGGAGCCTACGGTTTGCTGTGTGAGGCCAAGAAGCAAATGACATCTGGTCAAGTTCAAGGACACAGTTCAGCTGCCACGCTTGCCTGGTGGCCACTCAGTGGCTGCATTGGCAGCCGTCTGAACTCCTGAAATGGAATGGTGTGAGGGGAGGGGAGCAAGATGGAGGGGTGTCCAGAAGCTTTCCCACCTCCATGGGCTTTCTTGATCAACATCCTCATTTCAAAATATGTTCTTCCTTCTCCAAATGAGCCGAGTGAGCCCTGATGCTGTGGGACATGGATGGGGTGGGAACTCCGCTTGCAGTCTGCCTGGTGTGAAAGTTGAGTCTTCATGCGAGGGACTTATCTATCAAGGCTGGGGCGGATTTGTTGGTTATGAGAATATATGGAGAGATGAGCCGCCTGGATGTCATTAAATGGACTAAGTAGGTCAATCTTGTCTGGAGTAACGAACTTGAGTTTAATCAACACATCATAAGCAAAATTATGTGGGAAAAGCATCGCAAGTTATTGTTGTCATGTTTGCTTATTTGAATACTTAATCTTCTAATGCATGCCCATAATAATAAAAGAATTCCGCATGTGGGAAGAAATCATTTCTCGGTCATCCCCAAAGTGTGTTTAAGAGTCTGTGAATTTCTGTCCGATGCTCGTCTGTGAATTATGTTTCATGCCACGTCTGTGGGGAAAGGTTTGAAAGTTGTATGTGTAGGTGACTTTGGGCACCCTGCATTTCCACACCTAAAGATAGCCTGATGGTCTTGTTCACATAATAGGTGCTTTGAAAAATTAAAATATGGGTGTCCAGGAATGTCACTCTGTCCCAGGTCCCCAGCTGCAGCAAGAACAAGGAAAGGTTGTGGCTGATGTAGGGGACATTTTAAAAGACATTGCTTTAGCCTGGAAAAAGACGACAGCAATGAGACTTGAGCTTTCAGTGTGTGTGTGTGTGTGTGTGTGTGTGTGTGTGTGTGTGTGTGTGTGAAAGAGAGAGAGAGAGAGAGAGAGAGAGAGAGAGAGTGCTTGCGTGTGTGTGTGTGTACATGTGTATGTGTGTGTAGGCCAGCAGTCAATATCTGGTATCTCTATTGTTTTCCACACCATCATCATCATCATCATCATCATCATCATCAACATCATCATCACCATCATCATCATCATCGTTATTACTGAGCCTGGAGCTTGCCGTTTCCTCTAGACGGGCTGGCCAGCAAGCACTAGGGATCCACTTGTCTCTGCCTCCACAGTTCTACATTTCCAGACATGTGCTGTGTTGTGTCCAGTTTTAACTTGGTCACTGGAGAGCTGTTGGGGAATATTATTTTCAGATGTGTGACTTTTGTTTATGTTGCTTTTCTTTAACTCTGTGAAGCTGTGGTTCTTTGCCTGTCTAAAACACCTGATGGTCTAATAAAGAGCTGACCCACCAATAGTGAGGCAGGAGCAAGGATAGGTGGGACTGAGGCAAAGAGAATATAAATAGGAGAAACGGAGATGGGAAGGAGGAACAATGAGGGAACAAAAGGAGGGCATCAGGGGCCGGCTATCCAGCCACCCAGCCACCCAATCACCCAGCCACCCAGCCACCCAGCCACCCAAGCACCCAACCACCCAGCTACGCAGCCACCCAGCTACACAGCCAGACTCAGAGTAAGAAGGAAAGAAAAGGTATACAGGAATAGAAAAAGATAAAAGCCCCAAGGCCAAAGATAGATGGGATAATTTAAGTTAAGAAAAGTTGGCAAGAAACAAGTCAAGCTAAGGCCAGGCATTCATAACTAAGAATAAGACTATGTGTGATTTATTTGGGAGCTGGGTGATGGGCCCCTCACAAATCAGAAAGAATAAGACATTACCTTGCAGAGATCCAAATTCAGGACCTCATGCCCAGTCAGTAGGCACTTTACCATTGAGCCATCTCCCTAACCAAGTCCTTTGCTCTGAAGAGGTCACATTTCCAAGCTGGAGCCTGATCAAGGCCCCTCTCCACTCCAACGTGTCCCAAAAGATGAACTTGAAGAAAGCTTGGAAGAACACGAGAGAGACTCAGGACATCCATGTGGGAGGAGGAGGCTGCTGTGTCCCTGGAGCCGGCACTCCTGGCTGGTGGCTCTTCTGGAGGTCGCTCACCGGGGTCAGGCAGGCCAGCAGAACTGGAGCAGCTCCTATGAAGTGTCTGGGGCAGTGAGCACCGGCTGTCACCATACAGCTCCTGTGGATTACAATGTCCATGGTCGTTGTCATTGGAGTCATCGTCATGAGGGCAGGAAGGATGTGTCCATGTCCAGAGTATGCTTGGCCTGCTAAACCTGTTGACTGGACCACAGGGCATCTGGTGGCTTTAATGAGAGCAGCTGCCTCTTCCTCAAGCCTCCCATCTCCTACCCAGCCCACCAACTCATAACCTTTCTTGCACCCTGGGATCTGTAGCTGCTGGAAACGGGGAATGGAGCCAGGGCCTTCGTTAGGGTGCCTGGTTAGTCCCAAAGCCAACACCATGTACATTTATGGGTCCTGAGAGCCCTGACCATGGTCAGCAGCCCCCCCCCTTATTTGAAGGTCAGAAGGAAGAGGGACCAGACCACATGGACACCCTTGACGCTCTGTTCTGTCTCAGTGCACTTCTGCATCTCCTCCTCTGGTGTTGGGAAGCCAGGTGTCAGGTTACTTTCAGGAAGTACCTGGGAAGTTTCACCTTTGCAGGGAAGCCTTAAAGGGCTGACAGCAGCTGGGCAGACTGCAGAGTGGACACTGTTGAGCAGAGCGCTCATCAGAGGACAAAGGCATCTGGTATAACAGAGAGCATAGCTCACACAGTGGCTGCAGACTGCCCAGGAGGGGTGGCCACTTCGTGCATCGTCTTGACCATAGGTTGGCTGACCGAGGACAAGCCTTGGTGACTGGAACCAGTCTCTGCCCTGGGGAGAACAAGCCAGGCAGGTTTGGGCTCAGCTGCCCTGGCACAGACAGAATGACAGGGGTGCTTGGTAGCCTGGCTGGCCCTAGGAGGTGACCCAAGTGCTGGTGGTGGGTGCTTACAGCTCTCTCATACATGGGTGGCATGCTAGACGTGGGCTCCCAAGTGGCTTCAGCATTCCATGGGATGATAGATTGGGGGTCAAAGCTGTCTTTGAGGTCGGGCAACTATCTCACACTCTCAGTTATCCATGGGGCATGAGAGAAGGGGCCTCGTGACTCTCACAGTCTCCAGTCAGGACAAAGACGCATTCTCCTTAGCATGCTGGCTCAGCTGCTCCCTGACAATGGCTTCCTAGAGATGTCCCATTCTTCTGCTTCTTCAGAGAAATGCGCTCTGTGGACGGCGCTCACCTGGCTTCTCCTCTGCCTGTGTTTTGAGTGTGGTTCTTCCTGGTCCATGGAAACCTGGACTGGTGAGCTACCACGACAGACTCACCTAGACCTTGGGCACCCACACTGGGATGGCTGGGAGGCCAGGGTCAATGTGGTATCTCTCTCTCCCTCCCTCCCATGGCCTGTTCTAGAAAACAGCGGGGGCTTCTCCTGGTACAGCATCGCAGTAACCGATTCTTAGGTGGCAAGGGTCTTCCCCAAGGGAGGCTGCAGGAGTCCGGAGGCACATGCCCAACAGAGGCTAGGAGTCCCCTTTGCTACAGCCTTCAGCTTGACTGGTGTGAAGGTAAGGATGACAGCCCAGGGGCTGGGACTTCACCTCCCACAGCAGGAGAACCAAAGAACTCTGGCCACTCTCTGTGTTCCTCGTGTACATTAAGAAAACAATGCTCGCCTTCAAGGACCACACCTCCCCCACCAAAGGTTCAACAAGGGAAGTTAGATCAAACTTTATGCCAGGCGCACAGGGAGCGGCTTCCCTTTCCTTCTGCTTCTGGAAAAAGATGTCACATCTCCGAGGGCCAAGGTGCCCCCTGTTCCCTCTAGCTGGCTGGTGGGGACCTGATCATGTGAACCTTGGTTAAGGTGTCTGATTGCTACCCCAGCTGCTCACTGCAGAGCAGGAAGCATAACCCCGCTGCCGCCTGGGCTCACATGGTTCTAACTTATCTTTCTGTAATGGGCTGCCTCGCTCAACCTTTGGCTGGGTAAGAACTTGGTTGCCAGTGGCTGTAAAAATCAACTTGCCACGTCTTAGAATCCCCCCGAGAAGAACTTCAGTAAAGAATTATTTAGTTGAGGTTGGCCTGTGGGCATTTTTCTGTGTGTGGGGGGGAGGGGCAGCGATGGGAGTGGGAGTGGCCGTAGTCTTGAATATTTATTGAGATTGGAAGACTCACCCTGAATGTCGTCGGTACTGCTTCATGGGGGGCCCTGAACTGTGTTAGAGGAAGAAGGGCTGTCTGGGCAGAGAGCGAGCAAGGATGTGTTTATTGACTGTTCTTGACTGGTGGTGTGATGTGAACAGCCACTGGAGTGCTTGCCTTGACTTCCAGGTGGTGGTGGACAGGGGCTCGGCATCGTAAGCCCGATAAACTGTTTCCTCCGTAAGTTGCTCTTGTCCAAGTACTTGTCCCATTAACAGGAATTGAGTCAGAGCCCCCTCGTAATGATGTAAGAATATGCCACTGGACTAGGACCTAGTAGGGAACAGCAGTGGAGTCCCAAAGAGGATTAGTTACCCACAGACCAAACCCCAGTGCGTTGGTGGTCTGTCTTGACTGGCTACATGTCTCACCAGCTCTCAAAGGCAGTTGGCGAATGTCCCCATCTCCCGCTAACTCCAGCAAGCACAGAACAAATTTTTCTTCTCTGGAGGTTTAATATGCCGATTCATAAAAACAGAATGGCTCAGGAACCCCGATTAACAAGAACACCACCATGGTCAGCTCCCACCAGGCCCTCGGTGTGGGGACAGTTATAAATAGCCAGCTTTTAGAAGAAAATGCTGATCAGATACTAGCATCAGCCACTTTGACGTACTGCAGAGGCGCCGTCCCGGTAATTGGGGTTACGGGCAGTTGCTCTCTCCGCCGGGATGGCAGGTCATTTCTGCAGCCCGGGGCCTCCAGGAGGAATGGGGACCTGCCTGGGAAGTCCAGCAATCCAGCAGACAGTTAACCCTCTCTCTGCCTGCCTACGGCAGCGTCCCCTTCAATCTCTGCCCCCAGCTTCCTCACTCACAGCGTCCACTCTTGCCCGCCCCTGCAGCCACCCAGGAGGGCAAGGGCCTGGGACGAAGGCACAGGTAAAGACAGATGGGTCAAGCCATATGAAATAGGAACCATAGGAGCAGGCAGGCCCAGTGAGCCGAGCAGGAAGCCAGGTTCATTTCTGATGGGATTCTCTGATCCACAGTCTGGCCATGTCATCGCTTATGTCTCAGGGAAGACATTTTGGCCACTCACCACCTAGTCTCAGGGGGGAGAAGGGTCTCAGAAAAGCCATTTCCTTCCGGGGTTAACCAGTTTTCCATGAGGCGTGGATCACAAGGTCTTTTGTAACTGAGGCTGAACAGACAGCATGGGCTGCAGAGCCGCAGCTGCTCCTCCAGATTTTCCTCTCATAGTTCTGGGACTGATGGCACTCCGTCCACTGGCCTGCTCGTGTGAACCTGTGGGTGCTAAGGTATCTTCAAGGCCAATGGATAGCCTCAGGAAGGATCCGGTTTGCTGGCGACCTGGTCAAGTATCTTCCTGTTCTTCAGTTAGTTTGAAAACATCACTTCTGTTTGTGTAATCTCTGCGGCGAATGGCTAACTTGTAGACACTCGGTGGCCTCACAGTGGCTGAAGCTGTGTAGAGAGTGCAGTCAGGGGTCATCTGTGCCACCGCTCAGAGGCTCAGACTGTGACAGCAGTGACCTGAGCAACAGAAGGTCCTGGAGGCAGGGAGTTGGAAAGAAGGGGTTCAGAGCTTGGTCCTTCCTGAGGTCTCCCACAGGACATAGACACCATTTCTTCTTTGTGCCCTCAGGGGTCACCCTTCTACGTGTCTCTGTATCTTAATCTCCCTATTAGAACACACTTGTATTAAAGCAGGGCCAAGCCCACTGGCCTCATTTTAACTGAATTACTCATGGAACAGCCGTGTCTCTAAATAAAAACAGTTGCATTCTGAGGTCCTGAAGGGTTAGAACCTCAACATACGAAGTCTGGGGAAGGGGCAGTCATTACACAGCTATAGGGGTAGCTCCTTGGCTTACCTGGCCACAGCTGCCGACAGCCTCCAAGGGCCATGTGTCCAGTGATAATGCCCTTCACGGCCTCACCATCAGGTTATTTCAGGGTGTCATCTCTCCCCCCACCCACACAGCCGTAAATGAAGACAGATCACTCCAGGCACATTTAAAGACGCCTGCATACCAGAGAGAATGGATTTCTCTATAGGAGAGGCAGCACCCCTTGGCCACGCTGGCATGAGGTAGTGCTTGATAAGCAGGCTCCTTGCTCAGCAGATTCCTCCTTTCAGGGTGGTCAGGGACAAAGCTGCACCATGTGGAGGGGATCGCAGAGCGGGCATAACACCACACTACTATCTCAGTGGGTCGGAGCTAAAATTTTATTTGCCTAATCAATTACGAAGGATGTGTTGGGGTGCTGGCTCTCAGGGAAAGGTTTGGACAGCTTATAAATCAGATGCATCAGCGGCTCCAGAACTCATTTTCTTTGTGACTCTTCGGATGTTTCTGGTCTCCTCCTGCCTCAACAATCAGCTCCTTTGTAGAATCTTTAGTGGATCCCTATTGCCTCTTAGATCAAGTCCAAAAGCCAAGCTCTCTGTGGATTCTAGCCCCACTCCTAACAATGGAAATGTCCTTCTTTGAACAGCCAGGTACTTGGCACCTTCTCCTCCTCAGAATGTTGGCATAAGACCTTCATGTAGCTCTCCAGGTTCGTAGCGGCGGGGCTCCTGCCTTTCCTGGGCCTGCAGCGGGCTCAGCCTGGTGAATATCTTCATCATGTGTGCCCCTCTACACAGCCCCATCACTGAAACACCCCCACCCCCGTCCTGGGACACCCTGTCCCACCTGATGACGCCTCACTGCTGGTGCTCCCTCCTGTCTGCCTGACTTCTGCAGGGTCAGGGCCGAGTGCCACATGGGTGCCCCTTTCTTCCACTCTTTCTTTTGCAGGGATATGCAGCTCAACATAGAGTTCGCTTTGGAAGGTTCCTGAAGTGTTGAGGGTTGAGGTGTTCACACCCCCAGGACTTCATCAGCAGTGTACCTGCCTGACAAAACTCCCCCCAGACCTGTACACGGGTAGACACCACAGCTGCCAACCTCAGTAGAATCCCCACTCCATGTCAGCCTGGTGGAGCAGCAGCTGCCTGGTCTAAGCAGCCACCCCATCCCCAGGAGCAGCTGCCTGGTCTAAGCAGCCACCCCATCCCCAGGAGAGTCATTAGCCCCACTGGGCAAAACCGTGGGTTTATCTAGACACTGTAAATGCATTGCCTGGCTGTGGCCACCTAAACCATCACAGCATGATGTTTCAGTCAGATCTATGAGTGGGAAAGCCACTCCAACCCAGACCTGCCTCCCAAGAATACCTGTCCCCCCTGGCATCTGGAGCTCTGTGAAGTGGCTCTCTCCACTGTATCAAGTGAGAACTCGGCTTTGCTTGGTCCATGGGTTCCTTCACAGTAGTCTGAGGGACATAGATGAGTAAGCTTCCTTTAGAACCTCTCAAGGCTCATGGGGTGCTCTGAGCTCACAGGCAATGGTGACTCAGGTTCCCCTACACAAGTAAGGCTGGTGCATGACGCCATGTGCATCCAACTAGTATGGAAAAAGAGCACGCGATGAAAAACTGGAAAGAAGAAGTCACCCCACAGGGGGAGAGAATAAAATCACCCCTGGGGGGGGGCTGGAGAGATGGCTCAGTTGTTAAGAGCATTGCCTGCTCTTCCAAAGGTCCTGAGTTCAATTCCTGGCAACCACATGGTGGCTCACAACCATCTGTAATGAGTTCTAGTACCCTCTTCTGGCCTGCAGACATACACACAGACAGAATATTGTATCCATAATGAATAAATAAATAAATATTTAAAAAAAATCACCCCTGGGACTGGCAAGATGACTCAGCAATAAAGGCACTTGCTGTGTAATCCTAGAGACCTGAGTTCAATTCCTGGAACCCACTGAAGAGGAAAGAAGAGAGACAATTCCACAGAGTCTCCTGGCCTCCACATGCTCCACCACCACACATATGCACGTGTGAGCGCACACACGAGTACACACACATGCACATGCACAGAGACAGAGAGACAGACACACAGAGAGAGACAGGCCGACTAAGAGATGGAGAACTTGGCAGTAGGTGCGGCTTCACCCTGTGGCCAGCTGCCCGCACCCGGAGCAGAGCAGGGCTGTCCTTGCAGTTGATTCTTGGGTGGGCAATGAGGATAGGAGCGAACTTTAAAACAAACATCACCTTGTCTTTCACTAGCCCTTGGGGATTTTGGCACACTTCAAAACCCGCAGAAATGATGGTGTTTTCTTCCCCCACTCTGATTCTCGAGACATCTTGATACGGACTTGCACCCCAGAATCAGGCCTTCCAGCTAGCAAGCACTGAAGCCACGGCAGGAACCTGCTGGGAAAGGCAGGTGAGCAAGAAAGCCAGAGTTTTCTCTTTGTCCGCTTTTGCTAATTTTCCCTGCGTGGATACCAAGGCCTGCCAGTGAAGGTCATCTCAAGGACATCCCATGAGGACTGTCAAGATCTGAAAAGAAGACACAGTGGGAGCTAGGGACATGGCTTGGTGGGCAAAGTGTTTGCTGACACAAGAGTCTTGATCCTGAGGACCTGTAGATCCTGAGGACCAAATACAGTGGCCATGCCTGTAACCTCGGCACCAGGGAGATAGAGACAGGAGGATCCTAGGAGCTCAGTGCGCAACCATCATAGCCTAACCGATGAATCACAGAGACTTTAAATATTCTTGCTGTCTCTGTCTCTCTCTGTCTCCCCTCCCTCTGCCATTCTCTCTTCCCTCCCTCCCCTTTCTCTCCTTCCCTCTCTTCCTCTCTTCCCTCTTCCTCTCCCCTACTCTCCTTCCTCCCTCCCTCCCTTCCTCTCCCTTTCTCTCCCTCCCTCTCTCCCCTCCCTCCCCTCTTTCTCTCCCTCCCTCTCTTCCACTCTTCCCCCTTCCTCTCCCCTGCTCTCCTCCCTCCCTCCCTTCCTCCCTTCGTTTTCAGCACACAATTGAATCTCTCTTCTCTCTGGAATAGACTTCCTTGTGAAAACACTCCTCCCGTGTCTCTCTCTAAGAGGGAAGCTGTTTGGGTTTTTATTGGAATTGTTTGAAAGCAGAACATCTGCCTTTTCTAATAAGCCACGGAGAATGCAGAGCCGCCAGCACTGACTGGAAATGCCAGTCAGGAGGCTGAGTGGATGTGTGTGTGTTGAGTGAGCTCCTGGGACCCTAGAGGCCTTCAGGAGTCCTGCCTTGTGCTGGGAAGCTGGGAGGAACTCATTCCTGGTTCACATGACTCTGGAAGTCACACTAATTTGTGGGGGAGGGACCTGTGAAGAGACGGTCCCCGATCACTCATGATGCAAGAAGACTGGGAAGGGGGTACCTCCTCCAGGTAGCAGCCTGCTTCCAGCAGCTACTGGTGCCACCACTTACATGATCCAACTTGTCTATTTCCCACTAGACTGTACAACAGGGGCCCTCAGGTTGGGACTCTTGAAGTGTGCAGTGCTTAAAGCTGCTTATTGGTTAAAGAAATTAATATTTCTACCCAAATAAACAGCAGAAGCAGACACTTGATGTCGGTGATTCTGCACACCGCTGGCTTACATCAGATTCCTTAAGTGCACTGTTTCAGAGGGCTCTGCCTTGAAGAGTGGTTCCTTGCTCTGACAGGGTGATGGGCAGCCATAACTGGTCTCTCATGGACAGGGATTAGAGTGGTGGCAGAGGACACTGCAAAATGTTCTACATTGCTGGGCATTCCACCCCTGTGCTGGAAACAGCCCCCCTACAAACACACACAGCAGAGCCCCAAATCGGAAAACCCTGGCTCAGGGAGACCACCTGACCTGGACGGGTGCCTGCTTTTAGGGCTCCTAGGCAGGGCCGTGGGTTGAGCTGCCTGTGACAGGTGAGTTCTGTTTCTGCCTCCAGATGATTTCTTTGGGAGATGGGACCTGAGAGTGGAGACACATACAGGGCAGAGCACAAGCAGGAAGGGCCGATGTGATGCTAACTATATCCCTAACAAGACATGCTCCCTGGGCTCCTGACAAGTGACAAGGAGACACCTGTGGCCCATGTAGTGACTTAAATTGCTGCCCTTCTTCCTGCAGTTTGGAACTGGTTATGACTTGCCATCTTTCCCGTCTGCTTGCATGAGAGTTTTATGAGATTGATAACTTTTGACAGGAACTCACCACATAGCCCCGAGTGGCCTGCAACTCACTATGTAGCCCAAGCTAGTCTGGAACCCACAGAGACCTGTCTGCCTGAGAGAGAGTTGTATGTGGCTAATGAATGACCTGAGCCTGAGAATGTTTCATGACTGTGGAGTGGAGCATGTTCCCCAGGAAGCTGGAAAACCCAGTGCATCTCCAAGCTCATGCTAGCCAGGGGTGAGCTCAGGGAGGACTGGGGAGGCGCATGGTGACAGGCCATTGGTCTATGGCCTTAACTGAGAAGGGGAGAGCATTGGTTTGCAGGGAGGTGGAAGAGGTAGAAGCTGAAACCTGCCAACTACACCATTCACTGCTGCTTTTATTGGCATGGTGTATTGTCGTGGCGTGACTCGGTTTCTTCATATCTCGAAACGGGAAGAGGACGCCCTGAGGTTGTCACTGAGGCAGGCAGAGAACTGTTTGGTAATCCGGGCCACCCTGAGTTTAGACTATACACACAGCCCTCTTAGAGAAAAGTATTTAGTAGCCTGAGACACGAACCTGTGTCCCACAGACTCAACTCTGAGCAACACACCCAGCACCTGCTGGCAACCTAAGACTCCCAGCTGCTTCCAGCTGCATGCACACCCTGCTTCCAAAGGAACACATTTTTCCCCCTCTTAATTGACTCAGACAGTTTCTGTTCAAATGCATTCGCAGTACGTGCTAGTCTGAGGGTAGGAAGGTCAATCCAGCCTGAACTGGCTTTGGCTGTCGTGTGTGCACAGTCAAACTTGCCCTCATGTGAAATTTGAATAAGAATCTCCTATTTATCCTCTTGTCCCTTATGGGTAAGTGGGTTTGCATAAGGTTAAAAACAAATGCGTTATGGGAAGGGGTCTGTGCAGTAGAAAACTAACAATATGACCCGATCTGTCTGTCAGTCAAACCCACCCAAATTACACCCCTTACTAACCAAACTCCTCCTGCTTAGGAACCCAAAAATCCAAGACCCGAACTATAGTCGATGGGAACCATGACTGTCTTCACTCTCTGGTTTACTGCTGTCTGGAAAGTAGTCCAACCTTTCTTTCTTCTTCCTTCTCTCCCTCTCTCCCTTCCTCCTCCTCCTTTCTTTTTTCTGCTTTGAAGAAAGTTTCCTTGACACTTCTGTGAATCGCTGAACCTTTATTTCAGGTTTTGCACAGGAGGCAGAGAACCTGGAAATACCATCGCCGGCTTAGCACCTGTATCTGCTAAGGCCTCTGCCTCTGCGGGTGTTGCAGAGATGGACATGACCATGATGTGGGTGTGATTCTGCCTTGTGACCATCACAGGGAAACTGAGCACACCCAGGGATGCCAGGCCTGGGCATCCCCAGGCAGGCAGAGTTGGCAGGTATGACTCAAATTCTGTGTTGTGCTCAGAGGAGGCCATGTGATGCCTAGTGGGGGCTAAGTAGCTTTCTTTTGTACCTAAGGCTTCTGAGGATCATTAAAATGCTAATGTAAATTAGACTTTCTAGGAGAGATAAGTGGTGGGCATTTTCCAAGCTTGCTTTATTCATTTCACATGTAATTATTATGTTCATATATATGCAAAACACTTTCTGATGTGTTGTTGAAGTGCATCAGAAGGCATACAAGGTCTGCTCTTCCACAGGTTCCTGTCTACTGAGCAGGGAGGGGGGAGAGGAAGGAGGAACAGCGGCTGAGGAGAGCCAGTCTACAGAGAATGAAACTCTGGAGCAGCCAGAGGTGGCTTCCTCAGCTGAGACATCAAGGCAAGGCCCCAAGAGGATGAACTGAGCTCTCAGAACAGTATCAAGTCACAACCAAGGAGCCTTCCAGGCTATGGGGACAGTAAAATTCCCTGTGTCCAGGATGAGACACAACTGGGCAGAGAATTTAAACACCAGGAATATGGATAGATGCATGACATAAGATGGTCAAAGAGTCCCGGGGCTCAGCCCTGCCATATCAGACCGCCCACCCAGCAGCTGTGCAGTGGGTTATAGGCTGTAAGTGAAAAGTGGGAGGGGTGGGAGCCAGGTGGCTGCTGCAGAGGTGCAGGTGAGAGGGGTGGGAGCCAGGTGGCTACTATAGAGGTGCAGGTGGGAAGGGTGAGAGCCAGGTGGTCATTGCAGAGGTGCAGGGGGCAGGGGTGGGAGCCAGGCGACCACTGCAGAGGTGCAGGTGGGAAGTGACAGGAGGTCAGAAGCAAAGGAGACAAGAAATGAGCACGTGCTGGGTACATTCCATTACCACTGTGTGTGCGTGCATGCATGTGTGCTTGTGTACGTGCATGTGCACGTGTGCATGCATACATGTGTGCGTGTGCATGCACGTGTTCTACAATAACTTTCACTTGGAACATTCCATCCAGGAAGGAATGGGGGCTTGTGAGACTCAGAAAGTGAACAAGCTTCCCATTTCTGGGAAAGCAGACAGGATTCGCTGCCATTCATTCCCCAGGTCATGAGTGCAGCATTTGACTATAGAGACAGGAGACGCTGAACAGCAGAGCTGCCCAGAGACCCTCGGACCCTTTGGGCTACCAGCAAGTCACGCAGAGAGCTCCAGGGATGCAGTTTTCACGAGTTCTCCACGATGGAACAGGCTTTTCGGTGGTGCACCTGCCGTCAGCCCCCTGTGCTCCTGTGACCCTTCACCCGCTGTCCTAGTTCAGGTTCCTATCACTGTGATGAACACAGGAACAGCTCGATGGAAGAAGGTTTTATCAGTTTAAAATTGCAGCCAGTCATGAGAAGTCAGGACAGGAAGGAGCTCAAGACAGGAACGCAAAGGCAGGAACTGAAGCAGAGGACAGGAATAGACATGATGGCTGGCTCACCATGCTTTCCTCGGCCTGCTTTCTTACACCACCCAGGACCATCCGTCAGCACTACTTGACGTAAGCTGGGTCCTACTGCAGCAATCATTGATCAAGAAAATGCACCACGCGCTTGTCTGTAGACCAATCCTAGGGAGACTTTTTAAAATCCAATTAAGGTTCCCTCTTTTTGACTATGTGTAGGTTTGGGTCAAGTTAGTGGACAAAATCAGCAAGCTCATCTACACTCCTGAACTAACCTCCATAAACTCACTGGTTCACCAGGTTGCGTGTGTGTTAGTGTACACATGGGCTGGTATGTGTGCATACATGCTTCAGTGTGTGTAAGCATGCACATGTGCTGGTGTGTGTGCATACATGCCTGTGTGTGTAAGTGTGCACATGTGCTGGTATGTGTGCATACATGCCTCAGTGTGTGTAAGCATGCACATGTGCTGGTGTGTGTGCATACCTACCTGTGTGTGTAAGTGTACACATGGTCTGGTATGTGTGCATACATGCCTGTGTGTGTAAGTGTACACCTGTGCTGGTATGTGTGCATACATGCCTGTGTGTGTTAGCGTGCAACCTGTACTGGTGTGTGTGCATACATGCCTGTGTGTGCAAGTGTGCACATGTGCTGGTGTGTGTGCATACCTACCTGTGTGTGTAAGTGTGCACATGTGCTGGTGTGTGTACATACATGCCCGTGTGTGTGAGTGTGCACATGTGCTGGTGTGTGTGCATACATGCCTGTGTGTGTAAGTGTGCACATGTGCTGGTGTGTGTGCATACATGCCTGTGTGTGTAAGTGTGCACATGTGCTGGTGTGTGTGCATACATGCCTGTGTGTGTAAGTGTGCACATGTGCTGGTGTGTGTGCATACATGCCTGTGTGTGTAAGTGTGCACATGTGCTGGTGTGTGTGCATACATGCCTCAGTGTGTGTAAGCATGCACATGTGCTGGTGTGTGTGCATACATGCCTGTGTGTGTAAGTGTGCACATGTGCTGGTGTGTGTGCATACCTACCTGTGTGTGTAAGTGTACACCTGTGCTGGTGTGTGTGCATACATGCCTGTGTGTGTAAGTGTGCACATGTGCTGGTATGTGTGCATACATGCCTGTGTGTGTAAGTGTGCACATGTGCTGGTGTGTATGCATACATGCCTGTGTGTGTAAGTGTACACCTGTGCTGGTGTGTGTGCATACATGCCTGTGTGTGTAAGTGTGCACATGTGCTGGTGTGTGTGCATACATGCCTGTGTGTGTAAGTGTGCACATGTGCTGGTGTGTGTGCATAAGTGCCTGTTGCGTAAGTGTGCACATATGCTGGTGTGTATGCATGTACTTATGGAGGCCAGAAGTTGACATTTGTTTTCCTCCATTGCAATCCACCTTATTTTTTGATGCAGGGTCTCTCACTCAACATGGATCTCCCTGGTTTCTAGACGGGACAGCCAGCAGGGTCCAGGAATTCCCCTGTCTCCAGTATACAGTACAGGGATTGCAGGAATGTATGTTGTGACACTGGGCCCTTGAATGGATTCTAAGGAACATACTCAGCTCCCCGTGCTCCAGGTGTGAGCACTTAGCAGGCTAAACCATCTTCCCAGCCAAGGGCTGCTGTTTGGAGTGAATAGTTTTTTGCTAAATGATGCTTGCATAGAATAGTACCCCACTAGCAAGGTCACAGGTTGATGAATTATCACAAAACAAGCATGTCCATTCTACCCCCTTGTTGCTGCCACCCCAATATTAATTCCCAAAAACTCTGCCCTAGGGTAAACACTACTTTGAATCCTAAAGCCATGGGATGGGCTTGTTGGATTTAGAATCTGCAATGGACAGTTTCAACATTTTCTTTCTACAGCTCCTTCTGCTCACCGTCTCAAAGAGTTCACCAGTGGTTGACTGTGACAGGAAGTCACCTGCTGCTACGTGCGCTCACATTGTTCACACATTGGTCATTGACTGTGACAGGAAGTCACCCTCTGCTGTGGCTACAGGTACTCACGTTGTTCAAGCACAGCACAACACATTGTTTAGAGCTGACGGCTGTGGCAGTTGGAGTGGTTACTGCCTGAGTGGGTGTGGTGGTAACCGCTCCAATGACTATGGCTGTGGTGGTAACCGCTCCAATGACTATGGCTGTGGTGGTAACCGCTCCAATGACTATGGCTGTGGTGGTAACCGCTCCAATGACTATGGCTGTGGTGGTAACCGCTCCAATGACTATGGCTGTGGTGGTAACCGCTCCAATGACTATGGCTGTAGTGGTAACCGCTCCAATGACTATGGCTGTGGTGGTAACCGCTCCAATGACTATGGCTGTAGTGGTAACCGCTCCAATGACTATGGCTGTGGTGGTAACCGCTCCAATGACTATGGCTGTGGTGGTAACCGCTCCAATGACTATGGCAGTTGCTACCTCAATGGCTATGGCTGTGGTGGTAACCGCTCCAATGACTATGGCTGTGGTGGTAACCGCTCCAATGACTATGGCAGTTGCTACCTCAATGGCTATGGCTGTGGTGGTGACCGCTCCAATGACTATGGCTGTGGTGGTAACCGCTCCAATGACTATGGCAGTTGCTACCTCAATGGCTATGGCTGTGGTGGTGACCGCTCCAATGACTATGGCTGTGGTGGTAACCGCTCCAATGACTATGGCAGTTGCTACCTCAATGACTATGGCTGTGGTGGTAACCGCTCCAATGACTATGGCTGTGGTGGTAACCGCTCCAATGACTATGGCAGTTGCTACCTCAATGGCTGTGGCTGTGGTGGTGACCACCCTGATGAGTCTGTCAACTTTGTACAAACTGGAGCCACTTGAGAAAAGGAAGCCCCAACTGAGAAACTGCCTCCATCAAATTGGCCTGTGGCCAAGTGTGTGGTGCATTTTCTTACTGCCGTGGGTGTTGTCATATTCCTGAGTTGTATAAGAAAGCAGGCTGAGAAGAAGCCAGAGAAAGACAGTCAGTAAGCAATACTCCTTCATGGCCACTGCTTCAGTTCCTGACTCCAGGTTCATGTGAGACTCCAGCCCTGTAGTCTCTCAGTGTTGGGCTGTAAACTGTAAGAGAAAAGTAAACCCTTTCTTCCCTGAATGAGAACGGTCCCCATAGGCACACATATCCAAATGCTTGGTCACCAGGAAGTGGAACTCTTTGATAGGATTAGGAGGTGTGGCCTTACTGGAGTAGGTGTGGCCTTGCCAGATCCAATCTCTCTCTCCCTTCCTCTCTCTCTCCCTCCCTCCCTCTCTCTCTGTCTCTCCCTCCCTCCCTTCCTCTCTCTCTCTCTCCCTCCCTCCCTCCCTCCTCTCTCTCTCTGTGTATGTGTGTGTGTCTGTCTCTCTCTCTGTCTCTGTGTGTTTCTCCCTCTCTCTCTCTTTCTCTTGGCCGGTGGATGAGGATACAGCTCCCAGCTACTTCTCCAGTACCATGCCTGCCCTGCCTGCCCTGGGTGCCACCATGCTCTCTGTCACGATGATAATGGACTAAGCCTCAGAGACTCTAGGCAAGCCCTCAGTTAAATGCATTCCTTTGTAAGAGCGACCATGGTCAAGGCGTCTCTTCACAGCAGCAGAACAGAGGCTAAGACACTGTCTTTATCACAGTATTTAAAAAGCAATCTAGAGGACACACAGAGGCGGCATGGCAGCCAGACTCACAGAGGCAGCGGCGCGGCGGCCAGACACGGCGTGACACCGCATTCAGGAAGAGGTTTTGGGGAACCAGCACGGCAGCAGACCCAAGCGGCGGGGACAGGCGTGCAATAAGGAGAGCAGATCGCCCTACTACAATTAAAGCAAAGAGGTAGGCCTTTGGTTGGCCAGGTCACTGGCACACGGGGAGCCTGGTCCTGTCCTGAAGACCCTTCAGAGGGGTGAGAGGGTTCTTGGCCTGCCACAGGAACCAGGAAACAGAGCGAGGGAATTGAGTAAGCGGAGCCCTTGGCCAGCAGGGAAACCTGATCCGGTTTTTAAAGGACCCGTTAGATAGGATCAATAGGAGGAGATGG